>NC_091087.1:16782083-17397500 GCF_032405125.1 Capricornis sumatraensis
TATTAGTAGCATTCAAAGAGTCTCCCAGTTTGGATGATAAATTGTTTAATCAAGTTAGCAATATGTTTAAACCCCTGTGCTGAATGCCTTCTTTCCATGGTCCCCACATGGCTCAGTAACTCTCTGTAAAGCCTATTTATAGAAACATCAACATTCTCAGTTGGAGGCACTTTGAGAATAATAGGCTTTGGAAATGAATATGGGAGTCATCTCCGCAGAGGTGACGCCGTAAGTTGAGGTGGTGAAGTTGAGGTCTTTTTCAAAGACAGCAAAAACTGCCAAAATGTCATGGTTATGCTTTGTCATAAACCTCATTGTGCCTTTACATGGAGCCCTTTATTCTTTCTCTGAGCAGCGGGCAGAGGGAGGTAGTGTCTTGTTGTATCAGGTAGACTGACCCTAGGATTTGAGACCCTATGGGAATGGATTTATGAGGAAGGAGAGGGTCAGATCTTCTCACTGATTTCATATAAACTTTCTGTGGCCAGATGCTGGGTAAGATGCTGTACTAGTCTGCTACCAGAGATGGGTGTGTGATGAGATCTACATAAGCCCTACATCAGTTTTGGACCTGGCATTTTCCATACAGTGACCCCATATACCATCTCAGCTGATCTTCCGATTCTACTATGAGCTTGGCAGTACTTGTAATATTGTTCCTGGTTTACCCTTGATGAAAAAAAGAAAATCAGAAGAATGTAAAATATACAAGTAACTCAAGGTGACTCAGATGGTAAAGAATCTACCTGCAATGCAGGAGACCTGGGTTCAATTCCTGGGCTGGGAAGATCCCTGGAGGAGGGCATGGCAACCCACTTCAGTATTATTTCCTGGAGAATCCCATGGAGAGAGGAGCCTGGCGGGCTACAGTTCATGGGGTCACATAGAGTTGGACATGACTGAGGGACTAAGCACAGCACATCAGTCAGGGGAAGAACAGGGTTCAGACCAAAAAATCCTTCAGACTTGAATCCAGAGTGCTCCCGTGCTGCTGTGCAGGAGGGGGAAGTTAGCTAAGGCTTGATTAGTTCAAGTTGTTAATGCTCGGCCAATGCTGTAATCTACAGGGTCCCACGTGACAATTGATCTTACCACAGATGCACTTGAATTGTTGGACCCGGACAAACTGTCAGAAACAGGATCTGTTTCCATGCAGATCCTGCCGTTTCCTACAATCATGTGCAACGTATCCATCTGAGCCTCTTTTTTTTTTTTTTCCCATCCATTGCATTATGTGGAAGGATGATCAGTCCTACTTCATGGATTTGGTTGTATTAACTGAGATTTGTATAACATGCCTGAGGCATATTATACAGGAGGCACCAAACAATCCATTTCTTCTTTAAAGTATGTGTAAAATACTTAGGTTTTTAGTATGGCTTTAAGTTCCATTTGTGATTTCCAGGAGAGAGACAAGACACATGAGGCTGCTTCACGTTTTGGTGAGTTAAGTGAAACCAGCAGCTGAATTTGCTGGCAGATAATAACTCTGTGTCCCATCGCTGCTCCTTCCAAACATGGAATAAATCTGAAATTTTCTACCACTGGAAAGAAATGTAATATTTAAAGGTAATTTGACCTGTACATGTGTGTAATATGAATATTTAATGAAACCTATGGCAAATGTATTTATATAGCATTAAACTGAGGATATTTATTTCTGACTCATTTTCCGGGATGTTATTTCCTCAGCAAATGGGAAGTTGCGCTCTATAAAAATGCTCAGTTCTAAAGGTAAGCTTAAAGATGGTAAAGTTGAGCTCTTCTTTTTCCTGGTTCAACTGCAGATGCTAACTCTGCCCCCTTAAAAAGAAGAAGAGCCATTTTAAAAGGTCAAGATGAGTCCCAAAGACATTATAGATTAAGGGCTAGTCCCAAGTACCACTCTTTTGACCCTTTTCTTCTCTTGTGTATAATGTTTACAGATATAGATGGCAGAGTCTAATATTTTATTTCCTCTTAATATAGATCATTATGCTCCTTTATAATATTTCAATTTGCTAGTGCTTTAAATAAAACGGGCATACATGTTTCAAGTCAGTTGATATAATACCTAATTTAGAGATGTTTTTGAATTTATTTTTTTGGATTGGATAGGATAACCATGTGGAATTAAGTTATTTTTCTCTGAGGCAGCTGCAACTTTGGGATTAAAAAACAGCAAAAGCAAACAAACAAGTGACATCAATAATAAAAAAAACAAATATAAGGTGCTGTGTCCAGATGCAATTTGATAAATTAGGACTTCCCTGGTGGCTCAGACAGTAAAGCGTCCGCCTACAACATGGGAGACCCAGCTTCCATCCCTGGGTTGGGAAGGTCCTCTGGAGAAGGCAATGGCGACCCACTCCAGTACTCTTGCCTGGAAAATCCCATGGACGGAGGAGCCTGGTAGGCTGCAGTCTACCATGGACTGGTAGACCCCAGTCCACAAGGTTGCAAAGAGTTGGACATGACTGAGTGACTAAACTTTCTTTAACCTTTATTAAATTTACCATTAAGTCAGATGAGGTAGATTTGGTTTTCATTAAATCAGATGTGATAGATTTGGGGTAAAAGCTTAAGTTGTGATTTGATCACTTAAAAATTATTTGTCTATTTATGGCTGTTCAAGGTCGCTGTAAACACATGGGTGTTGCTCTCATTGTGATGAGCAGGGGCTGCTCTCTAGTTGCAGCACATGGGCCCCTTGTTGTGGTGGCTCCACTCGTTGCCAAGCACAGTCTCTAGGGCACGTGCTGGCTCAGTAGTAGCTGCGGCTCCAGTCTCCAGAACACTGGCTCAGTAGCTGTGGTGCATGGACTTAGGTGCTCCACAGCGTGTGGGATCTTCCTGGACCAGGGCTTGAACTTGTGTCTCCTGCATTGACAGACAGATTCTTTACCACTGAGCTACCAGGGAAGTCCCTTGACACTTTTTACAACTAGAAAATCTCAACATAGTTGAGGAGAAAACATTACGGAAAAATAAGTATCAGCTCTTCTTATCCTGCTGGGTAACCATGTGAGCTAGAAAAGGCACTCTTACTCACAGGTCAAGGGTACAGGAAGAGCCAGGCTTCCAAGGAAGATTGTGCCAGCTAAGTCATAATTGCAAACTTTTTCCATTCTCTGATATGGTTTCCATTTTATAAATAACCATATTCCTCCTAAAAATGTCACTGTCTTAAGGAAAATAAATCTACTGTTTATAATCAGCATACTCTTTTAATATGGCATTAGCAAGAAGTCATATTTTGCTATCTCTTGGAAGGGAAATTAAAACTCATTTTGAAACCAAAACAGCTTTAACTATATCAAAGCCCAGAATTCCAAAGGAGCGTTTTCAAAGGCTGCATGTTTAAAAACTGTAGCACAGAGGAACTGATACTGTGCTCACCGTAGAAGTGCTTGTAGTTAACATGGACGTTTGGTGCACACGCGATGTCATTGTAATAGTTGCCAAGTTTTACCCTGACTTTTTCTGATCTTCATAGTTGAATGGCTCTTAACTATGATGATTGGGGGCAAATTGCCTGTTATTTAAGAGTGTTTTAAAATCTCATGGTTATGTCTACTTGTCATAAACCTCTTTGTGCCTTTATGTAGAGCTCCTTTTCCTCTCTGATGGGGATAGTCAGTAGAATGTAGTATGGTGCTGTATCAGTTAGTCTGACCCTAGGCTTAGAAATCATGTGGAAATTAATTTGAAGAAGGAGCAAGGATCAGTTCCTGTGGCTGGTTTTAGATGAACTTTCTGTTGCCAGCACTCAGTGGGCCTTGCATAGTGTGACCCAGTGAGCACGTGCACACACACACACACACATACACACACACACACACAATAGCTAATAGAAACAAAATTCTCAAAAGATACTTACTGTTACTGTGTAAAAGACAGAATGGTATTTTCTGTTCCAGCCTATCTCATTCTATTAAAAAAAAATAAAGTGGGTCACAACCCACTGAACTGATTTCTCAGTCCACTAAAAAGTCATGACCTAGAGCAGGAGAAGCACAGGCCTGGCACCTAGCAAGGCACATCTCGTATGTTTTTAAATTTTTAAAAAATTGTTACTTTTAACCACGTATATATTTATTTGACTGCACTGGGTCTTAATTGTGGCAAATGAGTTCTTTAGTTGCAGGATGCTAAATCTGAGTTGCAGCATGTGGACATAGCTCTTTGGCCAGCAATCAAACCAGGGCCCCTTGTATTGGGAGCATGGAGTTTTTGCCACTGAGCTTCCAGGGAAGTCCCAGTGTGTGTGTGTGTGTGTGTGTGTGTGTGTGTTCCAATAACCTAGTGTTTTAGAACCTACTGTTATAGCACATGGAACTCTGAAAAGTGAAAATGTTAGTCGCTCAGTTGTGTTCAACTCTTTGTGACCCCATGGACTGTAGCCCACCAGGCTCCTCTGTCCATGGGATTCTCCAGGCAAGAATACTGGAGTGGGTTGCCATTCCCTTCTTCAGGGGATCTTCCCAACCCAGGGATCAAACCCGGGTGTCCTGCATTGCAGTTAGATTCTTTACAGTCTGAGCCACCAGGGAGGCCCCTGTTAGTTTATTGCTAAAGAATGTTAGACATCATCTGAGCCTTCACTGAGTCATAGTAGTAACACCAAAGTACACTGACCACAAATCAACAGGAAAATGTAATAATAATGAAAAAGTTTGAAATACTGAGACAATTACCAAAATGTGACATAGAGACATGAAGTGGGCAAATGCTGGTGGAAAAATGGCGCCAACTTGCTCATTGCAGCATTGCTACCAACTTCAATTTGCAGAAGATGCAATATCTGCAAATTACTGTAAAGCAACATAATAAAACAAGCTATGTCTACAGTAAAAAACAATAGATGGTGAATGGATAATTTTAGTTTTAGTATTTATTTTGCAATTGAATCTTGCGAGCATATTTTTAACTTGCAAAAAAAATTGGATGATGGATCCCTGAGAAAGAATAATGTGTGTTGTTGGGCTATTTTGGTCTCTGTGTCTCTCCATGAGCTTGTGCCCTGGAGAAAATGGGAGATGAAGCCTACAAAAGTGATACCTCCTCCCTGCGTTCTCATCGTGGGAGGACTTTGCTGGCTGCGGCAACCATGGACTCTGCCTTGGAGATCTTTCTTTCATGGAAGACCTTGCCATTAAGAGGCAAGGAACACAATCAGCCGACAACCTGCAGTTATTGCAGCTCCAGGGACCACTTCAGCTTTCCAGCTGAGACCACTCTTCTCCCAGGCAGCCCGAGCCAGTGCCCAAGTGTGGCAGAAAGTACCAGGGTCCTTCAATAAGGCAGTCTTTTTGCACTGGAGTTCCTTGTTCGTGTGGCTGTTCTCAGTCAGATTTTTATCACAGTCAGAGGCTCTCCTGTCAAATTTTGCCTTTTTCCTTTTAATTTTTCATGTGCATTAACCCCTAGTCAATGTCATGCACCCTAGATATTTGACCCCCTCCCCCCAAGCTCTCAGAGCCTGGAGAGATGGCTTCTCTCTCCCTATTAAGAGTTAGTATTCTCCCTGTATGGGAAGAGGCCAGGAGTTCTCACTGCTAAGTCCGCTGGGTCCACTACCTCCTTTGTTGGCTGCCAAACCAAAAACTGAGGTTAAGTCATAGCTTACTGAAGATGTCCTGAGCCTGGTGAGAACTTTGTGCCAAAAGGGCAATAAGAGAATCAGTATATACAGGCAAAAACCAGGGGGCCACCTACAGACTGGATTTGGAGGGTGCTTGACCAAGGTGATTAGAATACAGCCAAAAGTGAAGAGAATGGGTTGGTGTGTCGGGATGTAGGATTCGACACCAGGGGATGATGCAAACTTGTTGGGAGGCTGGCTCTGGAAGCCTGGAAAGCAAGACGGCCCCACTGAGTGAAGTTGAAAAGCTGAATGACTATGGCAGGTGGTTGAGGAAGGAACTAAACAGTTCAGCAAAGCAGCCGTTCTGGAGAGGATGGAAGATTATGTTCTAAGTTGGGGCCCAGAGGACACAGTATTCACAAGGCTGCTGTGAATGTGCCAGTGAGAAAGACACCTGCATCATTAACTCTCCTCTGCAGGCTGACACAGAGCTTGTTCACTGAGAGCAGTGGGGATGTCGGAGTCCCAAAGCAATAGATACCAGGTGGTGGCACTAACCATCAGTACTCAGGGACAGCTGTGCAATGAGTGAGAGCAGGGTGGTACCCAAGGGGCCTTGCCTCACAGTGAACTGAAGAGATTATTAACTGGATGAAATAGGGCCCATTTTTCCTAGGGACAAAATAAATGGGCAGTCATTGAGGGTTCTACCTAATGCATATAATCAATTTAATAAAGTCCACACAACTAGGAACTTTGCTTTGACCTAAATTCTATCATCTTTGAGTGGAACCTGGAGTAGGAAAAGCATCTACCTTGGGAGCAGGCTATAGGGCTTGCATTCCACTACGTGGGTCACACAATCACATGTCAGTGGTGACAAGCAATGCTGAGAGGAGTGCATGACAAATTTCAGTGGGAAGGTCACGGTTCAAGACCCCAGGATTCTGAAACAAGGGAATGACATTTGCAATGAAGAATTAAACATCAAATTCTTCTATGTGCTGAAAGAGATAGAAAGTTTAAGAACAAGTGACCATGGATCTAGAACTTTCATCATGAACTGGCTTCTTTTAGTTATATATTGATCAGGCAGACAGCACAGGAATCTAACTTTCCATGGAAAAGGAACATGTAAGATAGAGCCCAAGTAGAATCAGATGGTGATTTGACCCACTGAGAAATGTGGGGATTAATTGCATGAAATAGGGATGGTTTTCCTAGGGACAAAATATGCTGCAGCAGGGCCCAGTGGCCCCATCTGAACTCTCATCAGTGACTTCATGGGATCTCCTATAAGACAAGCTGATGGAAGAACCAGATCTCAAAGATAATTATCAGGGATCATCTTACAAGGGGCAAACCATTAAAGGATGATGGGCTGCCTCATAGCCATAGTCAAAGGTGGCTTGAAAACAATTAGCAAGATAAGCTCTTCCCAGTGAGCAGAGCTTTGAGTGATTTACTTGGTCAGCCATTTTTTTGTGGCAGGAAAAGTGGCCTGAGCTGAGAATATGTATAGAATTGTGGGCAGTGTCAAATTTCCTGGCTTAGATGCTTCATGCATATAAGAAAAAAGACTGAGAGATCAGAGAAAAAGAGGTAAGAAAAACAGAAGGAATGCCAAGGAGGCACTTACAGCCACATTCTGGAATCATCTATAAGAAGTTAAAGGGTGAAACTAACCCAGTAAATGTTGATGAAGACAGGACCCAGAGTGGGGTATGTGGGGGGGGGAGGGTCACAAAATTCCAAATATTAGAATCCAAAAGTCATCATTCTTTGAAGAAGACCCAGACATAGGCAAGAACATAAATACAAAGCAATCCATCGCTATAAACACTGTATAACTAATTTGTCTAAGTGCAAAACAGATCAAAAGCACTTTAAAAATATTTCGAGCATTAGAGGAGATTCTAAAATATTTCTGGATTGTTTGGAAGAATAAATGGAAATTAAAAGCTCAATATATATCCTTATAAATTTAAGGCTTAGATATCAACTGTCATTATTTCTGCACCATTCATTATTATTTTATTGTAACTAAATAGATTTTTGAGGGATTTCAGGAATTTATTCCAGTTTTATTTCTCACACTGAATCATAAATTCCTTAATTTCCAAGTTTTCCACTGTGGAAGTTTCCTAAAATCATCTCCTTATTGTTGGGGAAAAGCTACAGTATCTTAAACTTTCCACTGGGGTTCAGATCATGGGTTGAAAATATATGACTACAGTATGAAAGCCTGTCACACTCTGGAAAAATAATTTTAAGCTCACCTTAATGTTACCTTTTCAGGCAAAGTAATCTCTTTTCTTCTCTAATTTTACCTGTATGTTTGTTGTCCCACACATGTGTTCCTGCTCAGTCTCTTCAGTCACGTCCGACTCTTTGTGACTCTATGGACAGTAGCCCAACAGGTTCCTCAGTCCATGGGATTCTGCAGGCAAATATGGGAACGGGTTGCCATGCCCTTCTCCAGGGCATCTTCCCAACCCAGGGATTAAACCTGTGTCTCCTGCATTGTAGGTGGATACTTTATCAACTGAGCCACCAGGGAAGCCCCTGTTGTCTGATATTATAATGATAATTATTAGCATCACTAAATCACTTATTGAATCTTAAATCCCCCTCAGATTTTAAAACACAAGAATCTATAATAGTATGGCCAGAGTTGGTCACTAATCATTGCAATGAAATGCCATCCCTGTAATTTTTATGTTTCCTCTTCAAGTTATTTCTTTATTTTTGATACATTTTTTATTATTGCAGAAGTAATATGTATCATTTGTAGATGTCTTTAAAACTTGGACACATGAAATTTAAAATGTTTAAAAGTTTTTACATTACCTTTAATCCTACCACTAAGAGATCACTTACTATAAATGCTGCTATACCCCTATATGGGAGAAGGCAATGGCAACCCACTCCAGTACTCTTGCCTGGAAAATCTCACGGATGGAGGAGCCTCGTAGGCTGCAGTCCATGGGGTTGCTAAGAGTCGGGCACGACTAAGTGACTCACTTTCACTTTTCACTTTCATGCATTGGTGAAGGAAATGGCAGCCCACTCCAGTATTCTTGCCTGTAGAATCCCAGGGACGGGGGAGCCTATTGGGCTGCCGTCTATGGGGTTGCACAGAGTCGGACATGACTGAAGCGACTTAGCAGCAGCAGCAGCAGCAGCATAACCCTATATTCCCTGTTTTTTTCTTCCATTTAAAGGGGGAAGAAAAAAGAACCAAAATAGTCTACAAATAGGTCATTTCACTATGTGAGTACAAGCAAAAATGGCAGGGAATTACAGAGAGAAAAATAATAGAGCAAATAGAAAAATAATAATAGGAAACAATAGAAGAAAATTTTCCTGACATGAAGCAAAAGTGAGTCTTCAGATTAAGACTCACTAAATGCCTACAAAATATATCAAATGAAAGAGAATTACATCCAATCTTGTAAAAAAATCAGCATTTGAAAATAATGTTATGAACTATAGCACAGAGACCACAGGGTAACAGAGAAAGGGAGGAGAAGCAAATTTGTTATACTTTTCTTCCTTTCATAAATGCTTCACACAAGGGAACCACATCTGCATATGCTTTGAGAACGAAAAATTGTAATTCAAGGTTTCTAAATAAAGAGAAGCTATGACTCATTCACAAATGAGATAGAAAAAAGGTTCTCAGACCCAAAGAATCCCAGAAAATAGACCATTTAAAGTTTTGTGAAAAAAATTGAGGACATATTCTAAACAAATGAGAAATGAATCAAAATAACAGATGAAAGAACTGAAAGAATATGATGTAAATAAAAAGAGTGGTGAAAAATGAAATTCATAAATGTTGTCTTTTTTTTCAAATATTGACCACAAAATATAGCCAAGGAATATAATACACATGTCAAAATTATTCTTGAAAATGAAGATTAATAAAGTAAAAGCAGTTTGTCAATAATAATCTAAATTTCAAATTTGAAATTATTGTGAAATATATAGGAAATGTGAAATTGGGAGTAAGAGAGTTGAGTCAACAGACTTTAGATATGCAACAAAAATTTATTGTATATTAATGGAAGAGTAGACAGAATATATAACTTTCTAATCACTGGAAAGTAAAGGAAAGAGTAAAATGTGTAAAGTGTTTATTAAAAAACATTTTTCATTAATAAATTTTCGGGATTTTTCTGACTTTAAATATTTTCTTTGATAACACCACAGAGCATTATATTTAATACTCTCATAGTATTTTAACTTACATCTTATATTTAATGTACTGAATGTGTTGTAAAACTTTATTCCAACCAGTTTGTATCATTTTACAGTCCCACTAACAATGGCTAAAAAGGCCTGTCACCTATATGCTAGCTAACATGCTGTTACAAGAAAAATGTACCAATACTGTCGCATTTTAGCTCAGCCACTAAATATTTCATTCATATAGGAGATTTTTCCTGACTTGAAATAAAAAGTTTAATTTTGCTTAAAAATGAATTAGCGGTGTATTTATATGCTGACTGTATTTTCCCCACAAATAATTTAAAATGTGTCTTTCAAAATAGACTAAATCCTAAACATTTTCTCATTTTAGCAAATGTGGTTTCTGGCCAAAATTACTGTCATGTACCTTCAGAATATTTGGTAATAATTAATATAATTTTGCGACCCCGTGGACTGTAGCCTGCCAGGCTCCTCTGTCCATGGGATTCTCCAGGCAAGAATACTGGAATGGGTTGCCATTTCCTTCTCCAGGGGATCTTCCCAACCCAGGGATCGAACCTGGGTCTCCTGCATTGCAGGCAGACACTTTATCCTCTGAGCCACCAGGGAAGACACCAATATAATTTTGTTTGATAAGACAAGAGACCTTTGGTGAAAATACTTACAAAAATAATTGTGAATGTGGTTAGGGTAGATAATCACTTTGCAAGTGATATTTCTGATTTTAGTGTGGTCTATTTATATTAAGTATAAGTAGAATATATTAGGCTGCAAGTTTTTCAGAAGTCTGTTCTTATTTGTACCTTCTTAGAGGGGGGAATAAAACCAGGAATTATTATGTTTCCTAGAAGTCTTTTTTCTTTTAATGTGTCTGCTATCATCCTACATAGCAGTCTTTTCTGTTCAGGGAAAATGTATAAAAATACATAAAGAAGGCTGAGTGCCAAAGAACTGATGCTTTCTAACTGTGGTGCTGGAGAAAACTCTTGAGAGTCCCTTGGACAGCAAGGAGACCAAACCAGTCCATCCTAAAGGGAATCAACCCCAAATATTCATTGGAAGGACTGATGATGAAGCTCCAATACTTTGGCCACCTGATGTGAAAAGCCAACTCAGTGGAAAAGACCCTGATTCTGGAAACATTGAGGACAGGAAGAGAAGGGGTGACAGAAAATGAGATGGTTGGATGGCATCACTGACTTAATGGACATGAGTTTGAGCAAACTCTGGGAGACAGTAAAGGACAAGGAAGCCTGATGTGCTGCAGTCCATGGGGTCACAAATATTAGGACATGACTTAGCAACTGAGCAACTGAAAAACAACAACATGATATGACACAACAAAGAATGTAAAGAAAAAATTTAAGGCTCTCAAATAAAGATAAAATCAGGCAATAATATGGGTAGTGAAATACAATATTTTTATTTTAAAATCTTTAATATTAATACCACAATAGAATGCCAGATAAGTTTTTAAATTGAAGTAAAATTGATTTATAATATTATATTAGTTTCAAGTACACAGCATAGCAATTCAATATTTTTATAGATTATATTCCATTAAAAGTTATTGCAAGATAAGGTCTGTAATTCCCTGAGCTATACAACATATTTTTGTTGCATATCTATTTTATGCACAGTAGTTTGCATCTCTTAATCTCATACCCCTATCTTGCATCTCCCCCTTCTTTTTTCCTGTTATAACCTCTAAGTATTTCCGCCCCCTCCATACCTGGGAGTCTGTTTATATTTTACTCTATATGTATTTAATTTTTAGATTTTACGTATAAGTGATATCCTACAGTATTTGCCTTTCTCTGTCTTACTTCACTGAGAATAATATTCTATAGGTGCATTCATGCTACAAATGGCATTATTTCATTTTTGCCAGCATATATGGAAAACTCAGCAGTGGCCACAGGACTGGAAAAGGTCAGTTTTCATTCCAATCCCAAAGAAAGGCAATGCCAAAGAATGCTCAAACTACAGCACAATTGCATTAATCTTACATGCTAGTAAAGTAATGCTGAAAATTCTCCAAGCCAGGCTTGAGCAATACATGAACCGTGAAATTCCTGATGTTCAAGCTGGTTTTTGAAAAGTCAGAGGAACAAGAGATCAAATTGCCAACATCCACTGGATCATGGAAAAGCAAGAGAGTTCCAGAGAAACATCTATTTCTGCTTTATTGACTATGCCAAAGCCTTTGACTGTGTGGATCACAATCAACTGTGGAAAATTCTGAGATAGCTGGGAATACCAGACCGCCTAACCTGCCTCTTGAGAAATCTGTATGCAGGCCAGGAAGCAACAGTTAGAACTAGACATGGAACAACAGACCGGTTCCAAATAGGAAAAGGAGTATGTCAAGACTGTATATTGTCACCCTGCTTATTCAACTTCTATGCAGAGTACATCATGAGAAACGCTGGGCTGGAAGAAGCACAAGCTGGAATCAAGATTGCCGGGAGAAATATCAATAACCTCAGATATGCAGATGACACCACCCTTATGGCAGAAAGTGAAGAGGAACTAAAAAGCCTCTTGATGAAAGTAAAAGAGGAGAGTGAAAAAGTTGGCTTAAAGCTCAACATTCAGAAAACAAAGATGATGGCATCTGGTCCCATCACTCCATGGTAAATAGATGGGGAAACAGTGGAAACAGTGTCAGACTTTATTTTTTTGGGCTGCAAAATCACTGCAGATGGTGATTGCAGCCATGAAATAAAAAGACGCTTACTCCTTGGAAGAAAAGTGATGACCAACCTAGATAGCATATTGAAAAGCAGAGACATTACTTTGCCGACTAAGGTCCGTCTAGTCAAGGCTATGGTTTTTCCAGTAGTCGTGTATGGATGTGAGAGTTGGACTGTGAAGAAGGCTGAGCACCAAAGAATTGATGCTTTTGAACTGTGGTGTTGCAGAAGACTCTTGAGAGTCCCTTGGACTGCAAAGAGACCCAACCAGTCCATTCTGAAGGAGATCAGCCCTGGGATTTCTTTGGAAGGAATGATGCTAAAGCTGAAACTCCAGTCCTTTGGCCACCTCATGCGAAGAGTTGACTCATTGGAAAAGACTCTGATGCTGGGAGGGATTGGGGGCAGGAGGAGATAGGGAACGACCGAGGATGAGATGGCTGGATGGCATCACAGACTCGATGGATGTGAGTCTGAGTGAACTCCGGGAGTTGGTGATGGATAGGGAGGCCTGGCGTGCTGCGATTCTTGGGGTCACGAAGAGATGGACACGACTGAGCGACTGAACTGAACTGAACTGCACATTCCTATACATATATATGCCACATCTTCTTAAGTAAATCATCTGTTGATGGGCACTTGGGTCATTTCCATATCTTGGCTATTGTGAATAGCACTGCTATGAACATTGGGGTGCATGTATCTTTTTTAATTAGTGTTTTCATATATATATATATTCAAGAGTACAATTGCTGGATCATATGTAAGTTCTAGTTTTAACTTTTGGGAAACCTCCATGTTATTCTCCACAGTCGCCGCATTGATTTACCTTCCCACCAACAGTGTAGCAGTGTTCCCTTTTCTGTCCATCCTTCTAGCATTTATTATTTGTAGATTTTTTGATGATGGCCACTCCGACAGGTGTGAGGTGATATCTCATTGTGGTTTTGATTTCCATTTCTCTAATGATTAGTGATTTTGAGCATGTTTTCATGTTCCTGTTAGTCATTTGCGTATCTTTGGAAAATTTCTCTTTAGGTCTACTGTCCATTTTCAGATTAGGCTATTTATTTGTTTGCTTTAATACTGAGTTGTATCAGCCATTTATATATCCAAATATCCTAAGGGTTTTGGATATTAACCCTTTGTAGGCCCTATTATTTGCAAATATGTTCTTTAGTAGTATGGCTGTGTTTCTTCATTTTAGTTCCATTCTTTTTGGGGATCTATTGTAGGTTTTTGGTTTGTGGTTACATGGAGTTGACATTGACCTGTAACTACATCTACTTGTTTCAATTAAAAGATGCTTGCTCCTTGGAAGAAAAGCTATGACCAACCTAGATGGCATATTGAAAAGCAGAGACATGTTGATGTATGGCCAAAACCACCATAATATTGTAAAGTAATTATCCTCCAATTAAAATAAATTAATTAATTAAAAATAAAAGCAGAGACATTACTTTGACGACAAAGGTCCATCTAGTCAAAGCTATGGTTTTTCCAGTAGTCGTGTATAGATGTGAGAGTTGGACTATAAGGAAAGCTGAGTGCTAAAGAGTTGATGCTTTTGAACTGTGGTGTTGGAGAAGACTCTTGAGAGTTCCTTGGACTGCAAGGAGATCAAAACAGTCAATCCTAAAGGAAATCAACCCTGAATATTCATTAGAAGGACAATGCTGAAGCTGAAGCTCCAATACTTTGGCCACCTGATGAGAAGAACTGGCTCCTTTGAAAAACCCTGATGCTGGGAAAGACTAAAGGCAAGAGGAGAAGGGGAAGACAGAGGATGAAATGGTTGGATGGCATCACCAACTTGATGGACATGAGTCTGAGTGCACTCTGGGAGTTGATGGACAGGGAAGCCTGGTGTGCTGCTGTCCATGGGGTCGCAAACAGTTGGACACGACTGAGGAATTGAACTGAACTTCTTTCAAACAGATTGTCATTTAAATTCAAACAAATTCTAAAGATCCATACTTTGTACTCCTGTTCTCTCCCCTCCATTTTGTGGTTTTGAAATCATATTTTTCATGTTTATTCCTTAGCTGTTAATTATGGTTATTGTTGCTTTTATAATTGTCTGTTAATTTTCATACTGTCTTATTTAAATGGTTAATCCCCAGTGCTTACTATATGTTTGCCTTTCCTAGTGAGGTTTTCCCTTTCCTATTAGAGTCTTACTTCTTTTCCACTTAAAGAAGATCCTTTAGCATTTCTTTTAGAGAAGGTAGAGTATGAATTTTCTTGGTTTTTGCTTATTTGAGAAGTCCTTTATCTTTCTATTCTTAATAGTAATCTTTCTAGGCAGAGTATCTTAGGTTTCAGGTTTTTCCCTTTCAGCACTTTGAATATATCATGACACTTTCTTCTGGTCTGCAAAGTTTCTGCAGAGAAATCAGCTGATAGACTTATGGTGATTCCTTTATATATGACTCCATTTTTCTTTTGCCAACTTCAGTATTCTTTTTAACTTTTGCTGTTTTAATTATGATATGTCTTGGCGTGGGTTTGTTTGGATTCATTCTGTTTGGAATCCTCTGTGTTTTCTATCTATTTCCTTTTTCAGGTTTGGAAAGTTTTCAACCATAGTTTCTTCAAATGCATTTCGATCCCATTCTCTCTCTCTTCTTTCTAGGGCTCCTACCATGTGAATGTTGGTGCATTTAATGCTATCCCACCCAGAAATCTCTCAGACTGTTTTCATTTTTTAAAATTTGCTTTGCTTTTTGCTATTCTGATTGAGCAATTTCCATTTAATTCTATCTTCCTGATCACTTTTTCATTCTTCTGTATCACTTAGTCTGTTATTCATTTCTTCTGATGTACTTTTTTTTTCAGAAATTAGTTCAATAAAATAAAATAATTCGATTTACAATCTTGTTAACCCTTCTGATGTCTTTTTATGCTAGCTATTGACTTCTTCATTTCTGACTGAGTCTTTGTATATTTCCTAACTCCTTGTTAAAATTATCAATGTGTAGTTCTATTCTTTCCCTTAATTCAGTTAACATTTTTACAATCAACACTTTGAATTCCTTATCTGATAATTTCCTAATTTTTTCCAGGAGTTTTCTCTTGCTCTTTCATTTTGCTTAACTTTCTCTTCCTCCATGAATTTAGGTGAAACACTTACCTACTGTGGTCTTGAAAGTGTGTCCTTAAGTGGATGCTTGCCTATACTGACTGTATTCCCAGCGCCTCCGGTGAGAGAGCTGGATTTGATGCTGGCAGTTGTCAGTGTGGTAGGGGGGAGGGCTGGTGGTGGAGGGGCTGAGGGCAGGGCCAAGTGTGAGTGCTGAAGCAAGTGGGGTCCATGTGAGTTCTCGGCTTATGCTGACCACAGACAAAGGTCTGACCTGTCCCCTCTGCACTGCCTATGCAGCTGCTGGTATTTATTTCCCTTGCTCCACTCAAACGCAGCCTCAGGTGCAAGTCCCCTTTGTCTCTCCCAGCCCTCTCCCTGTCCCCAGGCTCCACACGCACCCCATGCTGTGGACCACACTGTAGGGTGGATGGGCTCGAGTGGCCCTTTGGCATGTATCAAGAGAAGTTGTGGCTGCTGTCAGAAATCTGGGCTGCGGTGCTTGAGTGAAGTGCCAACAATGAGAAGCACCTACCACTCAGGCTCAGCCCTAGGACTGGGTGAGCTCTGTGTCCTGGGGTTGATTCTTCCTTGAGGGCAAGCCAGTACAAACTCCTCATGAGTGGAGTCCAGGCTTCACACAGCTCTCCTGTTAGTCCCAGTAATGCTCCAACCCTCCAGGGGAGCTTGTCTCCTTGGTGTGGGACTCCAGGACTGGGTGCCCAGCCTGTGGCTGTCACTGTTCACTCCCCAGGGCAGGTGTCTACCCGTGTCATCTCCCTTTTCCTCCGGGTCACCTCCCAGGGGCACAGATCCTGACCTGGTTGCTTTCTTCCCTTCCTACCAGATTACATGTTTATCTTTCTTACAGCTCTGGATGTACAGCAAACTGTGGAAAATTCCTAAAGAGATGGGATACAAGACCACCTTACCTGCCTCCTGAGAAATCTGTAAGCAGGTAAAGAAGCAACAGTTGGAACTAGACATGGAATAATGAGTGGTTCCAAATACGGAAAGGAGTAAGGTAAGTTTGTATATAGTCGCCCTGCTTATTTAACTTATATGCAGAGTATATCAAGCCAAATGCCTGTCTGGATGAAGCACAAGCTGGAATCAAGATTGCTGGGAGAAATATCAATAATCTCAAATACACAGATGACACCACCCTTATGGAGGAAAGTGAAGAGGAACTAAAGAGCCTCTTGATGAAAGTGAAAGAGGAGAGTGAAAAAGTTGGCTTAAAACTCAACCATCAGGAAACTAAGATCATGGTATCTGGCCCCATCACTTCATGTCAAATAGACGGGGAAACAATGGAAACAGATACTTTATTTTTTGGGCTCCAAAATCACTGCAGATGGTGACTGGAGCCATGAAATTAAAAGACACTTGCTCCTTGGAAGAAAAGCTATGACCAACCTAGACAGCATATTAAAAGCTGAGACATTACTTTGCCAACAAAGGTCCGTCTAATCAAAGCTATGGTTTTTCCAGTAGTCATGTATGGATGTGAGAGTTAGACTATAAAGATAGCTGAGCACTGAAGAATTGATGCTTTTGAACTGTGGTGTTGGAGATGACTCTTGAGAGCCCCTTGGACTGCAAGGAAATCAAAACCGTCAATCCTAAATGATTCTGAATACTTATTGGAAGGGCTGATGCTGAAGCTGAAGCTCCAATACTTTGGCCACCTGATGTGAAGAGCTGACTCATTGGAACAGACCCTGATGCTGGGAAAGATTGAAGGCAGGAAGAGAAGGGGATGACAGAGGATGAGATGTTTGGATGGCATCACCGACTTAATGGACATGAGTTTGAGCAAGCTCTGGGAGTTGGTGATGAACAGGGAAGCCTGGTGTGCTGCAGTCCTTGGAGTCACAGAGTTGCACATGACTGAGCGATTGAACTGAACTGAACTGAACTTGGATGTACAGGAGTCCTGCCAGTTTCCAGTTAGTTTTCAGTGAGAATTGTTCCACATGTAGGTCTATTTTTGAAAATGAGGGGGAAATGAGCTTCAGGTCCATTCACTCTGCTATCTTGATTGATTTTCAATTGTAGATAACTTTTGAATTATCTATAAATTTATATGTATGAAATATGAAGGGTACTATTATTGAACATCACAGATAGAACAGTAGTTTAGAAGGTAGTTTGACAATAAATCAAAACAACACCGAAAACATATATACATATTGACCTAGCAACTCCAGAAAGATACTCTTTATATAAGTGAGTATACTAGAAAACCCTAAAAAAATCATCTGCATACTGCTTAAATACACTGAATTATAGTCATATAATATGATATTATGTACCCATAGAGAAGAATAAAGAATGACCAACTGAAAATTATTATATTTTTATACCACATAGGTTAATAAGAAAAAGCAAAACCATATGGAAAACATGTGAAAGGTAAAACTAAAAATAATGAAAGAAAATAAGATAATCTTTGTGACAGCATGGAAACACTAATCAAATGACAAATCTGTAAGAAATGATGGATTTGATTATACTCAGAATCTGAAAATAATATTAAGAAACAGTAATATGCATAAAGTTAAGTGAGAGATAAGAGAGTATGAACGAAGATATTTGCAATGTCAAAAATTCTCAAGAAAACAGTATCTTGGAAATGCGGTAGAAGGAAGGCTTTTAAATCAACAGGAAAGCTACTTCAACCCCAAGAGAAAAATAGGCAAAGATGTAAATAGGTAGTGTACTTAAGTGGATATATAACTATTTACAGGTTAATGAAATTCAAATTAAAACAACAATTAAACACCAATTTATCTTTAACCACCAAAAATCTAGGAAGCTCAGTGGTAGCAGGTAATGTGTGGCTGTGGTAGCTCTCTGCTCTGCTGGTGAGAATACAGATAGACATAGCAGCTCTGAAGAGCTACTTGGTGGTATTTAGAAAAAATAAATATGTGCATTCCAAATAAATCAGCACTTCTGCTTTTAGAAATATATACTAAGAAAATTCTCATTCAGGTCCATATGTGGGCATGCATGAACTTTTTTGTTGCTTTTTCCCCAGCATTATTTGTGGAGTGAGAAATTGGAAAGTATAAAGTATTAGTCACTTAGTTGTGTCCAGCTCTTTGCAACCCCATGGACTGTGGCCCACCAGGCTCTTCTGTCCATGGGATTCTCCGGGCAAGAGAATACTGGAGTGGGTTGCCATGCCCTCCTACAGGGGATCTTCCCAACCCAGGGATAGACCACTGAGCCATATGAAAATGCTTATCATTGGGAGTCTGAGTGGCTAAAATCAGTGGGGGTACACTGTGAAGTGCCATGTGGCAGGGAGACAGAAACAGAAGAGATAACATGCAGAAATATGGATGCAAAACAAGTACTGAGGAGGAAAAAGTAAGCAGTTGAATAGTGTAACAATAGTATTATACCACTGTGCAGCTGTCATACACTACTATTATACTGAATTTGATCACTGGTAGTAGTACGCCAGGTCCTTAAGAAGTTAAAAGTACCATTGAAGGTGAAGGTGAAGTTGCTCAGTCGTGTCCGACTCTTTGCGACCCCGTGGACTGTAACCTACTAGGCTTCTCCGTCCATGGGATTCTCCAGGCAAGAATACTGGAGTGGATTGCCATTTCTTCTCCAGGGGATCTTCCCGACCCAGGGATCGAACCTGGGTCTCCCGCACTGGGGGCGGACGCTTTAACTTCTGAGCCACCAGGGACCATTGCCACAGATAAATAAGAAAATCAGTACAAGTGAAAATGAAGGGAAACTCAGCTGACATAAAGAATGTTTAAGAGATTTTAGTGAAACTTACAAGTTTTTGAAAAAAGTAAGACATGTTTCTGTACCATATGTATAACCATTTGTGTGTATTTTATGTGTGTACATACACACATACACACATACATACACATATATATATGTTCATATATACATATGCATACACATATCTATCACAGATACACATATACAAGTACACAAATATATAATGTGTATGTGTACAATATACACATATACATTTATTACATCTAAACTTCTGGATAATGTAAATTATTTGTCATGACTGTATATTGCATGCATGCATGCTGAGTTGCTTCAGTTGTGCCCAACTCTGCGACCCTATGGACCATGGCCTGCCAGGCTCCTCTGTCCATGGGATTCTCCAGGCAAGAATACTGGAGTGGGTGGCCATTTCCTTCTCCAGGGGACTCTATATTATATTTCTTTAAAAATAATAAAGTGGCAAGTATGAAAGGTCTTCATATTTAGAGAGTATTGCTTTCTATAATAGTCTTGTGATGTTATTTTTTGTTGATTTTAAAATCATACTTATTTGTAATGTTCTTTAGAAATGTGAATGATAGTTTGAATGTGAATCACAAGTGGAATTTTGTCAAATAAGTTTTACATTCTTTTTCTTATTTTTGTAACTAAATTTATAATTTCACAGTACAAAAGGAAATATGATACTCTGGACATTTTTTTTAAGAGTTTTTATTTAAGTATACCATAAATTCAGGAAAGTCCTCAACTCATAAGTGATCACATCAATAAATCTGTACAAGATTTTCACAAGTAAGTGTCACCAAGATTGAGAAATAGAATTTCCTCATCTTCACAGAAGTGTTCTCCCTGTCTCTATTATAAAGATAATCAAACTTTAAAGCTGTATATTAGTTTTCCCTTTGTATAAAATGTATATAATTGAGTCATACAGTAGGTATTTGATTTCTGCTTTTTTTTAACCATTATGTTAGAACTACATTATTTGTCATATTCCATATATTTAAAATTCCACAAGTAAAGGGAATTTTTATTTTAGTTTAAAATAAAATTTTATTTTAAAATTCTTTATAAAAATATATATGTACACATGGTATTGATTAAAAAGATTCTGAGTATCAGACTTCCTTGGTGGTCCAAGGATTAAAAATCTGCCTGCCAATGCAGGGGACACAGGTTCAATCCCTGGTCCTGGAAGATTCCACGTGCCTTGAGCAACTAAGCCTGTGCGCCACAACTACTGAAGCCCGTGTGTGCCTAGAGCCCGTCCTCCACAGGAGAAGCCCAGGCATCACAACTAGGGAGTGGGCCCCCTTCCCCACCCCCACCCCTACCTCCCCACCCTGTCACTCACTGCAACTCTGAAACTAGACAAGGCTGGCCCACAGGCAGCAAGGAAGACCCAATGCAGCCAAGAATAAATAAGTAATAATAAAAGATGTTGAGTATGTGTCTGGATTTAAGGCGGTAGTTTGTTTAGGCTAATTGTCTTGAAAAACCCCAAAATCTAGGATATATACAAATATAAATATACACATACCATCTATAAATATAAATATATATTCACACACACACACACCACAATCCAAGCATCCAAGGGCTATTTAGATGATGAAGATAAACTGGACAAGATAGAATTTATCCAAATAACAAACTGTGTAGTAGTTTTTCAGTCTCATTCAGTTCAGTTCAGTTCAGTCGCTCAGTTGTGTCCGACTCTTTACGACCCCATGAATCGCAGCACGCCAGGCCTCCCTGTTCATCACCAACTCCCGGAGTTCACTCAGACTCAATGTCCATCAAGTCCGTGATGCCATCCAGCCATCTCATCCTCTGTCGTCCCCTTCTCCTCCTGCCCCCAATCCCTCCCAGCATCAGAGTCTTTTCCAATAAGTCAACTCTTCGCATGAGGTGGCCAAAGTACTGGAGCTTCAGCTTTAGCATCATTCCTTCCAAAGAAATCCCAGGGCTGATCTCTTTCAGAATGGACTGGCTGGATCTCCTTGCAGTCCAAGGGACTCTCAAGAGTCTTCTCCAACACCACAGTTCAAAAGCATCAATTCTTCGGCGCTCAGCCTTCACAGTCCAACTCTCACATCCATACATGACCACAGGGAAAACCATAGCCTTGACTAGGCGGACCTTAGTCGGCAAAGTAATGTCTCTGCTTTTGAATATGCTATCTAGGTTGGTCATAACTTTTCTTCTAAGTATTCCATTGTAGAAATGTTCCATAGCTTTTTTATTTTTCGCATTGATGGACTTTTGGACAGTTTCATAGTTTGGGACTTTTATGAAAAATGTCTTGATGACCTTCTGAAACATGCCTTTTTGTACATATTTGTATTGCATTTCCCATTTTTATTTCTCATCTTGATTCCTGTGTCTTTTCTCTTTTATTCTTGATCAATCTTGTAAGAATTTTAACAGTTTAAATATTGTTTTCAGATATATAACAATTGGCTGATTCGATTCTATTGTACGTTTTTTTTTTATGTCTCCAATTAATATTCATTATTATTTCTTGTGTTCTACAGTCTTTAGGTTCAATATTTTAACTTTTCATGATGTGAGTATAAAGATATTTAAAATTTTCAGCCTTTCTTCCTCTCTCAAGTCTATATACACGGCTAAATTTTTTCTTCTTAGCATGATATTAGTGTCATCCCACAAATTAATGTCATTTACTCACTGCTGCTGCTGCTGCTGCTGCTAAGTCGTTTCAGTCATGTCCGACTCTGTGTGACCCCAGAGACAGCAGCCCACCAGGCTCCTCCATCCCTGGGATTCTCCAGGCAAGAACACTGGAGTGGGCTGCCATTTCCTTCTCCAATGCATGAAAGTTTAAAGTGAAAAGGAAGTCGCTCAGTCATGTCCAACTCTTAGCGACCCCATGGACTGCAGCCCACCAGGCTCCTCCGTCCATGGGAGTTTCCAGGCAAGAGTACTGGAGTGGGTTGCCAGTGCCTTCTCCTTACTCACTGCTGTTCTGTTCAAAATATTTTAAAATTATATTGTGATATTTTGCCTCAGGTGTAATTAAGAAGTGCAATGCTTTATTTACAAATAAATGACATTATTTAGAGTATCATTTTGCAAAATCAATTCGTAGTTTAACTATAACATTGTCAGAGATGAATTCTACATTATTTCAAAAAACTTCCAAATTTTTTAGATTTGTTAAGGATATGGGTAATTTTAGCTAAACTTGGCATATAAACTCGAAGAGAATGTTAACAGTAATACTATCGTTATATACAGTGTTATCTGAATGTCTTGACTAGGTCAAAATGGCCAATCATGTTCAGATGTCCTATATTTTGCCTGAATTTTTTCTATATTGCTCTGTTAGGTACTGAGAGAGATATGTTAAAATCTACTTTTCTGTTTAGTGCTGTCAATTTTAGATTTATGTACTTACAGTCATGCTGTTTGTTGCATTATTTTTAAATATTTTAATCTTTTTGATAGAATTACCCTCTTAATATTATGAAATAGTTTTATTTATCTATAGATATGTTTCATGACTTAAAGATCTCTACCATTATTTGCACTGTTTTTTGGTTTCTTATGTTTTCCGTATTTTGATAAACAGTATATAGAACTTTATACAGTTTGAGAATTATCTCTCAATTAGAACATTTATTGTACTCAAGGGCTTCCCTGGTGGTGCAGAGGTTAAAAGCGTGTGCTGCAATGTGGGAGACCTGGGTTTGATCCCTGGGTCGGGAAGATCCCCTGGAGAAGGAAATGGCAACCAACTCCAGTATTCTTGCCTGGCGAATCCCATGGATGGAGGAGCTTGGTGGGCTATAGTCCACGGGTCGCAAAGAGTCGGACAGGACTTCACTTTAACTTTCATTGTACTTAACAATTACTTAGCAGTTAATACGCTATGCTTTCATTTCTCATTTTATTATTTGCTTTCTATTAGTCTAGTTTCACTCTCCTTTTTCTCTATTTTTATTTTTGGCCCTTCTTTATGTTTCCTGCCCCCCCTCCAACTGCAAAGAATTCCCTGTTCTGTCTCTTAGTTTATTTCCTTTATATCATTTTATTACCACCTAGACCTACCAACACATATTCTTATAAAAGTAGTATTTTTAACAATATTTGGACCACTCAAGAACCTTAGGATTTTTCAGCTTGTACATATATTTGTGTTATAGGTGACATGTATTTTAGTTAAATATTTAAAATCCAAAAATATATTATGTTAATTATTTAAGCATAATTGTATCTATTTACCTACATATTATCCTTTTTTTATTCCTTTTCTTTCTGTATCTCAAAGTTTCCATCTGCAGTCATCTGTCTTCTGTCTGAAGAGCACTCTTAAATTTCTTAATGCAGAACTGCTGGCATTAAATTTTTTGTTTCATCTGCAATTTTCTGTATTTTGTTTTCAATCTTCAAGTACATGTTCACTGAGTATAACATTCTGTGTTGGTGCTAGAAATTTTGTTGCAGCACTCTAAGGGTCATAGTCCACTATTTTCTGGATATCTGAGAAGCTTATTCTCGTTTATTTTCATATTTTAAAGATGTATACCCTTTGTCTGAGCTTCCCTGGTGGCTCAGAGGTTAAAGCGTCTATGCGGGAGACCAGGGTTCGATCCCCGCATTGGGAAGATCCCTGGAGAAGGAAATGGCAACCCATTCCAGTATTCTTGCCTGGAGAATCCCATGGATGGAGGAGCCTGGTGGGCTACGGTCCATGGGGTCGCAAAGAATCGGACACAACTGAGCGACTTCACTTTCACTTTCATCCTTTGTCTAGATTCTTTTAAGGTGACTTATTTGTTCTTGATTTTCAGAAATTTTGATCTGATAAACACAAATAGCACATTCTTTGTGTTTATTTTGTTTGAGGATTGATGTATTAAACATATTAGAAAAGCTCTTAAGTTAATCTCTTCATTTATGTTTTTGTCCCATTTTCTCTTTCTTCTCAAATTCTGGCTTTCAAGTATAAATGTGTTAGATTTTTTATTATACTCCATAGCTTTCTTACATTATTTTTTGCTTTTGTACTACCCGTGTTTCTTCCTCTTCGTGTTATCCAGTCTGGATATTTTCTTCTAAACTACCTTCTGGTTCACTAATCTTTTAAATTGTTTAGTTTGTTGATAAGCTCTTCATTTGGGTTCTTAATTTAAGTTATCTTATTCTTCATTTAAAGAATTTCTAATTACTCTTTCTTCATCTCAATTTCATTTAATTTCAAAATCTTGTACATATTTATATTAAACTTGAATGTAATTATTTTATTTTTAAATTAGAGTTGATTTACAATGTATTAATTTCAGGGTTACAGCATAGTGATTCAGTTTTCTTTTTCTGATTATATTCCACTATTGCTTATTATAAGATATTGGATATAATTCCCTGTGCTGTACAGTAAATCCTTATTGCTTATCTACTTTATGTGTACCAGTTTGTATCTGTTAATCTCACACTCCATGAAAAGTATGACTTTACTCCCTCCCATGTTAGTATAAAAGAAGCCTGAATTCTAACTCAGGCAATACAGTTCTTCAGAGCATGAGTCCACCATTTTCTCAGTTTGCTGGCTTTTTGAGTAAAATCACAATTTCTTGCCCCAACAACTCAGCTCTCAAATTTTTTGGCCTGTTCGTGGTGAGAAGTATGAGCTGAGACTCAGTAACAGTTTTTCAATATTAAATTCTATGAACTGCTTGTAATTTTGGATATTACCCTCTTGTTAGTTGCTGCCTACTATTATTTTAAAATTTAGTACTGATAATTCCAATATCTGGAACTCCTATGGTTTATTTTTGTTGTGTATTTTTTCTATTGACTTTTGGTAAGTTAGTTTTCTCTGTAAATCTAATAAATTATTTTACTGAATGCTTGATCTTATATATGAAAAAAAATCAGAAACAATTTGAGATTTTGGAAGATGCTGTTTTCTTTCAGTGAGAATTTACTTTTGCTTTAGCAGACTGTCTCAGTTCAGTTCAGTTCAGTCGCTCAGTCGTGTCCGACTCTCTGCGACCCCATGAATCACAGCACACCAGGCCTCCCTGTCCATCATCAATTCCCGGAGTTCACTCAGACTCACGTCCATTGAGTCAGTGATGCCATCCAGCGATCTCATCCTCTGTCGTCCCCTTCTCGTTCTGCCCCCAATCCCTCCCAGCATCAGAGTCTTTTCCAATGAGTCAACTCTTTGCATGAGGTGGCTAAAGTACTGGAGTTTCAGCTTTAGCATCATTCCTTCCAAAGAAATCCCCAGGCTGATCTCCTTCAGAATGGACTGGTTGGGTCTCCTTGCAGTCCAAGGGACTCTCAAGAGTCTTCTCCAACACCACAGTTCAAAAGCACCAATTCTTCAGCGCTCAGCCTTCTTCACAGTCCAACTCTCACATCCATACATGACCACAGGAAAAACCATAGCCTTGACTAGATGGACCTTAGTCGGCAAAGTAATGTCTCTGCTTTTGAATATGCTATCTAGGTTGGTCATCACTTTTCTTCCAAGGAGTAAGCGTCTTTTAATTTCATGGCTGCAGTCACCATCTGCAGTGATTTTGGAGCCCAAAAAAATAAAGTCTGACACTGTTTCCACTGTTTCCCCATCTATTTCCCATGAAGTGATGGGACCAGATGCCATGATCTTCGTTTTCTGAATGTTGAGCTTTAAGCCAACTTTTTCACTCCTCTCTTTCACTTTCATCAAGAGGCTTTTTAGTTCCTCTTCGCTTTCTGCCATAAGGGTGGTGTCATCTGCATATCTGAGGTTATTGATATTTCTCCCACCAATCTTGATTCCACCTTGTGTTTCTTCCAGTCCAGCGTTTCTCATGATATACTCTGCATAGAAGTTAAACAATAGGGTGACAATATCCAGCCTTGACATACTCCTTTTCCTATTTGGAACCAGTCTGTTGTTCCATGTCCACTTCTAACTGTTGCTTCCTGACCTGCATATACGTTTCTCAAGAGGCAGGTTAGGTGGTCTGGTATGCCCATCTCTTTCAGAATTTTCCACAGTTTATTGTGATCCACACAGTCAAAGGCTTTGGCATAGTCAATAAAGCAGAAATAGATGTTTTTCTGGAATTCTCTTGCTTTTTCCATGATCCAGTGGATGTTGGCAATTTGATCTCTTGTTCCTCTGCCTTTTCTAAAACCAGCTTGGACATCAGGAAGTTCACGGTTCACATATTGTCGAAGCCTTGCTTGGAGACTTTTGAGCATTACTTTACTAGCATGTGAGATTAATGCAACTGTGCGGTAGTTTGAGCATTCTTTGGGATTGGAATGAAAACTGACCTTTTCCAGTCCTGTGGCCACTGCTGAGTTTTCCAAATTTGCTGGCATATTGAGTGCAGCACTTTCACAGCATCATCTTTCAGGATTTGAAATAGCTCAACTGGAATTCCAAGAAGTGAAATGCAAAGGAGAAAAGGAAAGATATAAGCATCTGAATGCAGAGTTCCAAAGAATAGCAAGAAGAGATAAGAAAGCCTTCAGCAGCGATCAATGCAAAGAAATAGAGGAAAACAACAGAATGGGAAAGACTAGAGATCTCTTCAAGAAAATTAGAGATACGAAGGGAACATTTCATGCAAAGATGGGCTCGATAAAGGACAGAAATGGTCTGGACCTAACAGAAGCAGAAGATATTAAGAAGAGGTGGCAAGAATACACAGAAGAACTGTACAAAAAGATTTTCACGACCTGGATAATCACTATGGTGTGATCACTCATCTAGAGCCAGATATCCTGGAATGCGAAGTCAAGCAAACTGTCTAAGAAGTCATAAATTACCTTCTTTTAATCCAATCATCAATTAAGTTGATTTAAAGCTGAGCTTAGGCCTTTTTCAGAACTAGTTTATTTCCACTTTCTCTTTAACACTAGAAATTGTATATTCTGAATTCCCAGTTCAGAACCCTGGCTGTTTATGAGAGCCCCTAGACTTTATGGGCTCTGAACTCCAATACTGTCAAACTGGCTACAAAGGACTGCTGGAAGTATTGCTCAGTCTTTCAGGTTCTCAGTCTCTCAGTGGACACATTCTGCAGTGCATATCAATTGGTCTTGGGAATAAAAAATTGTCTCAAGGAGAAAAATGATGTCAAATGAGGGGTTAATTTTTCTGTGCTTCTCTTGTCTCTGGAATCTTGGCTTCCTTATCTTTGTTGCTTAAGGAGCACTTGGATACTTAGATTGGATGTCTGATATGTGTGTGTCTGTGGTTCATGTAATTGTTATATATGTTTATATATGATGCCGTTTGTGTATCCATATCTCTACCTATGTCTATATCTATATATCTTCCAGATTTTTGAATTGTTTTCATCAAGAGTTAGCCTGCTATACCATCTTTCCTTATATCCAGGAGCATATTCTGGATCTTTCTAATCAACACCATTGATACCATATTTTCATTGAAAGTTTTAAAATTAAAAACTTGGTTTTATCTAAAATAAATGAACAGATGGGATATGATAAATAATGTAGTACACTCAGAAATTATATTACATGATTTGTTGGCACTCTAATATTTAAACATAATTTCTACTTTAAATTTGTAGATTATGACTCTGAAAGGTAATAACGTTCAGATGTTATATCCCTTGTTATAGGACACTTCTAGCAAAATTCTGGGAAATTTTACTTCCAGTGATAATATTAATGAGCAGTAATTATTAATATTAAGGATGCATCCTCAGTTTTCTAAGTACTTTACACATTTAATTCAACCTTTTATCATTAAAACACTATAATAGAATTGTAAGATGCATGCCACAGAGAAAGACAGGTAGAGTTACTTTCCCAGTGTTATTTACCATATGAGTGAGGAGAGGTGATTCACATTCAAGCTGTTCAGTTTTTGAACACAAATTCTTCACCTAAATTTAAAGAAATCTTTGACTTGGTATATGGGCATTCCTTTTCTCTTATATGAGCGCTCTATATTTTTCTTTTGACCCCAGTTAAAAATCTAAGTTTTATTTTCATTTCATAGCCGACCAAGTTGATATATACCTATTCTAATTTTTGAGGTCTACTGATAATTTTTAAATTTTGCCCCAAAAGAACACTTCAAAACTATATCTTTCAAAAATATAATTCCCAAAGTGAGAAATATTAGCAAGGAGAATTTCTTAGATGTTTGAAAAATAATCTATTTTTAGAAATAATTGTCTGATTTACAGTGTACCTGATTATTAACTTAAATACTCTATTAAGCTGGAAAATAAGTAGGTATTAGTTTTGCAATTTCATAGCACATCTATGGAATTATTAGTGCTACTATTTTAAAATAGTCTTTCTACTTAAATATTAACTGTGTTTTTTTAAATTTTAAAGAGATTGTCTAAATTATGAGGATATTTTTGGTACATAGGTTTATCACATAACCGATTGCTAAACTTTCAAACTGAGTTGTGAAAATGTCTATGGAGTTCCACTCTAAATTTATGATTACTCTTTTTGAGTATAAAATTTTTTATTTTTTATAGTTGATAAGAGAACAGCCTTAAATGTGAATTTGGTTGACTTAGACTAATAAGTTGTTGTTGTTTTTTTTTTTACAAAAATATTTTTTTTTTTAAATAGAAGGTAGTTGGACTTTTTAAAATGCATTTATTTGCTACAGTAGTTTTCTAACAGGTGATGATGGTATTTTTGGCTGTGTCACTAAACTTGAATAGCAAGAAAAGTGAATGAGCAGACAATTCTGACTTAAAAGCAAAGTGTTTTAGCTATTGGCAGATGTCAAGACAACTTGAGACTTAATGATTACTAAGCTGCATACTTGCCTTCCTTATCTGTCTCCAGCACAGTTGACAAAACAAGGTAGTCTTGATGTCAAAACAGATTGGGAAGGAAGAAAGGAAGACAGAAACTTGGGCAGAGTTAAGAAGTCTTGCTTTTCCATTTCAAGTTTCTTTTTTTTTTTTTTTTAATTCTAAGTTATCTCCTAAACAAACTCTTATGTGAACCCAAAATAAAGCATTTACTAAACCACATAAACCACAGAAAATTTATCAGAAAGCATTCTGTACCACTAGATACAACAATGTGGCAGATAAAATTTTATTGATCAACTTTTCCCCCAGGTAAAACCATGGACCTTCATAGCCCTTATTTGAGAGATAATTAATTGTGCATGGCAATGATGACCTCTTTCTCCCTCCTTATTAAAGCTCTCTTGTAATGATTCTCAGCATGTTCCTCCCTTCTGGTCCTCCTTAGACTCTTCTTGGTTTTGTTTTGTTTTCTCCCAGTTTTATGAAGTTATAACTGACATATAACATAGTATAAGTTTCAGATGTATAACATAGTAATTTTATATTTGTATACTCAGATCACAAACTCCTTATTGCCAAATTCAGACTTAAATTGAAGAAAGTAGGGAAAACCACTAGACCATTCAGGTATGACATAAATCAAATCCCTGATGATTATACAGTGGAAGTGAGAAATAGATTTAAGGGACTAGATCTGATAGATAGAGTGCCTGATGAACTATGGAATGAGGTTCTTGACATTGTACAGGAGACAGGGATCAAGACCATCACCATGGAAAAGAAATGCAAAAAAGCAAAATGGCTGTCTGGGGAAGCCTTACAAATAGCTGTGAAAAGAAGAGAAGTGAAAAGCAAAGGAGAAAAGGAAAGATATATGCATCTGAATGCAGAGTTCCAAAGAATAACAAGGAGAGATAACAAAGCCTTCCTCAGGGATCAATGCAAAGAAATAGAGGAAAAGAACAGAATGGGAAAGACTAGAGATCTCTTCAAGAAAATTAGAGATACGAAGGGAACATTTCATGCAAAGATGGGCTCGATAAAGGACAGAAATGGTCTGGACCTAACAGAAGCAGAAGATATTAAGAAGAGGTGGCAAGAATACACAGAAAAACTGTACAAAAAAGATGTTCATGATCAAGATAATCACGATGATATGATCACTCACCTAGAGCCAGACATCCTGGCATATGAAGTCAAGTGGGCCTTAGAAAGCATCATTATGAACAAAGCTAGTGGAGGTGAAGGAATTCCAGTTGAGCTGTTTCAAATCCTGAAAGATGATGCTGTGAAAGTGCTGCACTCAATATGCCAGCAAATTCGGAAAACTCAGCAGTGGCCACAGGACTGGAAAAGGTCAGTTTTCATTCCAATCCCAAAGAAAGGCAATGCAAAAAATGCTCAAACTACTGCACAATTGCATTAATCTCACACTCTAGTAAAGTAATGCTCGAAATTCTCCAAGCCAGGCTTCAGCAATATGCAAACCGTGAACTTCCAGATGTTCAAGCTTGTTTTAGAAAAGGCAGAGGAACCAGAGATCAAATTGCCAACATCCACTGGATCATGGAACAAGCAAGAGAGTTCCAGAAAAATATCTATTTCTGCTTTGTTGACTATGCCAAAGCCTTTGACTGTGTGGATCACAATAAACTGTGGAAAATTCTGAAAGAGATGGGAATACCAGACCACCTAACCTGCTTCTTGAGGAACTTATATGCAGGTCAGGAAGCAACAGTTAGAAGTGGACATGGAACAACAGACTGGTTCCAAATAGGAAAAGGAGTACGTCAAGGCTGTATATTGTCACCCTGCTTATTCAACTTATATGCAGAGTACACCGTGAGAAACGCTGGACTAGAAGAAACACAAGCTGGAATCAAGATTGCCGGGAGAAATATCAATAACCTCAGATATGCAGATGACACCACCCTTATGGCAGAAAGTGAAGAGGAACTAAAAAGCCTCTTGATGAAAGTGAAAGAGGAGAGTGAAAAAGTTGGCTTAAAGCTCAACATTCAGAAAACGAAGATCATGGCATCTGGTCCCATCACTTCATGGGAAATAGATGGGGAAACAGTGGAAACAGTGTTAGACTTTATTTTTGGGGGCTCCAAAATCACTGCAGACGGTGACTGCAGCCATGAAATTAAAAGACACTTACTCCTTGGAAGAAAAGTGATGCCCAACCTAGATAGCATATTGAAAAGCAGAGACATTACTTTGCCGACTAAGGTCCGTCTAGTCAAGGCTATGGTTTTTCCTGTGGTCATGTATGGATGTGAGAGTCGGACTGTGAAGAAATCTGAGCACTGAAGAATTGATACTTTTGAACTGTGGTGTTGGAGAAGACTCTTGAGAATCCCTTGGACTGGAAGGAGACCCAACCAGTCCATTCTGAAGGAGATCAGTCCTGGGATATCTTTGGAAGGAATGATGCTAAAGCTGAAACTCCAGTACTTCTTTCACCTCATGCAAAGAGTTGACTCATTGGAAAAGACTCTGATGCTGGGAGGGATTAGGGGCAGGAGGAGAAGGGGATGACACAGGATGAGATGGCTGGATGGCATCACTGACTCGATGGACATGAATCTGAGTGAACTCCGGGATATGGTGATTGATAGGTACGCTTGGTGTGCTGCGCTTCATGGAGTCTCAGAGTCGGACACCACTGAGCAACTGAACTGAACTGATACTTCTGAAATAATTACCACAGTTAGTTTAGTTAACATCCAATACCCAACGTAGTTACAAAAGGTTTTTTCCTTGTGTGATGAGAACTTTTAATATATTCTTTCTTAGCAACAAAACAATGGGTGGCTCAGTGGTAAAGAATCCCCTGCAAAGCAGGAGGTATGAGCTCGATTCCTAGGTTGAGAAGATCACCTGGAGAAGGAAAGGACAAACCACTCCAGTATTTTGGCTTGGGAAACCCCATGGACAGAGGAGCCTGGTCGGCTACAGTCCATAGGGTCACAAAAGGGTCAGACATGACTTAGTGACTAAACAACAATTGATATCCATAGTCACCATGCTATTCATTACATCTGCAGGCCTTAATTTATCTTGTAACTAGAAGTTTGACTACCTTCATATAGTTCCCCCAGCTATTACCCCTGCCTCTGACAACCACAAATTTGACCTTTGTTTTGATGAGTTTTGTTGTTTCAGATTCTGCTTCTGAGATTATGCAGTATTTGTCTTTCTCTACATAACTTGTTCACTGTGCATAACCCCCTCAAGATTCAACCATACTCCCACAAATGGCAGAACTTCCCTACTTTTATGGCTGAATAGTATTGATATTTTACTAAATCTATACACATATACAGTAAGTCTGAATATATACAGTAAATATGTATATATACAGTAAGTGTGCATATATATTAAATATACATATATATAGAGTAAGCATATGTATGTGTATATTTAAACATGTATATTTAAAAACATTTGTTTGGCTGTAGTGAGTCTTAACTGTGCCATGCAGAATTTTGATCTTTGTCATGGTGGGGGATTTTTAGCTGTGGCGTGTGGTATCTTATTCACCAACCGGGCATGGAACGAACCCAGGACCAATGCCTTGGGGTGCATAGTCTTAGCCACAATCCACCAGGGAAGTTCCCTTTATGCATTTTTAAACTCATTTATTGATAGACACAGGTTGTTTCTATGTCTTGACTATTATAAATAATGCTGCAATAACTATAAGGGTGCAAATGTCTCTTGAGGATAGCCACTTCATTTCTTTACGATGTATACCCAAAAGCGAGATTGTTGGATAAAACGGTAGTTCTATTTTAAAGTCCTTCTAGGACATCCAAATTGTTTCCCATAGTGGCTAGGCCAGTTAACCTTCTCACCAACAGTGCACACCTGTTCCCCACATCCTCACTGACACTCATTATCGTGCGTCTTTTTTTTAAATTGAATTATAGCTGACTCACAATGTTGTGTTAGTTTCAGGTGTACAACAAAGTGATACAGTTATTCATAAGTATATATTTTTAAAAATTCTTTTCTATTATGGTTTATTGCAAGATATTGAGTATAGCCCCCTGTGCTATACAGTAGGGCCTTATGGTTTATCTATTCCATATCTATAACACTGTGTATATGTTAATCCCAAACTCTTAATTTATCTTCCCACCCCCACTATCCCCTTTGGTAACCACAGGTGTGTTTTCCACATCTGTGGCTCTATTTCTGTTTGTAAGTAAGTTAATTTGTACCATTTTTTATATCACGTGTAAGTGATTGTCATATGATATTTGTCTATCTCTGATTTACCTCACTTAATATGATAATTTCTAGGTCCCTCCATGTTGCTGCAAATGAGAGTATTTCAATCTTTTTTTATGGCTGAGTAATATTCCATTGTTTATACATACCACATCTTCTTTATCCATCCATTTGTTGATGGACATTTAGTTTGTTTCTCTTGTCTTTTTGATGATAGCTATTATCGAAGGTTTGCGGTGACATTTCATGGCAGTTTAATTTGCATTTCTCTACTGATTAGTGATGTTAAGCACCTTTTCATTTACCTTTTGGTCACTTGATATCTTGTTTGGAAACATGTCTATTTATGTCCTTTGCCTTCAGTTTAATTGTACTATTTTTTTTTTTTTGCTATTGATGTATGAGTTCTTTATATATTTTAGATTTTAAAGGCTTATTGGATGCGTGACTGGCAAATATTATCTGTCATTCTGTTGGTTGCCTTTTCATTTTGCTGACTGTTTCTTTTTCTGTGCAGAAGCTTCTTAGTTGATATAGTCCTATTTGATTATGTTTTAAATTTTTTGCTTATACTTTTGGTATCACATCCAAAAGTCATTGCCGAGATTTACGTCATAGCACTTTCCTCCTGTGTTACTCTCTCGTGGTTCTTCCTAGAGTCCTCTTGGCTTGCTGATTTCTTCTTTCTTTCATTCTTTCTTTCAACTCTTGGTCCGTTACATATTGGGATTCGCCAGGGTTTTGTCATCTTTGGTCTATTTTAAGGCTTTTATGATAATCTATAGGCTACTTATGCTAGTTATTTCACAGACTCACATGCTCAATTGTACAATAATCATTTTCTTGTTTTGATAAGTAGCTTTTATCTGTCTTATCAAGCTAGACAACTGAAGACATCTTAGTTTTTCTTGAATTGAAACCCTTTCTCAGTGTCTACCTCTAACATAGGCTTTCTGTTTCTTTTACTTCTTTAAAGACTTTCTTCATAAAGAAACTGAAGTGAGCTAATTCAAATATAAATCTGTTTCTATCCATCTGAAAGTACTAACTGCTCTCCAACTTGTTGGATAAAGTACACATCCCTGCAAAAGATGTCCAAGTTCTTTTTGTGACCTGATACATCTCTATCTTTCCAATCCCTTCTTTTCATTTTCTCCTTTCTTCATTCATTCAATAAATATTTACTGATGCTGCCTATGTAGTATTATGAGCAGGCTAACATGATCCCTCCTCCAGGAAGCTTAGATTCTGTTGGAGAGAGGCCATTAAATAAATGAATGCATAATTATGAACTGAGATCAATAAAATGCAAAATATAACAAGTAGAAATCTGATCTAGCCTGGGGAGTTATGGAAGATTTTGCTGAGCAAATGGTACCTGATCTGATACATAACTGATGGGTAGACATTGTTAAGGAAGGAAAGAAACAGCAAAAATGGGGGAAGCGGTCATGCCTTGGGCATAGCATTTTCAAAGACTCTCTTGTGGGAATTTACTATGTTTACAGGACTGAAAGAAGACTACTATCACTGGAGTGGAGAGGAAGGGGATGTGAAGAAATGAAGAGGTGACGTAAAGAGGTGATCAAAGACCAGAACTTTTCCTCGACCTCATAGGTTCTGTTAAGAATTTGGTTCCTTACTCTGAGAACAGCTAGAAGTCATTGAAATTCTTCACACACAGTTGTAAAATATCGTGTCATAAAAATTTTGAAAAGAACCTCTGACAGCAGTATGGAGAAAAAAGCTGGAGACGGGAATTTTTTTCCCATTGCTGATGGGAATATAAAATCGTACGGTCACTGTTTAAGAGTTTGTCAGTGTCTTAAATTTACCATATGACCCAGAAATTCCATTTCTAGTTATCTAAACAAGAGAAATGGAAACATATGTCCACACCAAATTATGTATGTGTATGTTCATGGTACCATTATTCACAATAACCGAAAGTAGAAACAGTCCAAATGTCTATCAACTGGTGAATGGGTAAATAAAATATGATATATCCATACAATGGAATACTATTCTGCAATAAAAAAAAAGTACTTATATATGCCCCAACATGGATGAAATTAAAAAACACTATGCTAGGTGAAAGAAACCAGACACAAAATATTATCTATAGAATGATGTCATATACATGAAATTCCTCAGAAAAACAAATCTATGGAGACAGAAATGGATTAGCATTTGAATGGGGATTCAATGGGGGGAGTTAGGGTTACAGATGGTGTTAGGGTTAGGTTCACTCCCTGGGTCAGGAATATCCTCTGGGAGAGGAAATGGTAACCCACTTCAGTGTTCTTGCCTAGGAAATCCCATGGACAGAGGGGCTTGGTGGGCTACAGTCCATGGGGTCACAAAGAGTCAGACACTGCTTAGCAACTGAACGTGCATGAAACGGGAGAGGGGAGTAGGCAGTGATTGTAGATACTCACAAAAGATCTTTGGGTAGATGAAAATGCCCTAAAATCAGAAAGATGTGATCATGGTTATGAAACATTTTGAATTTTCTAAAAATCACTGAATTGTGCACGCAAAACGAATGAGTTTTATGGTATGTAAATGATGCCTCAATAAAGTTGAATGAATGGATAAATTGCGCATATGCAAAACCAGTCATCACTGTGATGGCTTAGGTAAAAAATGATAATGTTTGAGACTAGAGTGATGGCTGACATTAGAAGATTGAAATAGGTTTGAAAAATAATAGGATTTCAAGAGAACCTGGGAAAGATTGGGCTTGGCAAGTTCAGCTTATACTCTGTCCTGTAGAAATATCAAACTTCTTGTAACTTTGAACAATCCATGCCCCTTCTTACTTTTCTGTGTGTTTAAAAGTCTTGAGTTCCTCAGGAGAGCATTTTGCAACATCATCTACCTACTTATCCTAGATTGGGCTGCCATAAGAAATCACTATACATCAGGTGACCTAAACGAGTATTTATTTCGCACAGTTCTGGAGGATGGGAGTCCAAGAACAAGGAGCTGGCATATTCAGTATGAAGTGGGGATTCTCGTTCTCATTGCAGATTGCTGGTTTCTTGCTACATCTTCACATGGCTAAGAGAGAGAGGAGACTAGCCCCCTGGCCTCCTCTTCTAATGTCCAGATCTCATTATGGCAGCTCCACAATCTTGACCTCACTTATCCCTAATTTTATCCCCAAAGCCCCATCTCCTCCTACCATAACATTAAAGATTAGGGTTCCAAAATACAAACCTGGGGGGAACACACACATTTAGTCTATAACACTGTTATATACCTGATCATCCTTTAAGACTCAAGTCAAAAGTAATCTCCTCTTTAAAGAGTCTTCCCTGACCACCTCACTTCTTGTATGCCCCCAGAGCACTTCCTTTAGCATTTTATTGCACATCTTTGTCTACTCCTTCCACTAGATCACTGTTGTCAAACATTTAATGTTTGAGCCTTCACTTCTGTTACAACATCCCTGCCAGGCCTGACTAGTGGATCACAATAATCTCTCCTGCTGAGTCAGCACTCCTCTCAAAACAGTGCCAGACGTAGCTTCTACTGACCACTGTCACTGATACATCCCTGAAATCTGTTTGCCATACCTGCTCTAATATTGATGTCCTTGATGACAGGCATGTCAAATGTCTATGGGTCCATATACCAGAAACAGAAAGTAGATACAATAACTGCATTAAAATCCTTTTGAAGAAGATGTTTCCAGATAGATCAATACTTGCCGTGTAAAGCAATTTATTTCTACATACCATATCTCTTTCACGGCAATGGCTTCTAATTTTCACCATTAGGGAAAAAGAAATTTAGCTGAAAAATCATAATAGTTCCTTTCCATTTTTTTTTCTTCTAAATCCTGTGTTTTAAGTATATGCTCAGCCCATAGTTTTCCATCATAAACTCCAAACTGCAGTCCATAATGGGGCTATACACAATGGCCTTTATATTTTAGACATTATGCCTTTGAGAGCTAAAGCATTTTAAGTCAGGCATAAAGATAATGATTTAGTTATTTATTCTTTTGAACCAGTTACTTTAGTGACTCACTTTTCTCTCTAACCCAGGCTATTATGCACTAATCCATACATTACTTTCCTTCAATACAGATGACACAGACTGTTTACTCAGGATGATTTTGCAATATGCACATTAACAAAGACTTTGTGAGCAGGAAGAATACCAGTTATTCAACCAACTTTAAGAAAACAGCTGAGTGCTAGCCCAGCTTAGCAGGGTGTTAAATATCCATTAATAATGGCAAGGCAACAAACTTGAAGGTTTTGATTTTAGTTCAGATAAGCACTCCAGATTTGGGACTTGGCTTACTGTATCTCTGGGTTTCTCTTAGGGAAAAGATGGCCTATTCCGACAGGGGGGCTTATCTATATGAATGTTGGAAAGCAGTCATTTTTAATAGTACTTTGTGGAATCATTATTATGATGTGATGCACATTAAAACTGTTATCAATGTTGAGCTTTGTAGGATAGCCCAGATTTCAAATGTTTGACTCTGTTTTTCCCCATGACTATGTTTCTCAGGTCACATGTATTGATTTTTTGTTCAGCAAGTACCATCACTATAGTCTAAAGCTTTTATTCCCAGTTAGAAACTGTCATCAAACTAATTCCACTCTCAGGAGAAAAAAATCACTATTCTCATTCAATTTTCATTGACTATCACATAAAATTGTACACACATCTGTCCCCTCCACCAAGCTATATGTTCCTTGAAAAACGTGGACCACACTGTTTATATTCTATCAACACCTCTCAGTTGTAGGTGCCCAACTTCATGTTACTAAGAACCTGTTTTGCAAAAAAGGAAATTATTTACCTGCTAATATGAAGACAGTTTCTCATGGTTTATGGGAAATTTCATCACCTTTGAAACGGTTAGTTTTTCTCTAATTTCACAAAAGCAGTTTGTTTTTCTGGTAAGTGTTGAGCAATGACTGTGTCAGTCACTCTGATGTCATTTTACACAGACTTTCTTATTTTGTACTCACAACTCTTCTGTGAAGTAAGTGCTATTATTACTGCTCTTTTGTGCATAAGAATACTGAACATAGTTCAGTGACTTTTCCATGATTACGCAGGCCATGAGTCTGTGGAAAGTCGATTCAGAGACAGATTCTCAACTCTGAAACCCAGAAGTTCCACTTCATTGTCCTTCTATGAAGAAATCTATTTTCTCCCTTACTCTCCAAAATGAGAAAACAGAAGTTTTGTTTTCACTGGGTTTGGTTTCTTCTGCCTCATTTTTTCCCCCAAGAAAAATGAAGTCTTTTGATAGTTCGCTGAAATGAAAATCCCAGTGTTCTCTTTGTGTCTTTTCTTCTGTTGATTTCCAAATTCTGGTCCATCAGCAAGCCTTGTCATCTTTCAAAGCCTGTCCAGAATCTCACCACCTCTCATCACCTCCACTGTTGGCACTCTGCTACTGGCCACCCCCAGTTCTCACTAGGTTGTTGCAATATCCCTCCTCCCTACCACTCGCTCCCCTCCAACACCACCTACCACTCCTGTACACTGACAGACGATTATCAAAAGGCAGTCAGATCATATCACTTACCACCCTGGAATTGAAGGCCCACCCATCATAATAAAAAAACTGAGTCTCTCCAACAGCTCTGCACGGTTCACCGCTTCTGTCTACACCCAGCTCTCTAATTGATATCATTCCCTCGTTCCTTGTCCTGCACTAATTGCACCTTAGCCATGCAGTCTCCTTTCTGTTCCTCCAACTCAAGACTTAAATTCACATATGCACATGTGCATTCCTTCAAGCCTTATTCATCCCACAAATAAAAATTCAGTACATAATATGAGCTAAGAGTACAGAAAGCATAAAAAATAAGATCCAGAATTTCAAAGATCTTAAAAACTGGATGGGAAGAGAAGTCACTTTCATAATAATTTCTCATTTCTTTCACTAGGCAAGTACAGAAGTTATTGGGGCTTTCCTGATTGGGAAGGCAAAGAATGAGATGATGCCTTTAAGAGAGAGGTCTTTGGCTGAAGCAAAAATAGAGTAATAAAGTTTGGACCCTTAAATGACATAAGCTTCAGATACTTGGAAATGGACATCATTAGCAGCCAATGCATACGAAGTTGTAGGAATGTGCATTTGATAAGCTGAAGTTTACTTTAGCTTGTTTTCTGTTTCAAAATCCTTCCTAGTCTTTCTCTATTAAGCATTGCTGATCCTGCCACATGAAAGTAGTCCGTTCTTCCTCTAAAACATATTGTATCCCTTTAGGGATATCATAGGTGTTATTTCCTGCAGGAAGCCTTCATAGCTTTTCTCTGAGATGGGTCTCTAAGAGCACCTTGAGATTTTACTTCCCAGCTCTTTCCTTCTCCTGTTATAGCACATATCTTAAATTATAAGTATTAAATGCTTATTTGTCCAGTTTGCCCATGAAGATTGCAAACCCGGAAAAGTTTGGTATGACGGTCACATCTCCTCCTTTGAGGTATCAGGTTTAACACAGTACTTACATTTAAGTAGCTGTTTCATAAATATTAATTGAATAAATAAGTTGCTTTACATCAAATTATACCTTAAATATTTGATTTAGAGTGTCCATCTGTAATGATTAAGGAAGTAGTTAAGAAAGTAGTTAATTTTTAATAATTCACCACTTCTTCAGTGAATAAGTTTAGACAGTTTCAAAATATTTGAGTTGAGCAGAGGGGGTGAGGGGCAGGTTAAAGCCTGCCCAAGACATCTAAGGTTTCCGAAGGACTTTGCAGAAATAAGTAATGTATTCATAATTATTGCTTGTATTTCTGTTCTCCAAATCTCCAGCAAGGTGGGCCCAATGATCTTGAAGAGAGTTCAAATGAAGAAGCATTCAAAACACGAACCACGAAAGACAGAAGAAGGGAAGTAGGCAAAAATATACTAGCTCAGTCTTGCTACTATTTCTTGGAGTCAATCTTGGTTTAAAACATAATAAGCAGAGCCCAGCTTGTCATACCTACTTTCTCCCGGGGGTTTGAAACTGTAATGAAAGCATTTTAACTCAGTGGTAACTGGATTAGAGTAATGCAAGAACCTGCCACCTTGGGACCTCCTGCTTGTGGCTTGGCCTGAATAAATGTGCATGGAAATTGTTTTCAACTGATGGCTGTGTGAGATCACAAGTTATAGTAATGTTGACAGTCTCAGCTTGGAACCTGACAAAATAGCAGGAAAAAAAAATGTGGAACAGGGATTGAAAACAGCTCATTTGCTGACATGAAAGCGGTGCTCAGAGGTGGAGATGTACCACCTCTGCGGGTCAATGGTGACAATATTTGCAAAGTGCCACAAGCATCTCTGCTGCAAATGGGAGCAGCTTAATATGAATCTTTGCCGCCAATCTCGAGCAACTTGATTTCTTTCCCAGTCTCCAGGACTCATCAGAAGCCATAAGGAGAAGTTTCTCAGACTTAAAGTGTGCGAAAGGATACTAAATCTTCCATCTCCTGAAGGCTGGCTGGGAAATGAAAAGGTATAGTTGTCACATTCTGACACAGCAGAAGATCGTGGAAATAATCTAATCGGTTTGTTCCCTGCAGAAGCATCCAGAGGTTTCAGTGCGAGTCCCGCCTTTCTTATTTCGCAGGTTTATTGTACTCTGTCATGGAGGCAAAACATCTGTTGGGGAAGACAAGGAGGAGGAGACCCTCCATCTCTCTTGTGCACATTCACAGAGAAGTTTTGGTGAATTTACTGCCAGTGAAAACTGGCAGCTTGTCTGTTTCCAAGATCACAGGCTTCGGGGCAGCACCAAATGGTTCCTGACTGGGAGCAAAGTACGTGTGTTTTCTGCACCGTGTAACTGCACCTTCATGGCAAACTGGGCCAAGTGGACTCAGAAGGGATGTTTTAGAGGGCACTTAAAATTAGACCATTTTGAGCCCTCGTAATTCAGAACAATCATGGAATCCAATTTTGCTTTTTGGAAAGCAGAGCTGTTTCCTCAAGGAAATTCAATGGGAGTCCATTTTTCTTAGAAGATTATATGGATCTACAGAGACAGTAAAATCATTTGATTATATGCATTTCAGCAAGGACTCCAAATGAATTCTGCTTCTTTTCTTCAAGCGGGTTGTAGGATCTCCATTGTACAGATGAATTAAGTGAGGTTCATAGGTCATATGAGTTTATATATATGTATAAATATGCAGTCTCTTCAGTCTTGTCTTTTCTGCCCTATGGACTATAGCCTCCTGGGCTCCTCTGTCCCTGTGATTTTACAGGAAAGAATTCTGGAGTGGGTTGCCATACCCTCCTGCAGGAGGTCGCTCCAACCCAGGGATCAAGCCCATGTCTCCTGCATTGAAGGCAGATTCTTTACTGCTGAGCCAATGAGAAAGCCCATATGTATAGATATGTGTGTATATATATGTATGGCACAACGCTTCTAAATTGTAGGTCAGAATTGCTAATCTAAGCAAGAGCCAGTAGTCCTCAAGAGAGAGTCTAGCACATTGTAAATACTTAGCAAACTCCTTATTGGATTGGATCTCTCTAGACCAGTCAGCAGCATGAAAAGACTCACCTTTCTAAACCCTCTGAGAAAGAATATCATTGTCTACAATTACTTTGAGTAATGTGTTCATTTGTTCATGAATTTATGTCTCATCTCCTTGCATGAGGACTATGAGACTTTTAGAATCCATACCATATCACGACATTAGATAGTTTGGATTCCCAAAACTATCTAACTTTTTCACATTTTAATGTAAATTGTTTGTTTATTTAAAAGGTAACTTTTGAATGGGGATTAAAATACAGTACTTAATATCAAATCAGGTTGGCGAACCAAAAATTATTGTTTCCCTTCAGTACTGAAACAGAGCTAATAGCTTATTTTGGACTGACCCCCCCGCCCCTCCTTTTTTCAACTTTAATCTGTTTTGTTTCAAAATTTTTATTGGAGTATAGTTGATTTATAACATTGTGTTAATTTCAGGTGTACGGCAAAGTGAATCAGTTATATATATACATATATATATACACACACACATATATAGAATCATATATATATATATATATCTCCATTCTTTCTGTACTCTCTTTTTATTTCTGTTTTGCCATTTGATGTGTGTTTGTATGTACATATATTTTTCTCCCCTTTTTACATCTTGTACACTGTATAATCTCTTGTTCTATAAATAAATCAGAGACTATGACACTGGGCACAGTGTCCACCTCTTAATTGGATGCATGGAACTAACCCCCAAAGCTTCACAAATAAACCCAAGAACAGGCAACCATCTCAAAGCCATATAATGAACGCAGGCTGCCTGTATATTTAGTATCTAAGGAGCAGCTTTTCCTTTTCTATTTTTTTTTTTCCTCTTTTCCCTCAGTAGAAGCTAAAACTTTATTATAAAACCACAGATAAGTATATCAACTGCTAGGAGGCTGGCACAGCAGAATACAAGGAAATAAGAGATAAGGGAATTTGGTCAAATACAAAAAGTACTGTGGAATTTAAACCAAATGACAGCAGATAAGGCTTTCCCTGAGTTTCTATTAAAAATGTAATAAATAAGAAATCCAAAAATATTTCTTTCCAGGCTCAGTACTTTTGTTCCTATATTACTCATCATAAATGTATGGGATCTTCATCAGTGCTGGAATTCTATTCACAGTTGCAAAAATAAACTTTGCTGGAGTCATGTTAAAGACGTGACAGCTTCAGATTGAAGCTTTGTGAATCTTTCAGTAAAGTTTGTCATTTGAATAAATAGACCTTATTTACACACTTAAGAAAGTAATCCCATAAACCCGCATGGAAGCCTAGTGATAAAAGCAGGAGTGACTGAATAGAAATCACCAGGAATCAAAACACAGATTAAAAAAAAAAAAAAAAAAAAAAGCAGTGGCAGCAACTCTGCTTAAGATGCTCTTTAGGGAAAATTCATAGTGTTTTTATCTTATCATTTTTATTATTATTTTAAAGGTATAGAATTCTCTAAGGGTTCAAAGGTTCTGTAAGTAATGGATACTTACTGATATTTCATGTTCCATGGTGGAATTTAAACTGACCTAAGGTAGATAGATTTTACTAAGGTGAATCCCCCCAAAAGTGAATGTGCATAGGTCTGGGTGGGCCACCTCAGTGCCTTTGACGCTGTTGACCTCACGGAAAGGAAAATAATTGAGATCTTGACAAAAATGGACTTTAGTGGTTCCCTGGGATGATAAGGCCTCTGGGGCCAGCAACTTGAGTGTGATCTGTGGTCTCAGGTGAAGTGGCCCATGGTGTCTGCTTTATCTCTAGAGGGCAATAGCCTTCAGTCATAAAATGTCTCCCTGCATAACACAGCACATCTGTCAGCATCCCGAACACTCAGTTTATATCTGTCTTGGGATGGCTCATGGAAGGGAAAGTGCACCCTATTTGGATAGTAGATATTCAAGCCATTTTATTTGATTTTATCTTTTGTTCTTATATGATATGATTATATATATATATATATATATATATACACACACGTATATATATTTATCTAGTTGAATTTCTGTTTTAAAGCATTTATTTACAGATGATAGGAGAGGGTATTTGTATTTCTCATTTTGAAAACAGAAATGGTGGCATATGATACTTCCTGGTTTCCACCTTATTTAGTTAAGGATAACTTACAGAATACAAAGGTATACAAAATCTTTAATGACCTAATGTGAAGCTTTGTATTTGCCCTTAAATATCCGCTGGTTTATTTTTATACTTTTGTGCCTATACTGTTTGCAAGCAATATGTGTGAGTAGTCTTTACTATTAATAAAGAAACCCATTTGGGTAGAAAAAAATATATATGTATATATCTCAATATTGAAAAATAGAGCAAGCCTTACATAATTCTTTATAACTGCCATTGCTGCCACACTGAGAGGGGGGACCAGTATTATCAAATTTCAGTAACAGTTTCTATTGACTGTAGCAATGATCCTTCCTAAGCATAGTAAATTCAGTGCAATAAATGGGTCACATATTACAAATTACACATATAGCTCTGGGTATCAAATCATTAGTGAATTTAGCCGTCACAAGCAAAATGAGAAATCCATCAGGAATAGGTCATGTAGACAATTGTGAAAGTTACAATGTCCTAACCTAATACCTGTTTTTAAAGAAAATTTCAAATTTTGAGTATCCTGCTATTTAACATTATCAGATAAAAATTTTTATGGACCTATAATTTGTTGGTATTCAGAAGGTATTGAGAAATCCAGGCATGTGTGGAACATGGAAAATGAAAGTCAAATCTCTCCAAATTAATTATTAAGATGCCGAGTCATTATAGCTAGAACATTGAAAGCTGTCCATTTTATTTTTTCTTTTGCCTCTCAAACTGTCTAGTTTTCTTACTAAAAAAAATTTTAAATGTGGTATCAGAAAATATTTCTATTCATTTTGAAACAGAATTCTCATACATTGTGGTGGCTTCTGGGATCTGACCCAGAATAAGAAGTCAATGTGAGATTGGATAAATGCTGAACACCTTATTCTCCATGTGTCTTGCTATTTATGCAAAAAAAAATCTGCTTCTATATTATCTCTGTGTAGTCAAGTAAAATTCCTTTCTAGGGCAAGCAAGAACATTTGATTAATGAGTAACTACAATCAATGAATTAGTATGTGCAAGGTGTTGAGAATAGTATCTGGCACATAATGCTGTTCAAGGGCTGATATTCATACTTACCATTATTCTTATTTATCAATCCAGAATTCTTAATTAGAACACAATCATTATTAGGGGAATCTAATTTGTCTGAAACTCTTAGCAAAACAAAATCTACAGATCCTGGAACTCATGGCAGAATGTGGACCTAAGTTCTTAATCTTCTCTTACTTAAACTGGTGTGATAATTGATTTTAAATTTTAAAAATTATTGAGTTGTTTGTACATTCATTGTTTATATTATATGAGAAATAATTGGTAACCAAAAGAGGTCTTGTCCCTTTGAGAACTAATTTTAAAATAGTTTTACTTAATGTTTTGATTAATGCTGTGATTTGATGACATCCTGAGTTTCACTTACAGTTATAAACCTTGTTTGTGGAGGAGTTTATATGGGTGCATATGGACGTAATTATCTGCTTCTCTGTGTCCAGCTTCTATGTGTGTGAATTTAGAATGACCTGTGGCTAAACTTGACTTCTTCCTTTGTGTTTCACAAATTCGGAGCACTGTTCATACTTATGACATTATATGTAGGGGGAAAAAATGTGTAATATATTTATATGTATGATAGCAAAAGAATAAATCTTTTCTAGCTATTTAGTTATTAAAAAGTATGTTCTCTAGAGATTTTTTCATATATATGTGTGTTATGCTATATATAATATATATAAATTATATGTTTGCAAATAGCATCTATTAATCTGTGTAACTTTATTCTGTTGTTATTTTAAGATAACTTTCAGAACTACTTTTAGTTATGCTGGATGAAATAAAAATTTGACCTTGTTCTTTAATTTGGAAACATTTTGTTATGTATTTTTGGGCGTTGCTTTGTTCTTAAATAATTACAGAGGATATATAATAATATCTCTGAAAAATAGGGTAGTTATTTAATTAATTAGATATAAATACTGTGAATAACACTACCTGCTTTAATTTTCAGGTTTACCTGCAATGGCATCTATACTAAAATAGTTCAAAACCAACTATGTAGTAAAATGATAATTAGGGAATCAATGGCTAGGAGCATAACTGATTACAAATCAAGTAAATTAATAAAACATTAACTTAATATTTTCTTTTCAGTAGCAATGTCTTTGATTTCATGTACAAATTAGATCTAAAATCTTGGTTATAATCTTATTAAACACAATAGAACATTTTTTTTTTGATAATTGATCACAGGATAGCTTTAAAAAATTTTAATGCTTATCTAAAATAAATCAATTAGTGAAACTTTTGTTTGCTTTTATATTATTAAATTATCTTCACAACATAGTGGAAATGTCAACATTTATCAATCACTTGAACTTTTATTAAAATGGTTAAGAAATATTTCACAGAATTCCTTGAATTAGTTACAACTGTCTATGCTTTTTATTCCATCTTGATAGCTTACGTATTTAAGTAATTCTGCATTTCTTTAACCAATAAACTCTGCTTTAATTGTAGAAGTATGTAGGCATATTGTATTGTTTCATAAGAATTCTGCCCAACACCAATCACAATAGGTTTTTTCATTGCTATCATTTTCAGCAGAGCTAAAGACACACACGCATACATCAGCTCATCAGACTGTTCTATCCTCAACGTGTGTGTGTCTTTGTGTATGTTACACCCTCTAAATTCAGGTGGCCTCAAGCTGTGCCATATAATTCCAGCCTCAATTAAACTTTCCAAGGTCAGCAGTGCTGTACTAGGTCAGACATAAATAAGGCAGAGGATAGTCCTGGGGTACAGAAAAGCCACATTTATTCTTTATCCACAGTTCATGGCTATCAAATGAGGCCTAGCAGAATGGAAAGACAGAGGAAGAAAGGAGAACTCTCAAAAGGTACTTTACACTTGAGTGTAGCCTTTGTTGAAAAAAAAATCAGCATATGAATAATTTAAAGACACAATGAATTAGTAGTGGATGTGGGTGTGGGTTTTGGTGTGTGTGTATATATATATTTTATTTTTCCTCTAAGAATACAACTTTAACCAGAGTCCAGTGAAGAATATGTTGGCATGGCTCCAATATATTAACCCAGAAATCAAGAGATCTAATTTCTTTCTTTTTTTTTCCCAACCACTAACTGATAGAGTAATCTTAGAACAAATTGTTTTGGTCAGCCCAATGCATATTTTATCACCCTCAGTTTTCTCTTCCATAAAATGAGAAGTAGGTAAGTCTTAAATTCGACTTTAGTCTGAGTTCTACTTGATAGTCTTAGTAAACAAAGATTCAATAAACTAAGTTAAAGAGAAGGACTTGACTGAGAGAATATATTTCTATATAATGACAGGGATTAGTTTGCAGAATATATAAAGAACCCATAACAAAAATAGCTTCCCTGATGGCTCAGGCAGGAAAGAAGCTTCCTGCAATACAGGAGACATAGGTTCAGTCCTTAGGTCAGGAAGATCCCCTGGAGGAGGAAATGGTAATCCACTCAAGTATTCTCACTTGGAAAATCCCATGGACAGAAGAGCCTGGTGGGCTACAGACCAGAGGGTATCAAAGAGTCGGATACCACTGAGCACACATGCATATAACAAAAATAAGATAAACTTCCCATAAATGTACAAAAACAATTAATAGGTGATTTAACTCAACAGGAAATTCTGTTGACCAAGAAATGCCTGAAAAGATATTAAATATCCTTAATAATTTGGGAAATTTAAATTAAATAATGTTATACCTTTTGACATCCACCAGTTTGGCAAAAAATTATTGTTTGATCATGTTAGGAATGAGTTAGGAGTGAGATTTCCAAATGATGCACAACGTATGTCAGTGCAATACAGACAAATCACAAGCACAAAAATCAAATCACAAATTTAAAAATTTGGAGGAAACCACAGTGAGATCTGTGGAGTGTCAGCTACAAATTGGCACTTGCTGAGAGCATTTGCCAGCAACTAAACAACAAGGGCCTTTGCCATCTGCCTCTGTGAGACTGAACCCTCTGCTGTTGCAGCTGCTGACCTTCAACACCCTCCTGAGGGGAATTCAGGGTGGAGAGTGAGGCACTCTGTGCTCCAGGGAAACTGGTAGAACAGATCTTTAGATAGTTAGATATTTTCAGAAACTGATTCCATGATTCCAATCCTTGCATCTCTTCAAATCTAGAAAGTCACTAAATTCCTTCATGGTGACATCAGCTCCTCATGACTAGCAGGAAAACTTCTGTAAAGTCAGGGCTGATTGCACTGAACCCCTCCTTCACCAAGATCTTATCTATTGACCTTCCCTCATTGCATCTTTGGAGAACTTGCTCAGCTGCTACCCGAGGTGCTGTCTCCTGGGCTGCAGTCCTTATTTTGCCCCAAATTTTAAAACTTAACTTGCAACTCTCACATCTGTGTACTCTCCTAGCTTGCGGCAGCTCAGTCTCAACTTTGGAGGGTGCTACGTTATCCTCAGTGACGTCAGATCTTTGCAAAGCAAGGTTGTCCGTGCATACGCTATAATAAAATGAAGGGGCTGTGTGACCGATGGGCAATTCTGGAAACTGTTCAATCGATTTTGCTGTTCTCTTATAACATCCTGAGCTTCCCTGGTGGCTCAGATGGTAAAGCGTCTGCCTGCAATGCGGGAGACCTGGGTTTGATCCCTGGGTTGGGAAGATCTCTTGGAGAAGGAAATGGCAACCCACTCCAGTATCCTTGCCTGGAGAATCCCATGGATGGAGGAGCCTGGTAGGCTACAGTCCATGGGGTTGCAAAGAGTCAGACACGACTGTGTGACTTCACTATAACATCCAGCACAGTACTCTTTTCAGTTGGGCTAAGTAGAGTTTGAGCCTTAATTTAAGACTGGGCCAATGGACTTCTTAGGACCTATCCAGGCAAATTGCTATAGTTATTTCTCATAAATTAAATATTAAGTACTAAATGCACTACATAAATTGGGGGAGAAAGCAAAGTGGAAAAAAATAGGGGAAAAGGTAGATTTCTGGGTAGATGGCACAGTTTGTAACTCCTTACCTCCCACTCAGATTTCCACTGGAAATCACATTGCCAGATTTAGCAAAACAACAACAGTAAACAAGCATGGGACATACTTATTTGAAAAATTTGTTTGTTGTTTGTCTGAAATAAAAATTACTCGGTGTCCTGTATTTTATCAGTAATCCAACATGGAAATAATAATAAGATATAGAGTAAGAAACAAGAAGTACTCAAAATTAGGGATGTATTAGCTGTATAAATGACTTTTGAAGAATTTCTGTAAATGAAGGGCAAATGATAGGTGCAAGTCACAATTCTCTCATGAGAAAGCAGGCCACTCAAGAATGCTTCAGACACTGTGGGAAACAAGGAAAGAAACAAGATTCCTTGACCCAGACAGGTGAATAGAGTGTATAAGGCAGAGGGAAATGAGAAACAGACAGCTGAGGGAGGAGGAAGTGTGAACAACTAAAGAAAAATCTCGCCATAAAAAGATAATGAAAGTGGAAGCAGGACATTGACTTGATGGATTCAGCAGACAGTAAATTTAGAGGAGAAGAACGCAAACTTGAGATGTAGCTCAGCTGCTTCAGAGGTGAATCAAAATAAAGACTGTTGCACTGGAAAGTCTGAGATAGTCAATAATTTGAATGAACAAATGCATTTGAAAACATTTGAAAAAAATTCAGCATAAATCATGTAAAAGCAATGATTTCTTAATTATAATATGGAAAAATTCCTTATTGTGCAAATAAAAACCAATAATTGGAGATAGGAATGGGGAAAAGATGCAAAAGCATGCTGAATTTCTAGAAATGAATCTTGACATGCTTGAAGTGAAGTGAACGTCACTCAGTCATGTCCAACTCTTTGGGACCCCCTGGACTGTAGCCTGCCAGGCTCCTCTGTCCCTGGAATTCCCCAGGCAAAGAATTCTGGAATGGGTAGCCATTCCCTTCACCATGGGTTCTTAATGACCTGGGGATGAAACTCAAATCTCCTTCTTTGCAGGCAGATTCTTAACCATCTGAGCCACCAGGGAAGCCCCTGACAAGCTTACTTAGAAAAAAATGTTAGATTCTAGTAGATTTGGAGTAATCATAAGGGCAACCACTAAAAAATACAGTGACAGTTCTTTGAACCAACTAATCATGGGGACATTAAAAAAAAAAAAAAAAGTAGAGAGAAAGGAAACCGAAATTCAGAAAGTTTAGTAGACTGTGATAAGAACAAATGTAAGTTGACAAATATGAATGCCTTAAGCTTTTCTATTAAGTGACAAATACATCTGTGGCTCAGCTGGTAAAGTATCTGCCTTCAATGTGGGAGACCTGGGTTCAATCCCTGGGCTGGCAAGACACGCTGGAGAAAGGAAGGCTCCATTCCATTATTCTGGTCTGGAGAATTCCATGGACTGTATAGTCCATTGGGTTGCAAAGAGTTGGACATGACTGAGTGACTTTCATTCACTTTAAATTTTGAGTCACAGAACAATATTGAATTTTATGCTATTATAAAGGGATATTACTAAAATACATAAATGAAAAATAAAAGAAGCCCCAGATTATATTATACAAATCAAAATGAACCACACACCAAAAAGCAAGGAGAATGGAAAAAAGAACTCAGGACACAATATTAAACAGATAATTTTATAGTACTAAAAAATCACAGAGCCAAATGACAAAGCATGGAAATCTATGAAAAAGTATCTCCAATAAATATGCAACGAAAGTACAATTCTAGCAGAAGAATTAGCAAACTAATGTCAATTTTTTTGTAAGTATATTGAGAATTATTTCCAAAAACCAGAGAGTACCATTTTTTATCAGTTTCCTTGGAAAACTTACATATATATATATATATATATATATATATATATATAGTCGGTGATAAAATACCTCAAAATTCTAAAATGGAGAAACATCAGAGGTCACAGCTTTGGGGAATTTCTTTGTAAAAGGCTCTCTAGAAATCATAATTAAAAAAAATTAAAGATGAAAACATGCAAAATTATATATGGAAAAGGATCTCTAAATATATAGTGGGAAAACTTTTGAAAAAAGATACATATTTTAAATTTATTAATCAATATTAATAAATTTGAAAACCTCAATATAACAGAGATTTTTATAAGAAAGCAAAAATTACCAAAATTAAATTTATAAACATTAATATATCAATAACTTTAGAACAATGTAACAATGACTAAAAAAGTACACTTAGTCAAGATAGTTTGAAGGGTAGCTTGCTTCAGATTTATCAAGAGAAATGTAAAAATCATGGTCTGTAAGAAAGTGAACAAATTAGGTAAAAAATTGGAAAAATTCAGTTTATTTCTGAATGTACATAATCCTGATGAGGCCAAATTCAGCACATAAACACACACTAGGTACTAACTCTGTTGTTAATTTGGTGACTTTACAAAAGTTTAAAATCTTTGATAATGAGTAAGTTTTAAAAATGATAATCTCCCAGCTATAATAATGCTTTGTAATTAGAAAACAGTTAATAAAAAAAAGAAAGCCTATTAGCTGCTATGATGAAAGCCTACAATAACTTGCTGATATTAACAATCAGCCCATAGAAAATCATGTAATGACATGGACAAACATTTATGATGTAGTAAATGAAAATAGCTCATTTAAAAGAGAAATATAGTACAAACTAGTTTTGTGTTTAAAAACACATACATGTAAAATACAATCAAAAAGTGACAGTTATGGTGGCTTGGTTGTGTCTGACTCTGTGTGATCCCAGGCTCCTCAGTCCATGGGATACTCCAGGCCTCCAGGCAAGAATCCTGGAGTGGGTAACCATTCACTTCTCCAGGTCAGTTTTCATTCCAATCCCAAAGAAAGGCAATGCCAAAGAATGTTCAAACTACCACACGATTGCACACATCTCATATCCTAGCAAAGTAATGCTCAAAATTCTCCAAGCTAAGCTTCAACACTACGTGAACTGAGAATTTCGATGTTCAAGATGGATTTAGAAAAGGCAGGCGAATCAGAGATTAAATTGCCAGTATCCACTGGATCATAGAAAACGCAAGAGAGTTCCAACAAAACATCTATATCTACTTTACTGACTATGCCAAAGTCTTTGACTATGTGGATCACAAAAAAACTGTGGAAAATTCTTCAAGAGATGGGAATACCAGACCACCTTATCTGCCTCCTGAGAAATCTGTATGCACCTCAAGAAGCAACAGTTAGAACAGTACATAAAACAACAGACTGGTTCCAAATTGGGAAAGGAGTATGTCAAAGTTGAATATTGTCACCCTGCTTATTTAACTTACAATCAGAGTACATCATGCAAAATGCGAGGCTAGATGAAGCCCGTGTTGGAATCAAGAGTGCAAGGAGAAATATTAATAACCTCAGATATGCAGATGACACCACCCTTATGGCAGAAAGTGAAGAGAAACTAAAGAGGCTCTTGATGAAGGTGAAAGAGGAGAGTGAAAAAGCGGGCTTAAAACTCAACATTCAAAAAAGGAAGATCATGGCATCCAGTCCCATCACTTCACGGCAAATAGATGGGGAAACAATGGACAGTGAGAGACTTTCTTTTCTTGGGCTCCAAAATCACTGCAGATGGTGACTGCAGCCATGAAATTAAAAGATGCTTGCTCCTTGAAAGAAAAGCTATGACCAACCTAGACAGCATATTAAAAAGCAGAGACATTACTTTGCCAACAAAGGTCCTTCTAGTCAAAGGTATGGTTTTTCCAGTAGTCATGTACGGATGTGAGAGTTGGACCGTAAAGATAGCTGAGCACCAAAGAATTGATGCTTTTGAACTGTGGTGCTGGAGAAGACTCTTGAGAGTCCCTTGGACTGCAAGGAGATCCAACCAGTCCATCCTAAAGGAAATCAATCCTGAATATTTATTGGAAGGTCTGATGCTGAGGCTGAAGCACCAATACTTTGCTACCTTATGTGAAGAACTGACTCACTGGAAAATACCCTGATGCTGGGGAAGATTGAAGGCAAGAGGAAAAGGGGATGACAGAGGATGAGATGGTTTGATGGCATCACCGACTCTAGGGGGATGAGTTTGAGTAATCTCCAGGAGCTGGTGATGGACAGGGAAGCCTGGCGTGCTGCAGTCCATGGGGTCACAAAGAGTCAGATATGACTGACTGACTGAACTGAACTGATAAAGCATACAGAGTATAATTCAGTAAAATTTGCTATCCATCTACTATACTTTAGACACATTAACTGTTTAATTTGGGCATTCTATATATACTCCAAGGTATAAGTCCATTTGAATGAGATGCGTGTGAAAAATTAGGAAGTGCTTGTATAAAGAACTCAGTCATAGAGTGTAACATTTAGCTCCATACTGTTGGATCTTACTGTAGGATCATTTCTTGCAGCTTCTGACAATCACAGTCAAGGACACATTGTAACTGAGGAGGAGACAGGTTGGTTAAATGGTGTTGGACTGAGTATCATAATAATGGGACTTTGTTATTGTTGTTTGTTTTATTTAATTGATTTCTTTACCAGGGTTTCAGTCTTTACTCTCTAACCTGAGGATAATGATTTCTATTCCGCAGATTTCTTCTCAAGTTTACGCCAGAAACCATTCAGTTCAGTTCAGTTCAGCCACTCAGTCATGTCCCACTCTTTGCGACCCTGTGAATCGCAGCACACCAGGCCTCCCTGTCCATCACCAACTCAGAGTTGACTCAAATTCATGTCCATAGAGTCAGTGATGCCATCCAGCCATCTCATCCTCTGTCGTGCCCTTCTCCTCCTGCCCCCAATCCCTCCCAGCATCAGAGTCTTTTCCAATGAGTCAACTCCTTGCATGAGGTGGCCAAAGTACTGGAGTTTCAGCTTTAGCATCATTCCTTCCAAAGAAATCCCAGGACTGATCAACAAAACCTTTTACCTCATAGTAAATGCTAATTCAATCCTATACTATAAGTATGACTTTAAAGAGGAAATTTTCTTTTAAAATACAGCTTCCACAGTTTGTTTTTCACTTGCTAGTGCAATCTTTTTTTCTCTTCTCAATCACAGCTAAAATCAATCTTATTTAAAAGAAATTTATATCAAGCAACATTTTTCTTCCCCGTGTTTCTCAAAGAGATTTAGCAACACACTTTGTATACCCAGTATAACACCATTAAAATTTACCTCTAAGTCCTGTGGACATAGCTCACCATCTCCTAAATATTTGATCTTTAATATCATGAGATTGTAGATCACAGTGGGCCCCCTTCACTGGTTCCTGTACCCTATTAAAGTCACTTTGCTAATTTGCAACTTTCTCAAACTGAGTAAAGACTAATTTATGGCTAGAAGCCCTGTACTTTCACAAGTCCAAGTTAGGTTAGTTACATTTACTGAGTTATTTATTAACTTACAAAGAAAATAAGAAGGTGTGTTTTGCGAGGTAGTTCCAGTCTGTTTGAATTTCCTAGTTTATCTTTTACCTAAAACTGAGAGAGATCCCAACAGCAGGTATGCCAAGGCTCCTTTTTCAAGGGCTGGCCTGAGATTGCAAAATAGAAGTGTCCCAAATTCTTCTTGGCAAATCTGCTTGAAGCTTGAAGATTGACACAGAGTTCACAACAATCCTTGCATCAAGTGTATAGAAGCACAGAGATGCAAGCAGGAAAAAGATAAATGCCAACAATGGTTTAAGATATTATCAGTAACAATCAGAGCTTTGTAGCTGATAAAATTCTCTCATATATTTAATTTAATTTGATGATCATTTTAATTTATTTTTGAATGTTATTAGAATACAGTTGATTTACAATATTGTATTAGTTTTGGTTAATCAAGGAGATCAAACCAGTCAATCCTAAAGGAAATCAACCATGAATATTCACTGGAAGGACTGCTAAAGCTCAGGCTCCAATGCTTTGGGCCACCCAATGTGAAGAGGCCATTTATTGGAAAAGACCCTGCATGATGGGAAAGATTGACGTCCAAAGGGGAAGGGGTGGGGCAGAGAGAGATGTTTATACAGCATTACCGACTTAATGGACATGAACTTGAGCAAACTCTGGAAGAGAGTGGAGAATGGGGAGGCATGGCATGCTGTAGTCCATGGGGTCCCAAAGAATCGGACATGACTTAGCAACTGAGCAACAACAACAATTAGTTTCAGCTTTACAGCATGGTGATTAGGTTGTACTTATATTCATTTTTTGCAGATTCTTTTCCCATATAGGTTTTTACAGAATATTGAGTAGAGGTCCCTGTGCTTTACAATAGGTCCTTGTTGGTTATCTATTTTATATATAGTAATGTATGTATGTTAATCCCAAGTTCCTATTATATTAACTCAGTGAATTCAGGGATATGAGGGCTAAAACTTTATTTCAGCTATGCAATTGCCAGATATTCTGCTGGGCATTTTAAATGTATTAACCCATTTAAAACCTTGTGTTTTATAATTCTTGCTTTCTAGGTTAAGATACTAAAATGTCTAAGGTCTGTGAAGAAGTGATGTAACCAGAGTCACAAAGCCACAGAGTGGCTGAGCCAGGGCTCAAATCTAGAGTGATGAGGCAGAGACAGCTTTTATTATTATTTTAATATCTGACACTGAAATTTTCCCAGGGAGAGAAATGTAGTAATGATTTATTGTTGTTTATTTGCTAAGTCATGTTTAACTCTTTGCAACCCCATGGACTGTAGACCACCAAGCTCCTCTGTCCATGAGATTTCCCAGACAAGAATACTGGAGTGGATTGCCATTTCCTTCTCCAGTAGTAATGTTTACGTTTGGTGAAAGTCTGTTTTGTTTTTTTTTTTTTTAAAATGTATTTTTGGCTGTGCTGGTTTTTCATTGCAGCGTGCAGGCTTTCTCTAGTTGTGGAGAGCAGGGGCTGCTCTCGTGGAGAGTTTCTTATTGCAATGGCTTCTCTTGTTGAACACAGGCTCCAGGGTGCATGGATTTTGGTAGTTGTGGCTCGAGGGCTCCAGAGATCAGGATCAGTAGCTGTGGTGCACAGGCGTAGTTGCCCCAAGGTATGTGGAATCTTCCCGAACCAAGGATCGAACCGATGTCCCCCACATTGGCAGGGCTTCTTCATCACTGAGCTGTCAGGGAAGTCCTGGCTAAAGTCTTAATGAAATAGGACTTCTTGATATCAGAGGGTAGATGATATAGTGATAGTGATGAGAGGAAGAAGAGAGAATAAAATAAGTAAATCTGAAAACTTGTACAATACAGGAGGGATATCCTGATCATAAATCACCATAGTCTATTAAACACATGAATATAGTTTTTTGTTTTTGTTTCTTTTAATCGTGAACACTGAAAAGAAAATTTTTAGTGGGGTAGCTGTTGCTGTTTAGCTGCTAAGTCACCCAACTCTTTGTGACCCCATGGACCCGCCAGGCTCCTCTGTCCACGGGATTCTCCATGCAAGAATACTGGAGTATGTTGCCGTTTCCTCCTCGAGGGGATCTTCTTGACCCAGGGATCGAACCTGCGTCTCCTGCATTGGCAGGTGTGTTCTTCATCAGTGAGCCACCAGTGAAGCCCCGGTGTCTGTGAGCTTGTTTCTATTTTGCATGTGCAGTCACTTGTATTGCTTTTAAATTGTGCGTAAGTGATATCATATAGTATCATATAAGCCCCGTACTCTACTCTCAGCTGCCCTAGACCCAGAGCAAGGCTGTGGCAAGGAGATGGCAGGACCAGAGCATTACAAGGTAGATAATGGGATCATTCACAGGAAAACCATCAGTGTTGCTTCCCAGTGGAAAGGTAGTCCTGACCATTGATCTTGGGGTGCAGTGCAGTCCTGTGGACTGTAGCCACAGGCTTCTCTGTCCATGGGATTCTCTAGGCAAGAATACTGGAGTGGGTTGCCATGCTCTCCTCCACGGGATCTTCCCAACCCAGGGATTGAAGCCAGGTCTCTTACATCTTCCTACATTGGCAGGCAGGTTCTTAACCACTTCCCTTGTGGCTCAGACGGTAAAGCGTCTGCCTACAATGCAGAAGACCTGGGTTCGATCCCTGGGTCGGGAAGGTCCTCTGGAGAAGGAAATGGCAATCCACTCCAGTACTCTTGCCTGGAAAATCCCATGGATGGAGGAGTGTGGTAGGCTACAGTCCATGGGGTTGCAAAGAGTCGGACACGACTGAACGACTTCACTAAGATCACCTGGGAAGCCCAGAGTCTGCATGGTAAATATAAAATGGTAGTTATAAAATGGAGCCTTTCTAAAACAGTGGGGAAATTACTGCTTTTAAGAATTTAAAGAATCATAGTGCAGAAATAGAACAATTTTTGATCCACTAAAGAAGAGAAGTCATAGGTCTCTGTTCTTGTGGCATAGGAGCTGTGGATAATATTAGAGACTTCATATAATTCTAAGGATTAAAAATAAGACAAACAAATAAGAGAGTAATTTTCTTAAAAAGGTATTTTATAATTACTTAAAAAAATGATAGATAGATCCAGCCTGTCTATCCTAAAGGAAATCAGTCCTGAGTATTCATTGGAAGGACTGATGCTGAAGCTGAAACTCCAATATACTGGCCACCTGATGCAAAGAACTGACTCATTGGAAAAGACCCTGATGCTGGGAAAGATTGAAGGTGGGAGGAGAAAGAGATGACAGAGGATGAGATGGTTGGATGACATCACTGACTCGATGGACATGAGTTTGAGTAAGCTCCAGGAGTTGGTGAAGGACAGGGAAGCCTGGTATGCTGCAGTCCATGGGTCGCAGAGTCAGACATGACTGGGCGACTGAACTGAACTGAACTGAAAAAATTATAACATATGAGAAATTAATACCTAATTGATATATATTTTTTCCTATCATAAGGTCTCCAAAATTTTTCTTTAGTGGAACACACATCTGAGCAGCTGGCTGAATATGCTGATTAGACTGACTAAAGCAGAAGAGAGATTGTGGGAGAAACAGAATAATATTGAGTAAAATTCTTTGTTTTGGGGATCTTGGCATTCAACAGCACTCAATCACCCAGGTAAAAGGAGTAGGGATTGAAGGCCAAATCTTCCGTAGGGAGCTAGTTTGGTATCCACTTGGGAACTAGCTTCCCAGGTGGTGACATGATAAAGATTCTGCCTGCCAATGCAGGAGACACAAGAGACACGGGTTTGCTCCCTGGATTTCGAATATTCCCTGGAGGAGGAACTGGCAACTTGCTCCACTGTTCTTGACTGGGAAATCCATGGACAGAGTAGGCTGGCAGGCTATAGTCCATGGGGTTGCACAAAGGCAGACAGGACTGAGCGACTAAGGACACACACTCACAGCTTGGAATCCATTGTGACATACCTCATAGCAACACGGATACATTAATCAGAGGCTGTAATTACTGAGAATAGATACTGGTCCCTCTGGAAAATAAGCAGTGCTCTGAAGGAAGAGATAATGGAACAACTTATAATCACTATATGGTGAGACACATCCCCTTTAGCAAGGTGGAAAACACCCGAGTACTGCCTTCCGCTCAGATATTTCCTGGTTGACTCTTCTCGGAGCTCCATCTCAGAGGTATGTAGCCATCATAGGATCTTTATGACCACCTTAATCACAATTTAAACCCATTTATCCCTGTGCTATTACAAAATGGAGGAACAACTAGAAACATTCATTCTTATGCTAATTCTGCACATTCTTTAAAGCACATTATAAAACGACCCCTCAGTTTTTGGTTTTCTTCTCTGAAGAACAAATAATTTCATCTCCTTTTATCTTTCCTCAGGGGTCCCATTTTCCTGTCCTTTAATCACTGTTATTGTTTCCATCTGTACCAGCTTTAATGTTTTCTATTCCTTTCAAAGTATGTGTCTGCTAATTAGATACAGTACTATCAAAATTAGAATAGGTCTAAAATACCTGTTGATCTATGATTGAAATAACTATCTCTATTTCAATAAGGCAAGGTATCAAAAATGTTGGTAAGGGCAAGGGAAAAATAAAAATTTAACTGCTACCTGAGAGGATATTTCCAGTTACGGAAAATAGTTCTAAGTAGTCGAAGTTGCCCTAAAGAGAAAAGCAAAGATGCAGTACAGCGTAAGAAAATGACTCTTATGAAAGTTAAATTTTAAAAAACGAACACAAAAATTTTATCCATAAAATGATTACAAATGCAAATATATGCCTGGATAAAAATGGGCAAGCACAGAAAAAGAACATACAAGAGGAAATTTTTTCTTAGAGCAGCATAACTTTTCTGCATTTTTTCAATGTCAATTTTCCTGATTTTAGCAGCACTGTGTGTGATAGCTGAAAGACAGTTTTATAAGAACTATCTGGAAAATAAGAAGGAAAACTTAGGCCACCTAATAATGTAATAATATTTAAGATTAGGAAAAAACTTAAATTCATACAGCTTTATACTATTTTAATGCATTTTATAAATTTACAGAGATCATCTACTTTTTGCTATTCATGCTTATAATGAACAGAGGGTGAAAAATTGATATAATTTGTACTCTGGAATGTCTTGTCTGATCCCTTCACCTAGAATGACAATAAAAAGTCAAAAATTTTTAACCAGATTAAAAATAGAAAAAGTATGCTCAGAATTTTAGGTCTAGAAGTGCCTTTATACATCATTTTGTCTAATACCCTAATTTCACAGATGACAAAGTAATGACCAAAGAGTAAGACTGGAATTTTCACTGTAATATATTAATAGAAAAACACAGAAGATAGAATTCTGCTGTGAGGCACCTCTAGATATTTGTAACTCACACACTATTAAATCCTGCACATGACCCAAGAGTAATAGAATCTCATTAAATGAGAGTGTTGGGACTTTGTAATTTCTCTCTTGGTAGAGACCATGTATCCTATCAGTTGATGTTTTCCTTAAATGTGGCTAACGAAGGGACTAATAAGTACTTGGTCTTGTCTTGGCTCACAAGAGAATATCACTAATCCGTCATTAATCATGATTTAATAAAGTTCCAATGAATTTTGAATATAAAATGAAATTTTATTGTGTTTTATAAAATTGATTTCCTTTATGCTCCTTTTAATGGATAGATGGGTAAGATAGATAAATAGATGATACATAGATAGACAGAGAGATACATAAGTACATAGATATAGGGATTCTTATCTGGTTAATCTGTACCAGAAAGAAAGCAGAGCACCGAAGAATTGATGCTTTCAAATTGTGCTGCTGCAGAAGACTCTTTTTTTAAAAAATTAAAATTTATTTATTTTAATTGGAGGCTAACTGGTGCAGAAGATTCTTGAAAGACCCTTCGACAGAAAGAAGATGAAACCAGTCAATCTTAAATGAAATCAACCCTGCATACTCATTGGAAGGACTGATACTGAAGCCGAAGCTCCAATACTTTGGCTACCTGATGGAAACAAGCCAACTCATTGGAAAAAAACCCTGATGCTGGAAGAGTGAAGGTGGAAGGAGAAGAGAGCGACAGCGGAAAAGATGGTTAGATGGCATCATCGATTCAATGGACATGTGCTTGGGCAAACTCTGGGAGAAGGTTAGGAACAGGGAGGCCTGGTGTGCTGCAGTCCATGGGGTGGTGAAGAGTAGGACAGGACTTGGAGGCTGAACAACAACAATCTTAATTATCTGCATTTTTGTTTAATTTTTAGTTGATAGCTCAAAATTCTGCTTGACGTTTTCGAAACGTTGGTCTTGGGTTTGTTATTTTCCATCTTCTATCTCTAGAATAGTTTTTCATCTTAACTTTTGATATTTATCATAAACTCAAGTATCATTTTTCTGACCTTATGAATTAATAATACCAGCACATTGTTTCCATAAACACAATAACTATCCCATGTAAAGTAAATCTGTTAGAAGTCTTGAACTTTAAGTGGATTCTTCAGACTTCTGTCAGATGTTGAAGAGCCTTGCATTGTGCCTGGCATCTAGTTCAATTTCAGTAAAAATTAGATGAATAAAAGAAAGGCATTGACACTCATTTCTGCCAATAGAAATCAATGTCCTAGACAAGGTAACTTTGGCATCATTGCTTCTTTTCACTCCCAGAGTGGCAACTTGCCTAAGGAGGCTCTGGAAGACATGTTTTCCAAATAAATAATCAAATTAAAGCTATTTGTGTTCATTTAATTTTTGAAAGGGTGCTCAAAAATAATATTTCTTTGGTGTCATCAGAGTAGAGACATCCCTGGGCATCCACCAGAATTGGTTTCAGGACCCCATGGATACTCAAATCCGCAGATGCTCGATCTCCTTACATAAAATGGCACAGCGCAGGTAGACCCAGTATCCACGTTCCACATCCACAGATGAAACCAACTGCAGATGGAATTGTTACATCCAGTGAAATAATAGATATGCAGTTGGCTGAATCCAAGGAGGCATGAGCCCTCGGATACTGAGTGCAAACTGTACCCATAGGAGATTGACACCTTGAAGCTTGCAATTTAAAGACAGAATCTATTTCATTTTGTTGAGTTCTAAAGAGAAATAGTTTAACTGCCAGGAACTCTGTGTTTGGTTCCAAATATTGAAAGAAATGTCCTCCGCTCAGAGGTGATAGGCTCTACTTTAAAAATATGCTCCTTTAGTGTTCTAAGTCACATAAAGTTCAGGCATATACCCTATGCATGGCTTCCCAATCTATGTGGCAAAATGAAAAAGCATTTTGCGGAATGCTTTGCAAAAGGTTTGGCATTGAAGAAAATCTGAGAAAATGTCTTGTCTCTTTCTTTCTCTCTCTTCCTCCCATTTTTGCTTTCATTCTCTCTCACATACCAATACACACTTACACACACAGATTCACACCATTCAATGTTTTTTCAGAAAGAACACTGACTCTAAATGGCCAAAAAAAAAAAAAAAAAGCTTCCCCCCACCCCCGCCCAGTCATTAAAAGTAAATTGAACTAAGGATATATAAACCTTATCAAAAAGGATATATAAACCTTATCAAACTCCTTCTATATATATAATCTAAGATGGAAAGTATATAAATCAGTAATTTTATAAGTTTTAGTATATATAATATAGATCTATAATTTTCACAGGCAGGCTTTTTAAAAAATATTTTAGTCAAAATGGAAATGAGTGAAATATGATGATGGTGGTCCATATCCTGGTGTTAGAAGGTATCTTTCTCTGTCACAGGCAATTTACTAAAAGTAAACAAACTTCTATTAATATTACTTAAAATGGAAATAAATATTTGGAACAAAATCTTCAAATACTATAAGGCAGGTTTTGTTTGCTTGCTTTTGCACTCACTGTGCTGTGAGGTTCCATAGGTTAAAAACCCTGACTGAAAATATCATTCCTCAAAGTATGGTCCTATTCCAGTAGAAACTTGTTTTCAACTCTGCAAGCCTATAAAACTGTAGCCTTCTTCCCAGCCCACTTAATTACCTTCCTAACTAAAGTATGGGCTTGCCTGGTGGCTCCGATGGTAAAGAATCCACCTGGAATGCAGGAGATATGTGTTCAATCCCTGGATCAGGAAGATCCCTTGGAGAAGGAGATGGTAACCCACTCCAGTGTTCTTGTCTGGAAAATCCCATGGACAGGGCAGCCTGGTGACTATAGCCTATGGAGCCGCAAAAGAATCAGACATGACTTAGCAACTAAACAACAACTGAATTGGGCGTTCTCAGTGATGTGGCTATGAATCAAACACACCAAGAATATGAGTGGACGGGGGTTTGAGTAGGGGCGGGGGCAAGGTTCTTGTTAACAGTAGCTTAGACGTGAAAACAAAAATAAAACTTGCCATTTGAAAAATGGAGACTATTTTTTTTCTTTCTTTTTTAGTTCAATTGTATTTTAATCCAGTTTCAATGAATTTCCTAGTTTTGCCATTAAGGAAATATAAGGAAGGGGTTTCTTGGTCCAAAGTTTTTTTTTTTTTTTTAATTAAATGAAAGTGTCTTTATTCTGGAACACCAGAGTCTAATGGTAACTCTGACTGTGATATGAATGCTTCAGGAAAATGATTCAAGAATACTGTGAGTGTTCTTGCTCTTTTATATGTGATTACTGATATTTTTGTTGTAGTCTCTTGGTAATAGATTGCCCTTTATATGTGCTTACTTTTAGTTTGAATGGATCTTTCTGATAGTGTTAGAAAAACATCTTTTTTATTTTAACTAGAAAGCATGTAGTATGAGCAAATGAGACTATATGCTTTGGTATCTCTCTTTCTCCCAGGTATGATCGTTTATTGTACAGCTATAGAATACAAAAATAAGTTTATTAAGTTCACTTAGAAATGATTCAAAGATATCTGTTTGAGCTCCTTGAGCTATGTCAACATTTTCTTGAAAGATACCTGATATTATTTGATGTTTACTTTTTTAAGTATAGTATTTGTAAGTTAAAGTGCATGGGGACATTTTATTACATTTTAAATGTAATTCCTGATCCCCAGATGCTGTCCATATAAATCTGAACAAACCCAAGACATCGCTATCTATATTAGATCAACAAATCCGCTCAGTCCCTGGGCTAGTGTTAAGAATAAGCAGCAAAAGTGAAATTCCTTGGTAATAAAACTTCTGTTTCTTGACAAGTGTGATGTAAGGACATTTTTTGCTATGCTGCCTACACCTTTCAAAGTAGGTTACACTGTACGGTCCGATTATGTCTTCCTGTAACCTCTATTTCAAAAGTGCATGCCGTGTAAATAATACACTTTTCTAACAACGATTTTAATGGTCACTGTTTTTAAGGTCATCTTCATGTGAAATTCAAAACTGCAAAGTGCTGAAAATCCCATTTTGTTTCCAAGGAAAGGATGTTTTCTTTTTCTTTTCTTTTTGTTCTCCTTTGGGTTTTTATTACCATTTCTTAAAATAGCAATCTCAGTGGGAAGTGGCATACTCATATATTAAACTTCATTTGCACTAGCGTCAGGTTAAATAATTTTTTTAAGCTTTAAATGCATCATGAAATTGGGAATACCTATGTGGGCAATTGCTACTGACTTCTCAAATTATTTTATTACACGTTTCTTCTTGAGACCAGACAAATAAGATATTTTCAGGGCTAGAAGACACAAATTTATCTCTTCCTATTACTCCCAAATGATGCTGTAAGATGCTGTCTCCTGGTTGGTGGGGGGGAGGGGAACCCCACTCACTTATTAACAGCTAGTGCACCTCCAGAATAATTTCTAGAGCTATTTCCCCCCAAATAACCACAAATCTATATTTCACTCTCTCTCTCTCTATATATATATAGAGAGAGAAAGATATAGCTTTCATTGTTTTTTCCTAATTATGACATGCTGTTTTAGAAATTTGGAAAATTATATAAAAATACAGTGGGGAAAAAATCTTTATAATTCCACCCAGAAAATCATGATTTATATTTTGAGATATCATAATCCTTTGCCAATTTCAGCTTTGCCAACCAAAGGTTTGAGCTGATATTGTTTTGTATTATCATGCCAAAATTGAAAATCCACAACCTATTTACACATGTAGCATTCAGTTCAATTTCCTTGAATAAGTGTAACATGATGAGACCTCTTTAAACTCCATCCCTTTTATATATAAAAATATCAGAAGAGACATTCAAAATGTGATTGTGTACAAAAGCCAAGGGAGTATTTAGATTTCTGATATCTGTTAAAAAAATACAAAAGGGAAACACAGGTTCAAAAAGAAAACACGAATAAAAGTTAAAAAATTTCAAATCCAAATAGTGTGTAGGTGAAATACAATTAGTGGAATATATTGCCTTTGCCCATAAATGGTGTTAAAAATAACAATTCACTGAAAGATTGAAGATGGCAAATCAGTAGTATGATTAATTACAAAAGCAGATATTTTTTAACTCTACATATCTCTTTCAATTTGTAACAGGTTACTTTAAGTGTAATGCATTTTATTGTTTTTCCAGTAAAACCCTTATTTCCCATTAACTCTTAATATAATTGCAGTTTTCTCATTCATGACAGTCCCGGAAATTTAACTTCCGTATTGATAAGAGCTACATGCATATGTCCTTACAGTCTTGTTGATTTATATAGTACCACTTTTTAAAGTGAGATCATTGTGCTCTGTAACTTGCTTTTTCTTTGACATCAGAATACAGGTTTTCTTCTATGCTGTCATATTTTCTTTTAAATAATTTTGAATGGCTGTATAGATCCCCATGAATAGATAAAAACATAATTTCTTAAAGCTTCTTATTCTTAATTCTTTATGAATGGACTTTCACAATGTTGGATATATCATTAAAACATCTTTACTATTTTATAATTAAAATATCTTATTATTATATTCCTTTGCATTTTTTGACTACTAGGCATTTTTAAATACCCTTGATAAGTTTGTTTTCTATGTTCTTTTCTTTTGTTAAGGAATTTATTTTAACTGCTTTCATTTGTTTCTAAAAGAGATATTCTATTCTAAGAACCTTTTAAATGTAATAGCTATTATTATTATTTTTTAGTTATGATTTTTCCTGAGATAACCATTTGCTTCAGTTAATTTCCAAGTTTTAACTAGAACTTAGAAGTTTACATCTGTGTTCAGTCAAATCCAACAACCTTTTTCTCAGTGTTTCTGTCATTATCATTACATAATTCAAGTATCTGTAGTCTAATGAGCATATAAATATTGAGCTGGCCAAAATGTTCATTTGGGTTTTTCTATAACAGCTTATCGGAGAAGGCAGTGGCACCCCACTCCAGTACTCTTGCCTGGAAAATCCCATGGACGGAGGAGCCTGATGGACTGCAGTCCATGGGGTAGCTAAGAGTCAGACACAACTGAAGTGACTTAGCGGCAGCAGCAGCATAACAGCTTATAGATCAAACCAGCAAATCCTAAAAGGGATCAGTCCTAAATATTCATTGGAAGGACTGATGCTGAAGCTGAAACTCCAATACTTTGGCCACCTGATGAGAACTGACTCACTGGAAAAGACCCTGATGCTGGGAAAGCTTAAAAGCAGGAGAAGGGGATGACAGAGGACGTGATGGTTGGATGACATCACCGACTCGACAGACATGAGTTTGAGTAAGCTCTGGGAGTTGGTGAAGGACAGGGAAGTCTGGTGTGCTGCAGTCCACCGGGTTGTAAAGAGTCTGGCATGACAGCGACTGAACTGAACTGATAACAGCTTTTGGGAAACCCAAATGAACTTTTTGGCCAACCACATACAACTATCACACTCAGAGTAATATTCTTATGAGCACATATCCCTAAATTTCTTACAGGTGCCCATAGAGATTTTCCTTGAATTCTGGTGAAAAAAATTCATGACTCAGAGTCATTATCCTTTCTCCTGGAGAGACCGAGGAATGAACTCTCTTACTGGCTAGTGATGTTTGTGCTTAGCTTTTTCTTTCTTCCAGGTAAACTATTATCCAGGAAGCCTTTAATTTTCTCTATAGCTGTGTCTTGCTGGGCACAGACCAATAGTTGGCCTGATAGCCTGTTACACATCCTTGACATCTCTTCTAACAGAGACCTCAGAGGCCTTTTGGTATTTGTCATCCCAAAATAAGATACCCAAATGCCACAGGGACTCCTATATGCCAGGAAGGTGGGTATTTTCCTGGTGCCTGAAATATCATTGATAAATATTCATTGTTTGGAGTGATGGTGAAGTGGAACTCTTATTCCTGAGTGTTCATATGGGAGGGTTGAGGAGAAAATAGAAATTCTTCCTGGATTCCAAACTCAGAGGTTTTCTCCAAAAATTTGAAAAATATTTTTCAGCTGGAATTAAATCTCAACCAATAGAAACATAAAATTTAACACTATAATATATGCTAAAATGAGAATTTTTTTAGCAGAAGGAAAATTATAACAGCAGATGGAACTGAGGATCTTCTTCAGGAAAAATTAAAGGTTACCGGAAAGGCTATCTTGGTAAACATAAAAAGTTTGTTTTTGTAGAACTTTCATTTCATATAGACACAAAGTTTTAAAAGACTCATGTCTTTTTAAAGCAAAAATAATAATACTATATTGCATGATATATAGCAGATATAACAATAAAATATATAAAAAAAGAACAGAAGTGAGAGGAAGGTAAATTAAATTGTATTGAATTTTAAGATTCTTACATTGTTTTAAAAATTGTACAATATTATTTGAAGGTAGACAATGATTATTTAAAGATAAATAATGCAATCACTGGAAGAGTCATCAGAGTGCAGAAATATAGCTAAGTGCTTAATACAAAAGACAACAAGAAAGTGGAAAGAAATGGGGTAAATGTGAAAAAAATTCAAGATAGAAGAGCTTAATTGAATCATATTGATAATTACCTTGTCAGTTGATTAGACAGTCTATTTAAAGACATACATTTCTAGACTAAATTAAAGAAAAAAGAATTGAAACATATTTTTTTAAAAAATATAAGCAAACATATAATTTTGAATTAAATGTGTGGAAAAAACATGTACTATGGTGTGCCTATCAAAGTATTAAACTTTGAAAAACAGTACTAAATTTGTTTTTTTTTAATAATGTTGAAAGGATCAAGTTCATTAGGAGCTATAACAATATTAATTGTGTATGCCCTTTTAAAACTTTTATATACATGAGAGAAAATTTGGCAGAAATAAAGAGGAAAATAAACACAAAGCATAGTTTGAAATTTTAATAGCATCTTCTCAATATCTGATAAAACAGGCAAACCAAAAAAAAAAATTCCAAACAATAAAAATACAGATGATATCAAAAACATTATTATCCAATGTGATTTAGTTAACATTTATGAATATTATCTAACAAATATTTCCTGGAGAATTCCATGGATAGAGGAACCTGGTGGGCTACAGTCCCTGGAGTCACAAAGAGCTGGACACAATTGATAGACTAACAATTCTTTTCACTATTTAACAAATATACATGGAGCATTTATTAAAACAGAATATAGAATGGATACTAAAACATGTTTAACACATACTGAAAACATGGAATCATTCAGTTTATATCATCTGACCACATTAGTTCTTAGAAATTAATAGTGATGAGATATAAGACAACACTATTAGATATTTCTTAAAATTCTCTAAGTATTTGGAAATTCATCAGCAAACCTCTGTATAAAATATAGATCCAAAAGTAAATCACAAGCAAAAATTAGAAAATATTTTGGGTTAAATAATAGTGAAAACACAATATATTAAATTTGTTGAATGCAGTGGAAGTAAGGCTAACAGAAAATTTTATAACTTTAAAAGTTTATAGATCAAATTTAAAAAGAGGTAAAATCAATAATTTGAACTTCCACATTAAGATAATGAAAAAACAAAAGCAAATTAAACCCAGAATAAGTAAAAGAAAAAATAATCAAAATAAGATAAGAAATCAGTGATATAGAACATCAATGATATTGATGTTCAATATAGAACACCAATAAGGTCAAATGCTAGTTTTTTGAGATTAATAAAGTTGATATCAGTTATCCCCAAACTAATCTACAGGTACAACATGATCCCAATCAAAGTTCCAGAAAACTAATTTGTACACATTTACAAGCTAATTTGGGCTTCCCAGGTGGCCCTAGGTGTAAAGAACCCACATGCCAATGCAGGAGATGTAAGAGACTCAGGGCGGGTTCTATCTCTGAGTCAGGAACACCTTCTAGAGTAGGAAATAGCAACCCATTCCAGTATTATTGGCTGGAGAATCCCATGGGCAGAGGAGCCTGGCGGGCTACAGCCGCAGGGTCACAAAGCACCAGATGCAACTGAAGTGACAGTGTAACCACACACACACAAGCTAACTTAAAAGTGTATACGTACATTCAGAGAACTTAGGTAGTCAAAACAATTTTGCAGAAGAAGAGAAAGCTTGAGGAATTATACTATCTGATTTTAAGATTTAAACTGGTCAACCACTTGTAAAAGAATGAAACTAGATCACTTTCTAACACCGCACACGAAAATAAACTCAAAATGGATTAAAGATGTAAATGTAAGACCAGAAACTATAAAACTCCTAGAGGAGAACATAGGCAAAACACTCTCTGACATAAATCACAGCAGGATCCTGTATGATCCACCTCCCAGAATTCTGGAAATAAAAGCAAAAATAAACAAATGGGATCTAATTAAAATTAAAAACTTCTGCACAACAAAGGAAAATATAAGCAAGGTGAAAAGACAGCCTTCTGAATGGGAAAAATAATTGCAAATGAAACAACTGACAAACAACTAATCTCAAAAATATACAAGCAACTTATGCAACTTAATTCCAGAAAAATAAACGACCCAATCAAAAAATGGGCCAAAGAACTAAATAGACATTTCTCCAAAGAAGACATACGGATGGCTAACAAACACATGAAAAGATGCTCAACATCACTCATTATTAGAGAAATGCAAATCAAAACCACAGTGAGGTACCACTTCACACCAGTCAGAATGTTTGCCATCCAAAAATCTGCAAGCAAAAAATGCTGGAGAGGGTGTGGAGAAAAGGGAACCCTCCTACACTGTTGGTGGGAATGCAAACTAATACAACCACTATGGAAAACAGTGTGGAGATTCCTTAAAAAATTGCAAATAGAACTGCCTTATGACCCAGCAATCCCACTGCTGGGCATACACACCTAGGAAACCAGCATTGAAAGAGACACATGTACCCCAATGTTCATCGCAGCACTGTTTATAATAGCCAGGACATGGAAACAACCTAGATGTCCATCAGCAGATGAATGGATAAGAAAGCTGTGGTACAGATACACAATGGAGTATTACTCAGCCATTAAAAAGAATACATTTGAATCAGTTCTGATGAGATGGATGAAAGCCGATTATACAGAGTGAAGTAAGCCAGAAAGAAAAACACCAATACAGTATACTAATACATATATATGGAATTTAGAGAGATGGCAATGATGACCCTGTATGCAAGACAGCAAAAAAGACACAGATGTGTATAGCGGACTTTTGGACTCAGAGGGAGAGGGAGAGGGTGGGATGATTTGGGAGAATGGCATTGAAACATGTATACTATCATGTAAGAATCGAACCACCAGTCTATGTCCGATGCAGGATACAGCATGCTTGGGGCTGGTGCACGGAGATGACCCGGAGGGTTGTTGTGGGGAGGGAGGTGGGAGGGGGGTTCATGTTTGAGTTCGCATGTACACCCGTGGTGGATTCATGTCAATGTATGGCAAAACCAATACAGTATTATAAAGTAAAATAAGGAAAAAAAATAAATAAATTTAAAAAAGCTATAATAATCAAGGTATTGTAGTTTCATCTTATGAATGGACATGTAGATAACAAACTGAATAAGCTACACAATTGGATTTAGACATATACAGACAATTGATTTTTGATCAGTTTCAATAAGGGATAGGAAAACATTTTAAACAAATATGCCTAGAGCATCTTAATACACATTTTAAAAAAGTTAACTTCAATCCTTGTCTTTTCCACATACAAAAACCAACTTGAGTTAAGGCCAGAATGTGAACTCTGAACCATGGAGCTTCTGGAAGAAAATAAAGGGGTGTATTTTCACAACCTTGGAGTGAAGAACAATTTCTTACACAGATACATAAAGCAGTAACCATGAAATTAACAAATATGGAATTTTTCAAAATCATTTTGGTTCCTCAGAAGGTTCCATTATAGACTGGAAATATATGACATATCTCATACTTGAAAAAAATCTGTATCCAGAACTTTTACAGAACTTCTATAAATCAACTGTAAAAAGACAACCCAGTTAGGTAGGCAAAGAATCTTAACAAATACTTCACCAAAGAAGATATGAAAATATGAAAATAAATAGTAAACACTTGAGAAAGTCCTCAGTATAATCATCAGGAAAACAAATTTAACACACAATCATACTCAATGGCACCCCACTCCATTACTCTTGCCTGGAAAATCCCATGGACGGAGGAGCCTGGAAGGCTACAGTCCATGGGGTCTCTGAGGGTCAGGCATGATTGAGCGACTTCATTTTCACTTTTCACTTTCCTGCATTGGAGAAGGAAATGGCAACCCACTCCAGTGTTCTTGCCTGGAGAATCCCAGGGATGGGGGAGCCTGGTGGGCTGCCCTCTGGGGTCGCACAGAGTCAGGCACGACTGAAGTGACTTGGCAGATACTCACTAGAATGACTAAAAGTAAAATCTTTTGAAATTATATATATATATGTATTAAATATATATGTAAAGCATATACATATTTTAATTTATTTACAGAGACAAATGACTATGTCTGAATCAAAAAAAAAAAAAAAGTTGCTCAGTCATGTCTGACTCTTTATGACCCTATGGACTATATAGCTGGCCAGTCTTCTCTGTCCATGGAATTCTCCAAGAATACTGAAGTAGATAGACATCCCTTCTCCAGGGGATCTTCCTGACTCAGGGATGGAACCCAGGTCCCTTGCATTGCGGACAGATTCTTTACCATCTGAGCCACCAGGGCAGAGAGATACTAAATACCTTATTAGGAATGTTACCATGAGCTATGCCTTCTGCAATTCTGGCTGATAGATTACATTAAGCTTTCCAATGCCAAATACCTGCTGCTGCTGCTGCTGCTGCTGCTGCTGCTGCTGCTGCTGCTGCTGCTGCTGCTGCTGCTGCTAAGTCACTTCAGTCGTGTCTGACTCTGTGCAACCCCATAGATGGCAGCCCACCAGGCTCCCTCGTCCCTGGAATTCTCCAGGCAAGAACACAGGAGTGGGTTGTCTTTTCCTTCTCCAATGCATGAAAGTGAAAAGTTAAAGTGAAGTCGCTCAGTTGTGTCCAACTCCCAGAGACCCCATGGACTGCAGCCTACCAGGCTTCTCCATCCATGGGATTTGCCAGGCAAGAGTACTGGAGTGGGGTGCCTAGGAGGTATCAATACTTGAAGTCACAGGAGCCCCGTATGGGGCATTATGCATCAGATCCAGTAAGTGAGAGAGTAATCAGTGATATATTTATGCAATATCAGGAATTTTGGTCTAACTGTAAACACACATATAGCTAGCCATGTGTGCTATGTATGTGTGTATGTTTGCATGTGTATATGGGCAAGACCAGTCATTAGTTATTGGCTATGATCGGTAAGACAAGACAAATATTTCTTAAATAATTTAATTTAATTATCCCAATAAGCTTTTGAAGTTAGTAATATTGTCCAATTTTTTCAGATCAGAAAACAAAGCAGTACATTTTTTCAATAATTATATAAAATATATCACGTCATTTTTCCTTAATTTCAATTACTGTGTGTGTGTTCAGTAATTCAGTCATGTCTGACTCTTCGCAACCCCAGGGACTGTAGCTTGTCAGACTCCTCTGTCCATGGGATTCTCCAGGCAAGAATACTGGAGCAGGTTGCCATTTCCTTCTCCAGGGAATCTTATCAACTCAGGGATTGAACCCATGTCTCTTGCCTCTCCTGCATTGGTAGGCAGATTCTATACCATTGCACACCTGGAAAGTTAATTAATAATTTTATTATTCACTTTTATAGAAGTTTAAATGTCTAGCAAATGATGGATCTGGGGTTTTAATTCAGATCTAAATATAAATGTGTTACTTGACCACTGTACTTTCCTGTTTCTGGTTAGATGGTTCAGAAGTGGATCAACAAGGCAAGAACTGAAGTCAAAGAAAAGCTTGTATATATGCGTTGGTCTCAGGACCCCAGTGAATCACAAATTCCAGAAGGCACTGAACATATATATGATATTTGAGTTGTTTTTTAAGTATGTTTTGATATACTTTTTTTTTTTAATCTCCAAGTATCTCAGTGAAACAGAAGCCAGAGGAAGATCCTGAAAATTTACAGCATGTAAAAGATGGCAAATGGAAGTTAAAATATACAGTACTCATTATCACTAATTTAAAATGTATAAAATGTCATTGATATTTTCTTTATTTCATGTGCTGCTTTTATGATTCTCTCTTACAGGACATAAAAATATTTTAAAGGCTTTCAGTTATAGGTTCATTTGCAACCTCTGTCTCTTAAATCTCTTTTTTCCGGTGAGTTGTTCACTTCCCCATCAGGATGGATCCCCCCAGGGTCACTGGGATTAGTCATGGGGGGACCATCTGGAGTGACCGTACTTACCCCACCCTTGAAAGTCCCCTGCTGCAGGGGGCTGCCGTCAGCAGGAGCCGGTGACCCCGCTGCCCTACTGCTCACCCCCTAAGCCTCCTTGGCACCTGCCCTTCCTCTCCATCACTTGTCCGTCACACAGGAGGGAAACGTGGGGAGAAGGCAGACAGAAGGCAAGGCTGGCTTCCTTTGGGAGAACCACAGAACCAAAACAGCGTAGAATGTCTTTCAGAGAACAAAATGGAAGAGACATTGAGAAAACTTTATTTCATGTTTTTCTGTATAATTTGCAGCCAGCTTTGTCCTTTCTCATTGGGAAAGCTGCTGACTGTGGGCTCTAAACTGGGATGTGGAACAGGCTACCAGGAAGGCATTAAACAGTGGGTGAGTCTCTCGATTGAGAAGATGTAACCCAGGGAACAAAGATTCCATTTACTCATGTTCAAGTGTGTGAAGGTGCAGATTAAGCAACATTATTATGAGTCCAGACTCATTCAGCCTCTGTAGGGTCCATATATCATTGGCCTGTTGCAGCACTATTAATATGATTATTTGTCTGCAGATGGCGATTTTGGCTTACCCCAACATGATCAATAAATACAGATGATTCACATACACTGGATTTTAGACTTACATCAGAAAGGTGAGAAAATCACTCTTAGAAAGCCAGTACTTGAAAGAACCCTGGTAAAAAGCTTTCAACCGAAAGATGTGAGCCTGGCTAGGATCTTTCAGGAAGAAAGCAATGGCAACTCACTCCAGTACTCTTGCCTGGAAAATTCCACAGACGGAGGAGCCTGGTTGGCTGCAGTCCATGGGGTCGCTAAGAGTTGGATACGACTGAGCATCTTCACTTTCACTTTTCACTTTCATGCATTGGAGAAGGAAATGGCACCCCACTCCAGTGTTCTTAAGGAAACACTGATAAAACATTTCTCTGTTATTCAGAAGTCTTTAAAGATGTGTGTACACTTTGGTGAATGTGGTAAAAACAGATATGTAAGGTTCCACTATGAAACAATCTTACCTTATGACAGATCCTCCTCATGACTCTATAAGGTGGCTTCCCTGGTGGCTCAGATGGTAAAGAATCTGCCTGCAACGCCAGAGAAGTGGGTTCGATCCCTGGGTTGGGAAGATCCCCTGGAGAAGGGAATGGCAACCCACTCCAGTAATCTTGCCTGGAGAATCCCATGGACAGAGGAGGCTGGTGGGCTACAGTCCACAGCCTCACAAAGAGTTGTGAGCTCACCCCAGTCACGACTGCGTGACTAACCACCTGATGACTTAGGATACAATATAGAGCTACATTCCAAATAATTCTGGGGTCCTCAGTCTGGTGAAGAAAACAGGAGAATGCGGGAAAGTTAGAAAGCCTGATTCCAGAATTAAAGAGGTGATTCTTACATAAGCACCATGTGATATTAACTGTATGTATTCGGAAAGGTGCAGATTTGGTGAATAACTGAATAGTAGGAACAACATTGGGTGCAATTCCAGTTACTTAGAGATACAGGTGACAGCAGAATTACTAAGTTTGCAAATCCCTGGCATTTTTAGATCTGTACAAACTGGAGAAACACCCGTTACATTAATTATATGGACTGGAATTTTCTTCCACCAGAACCAAAAGCATAATGATCAGATGGGAACTATTCATGTTTTTATTTAGGAAGAAGGTGTGTGTGTGTGTGTGTGTGTGTGTGTATATTATAAGCTGTTAAGAAAGATAGGGGGTGGGGTGGAGTTTTAATTTTGGGGTGACATAGAGGTCAAAGATATTTGTGTAACGTGTACCGTAGAGTAGGTGGCCTACATCTGTTTATAAACTGGTGGAGTTATTTTCTAGCTCCTTCCAACCAGTTGCTACAGATTTGTTGGTAATATAAAGTGAAGTAAAGTGAAAGTCGTTCAGCCAAGTCCGACTCTTCGCAACTCCACGGACTGTAGCCCACCAGGCTCCTCTGTCCATGGAATTCTCCAGGCAAGAATACTGGAATGGGTTACCATTCCCTTCTCCAGGGGATCTTCCTGATCCAGGCATCAAACCCAGGTCTCCTGCATTGCAGGTGGATTCGTTACCATTCGAGCCATCAGGGAAAATTAAGAAATAGCCTTATTGTTTGAAAAACCTAATAAAAGAGAAGGACCATTCATTGTAAAGATGAGAGGCAGAGACGAAATAACTCCTCTCTAATGCAGATTTATTAATAGTCATTCACTGGTTTTCAGTAAGATACTCTTCGTGTAACCTTGACTTTATTAAGGAGTCCTTAAGGTGCATTTGGAAGACAGATAATGAGTTTGGGGAATAGTCTTATCTACATCAAGCTAATCTTTAACAGCTTGGAAAGGAGCTAGCGTAAAGTTTTCCAATTTGAGTGACAGAAGCATGTTAAGATGAAACCGTTTCAAACGTCCTTGTAATAAGACTTTACAGCACATGACAATGTTTTTAGAAGCATGCTTTGTGGAGCAGTGGGAGCATAATATAAATAATATGAAACACGATGGAGCTTTAATACTATTCTTGAGGGTCAAACGGATTGCCAGTTAAGGAAATAAAGAATTCGACTGTCCGAAGCCTCTGAGTGGCACTTTGTATCTGGGTTAATAAAAGCAAGTCAGATGTCCCTGGGGAAAGAAAGTGTTTCATTCACATTGGCTGTCTCCTTTAAAGGGAGGGACAATCGGAAGGGAGGGATTTTGAGTGGCATGTCATTGTGGACACTGCACATGCCACATTGTCAAGACTTCTATGGAGAGAAATAGGCAGGAACCTTTCTGACCCTTGGCTAGTGCAGAACTCTGTGTGTGTGTGGGTGGGGGGGGGAGAGGCGGGGGGGCGGTGTGCATAAGACAGCTGAGATCGAAAGCAAGAGGGATGAAAAGAAAACTAATTGAGAAGTATCTTTCTAATGAGACAGCTCATATTTACCCATGCACAGATTTCCAAATTCAGATTTTTCTTCTTTAGTGAAAATGCCAGTTCCCTTCTTTAGCATAAAAGTAGCCATGTCAGGATAAGCTTACTTCTCCCCAGTTTCTATGCACCAGTTACATCACACTCTGAGCTGAAATAAGCTACAGTCTTCAAAGCTTTAAACATGTTCAACAGCTAAGCTTTCCATTCCTGTGGGTTCTGATCACCCACAGTTTTGTTGTTTGAAGTTGTTTTGTTTGTTTGTTTTTGGATTGGTTTTCTTTTGCTTTTCCTCTACTTGCCTCCACTTCTTGGGATCTTTCCTTTCTTCTGTTTTCAGTCCTTATGTATTTAGAATTTCACTCTAAATATCAGCAGGCTTAAGGTCATGACACAGGTTCAAACCAGAAAGTCTCAGCTGTTTTTTGAGAATCTCCTTTCCCTGGCAATAAAGTACTCCCAAGTCTTGCTCAAGAGATTTAAATACTTTCTTGCTATTTATTTTTATTTTTATTTTTTTTTTCAAATTCCAGCATAAAATCATTTCTTCATCTCAATAAGACACAAATGGGTAATTGATTGGCATTGCTGAAGGCTGAAAAGTGTCACTGCAGATTTCTGTGCATTGGTAAAGTGTGAACGTAACAGTGAGAAAAACAAGAAGCAGCTCTTTTTAACTCAGAAAATTCAGTCCTGGGGTAAGAAAGCTGGGATTTAGTGATTTGGTTGAGCTTTTTTTTTTTTCCCCCTCTTAAGTAGCAAGTGATAATTCATCTGCAAATATACCTTTCTTTGCTCTGTTGTCAATAGAAAAGCTGTTTTGCTAATGGTTATCTGTCTACAAGTCCTTGACCTGCTTGTAAACACATTTCTGCAGGAAAACCCTGGGCCCTGGCCTCGGGACTTTGCGTCAACAACAAGAGATAAAGTGACCACAACTTAACCTGATGTGGCCTGGAGTGCCCTCTGCTGCCCCTGGACCAAGAGCTTCCCTAGTCTCTCTGCTGGAGGAACAGAGTGCTTGGAGGCTGGCCCTTTGCAGGACTTGACCTGAACTGCTAAATGGTTCCCATCAGGATTCTATTTTTAATAATTTTGTATTTCTCTGCCAGGAGCCATTTTAAACCATCATCCTCTTAATCACAGCAGAAGGGATTTCTCTTGACTGATAGAAGTTAGTTGGATATACATCTTTATGATTCTGAAAAAACTGGTGGCTCAGATGGTAAAGAACCTGCCTGTAATGCAGGAGACTCAGGTTTGATCCTGGGGTTGGGAAGATCCCTGGAGAAGGCAATGGCTATCCACTCCAGTGTTCTTGTATGGAGAATTACATGGACAGAGGAGCCTGATGGACTACGGTCGATGGGGTTGCAAAGAGTCAGACACGATTGAGCAAGTAACACGCACACACACTTATGGCTTACTCATGGAGTCTAAAAAATGGCACAGATTCATGCATTTACAAAGCAGAAATAGAGTCTTAGATGTAGAAAACAAACTTTTGGTTATGGCAGGGGAGAGCGTCTGGGATAAATGGAGAGAGTGGGATTGACCTATACATACTATTATATGCTAAAGAGGTGACTCTAAGGGTCTACTGTAAGATACAGGGAATTATTCTCAATATTCTGTAATGACCTATTTGGGCAAAGAACCTAAAAAAGAGTAGAAAAAAACACCAAATATTAAAATCACTATGTATGTATGTGGGATGAGTTGTGTCTAACTTGGGGCACAATAATTTTCTATCGTAGTATCTAATCTTCTATGTAGCTGCCCTCTGCTCAGAATCTCATAAAAATTGTGTCCCTTTCCAAAACTTCTCAATTTTCTCCTTTTCTGCTCCTTTCCTATCTGTTTTACTTTCTCGTCTTCTTTGAAATCTCACCCACCTCAACCTTTTTGGAGTTTGCACGGTAGAGTAGTCACGTACCCATCTGAGAATCGGACCATAAAGAATGCTGAGCGCCAAAGAATTGATGCTTTCAAATTGTGGTGCTGGAGAAGACTCTTGAGAGTCCCTAGGACAGCAAGGAGATCAAACCAATTAATGCTAAAGGAAATCAATCCTGAATATTCATTGGAAGGACTGATGCTGAAGCTGAAGCTTCAATACTTTGGCTGCCTGACATGAAGAGCTGAATCATTGGAAGACCCTGATGTTGGGAAAGATTGAAGTCAAAAGGAGAAGGGGGTGGCAGAAGATGAAAAGGTTAAAGAGCATCACGGACACAGTGAACATGAATCTGAGCAAACTCTGGGAGACAATGAAGGACAGGGGAGCCTGAAGCGTACAGTCCCTGGGGTTGCAAAGGTTGTACATGACTTAGTGAATGTACAACAACAATTATATGGTGAAGTATGACTTCCATTTTTCTGAAATGTTTGAGTTCTGGTGGAATTCTATATTGATATCTTTTTTTTTCCCCCTTCAAATTTAGAGTTTTCTTAGGATGAGACTTTCCTTCTAAACTGCCCATTTCAGCTGCAACTTTCCTAACTCATGTCCCTCTTCCCCAAATATGCTTTCTTACCTCAGATTTTGCCTCAGATTTGATTTGTTCAAAATTAAGAGAAACCATTAATAAAAACTTGTTGATGGGTGCTTTTAGAAGTAATGAAAGGAGAATAATGCCTAGTTTCTTTCCATAAGGAGCATCTTGGTTTTGATAGATCTAAAGTGACAATCTAACTAGTGAATGGAGTGTTTGCTAAAGCATTTGCACATCAAAGAAGATTGAAAAAGATGCATTCAGTGCAATTTTCATGTTGCTTTTAAAACTACACAGGTAAACTCATTTATTCACTTTGTAATTTGTGAATTATCTGCTGTGGTTTTATGTTTATGGTTCATGTTTCAAGCACAGTTCTCAAAATTATAGCATGAGCAAAATCTTTTGGTGTATTTTCTGGGGCTAAGGTCACTATTCTCTTAATTGTGAAGTATTCAGAATTTCAAAATGATATTAAATAAGAAAAAAGCCTCTTAATGAAAGTGAAAGAGGAGAGTGAAAAAGTTGGCTTAAAGCTCAACATTCAGAAAACGAAGATCATGGCATCTGGCCCATCACTTCCTGGGAAATAGATGGGGAAACAGTGAAAACACTGTCAGACTTTATTTTGGGGGGCTTCAAAATCACTGCAGATGGTGATTTCAGCCATGAAATTAAAAGACACTTACTCCTTGGAAGAAAAGTGATGACCAACCTAGATAGCATATTAAAAAGCAGAGACATTACTTTGCCAACAAATGTCCTTCTAGTCAAGGCTATGGTTTTTCCAGTAGTCATGTATGGATATGAGAGTTGGACTGTGAAGAAGGCTGAGCACCGAAAAACTGATGCTTTTGAACTGCGGTGTTGGAGAAGACTCTTGAGAGTCCCTTGGACTGCAAGGAGATCCAACCAGTCCATTCTGAAAGAGATCAGCCCTGGGATTTCTTTGGAAGGAATGATGCTAAAGCTGAAACTCCAGTACTTTGGCCACCTCATGCGAAGAGTTGACTCATTGGAAAAGGCTCTGAGGCTGGGAGGGATTGGGGGCAGGAGGAGAAGGGGACGACAGAGGATGAGATGGCTGGATGGCATCACTGACTCGATGGATGTGAGTCTGAGTGAACTCCGGGAGTTGGTGATGGACAGGGAGGCCTGGCATGCTGCGATTCATGGGGTCACAAAGAGTCGGACACGACTGAGTGACAGAACTGAACTGAACTGATGCTGATTTAGTCCTTACATGAGGCATAAATAAGAAGGAAGGTAGAAAAAAGGTATGTTTTGCATTTGCTAACTTGAGTCACTAGAATACTAATTCTTTAAATATCAGTTTTTCACATTTGTGATACAGCCTTTGATACTATAATCTACAGCTGTCCTTGTGAGTGGTATATGACTGATAAAGATGTTTTATGAAATACAGCCATAAATTATGCAAAAGAAAAAACTGTACAAAACAAAGCTAAGTAGCTTAATGATTTATCGTAAAATAAATATCCATATAATCCCAACCCAGGTCAAAAAATAGAACATCCCAGAAGCTTCTCCCTCTCAATTACACCTCCTATAGCTTTTCTGCCAGCTTCCCTGGTGGCTCAGTGGTAAAGAATCTGCCTACTATGTGGGTGACATGGGCTTGATCCCTAGGTCTAGAAGATCCTCTGGAGAAGGAAATTGCAACTCATTCCAATATTCTTGCCTGGAAAATCCCATGGACAGAGGATCCTGGTGGGCTACAGTGTATGGGGTCACAAAAGATTTGGACATGACTTAGCAAATAAACAACAACAATAATCGCTCTTTTTAAAAGTAATCATGACCCTGGCACTTATATAACCACCTTTTCCTTTCTTTGTACCGCCTAAGCTTGCATCCTTAACACTGGTTTAATTCTTGGTTTTTCACTTTATATGAATGAAATCAAACAACATTTATTCATCCATATCGGTTTCTTTTGATCAGCATTATCTTTGTGCAACTTGTTGTTATGTGTATATATTTTCTAGCTTGTTCATTCTCACTGCTTAATTTTATCTCACTGCATTAATATTTGGGCTTTGTAAGTGGTTCAGCATAATCTGCCTGCAGTGCAGGAATTGGAAGAGATGCAGGTTCCATCCCTGGGTCGAGATGATCCCCTGGAGGAAGGCATGGCAACTCATTCTAGCTTTCTTACCTGGAGAACCCAGAGGAGCCTGGTGGGCTATAATCCATAGGGTCACAAAGAGACAGCACTGAAGCAACATAGCATGCATGCACATGTTAATATTTGTATATCACAATGTTCTTACTGTTGATACATATTTAAATGGTGTCCAGATGCTCTGGATGCATCCACTGGAATGTTCACAAAAAAATTTTTTTTGATTAATGCTGTAAATCCAATGATTCCTTTAAATATTAAACCTACTTTGAACCAATACAAACAGTTATCATGGCCTATTATATTTTTATTTTGCAGGATTTCATTTGTTAAAATTTTAGCATTTAGATACAATAATTTTACTTTATTGTAATCAGATCTTGGTAATGAATTTATGCTGTCCTCAAGAAAAGATTTAAAGAGTAAATTTCTCTTTTATTCCTCTGTTAAAGAATTGGCATTTCTTCCTTTGAAATTTTGATGAAATTCAACCATGAAGCCATTTGGACCTTTGGCTGCTTTTTTGTACTTCCTTTTCTCCTCCATCCCTCCCTTCCTTCTTTTTTAAATTTCTCTTTCCCTTCTTTTCTTTTCTTTTTTTTTTTTCTGTGTGTGCAATGACACACACAAAATTATGGATTTATATTTTTTATTTCTTGTATCAGTTTTTCTATTTTAAGGAATTTGTTCATTTTAATTAAATTTTTAAGTTGCTAAACATGTTTATAACACTTTCTGTGTTCTGTTAAATGTGCATAGTCTCTGCAGTGATGTTTATATTTTCCTTCTTAACATTAAATATTTTTGCAGTCTTTCTCATTTTAATCAGTCTTACTACAAGTTTAAAAGTTTTTTTTTAAGTGCATCCAGATAACAGACTACTGTGTTCATCATTTTAAGCAACCCCATGGACTGTAGCCCAATAAGCTCCTTTGTTCATGGAATTGTCCAGGCAAGAATATGGAGTGAGTAGCCATTTCTTTCTCCAGGGGATCTTCGCCACTCAGAGACTGAACCCTCGTCTCCTCAGATTCTTTATTGCTGAGCCACCAGGGAAGTCCCATTTTAAACTGGTTTTACATTATTTAATAATTTTATATATAATTTCCATCATTTTCTTTCTTTGGGTTTTGTTTAGCACTTTTTTCCTCAAATTTTTAAATGAATGGTTAGAGGATTGACTTCTACCTTCTTTATTCTGTATATATGTGACTGAACTTATCCCGCTGGGCAAAAGCTTTACTTGCGTGTTTGGATATGCAGTATTTCATTTTCTTTTAGTTGAAAATATTTTTAGCTTTCTATTGCTAACTTGTCTTTGCCATCCGGGTTAGTTACAAGAGATTACTTTTACACACAATAATATTTTTCTAGCTTTTTGTTACTAATTTTTTAAAATAATAACTGTTTTGATCCTTTGAAATTTGTGATTCTCTACCTTAGAGAAAGATATGCATTTCTCAGATTATCAAAGTCATATTGATTGACACTTATTTTCAGACAATGCAAGACATTTAGGGCCCTTTGTTTCCCTCTTCTTATTTATGTGCTACTGCTAAAATTTAATTCTAAATATAGAATCACAAGACATTATTTTTCTATAGTTGATATTGATTTTCATTTATTTATGCTTTTATTTCTTTCTGGATCTTTGATCTTCCATCTGGTGCTAGTTTCTGCTCTCTGAAAGTATCTTTCAGCACTTCTTTTGTATAGGAATGCTGGTAATAAATTTCTTAAACTCAATTTTTGTCTAAATATTATTATAATTCTCTTTTAATTTGAAAGAATAATTTTTGCTGGATATAAAATTTTCAGGTGGATGTTATTTTACTTTAACATTTAATCTTTTTTTTTTTTTTAAGAAAAAATTTCCATACCATGTGCCTCCTATTTTTTCTATTGAGAAGTTGGGAAATCTGCCTTTTCTCACATTGAATTTTTTTTTTTAAGATTTTCTCTTTAATATCTTGTTTGTTGCCAATTGTAATATAATATTTCTAGGTGCAGATTTACTGTTATCTATTCTAATTATAATTATAGTGTTTCTTGAATTTGAGATCGTTCACCAATTTTCCGATTTTCTTAGCCATTATCTCCTCAATCATTCTTTCTGCTCCATTCTCAACTTCTTTCTCTCTTCCTCACCATCCCCTCCCTTGCTCCTTGTTACTTCTTCAAATCTAATTTTACACGGATTAACTTTTATTGTTCTATTCTATTTCAATTTTTCTATTTGTCTGACATCATTCTGAAAGATTTCATATAATGCATTTTTCAATTCACTAATTATCTCTTCCATTTTGTCTTTTTCTGGCATTAATCTCATCCAGTAAGTTTTAATTTTATTTATTTTTTGTCCAACTCTAGACTTTCAATTTCACTCTTTTCTCTTTTGTTTCTCATCTCCTTTCTCTTTATTTTCTTCCTCCTCTCTTTTTCCTTCTTTCTCTCCTTTTTCTTCTATTTTTTTTTCATTGTTGTCTTATAGATATCTTTCAAGATTTTCAAATATATTTAATGCTTGTTTTTTTGGAACAAAGCTGTTTTAAAATCTGTTTTTGATTATTCAAATTCTAAAACCCTTATTAACGTATTTCTCCTGGGTTTGTTCACACAGTCTTGAATTATTCATAGGACTGGTCATGTTTTTTGCCTGATATTTTATTTGAAAGTTATTTGTAATAATTCTTTGAGGCATGCATGATTTTATCTTCCTCTAAAATATTTCACATTTTTCTTTGACAGGTAGAGGCTTTCTTACACTCTGGAATAATCTTAATGATACTCCTATGATTGAGATGATTTGAAGGTGATTTGCAGAATCTTCAAATAGATAGATTTTTACATTTTACCTAGCTCTTCTAATAATTCTCAGCATGAAATTTTAACACAGTTAACTAATCCACTGTACCCAGAAGTCTAGGCAACAATATTTCTCCCATATTAATACCTAATGATAGTGAGTTAACTCTATCGCCCTTAGTCCTTCTCTTTGTTTTTGTTTTGCTTTTCATGGAAAGGCATTTTATTTTAAATATAGAGGTGTGTATATGTCAGCCTCAAACTCTCAATCTATCGCTCCCTGCTACATTTCCCCTCCCCACCCCGCTAAATTCATTTTCTAAGTCTGTGAGTCTGTTTCTGTTTTGTAAGTAAGTGCAATTGTATCATTTTTCTTTCAGATTCCACATATAAATGACATCGCATGATATTTGTCTTTCTTTTTCTGATTTGCTTCACTTAGCATGATAATCTCAGGTCGATCCATTTTGCTGCAAAGCCTTTATTGCATTTTCTTAATGACTGAGTAATATTTCATCGTATAGATGTACCACATCTCCTTTGTTCATTCATCTGTTGCTGGACATTCAGGCTGCTTCCACGTCTTGGCTATTGTCAACAGTTCTGTAATGAACACTAGGGTACATGCATCCTTTTACAGCATGTCTTTATCCAGATATATGCCTGGAGTAGGATTGTAGGATCATACAGTAGCTCTATTTTAGCTTTTTGAGAATCTCCATACTGTTCGCCATAGTGGTTGTATCAGTTTACATTCCCATCAATAGTGCAAGAGGATCCCTTTTCCCCACACTGTCTCCAGCATTTATTGTTTGTAGATTTTTTTTGCTGATGGCCATTCTGACTAGTGTGAGGTACTACATCATGGAAGTTTTGATTTATATTTTTCTAATAATTAGCCATGCTGAGTGTCTTTTCATATGCCTCCTGGCCATCTGCATGTCTTCACTGAAGAAATGTCTATTTAGGTCTTCTGTCCACTTTTTGATTGGGTTTTTTTGCTTTTTTGAATATTGAGCTGCATGAGCTATTTGCAAATTTTAGAGACAAACGCCTTGTCAGTTACATCATTTGCAAATATTTTCTTCTATTCTGGGAGTTGTCTTTTCATTTTGTTTATGGTTTCCTTTGCTGTGCAAAAGCTTCTGAGTTTAATTGGGTCCATTTGTTTATTTCTGTTTTTTTGTTTCCATTACTCTTGGAAATGTATTGAAAAAGATATTGCTGCAATTTACATCAAAAAGTGGTTTGCACATGCTTTTCTCTTAAGAGTTTTATAGTATTTGGTCTTACATGTAGGTCTTTAATCTATTTGAAGTTTATATTTGTGTGTGGTGAAAATGGTGAATTAAATAATGTCACTTGCAGCAACTCGGATGGGCCTGGAGATTATCATACTAAGTGAAGTAAGTTAGACAGAGAATAACAAATGATATTGCTTATATGAAGAATCTCAAAATAAATGATACGAATGAACTTACTTACAAAATAGAAAAAGACTCGCAGATTTACAAAATGATCTTATGGTTGGGGGGTAGGATAGATTGGGAGTTTGGGATGACATGTATACACTACTATTTTTAAACTAGATAACCAACAAGGGCCTACTGTAACAATAAATAAAATAAAATTTCTCATGGTAAACACACATACACAGAAGAACATTTTTTAATGCCATAGACAAAAATAAAGTCCTTCTCTTTGAAAAGAGGAAACTTGCTATCTTTACTCAAGCTAGTAAATTATGCTTACTTAAACCCTCTGTTGGAGAAGGCAATGGCACCCCACTCCAGTACTCTTGCCTGGAAAATCCTATGGACGGAGGAGCCTGGTGGGCTTCAGTCCATGGGGTCACTAAGAGTGACTTCACTTTCACTTTTCACTTTCACGCATTGGAGAAGGAAATGGCAACCCACTCCACTGTTCTTGCCTGGAGAATCCCAGGGACGGGGGAGCCTGGTGGGCTGCCTTCTCTGGGGTCGCACAGAGTTGGAGAAGACTGAAGTGACTTAGCAGCAAACCCTCTGTAGTGTGATAGACTTTAACTGCTTTAACAACTTTTATACCATTCAGTTCAGTCAAACATGAATTATTTCCAATGTTGCATCTGTCAGTTAAAAGAATCTTGCTTTTCCCTATAGATATGAGCTACCCTTTAGGAAAGTCAGTGATTTTCTTTTTTTGAACAGTGACTATATTAGTGTGTTTTTTTTTTTTTTAACAGGAAATTAGGTGCATTTGGGATTATCCCTATCTTTAAATCTATATGGAAAACATAAACTCAATTAATTGCAGGAAAATATTTATGCCAAAGAAAGAAAAGAAGTATTTTGTTTAATCCTCTTTTAGAAATGATTTTAAAGTATTCTAAAGAATGGCTTTCAACATTCTTCATGAATTATCTCCATATCTAACTCTTTGTGACCCCATGGACTGTAGCATGCCAGGCTTCCATGTCCTATACTATCTCTCAGAGTTTGCTCAAGTTCATGTCCATTGACTCCATGATGTTATCTAACCATCTCATTCTCTGCTACCTTCTTCTTTTGCCTTCAATCTTTTCTAGCCTCAGTGCCTTTTACAATGAGTTAACTCTTCACATCAGGTGGCAAAGTACTGAAGCTTCAGCTTCAATGAATACTCAGGATTGATTTCCTTTAGGATTGACTGATTTCATCTCCTTGCTGTCCAAGGGATTCTGAAGAGTCTCTCTAGCACCAAAATTTGAAAGCATCAATTCTTTGGTGCTCACCCTTTCTTATGGTCCAACTCATACATTTGTATATGACTACAGCAAAACCAAAAAACAAAAAAAACCTGTTTAACTCTAAAACAAATTTGAAATACTATATACTGCACATTGGAGAAGGCAATAGCATCCCACTCCAGTTCTCTTGCCTAGAAAATCCCATGGACGGAGGAGCCTGGTAGGCTGCAGTCCATGGGGTCGCTAAGAGTCGGACACGACTGAGTGACGTCACTTTCACTTTTCACTTTCATGCATTGGAGAAGGAAATGGCGACCCATTCCAGTGTTCTTGCCTGGAGAATCCCAGGGACGGAGGAGCCTGGTGGGCTGCCGTCTATGGGGTCGCACAGGGTCGGACATGACTGAAGCGACTTAGAAGCAGCAGCAGCATACTGCACGTATGTTATATACAAAATTTTTAAAACATTCACTTTATATTTTGAGAATTGTTTGATTATAAGGAACAAAAACTATTCAAACAAAGGAAAAAGGAAATTTATTAGAAGAGCTCATAGAATCAAAGGTTAGATATGAAACCATATTTTATTTCCATATTGGAACAAAGATGGATAGTCAGGAACAAAGACAAGCTTTCTGTAGACTCTCAAATTTCATCGTTGCTTTGTATTTTTTTTCTCTTTTGCAGAATAACTCCCTCAGTTTAGGTAAACAAATGAGTAATCAGTACCACCACCACATGTCTGTATTACATCATTTCCCATTTCAACCTGTTAATGGAAAATTATTCATTTATCTATATTATTTCCATAATTTTAAGGGAAAAAATATATTCATTTAGATATAGCCTCTTGGTCATCCATTCCTCAATAATCTATGGCCAGAGTGCCATGATGATATTCTACACAAGGACCTGGTCCTTGGGGTAAATAGAAGTTGAGATAATGAAATGTGAGATCTAGAAATGTACACTTATTTTCTCTGTCAATATTGCTGATTCTACAATTTTTTTTAAAATAACAGTATTTTTGAAGAAATCGACTTTGTCTTGAATTACTTCCCCAAACTATGCTTTTATATTTTTATTCCATGATTCTTCTTTCTTTTGTCTGCCTAAGGCACCCACTAATCTGTATTTGACTCGTGTTTTACAATTAAAGCTTCCTCTCCTGGACCCTATATTCAAAACTGCCAACATCTCCATTCTATTCAGTGGATTCATCTAAGCTACGTTCATTTCAAGGCCACTCAGTGCCCAGGTGGTGCTAGCGGTAAAGAACTCACCTGCCAATACAAGAGGCATGAGACGTGGGTTTGAAGTTCGGGTCAGGAAGATCCCCTGGAGGAAGGCATGGAACCCACCCCAGTATTCTTTTTATTTTTTTTTTAACCTTTTCTTTTTTTAAAATATAAATTTATTTATTTTAATTGGAGGTTAATTACAATATTGTATTGGTTTTGCCATACATCAACATGAATCCGCCACAGGTATACACGTGTTCCCCATCCTGAACCCCCCTCTCTCCTCCCTCCCCATACTATCCCTCTGGGTCGTCTCAGTGCACCAGCCCCAAGCATCCAGTATCATGCATCGAACTTGGACTGGCAATTAGTTTCTTATATGATATTATACATGTTTCAATGCCATTCTCCCAAATCATCCCACCCTTGCCCTCTCCCACAGAGTCCAAAAGACTGTTCTATACATCTGTGTCTCTTTTGCTGTCTCGCATAAAGGGTTATCATTACTATCTTTCTAAATTCCATATATATGTGTTAGTATAATGTATTGGTGTTTTTCTTTCTGGCTTACTTCACTTTGTATAATAGGCTCCAGTTTCATCCACCTCATTAGAACTGATTCAAATGTATTCTTTTTAATGGCTGAGTAATACTCCAGTATTCTTACCTGGAGAATCCCATGGACAGAGGAGCCTGGTGGACTATAGTCCGCAGGGTCACAGAGAGTTTGCCGTGACTGAAGTGGCTTAGCACAACAACAACAGCAACAACACAGCCAGTGCCCAGCTGTGTTTCACTCCATTCATCTTTACAGATTCTCTTAAAGAAAGAACATCTTCCCCCACTTGACCCTCTCCTCTGCGTAGTTCCTTCATTGCCAAAAATAAAGACAGATTCTCCAGAGTAGTGAATGAGCAGGGGGGAAAGCTCTGCACAGCAGCTTGATGATGCTGATGACCCCATTTGAAATGAGGACTTATGGTTTTAACTACTTTTCATTAATCAGCATAGGGAAAGCTCTAGGGAACCTGAGAAGTAGCTTGGGGCTAGCCAAGGTACACATTTGGCAGCATAGGGTCGTCACAGCAGAGATGTTCAGGTTCCAGTGGTGGTGATTTTTGGAGGACATGGTCCCTCTGCAGTGACACTACTGTGGTTCATTGAAGTCTTTGTTAGGGAGAAAAACAACAACCAGTTTACCAGCTTAAGGTATGGTTTCTGTATAAACTTCTCCCAGGACTGTTTCTTGTTGGAAACTTGGCAAAAATGACATCATGAGGAGTTAACACTTTCATTAAATCTTGGCAGCTCCTTCACAATATCTAATGTTGACCACCTTCTCATGTATTTCACAGATACTGAGTTATGGTCTCAAGTGGAATTTATCCCTAAATTATTAATAGGTATTCTTAATTGGGTATTCATAACTTAGACACTGCCTCTTATAAATGGGATCTGCATATAGGGATATTCAGAGTATCCGCTCTGTATATATTAAGGAAATCTGTGCCTTTATCTTGGCTTACAAATCAGTTCATAAGCTAATTTACATTTATGCAGCAAATGAATAAGTAAAAAAATTTGGTTATAATATGAATAGATTGAATTAGTATATCTTACTAGAATCTTTTGTTTCCTTGATTTTTATCATTGTTTCTTATTCTTAACAAATTAAGATGTTATACAATGTTTGTCGTTCGCTTATATTTTTCTGTCCTTGACCAAACACCATCCAAACATTCATTAACATCCTTGTTAATTGATTTCTGAATCTATTTCTTATTTCCACACCTATAACCCAGAGACTGTCATAATTTCAATGCCAGAAAAAAAAACTTGCAGCTTTGATATTCCTTACCAGATTCTTTGTTCAATTTTATATACTCTTTGAAAGCTGAGTTTATTTGAAGGAAGCTGGGTTATTTGAAGGAAGTTGTGGAGCAAAAAACATTTTTTCCATGTTGGGCAACTTTGTAATTCCTGAACTGACTGCATCAGCTTATCAAGTTCTATCTTCTTATACTAGGCACTTTTCTGGACTTCAGATGATTTTATTCTAAGTTCAGTACTTGAAAACTTAGATTTGGGAAGCTTCTGACTCAGTCGAATGTCTTAATACTCAATGAAACAGGGTATTTTTTGTTTTTTAATGCATTTGAGTCCTCTGTATAGCCTAGAGTGTATGCTTTGAAGGGGTAAAGGAACTGTCTTTCATCTGAGCTCATTCCCTAGTACTTAGTACTGTAAACTATGACTTACTAAATTAGGAAATGCATTTTTTGAAAATATAGCAGAATCCAAATTTGCATCTGTTGATTTAAAATCAGAAGCGCCAACTCATTGGAAAAGACCCTGGTGCTGGGAAGGATTGAAGGGAAAAAGAGAAGAGGGACCCATAGAATAAGATGGTTAGATAGGATCACCAACTCAATGGTCATGAATTTGAGCAAACTCCAGGAGATAGTAGAGGACAGGGAAGAATGCCCACGGGGCCACAAAGAGTCAGACATGACTTAGAGACTAAGAAACAACAATCTGAAAAGAAAGCCAGAATACTTGATTTTACAAAAGTGGGCATAATAGTTCAATCATAAGAAACTTTTAGCAACACTGGCCAGCCTCTTCTAGAGTGGATGCCTTAAAATTTATGTGATAGATATATCAGTTCAGTTCAGTTCAGTTGCTCAGTTGTGTCCGACTCTTTGAGACCCCATGAATTGCAGCACTCCAGGCCTCCCTGTCCATCACCAACTCCCGGAGTTCACTCAGACTTACATCCATCGAGTCGGTGATGCCATCCAGCCATTCATCCTCTGTCGTCCCCTTCTCCTTCTGCCCCCAATCCCTCCCAGCATCAGAGTCTTTTCCAACGAGCCAACTCTTCACATGAGGTAGCCACAGTATTGGAGTTTCAGCTTTAGCATCATTCCTTCCAAAGAAATCCCAGGGTTGATCTCCTTCAGAATGGACTAGTTGGATCTCCTTGCAGTCCAAGGGACTCTCAAGAGTCTTTTCCAACATCACAGTTCAAAAGCATCAATTCTTCGATGCTCAGCTTTCCTCACAGTCCAACTCTCACATCCATTCATGACCACTGGAAAAACCATAGCCTTGACTAGACAGACCTTTGTTGGCAAAGTAATGTCTCTGCTTTTGAATATGCTATCTAGGTTGGTCATAACTTTCCTTCCAAAGAGTAAGTGTCTTTTAATTTCATGGCTGCAATCACTATCTGCAGTGATTTTGGAGCCCCTCAAAATAAATAAAGTCTGACACTGTTTCCCCATCTATTTCCCATGAAGTGATGGGACCAGATGCCATGATCTTCATTTTCTGAATGTTGAGCTTTAAGCCAAATTTTTCACTCTCCTCTTTCACTTTCATCAAGAGGCTTTTTAGTTCCTCTTCACTTTCTGCCATAAGGGTGCTGTCATCTGCATATTTGAGGCTATTGATATTTCTCCCGGCAATGTTGATTCCAGCTTGTATTTCTTCCAGCCCAGCATTTCTCATGATGTACTCTGCATAGAAGTTAAACAAGTTGGGTGACAATATACAGCCTTGACGTACTCCTTTTCCTATTTGGAACGTCTGTTGTTCCATGTCCAGTTCTAACTGTTGCTTCCTGACATGCATATAAGTTTCTCAAGAGGCAGATCAGGTGGTCTGGTATTCCCATCTCTTTCAGAATTTTCCACAGTTTATTGTGATCCACATAGTCAAAGGCTTTGGCTTTGGCATAGTCAATAAAGCATAAACATATGTTTTTCTGGAACTATTATCCAGTAAATAAACTTGGAGTTCTTTGGCACTTCTAGGAATGGATTAATTTTCTTGTGTGCCACTGACTAAAGAATTATTTTTTCCTCCCATTGAGAAGGACGTTCAATACAAGATATAGGGTGGGATGTGAATAAGAGAAGGTATATTATTTATCAGCTAAAGAAAATCCACCATCAACCTTGGGAGTCAGTCTAACTCTTCACATATATAATATTTACACAGAATTAAGCCATTTATGGTTTTCCCAGGTGGTGCTAGTGGTATAGAACTCGCCTGCCAATGCAGAGACACAGGGGACTCAGGTTCAATCCCTGGGTCAGGAAGATCCCCTGGAGGAGGATATGGACACCCACTCCAGGATTCTTGCCTGGGAAATCCCATGGACAGAGCAGCCTGGCAGGATACAGCCCATAGGGTGGCAAAGAGTCAGATGTGACTGAAGTGACTAAGCATGTACGTATGCAAGCCATTTATAAATATTTTCAAGTACTTGTTTTTAAGGGCTTCCCTGGTGTTTCAGACAGTAAAGAATCCACCTGCAATGCAGGAGACTGGGGTTCAATTCCTGAGTTGGGAAGATTCCCTGGAAAAGAGAATGGCTATCCACTCCAGTATTCTTGCCTGGAGAATTTCATGGGCAAAAGAGCCTGGCAGGCTACAGTCCATGGGGTCGCAAAGAGTTGGACATAACTGTGCAACTAATACTTTCACTTTCATCCTATTTAAGCCCCCACTAACCATCCCAGCATTGTTATATAATTACTGACAGGATGACCCTTTCCTCATTCTTCAAATCCTGTGCTTAAGTCTCTTTCTTTCATTGTAAAAAAAAAGAATAAATAGGAAATCAGCATAACTTATAAGTTCTTTTTGGATTTAAGTGCAATATTCAACAAAATAAAGTTAACTTAGCTTTTCAGCCTTGGCATTTAGTAGAAGAAGCAATGGAAACATCGCTTTTATCAATAACCACTCTATCAACAATAATCAAGTAGTCTCTCCAGGAGAAGACACAGAAAGCTGTGTTGTGAGTGTTGTTTCTCACCATTCAACCATTAATAACACTCCATGACATCAGTCACTTGTAATGTCACAATTAGGTGGCCCTTTCTAGAAAGTGGAGTTGTTTATAAACACACATGGTATTAAATATAAATCCTTCAGAGGTTTCTAAGTGTTATCTCTCTAAAAGGCCTCTTCTGTTTGTCCCATAGACTTTACACCATGAGAAGATGATACCGTTGCCTAGCGCTTAAGGGTGAGTCTTTCCTGCTATATCATTTCAAATTTTCAAAGCTCTGATGAGAACTCAGCCCTTTTAGACTGCTATGCTTACACACTGAGTCATGTCTGACTCTTTGTGACCCCACGGACTGCAGCCTGCCAGGCTTCTGCATTCATGGAACTTCCCAGGCAAGAACATTGCAGTGGGTTGCCATTTCCTTCTCCAGGGGATTTTTCTGACCCAGGGATTGAACCCTGGTCTCTTGCATTTCAGATAGATTCTTTACCATCTGAAATATCAGGGAAGCCCAATAACGTTGGTTAGTGTGATGAATAGTTGTATGTGTTAACCTGACTGGGCCATGGGATGATGAGACTTTGGGTCAAACATTATTCTAGATGTCTTTGTGAGGATGGTTTTGGTTGAGGTTAACATTTAAATCAGCAGTTAAGTAAAGTAGACTGTGCTCTCTAAGGTGGGTGGGCTTTGTACAATCAGTTGAAAGTGTGAATGAAATAAAAATCTGACTCTTCCATAGGTAAGAAAGAACTCTCCCTGCCTGATGGTCTTCAAGCTGGACATTGCTTTGCTTTCATCTTTTCCTCCCTGCCTTCTGACTTGAACTGAAACATTGACTTTTCTTGGGTTTTTAGCCTGCTGACCTTTGGACTGGAGCTATACCATTGTTTCTCCTGGGTCTCCAACTTGCCAATTGTAAATCTTGGAATTTTTAGCCTTCATAATTTCACAAGCCGATTCCTCAACCAGGCAGGAAGGACCAGTCTCTTTCTTTCTCTCTCTCTTCACCAGATGAATCAAGTTGAAAGAGTGAAACCATTTTGAACAATAAATAGACCTACAGGTAACCCCATTGTGTCAATAGTTCTCTGAAACACATCGAAAACGACTACCTACGTTAGGTTGGTATCCAAATCAAGCTCTCAATAAACACACTCAACTATTGCCATCATTTTGCAAGGACAAAATAATGTTATGGATGGAATTAGACACAGAAACATTGCTTTCAGACAAAAGAGCACGGTCTTCTTTACTGATTAAATGGTGTTCTCTGTTTTTGACATGTACATATACATGTATATTTATGCATTTATGTTTAAGTTGCAGATAAGCTGTAGGCATTTAAGTGCAGTTATATTTGTAAGTTAAACTGAGAAGAGCAAACATATCATTAGCTCTCCAACTAGGTGATTATATGGCCTTAGCATGACTCATGGTGGAACATGACAGCTTATGTGAACACTAGATATTCACAGAGAGTAATGTGTAAAAGACACTTTTCTGTAATTGGTCCCAGGGCAAAGGGCTGATCGCCTGTATAAAAGCCTCCAGATATGCATGTGGTCTGGCTTCTAATTAGTGAAGCAAAAAAGAGTTGAACTTTGGAAATTGTGATGAGTCCATGATCTTTTTTTTTTTCTTTAAGGAAATAATCACTTTGCCCTTGAACTCCAAAAGGCCCTGAAATCAAGTGATTCTTGCCTTAAGCTTCTTAACAAGCATGGGGATTAGAGGCAAGCAGTGCAGAATGGTTCATATTAGATATAAATGATAATGGACAATAGAAATTCACCTATGAATAAAGTACAGGCACTCTGAGCAAGATCCTTTCACTGAGTTTATTATTTTTTTTGCAAGATATTGTGATTCTCCTGCTGCAAAACTGGGCATAATGCAGATAAATGATAAGGCCACTAGAGAGTAAAGTTGAATGCAGAGTTCTGCTTAGAGCAATTCTCTGTAAAAATGCTGTCCCATAAGCAACACCATGGACTATAGCCTGACAGGCTCCTCTGTCTATGGATTTTCCCAGGCAAAAATAGTGGACTGGATTGCCATTTCCCTCTCTAGCAGATCTTTCTGATTCAGGAATTGAACCTATATCTCCTGCATTGCAGGCACTCTCTTTACCATCAGAGCCACCAGGGAAGATGCTGTAAGTGTTAATAGTACTAAATTAATTAAATCAAGTATGTCATGAAAGTAAAATATAATTAAAATGACAGCTTTTATATGTATTTTTTCTCTTTAAAATAAATCAGTGCAACCTCATCACTTCTTTACCATTGTGAAGACTTAAAATTGTGAATGAAAAACACATTACCAGAGCCTTCAAGTCCAGAATCTTGTGCACATCCAAAAGTCATCTCTTAAGTATATCAAGAAGTAACTAAATACTATAGCCAAGTGATTCTTTGTACTTTATCTGTATGGCCTGAGACTGTGCTGATCTGTGTGTGTAATTCTTTTGCTGACTGTGGATCCCATGCTCACCTTTTAAATGAAGAGCTTGACTTACTGTCGTTCACCTTGAAGGGAGACGACATTCTGCACAGAGTCTGAAGATGCGGCATGTGAATTACCTCTCCCCCTGCCAGCCGCTCCCCAAGAAGAGAATAAAGTGTAATGGAGCAAGGAAGAGGGTGGGAAGAGGGAAGGACAGAGAAGTGAAATACAGCAGGTTTGGGAAAAGGATATAGCCTTTGTGATTAATATTAAAGTTCGGGGCTCCCAGACATCAAATTTTACTCTCTCTTCTTGAGGTGTGGATGGACTTTACCAAACCTGGCTTGGAGAAAGAGTCTCATATTAAGTGATACTAAATACCAGGGACAAACATGTCGTTATATTTTCTGCTTTTTAGAAAGCATTAGGAGTTCAACTGAATTTTGGACTACATCCTGTAGGCTTCAGAACTTACCAACGTCATATACTCCTTTGACCTCTCCAGCCTCTATAATTTTTTTCCTGCCTTGCATACAGACTTTCTTTAATACTTGTTTGAATTTAATAAATATTGAGACGGATTGATATGCTCATAGCTTTAAAGCAAATCTGAAGCCTCGCTGATTGTTAAGTTTTTAACTCTGCAGAAGCTTCTAGTACAGAAAATCAGCTGCAGCTGTATGTTCAGCCAACAGGTACTGTGTGTGCTGAGTCACTCAGTTGTGTCCAACTCTTTGCAACCCCATGAACTTTAGCCTGCCAGGCAAGAATATTGGAGTGGGTTGCCATTTGCTTCTCCACCCATATATACTGAGTACATTCTGTGTTCCCAAGCACTGTGCTCAGAACCACGGATGCAAAGATGAGGGAAGCACAGTCACTGGTCTTAAGAATCTCATTGACCAAAGGTATAGACAGGGTGTCAGGTAGGTACAAAGCCTGAAATGGTGGATGCAAAGGTCAGGGTCAAGGAAGTTGGTGAATGGCATTTGTGCCTGCTACATGAGATGAGAAATTTGTAGCAAAATGGAGAGAGGGCACCATGTTTAGAGAGGGCAGTCTGAAGTCGGTTCCAGTTCATCATGTCTATGTTCAAATCATCTCGGATCTTCTGAGATTTTAAAAAGCTGGCATAAAAATATTTTATGAGGAACTGTAAAATAACTTTATGTTGACTGAATTTTTTAAATGCATTTTCACAGAATGTGTTTTTGCCCTTTATTTTGTAGCTTGTCTGTCAGTTCAGTTTAACTTCATTGAGCTATTGTTGAGTACAGTTAGGATCCTTTTCACATTGCTGTAGAATATACTTATTCCTTTTTAACAATGGCTTTTCCAACAATGAGGGCTTCCCTGATAACTCACAGGTAAAAAAAAAAAATCCACATGGAATGCAGGAGAGGTAGGTTCTAGTTTGGTCTCTGGATCGGGAAGGTACCCTGCAGGAAGAACTGGATACCCACTCTGGTATTCTTACCTGGAAAATCCCATGAACAGATTCATTCATTCAGGCCACCATTCATAGGATCTCACAGAGTCAGACGTGACTGAGCACACACACATTCCAAAAATGATGTACTATGTTTGGGTGAGAGGTTTCCAGTTTATTTGTCATGATAACCTAGGATATGATGCACTAACAATTGACCTCATGAGTTCAACAACTTAAAATAACAAAATACGTACTTCCATTATGTGTTCTTTGAGGCTGCAACTGTGCTATGGGCAGTCTTCTCTTTGAGCTCAGGCTCATAGACCAGTTTCTTTCTAAAACATTAGGGACCATTGAGTCTGAGAAAAGAAATACACTCTGATTCTTAATATAACTGCTTGGAATTGACACCCAGCACTTCAAAACCCATTTCACTGGCCAAAGCAAGTCATTTGGCCATGGAGTCAAGGAATGTAATTCTCAATCACTGAAGTGAGAGGAAGCAGGCATTCATGAATGATTTTATTACTGAAAAAGTATTTCCAATCAGTTCAGTATAATTGAGAAGCTGTCAGTTGGGGGTAGCTGTTAGTTTAGGTTCTTCAAAGTAACATCTGCTGTGCCCTAAATGTTGACTTCCTTTGTTTTAGGAAACCACATATGGCCATTTAGTGAGGTGACTAAAGGCAAATATGTAGTGTTTGTTCTAGAAGGAAATTGTGAGTTTCTCCGAATCTGGTGTACAATTGTTAAAGAGATGGGCATGTTACAAAGATGGACATGTTAAGTGTACTATTTAGTAGTGTGAATTGGAGAAATCATTGACCTTTGTCAATGGATGAAAGTGGTCAAAAAGAAAGATATATGGCCCTTTAAAACTTGGCGTCCCTATCAGGGGCCAGCAAAGTACACCACTGGGCCAAAATCAGCCTGAAACTGTTTTTGTTGATAAAATTTTATTGAGACACAGCTATGCCCATGGATGCTGTCATACTATGAAGATAGAATATATTGTTGCCACAGAGACTGCAGGATTCCAAAGCCTTAAGTACTTATTATCTGCCCTTTATAGGAAAAGTTTGTTGACTCTTGACCAAATTTACAGGTTATTATGATTTTCTGGGGCACAAATTTATTCATTCATTCAACAAATGTGTTTATATTTATCATGGGTTTCCCTGGTAGCTCAGACAATAAAGAATCCTTCTGCAATGTGGGAGACCTGGATTTGAACCTGGGTTGGGAAGATCCAATGGAGAAGGGAACAGCTACCCATTCCAGTATTCTTGCTTGGAGAATTCCATGGAGGGCTACAGTCCATGGGGTCACAGAGTTGAACACAACTGAGCATATTTATCATTATGTGTCACATATTTATCATTATGTGTCCAATTCAATGCAAGGTGCTGGGTGTACAAATGAGCAAAATAGGATTCTACCCTCATGTAAATTACAGCCAGCTGGAGAAGACATATTAAATGCATGATCTCTTAAATGAGTAAAACATTTCACAGTAACTTATGTGAAGCAAAGAATACATATAATGAAGGGAACTAATTAAGACAATAATGTCTTTCGTAAATATATGATTCTAGAGCTGAGGTTTGGATTAGGAATTAATCAAGTGATGAGAGTATCATGTGCCAAGGTCCTGGGGAAGAAGGAACCACGTCACGTATAAAGAAATCAAAGACAGTCATCCTAGTGAGAGTACATGGATGGTTGAGTTAACAATGAAGATGAAAATGAATAATTTCACGAGAGATGTAGGAGGTAAAATCAAGAGGACTTGGTAATAGATAAGAGACAGGTGTAAGTGAGAGAGGGGAATTAAGGACGATGCTCCCTGGTGGTCTAGTGGTTAGATGCCCTCACCACCACGGCCCAGATTCTATTCCTGGTCAGGAAAGCCTTTCTTCTGGGCTTCCCAGGTGGTGATCGTGGTAAAAAAAAAAAAATCTGCCTGCCAATGCAAGAGATATAAAGAGATACAGGTTCAATTCCTGGGTTGGGAAGATCCCTGTAGGAGGAACTAGCACCCCATTTCAGTATTCTTTCCAGGAGAATTCCATGTACAGAGGAGCCTGGTGGGCTACAGTTCAGAGGGTCACAAAAGAGTCAGACATGACTAAGGATCTAAGCAAAGCAGAGAATGTTCTTGATTTGCCCAGCTAGATGAAAAGTCACTGAAGTAGGTACATAAGAGAATCATGTTTGGACAAAAAGGATCATAACCAGACTAAGTTCATTCAAAGACATATCAGTCTCAGTGAAGATTGGAGTCTAAATCTCAGAGGGAGGTTTAAGCTGAAGTATAGTTTGAATAATAAGCTGAAGTATAATTTGAGTCATCCATAACAGACCAGAGTATGTACAAAAAATACAGATAGGGAGAAGAGTCTTGGGACTGAGTCTTCAGGCCTCCCAATACATAATGGCTGGGTTGGAGAAGAGATGCAAGCAAGAAGAACATTACTTCTTGAAAACCAATGGAAGAGAGGGCTAGGAGAAAGAAGTACTCTGATGTGGCTTTAAGGTGTTAAAGAAGAGATCCATCACAATGATTACAGTAAATCTTTACAGACTCATTGCCTTCAGAAACTACTGTGAGGAAATGGTAAAAATGGTCTCAAATGGAAAAAATCCACTTGGAAAATCCATGGTGGCAACACCATGAGTTAAATTACAGTAGAGAAAAGGAAGAGAGTAGATTCTTTGTGGAGATTGACTGTGCTTCATGCAAAGGTCTCCAATGCGTTCCTTTTTAGATTGAGTAAATACTCTTAGAGTGAGTCTTTAAGAACATCTGGTGAAGAACTGATTTCCCTAGGTCTATGGGAAGAGACTCAAGAGTTGCAACAATTTACATATTGCATCAGTATTCCAGTTCCAAAGAAAGGCAATGCCAAAGAATGCTCAAACTACCATACAATTGCACTCATCTCACATGCTAGTAAAGTAATGCTCAAAATTCTCCAAGCCAGGCTTCAGCAATACGTGAACCGTGAACTTCCTGATGTTCAGGCTGGTTTTAGAAAAGGCAGAGGAACGAGAGATGAAATTGCCAACATCTGCTGGATCATGGAAAAAGCAAGAGAGTTCCAGCAAAACATCTATTTCTGCTTTATTGACTATGCCAAAGCCTTTGACTGTGTGGATCACAATCAACTGGAAAATTCTGAAAGAGATGGGAATACCAGACCACCTGACCTGCCTCTTGAGAAATCTGTATGCAGGTCAGGAAGCAGCAGTTAGAACTGGACATGGAACAACAGACTGATTCCAAATAGGAAAAGGAGTACGTCAAGGCTGGATATTATCACCCTGCTTATTTAACTTCTATGCAGAGTACATCATGAGAAACACTGGACTGGAAGAAACACAAGCTGGAATCAAGATTGCCGGGAGAAATATCAATAATCTCAAATATGCAGATGACACCACCCTTATGGCAGAAAGTGAAGAGGAACTAAAAAGCCTCTTGATGAAAGTAAAAGAGGAGAGTGAAAAAGTTGGCTTAAAGCTCAACATTCAGAAAACGAAGATCATGGCATCTGGTCCCATCACTTTATGGGAAATAGATGGGGAAACAGTGGAAACAGTGTCAGACTTTATTTTTGGGGGGCTCCAAAATCACTGCAGATGGTGATTGCAGCCATGAAATTAAAAGACGCTTACTCCTTGGAAGAAAAGTTATGACCAACCTAGATAGTATATTGAAAAGCAGAGACATTACTTTGCCGACTAAGGTCCATCTAGTCAAGGCTATAGTTTTTCCTGTGGTCACGTATGGATGTGAGAGTTGGACTGTGAAGAAAGCACCAAAGAATTGATGCTTTTGAACTGTGGTGTTGGAGAAGACTCATGAGAGTCCCTTGGACTGCAAGGAGATCCAGCCAGTCCATTCTGAAGGAGATCAGCCCTGGGTGTTCATTGGAAGGACTGATGCTAAAGCTGAAACTCCAGTACTTTGGCCACTTGATGCAAAGAGCTGACTCATTGGAAAAGACTCTGATGCTGGGAGGGATTGGGGGCAGGAGGAGAAGGGGACGACAGAGGATGAGGTGGCTGGATGGCATCACTGACTCGGTGGACATGAGTCTGAGTGAACTCTGGGAGTTGGTGATGGACAGGAAGGCCTGGCGTACTGTGATTCATGGGGTCGCAAAGAGTTGGACATGACTGAGCAACTGAACTGAACTGAACTGAAACATATTATATGATAATATAATCTCTTCTGATTATCTCTTCTCTTACTAAAATTAACAAATTAACCATCAGTTGGAAATTTTAGCTTACACATAAGCACCAAGGGGTTTTTGGAGCATGCACAGAAAACTGACATAATCTCTATATTAGACATGCCTCTAAGAAAGGAAGTTGCCAAAGGTCACCAGGAAATTGTCATCTCTCCAGAATGTGTAACAGTCTTGTAGAAAATGGCAGGCTTTCCAAAGAAAGTGTAATAAGTTTTTCAGTAATTTTATCTATATTTTGAGAACAGGGGTAACTTAACATTTGGGATAGAAAAATAAGTCTTTTTTTTTTCTTTCTTTCTTCAGAGACATATATAAATAAAATAAGACAGGAGGCAACTGTAAAAGACTTTAACTTTCATGTCAGTAAAAGGGAGCTTAGCTACTTTAAGAGATGAGTCTGCATAATTAAACCTCTTGGGAGAATCAGTGACAGAGTGACTGAGATGAAGGATAACCTACCAGGACAAGAATTGTGTTGTTTTTTCTTTTTAGACTTAACACTGCTGATTCTTATTTTAGTCTTTCTTGAAGAACTGACTTTGCTTTAAAATATTTTGTTAATGCTATTTTAATGTTTTATTTCAATCCCCTAGGTTATATATGTCCCTGCCTTGCTAACCATGAATTTTAAATACTTATTTCTGTTCAGAGACTCCTCACCCTAGCTGGAGTGGCGTGTGGTCTAACAAGCTTGAGGCAGGAGGGAGCGTGAAGGGGACACTTCTCTTTGAGCAATCGACTCCATCTCCCATTTCGATTTCTTAAAATGTATCCTGGGACCTTAAGCCCTGTATTCCTCTTGGTGTCTACTGTGCATACTTTCCCTTCTTTCTTCTTCTCATGCTACATGGCCATCAGTTCTTCAATCAGGAGTCACAACCATCTTTAGAAATGCAAGTCAAGTAACGAGAAATATTATAGTGGTCTATGATTTAACTGAACTATGTCTTTTAAAAAAGGACACAATAAGTTGCAAAGTGAACCTTGACTCCTCACTGTGCTTCAGATCCTAGCAAAGTCTTTGACATGACCTTCCAGTCTTTCCCTGTGCAACTGATGTTCTTTGCTTCTCTTTAGCCTCTTCCATGACACTCTCTTTCCAATTTTTTCCATTTGATGTCCTGCAGTTCCCCAGATGCACCAGGCTCCAGACAGCCTCAGTGTCTTTACACAGGCTATTCCCTCTGCCCAGAGTGCCCCCATCCACACCCTGATCTTTGGAACTTGGGAATATGTCACAAAGTGAAAGGCATGTGATTAAGAGTTTTGAGATAAGTAAAGAGATCATGTGAAAGAGGAGAGTGAAAAAGTTGGCTTAAAGTTCAACATTCAGAACATGAAGATCATGGCATCTGGTCCCATCACTTCATGGGAAATAGACGGGGAAACAGTGGAAACAGTGTCAGACTTTATTTTGGGGGGGGCTCCAAAATCACTGCAGATGGTGACTGCAGCCATGAAATTAAAAGACGCTTACTCCTTGGAAGGAAAGTTATGACCATCCTAGGTAGCATATTCAAAAGCAGAGACATTACTTTGCCCACAAAGGTCTGTCTAGTCAAGGCTATGGTTTTTCCAGTGGTCATGTATGGATGTGAGAGTTGGACTGTGAAGAAAGCTAAGCATCGAAGAATTGATACTTTTGAACTGTGGTGTTGGAGAAGACTCTTGAGAGTCCCTTGGACTGCAAGGAGATCCAACCAGTCCATCCTAAAGGAGACCAGTCCTGGGTGTTCATTGGAAGGATTGATGCTGAGGCTGAACTCCAATGTTTTGACCACCTCATGTGAAGAGTTGACTCATTTGAAAAGACCCTGATGCTGGGAGGGATTGGGGGCAGTAGGAGAAGGGGATGACAGAGGATGAGATGGCTGGATGGCATCACCAACTCGATGCACATGAGTTTGGATGAGCTCTGGGAGTTGGTGAAGGACAGCAAGGCCTGGCGTGCTGCCATTCATGGGGTTGCAAAGTGTCAGACACAACTGAGCAACTGAACTGAACTGAACTGAACTGAACTGAAGGAGATCACCCTGGATTGTCCAAGTGGACCCAATGTAATGTTAAGAGTCCTTATGGGAAGGAAGCAAGGGGAGCAGAGTGAAAGGCAGAAGAATGGAGGCAGAAGTCAGAGATATGATGTTCTACTGCTGGCTGGAGCCATGTACTGAGGAGTTTGAGTGACCCTTAAAAAAAGGTGGAAAAGGCAAGGAAACAGATGACCTCCACAAGTCTCAAGAAGATGACCTCCACAAGTCTCAGGAAGATGCCAACTCTGCCAATTTCTTCCATTTTAGCTCAGTGAAATTAATTTCAGACTTCTGACTTCTAGAATGTAAGAACTGTGTGTTAAGTCACAAACTTTGTAGTAATTTGTTCAACAGCAACTAGCACATCCCTCCCCCTGTCCTACCTCCTTCCCAACCAATCCCTATGTTCTTATGTCATTTCTTCAGGAAATCCTCTTGCACCATTTCTTATCAGGGCAGATCCTGTCTCCCATTTTATATTTTCAAACTACCCAGGCAGAACCCTTCCTTCAGAGCACCTGTCACCTTTACAAATTGTGAATGTCTGTGATTATTTGACGACTATCTGCTCCCACCTTGGCTGTGTAACTGCCCTGGGGTGAGGTCATGGTTCATCCAAGGCAATGAATGAGTTAATGAATGCATGCACGAGTGATTATTGTAGAGGCAGTGGTGCTAATTATTTTTATATTAAAAATATTAGAAGACTTAACACTGCTGATTAATTAAATTAAAAGATGCCTATCCCTTGGAAGAAAAGCTATGACAAACCTAGACAGCATATTAAAAAGCAGAGACATTACTTTGCCAACAAAGGTCCATATAGTCAACGCTATGGTTTTTCCAGTAGTCATGTATGGAGGTGGGCATTGGACCATAAAGACAGCTGAGCGCCAACTATAAAAAAGAATGCATTTGAGTCAGTTCTAATGAGGTGGATGAAACTGGAGCCTATTATACAGAGTGAAGTAAGTCAGAAAGAGAAACACCAACACAGTATACTAGCCCATCCATATGGATTTAGAAAGATGGTAATGATGATCCTGTATGCAAGGGAACAAAAGAGAGATGTAAAGAGCAGACTTTTGTATTATGTGGAAAGTGAGGGTGGGATGATATGAAAGAGTAGCATTGAGACATGTTTATTACCATATGTAAAACATGACCAGCGCAAGGCCGATGCTTGAAACAAGGCACTCAAGGTGGGGCTCTGGGACAACCCAGAGGGATGGGTGGGGAGGGAGGTGGGAGGGGCTCCAGGATGGGGGACACGTGTGCACCCAATGCTGATTCATGTCAATGCCTGGCAAAAACCACAGAGATGTTAATGGGAGGGAGGTGGGAGGGGGGTTCATGTTTGGGAACACATGTAAGAATTAAAGATTTTTAAATTAAAAAAAAAAACAACACCACAACATTGTAAAGTAATTAGCCTCCAATTAAATTAATTAATTTTTGAAAAAAAAAGTGTACACATCTTGGTGAGACAAAAAATATAAAGTCTTTTTTGAATGTGTTACTAAAAAAAAGAAGAAAGAAAGCTGAGTGTCGAAGATTGATGCTTTTGAACTGTGGTGTTGGAGAAGACTCTTGAGAGTCACTTCGACAGTAAGAAGATCCAACCAGTCTATCCTAAATGAAATCAGTCCTGAATATTTATTGGAAGGACTGATGCTGAAGCTGAAGTTCCAATAATTTTTTGAGTAATCCATTTTCATTTTTGTTTTTACCTGCCTTGAGCAATAATCCCTGAAGAAAACTAACAGGGATGACAATGCCTGCCTCTCTTGCTCTCTCCTGACAGAAGGTGTGCAGGCTCCAACATAGTGGGCTTAGCATACTAACCTTTATCCGTGCATATGGTGAGCTGGATGGACAGTAGCGAGGAAAAGTCTGGAAATGATAAAACTTTAAATGTCACTCTCCAAAGAAATAATGTGAAATTCACCTAGTGCTGCAAAATATAACAAGCTCAATTATTTTTCTGAATGCTTGAGTAAATGAAAACACCAATTTATAAACAAGTGTTAGCAGAGATCTCAGTTGCAAGCAGCAACCAACTTTGCCAAGTTTAAAGAGGAAACATACTTTTGAAGCCACCAGGGAAATGGGGAGAACGCAGAAGCAGGCTTAGATCCTGAAAGAAGCCAGGAAGCAGCCAGGACCTGGGCAGTCACTGCACAGCTCTTGTCCTGATGAGCATGGATCCAAGAGCACACATGGCCAGGCCCTATGTGGCTCCGTCCGCTGTCCCTGGACACCACTGCTGGTACAATTCCCGCCACTCAGGGAAATTAGATGTTATACCTACTGCAGCCAAAATGAATGGACCCCCACCCCACTCACCTTCTGAGCATCCTGCCTGCGTTCATGCTCAGTCACTAGGCTATGTCCAACTCCTTGCGACCCCATGGACTCTAACCCATTAGGTTCCTCTGTCATGGGATTTCCCAGGCAAGAATACCGGAATGGATTGCCATTTCATCCTCCAGGGGATCTTCCTGACCCAGGGATTGAACCCACGTCTCTTGCATCACCTGCATTGGCAGGCAGACTCTTTAACACTGTGTCCCCTAAGAATCGCTCCCCATCCCTCACCTTCTGAGCATCACTGGCTCCCAATTCAAGTCTCCAGATGCTACCAGCTGCCCTGGGACATGTGGTTGTGTGCTTGCTGCAGAAGCTGGGACAATGAGTAGCCTGTCTCTTCAGGCTCTACAATAAGAGGGGGATTCTGTCTCCCAGGAGGTTTAATTTTGGAAGGAAGATGAATCAAGAATAATTTTTTTCATTTAAAAATCATAAAAAGCAACTATCCACACAAGCAGCATCCTTCTTTGCTTAAGCTGAAGAAGGTAAAAATTGGGGATTTAAGTGTTCATGTTTTGAAAAAACTCCCTTGATTTGAATTCTTGCTCTGAAACCTTAGACAACTTATTTAACCTTTATATGCAAGGGATGAGAGGCTTCCCTGATGGCTCAGTGGTAAAGAATCCCCCTGCAATGCGGGAGACATGGGTTCGATCCCTGGGTTGGGAAGATCCCCAGTAGAAGGAAATAGCAATCCACTGGAGAATTCCATGGACAGAAGAGTCTGGCAGGCTACAGTCCATGGCATCACAAATAGTCTAACATGACTAAGCAACTCAGCACACATGCAAGGGAAGTGCTAAACTCATCCCTGACTTTAAGGCATATAACTAGTACTGTAGCTTATAAGAGGTATCCTCCTCTTTTGTCAAAGTCTGCATGAAGCAGAAATTTCTTATTTTTGGAGTTAATTTTTCTCAGAGGAAGGGATTATGTTTCTCCCATTCTGTTGGCCTTGTAGGGAAGTGGGCACTGTAGCATACAGGGCCCCCATTTATTTTTAATTCTACCTGATTTTGTTGTTGTTGTTGTATGCAGCACATAAAAGAGATCTATCGAATTGCCCAATCAATATAAGCTTATTATTGCTTACCCAAGTGTTTAATAAACCCAGCTCTGTCCTGGGCATAGCCTTAAATACTTCATTGACTGTAACAAAGCTACTCTTTTCTTTTTTGGCCAAAGTGGCCACATAAACTATAATTAAGCACTAATTATGGGCTCTGCTGGTCAGATAGGAGAAAGCAGAGTTCATTATACAATCACCAGAACAAAAATTGAAATGAGATATATGTTTCTGGAAAATATTTTAAAATGACAAAATAAAACATAGGAATGAGAAAAAGTAGAAGTTTGTTTCCTTTTTTCTCTACTCCTCACACTCCCCCAAATTTATAGGATATGGCCATTGACCTCATGTATTACTTTTCTGTTTCGTGAAAAATAATGATAACAGCAAAATATTTTCAAATGAAGACTTATTTTTTCAGAGTCAGTAAAATTATGAGAGCATCTGGATCATGATCTATTTTATGGCTAATTATAAAACAGAATGACTTTTCTCAGTTCTTACCATTTGAGAAAACTTGATGTTAAATTAGTCCAATGCATGAAAAGTTAGCTTGACAATCACTCTTTGACTTGTAGATATTATTGAAAAATACAACAATTTCTATGAGAAACTTTCATTGGAGGGAAGTATATGATTTGAGAAGTATGGCTTATTTTGATCACACATGCACACACTCACACACTCCTAACAGGGCCACCTGCACAGCCTTGCAAGCAGCTTGCAAGCATCTCTGTGATCTCACCCTGCTACTTGTCAGGAAGAGTGTCCCGGCCACGGCCATGTGCATACTTTACAGGAGCCTAGCATAGAAAGGACATATTTAACAGTTTATAACTGTCTCGGTGACAGCAAGTTCTAATTTAAAACTCCTGTGTAATACTTGTTAGGAAGTTTTAATATCAAAAGGCCAGCCAAGGTCTTTCATGAAAAATTTCTAGACAGTGAAAGAAACTAATTCTTTTTAGTGATGTTTGGCTTCTCCTAGGCTGTAAAGGATCTTGATTTCATATTTTATATCCATGGCTTGTTAATGAAATTTTCTCACTTAGAGAACAACCAGGAAAAGGAAAGATAGCAATACTGTATGATAAATATTTGAGTGAGATGTTTATGTAGAATGCAAAATCTATCACTAAAATTTTAGAGTGCTTTATGTTGTGCTTTTTGGGAGATATCTGCTGATTATATTCTTTTGTACAAGGCAAAAGGTGAAGGGGCGACAGAGGATGAGATGGTTAGACAGCATCACTGACTCAATGGACATGAATTTAATCAAGCTCCGGGAGACAGTGGACAGGGAAACTTGGTGTGCTGCAGTCCATGGGGTTGCAAAGAGTTTGACATGACTTGGTGATTGAACAATAACAATACAAGGCGTGAACTGTCTGGCTGACACTGGACTCCTTTTTGGATTTACATCGCTTATAAAAGGAGTGACATGTTCCCCAGGGCTCCCGGCTCCTCTTCTCAGCTGACATGGATAACCTCACCTCTATACCTTAACATATGAGGAATCCCAGTGCTTGTTACAATTGCTGTGGAGGTGTGGTCACAGGTGAGGACATGTATCTCCCTCTCAGTGATCAAATCTTGCTTGGCAAAGGGCCATTCATCTTGGCAAAGCGCCACTGTCTTGGGGCAGTACTGGCTTGCACACCACAAGAACTCAGAAATGTGATAGCCTCCTTCTGCAGTGCCTTCTGGGAATATCTTTCTCTCTCTACAAAGCAAGCATCCATATATCTATAGGCACTGAAACAGAAGCATATGTACGTGTGTGAATAAATGTGAAGATGTGTGAATAGAACTGGGTAGACATGCACAGACAATATTCCAGTGAGGTTTTCTTGTTAAAAAATTCTTATTATAATTCTTCCATGAACTTGTGAAAATGGCTTAAAAGATGGAAAACAGTTATCCAGAGTATTTATTGTTTTTGCAGTAATCTCCAATTACTTGATATCTTATTGAGTATTAATCTTTCCTAAAATGAATTACCTGGGCAAATATCACAGGGCTGTTCATAGGTTGATATCTAGAGAGTCCAACTAGATTATAGAATGAAAGGCAATCACTATTAAAATATGATGCATTCATTGTTCCTTTTCTCATTTATATTACATTTGATTTTTAATAGTAATATATGGCTCTCTGGTTTAGATTTTTATCTTAATGAATTGTATGCATTTTTGATAAGCTGTCTCAACTGGAATTTTGTGTGGGGATGTGAAAAGATTGCTGGGAAGAAGGATAGTAAATAAATAAATAACATCTGATCTGTGTGGAACATTTCAATTTTTTAGATGATACATTTGACATCATGTTAGTTCAATGGATGACACACATTGATATGATTACCATTTTCCTTCTTTCTCAATATAATGAAAAATGGGAATAATCTTTTATACTAATGAGTTTGTGTTTAAAAGCCTTATTGATTTCTTCAAGCTAAGACATTGCATTTCTTTATAATTCATGCTTTACTAAGATTTATTAACAAATAGAGTAGAAAATGGATTTTCCAGACACCTATTAGGAGGTGGATGTCAGTCTGGAGCACACAGCCTCTTGAAGTTTGTGTTAGGAGAAACAGTGATGGTATTGCGATAGGTAATGTGCAGCTGAGAAGTTAAACCTGGGATCTGTGGCTGTTCTCTTCACCATGGGCATCTCATAAATGGCAACTGGTTTGAAATCTCCCATGGTGCCCTCCTCATTGTGCTTTCCCCGTTGTGGTACATTAAACAGGCAGCGCTCCCCCCCTTTCCTTTAAATGCTCCTCTGCCCTCTCCCTTCTCTCCCTAGCCTCCCCTAGCCACACGACTCTCCGTCCGTGACTCCTCCGTGTGTAACGAAAAGACATCAGAATCACAGACATGTTTCTTCCAATAAAGACATCACGAACTGACAGAATTCCCTCATGTTGTGGCACTTGAGGGCAACGGTTACATTTTCTCAGCTGGACAAAATACAGATTTCTCCGCATGTGGACAGAAGGTCACGGTGAGCTGCCCTTCCCTCGTCAACTGCTCTGACGTTTGCTAAGTTTCTGAAGTCAGCCCTAACGACTCCAGCATGGTCTCTCTCTTTCTGCTGAGTTTCTCCAGAGTTCACTGCAGGCGTCACTGAGCAGGTAGCGATTACTGTGGTTCTGTCCTGCTCCTTTTCCATGTGACTTATGCCCCTTCCCAGGGGGGTGTGAGAGTCCCTGTACTCTGATGACTGTAGCACCTGGCCTGCATTAAAGGCCCGCGAGGCTTAACATACAGAATAAAGTGACATGAGGCTCAAGGGAGATTAACATTTTTGAGCACTTATTATTTTTCAGCAACATCAGTAAACACTTCACATATGCTCTGTACTACATCCTCAGAACAGCTCCAGGCATGGGTGGTCTTCTTCCCAATTTATGGATGACAACATTGAGGCTCAAAGTTTGGTAACTTATAATTTGAAAAGATACATGCACCCCAGTGTTCACTGCAGCACTATTTTCAATAGCCAGGATACAGAAGCAACCTAAATGTTCATTGAGCGATGAATGGATAAAGAATCAACCTAAATGGATAAAGATGATGTAGCACATTTATACAGTGGAATATTACTCAGCCATAAAAAAGAATGAATACCTTTTGCAACAATGTGGATAGACTTAGAGACTGTCATACTGAATGAAGTCAGACAAAGATAAATATCATATGCTAGCACTCATATGGGCAATCTAGAAAGAATTGTACTAATGAGCTTATTTCTGAAACAGGAATAGAGTCACAGATATAGAAAACAAACTTGTGCTTCCCAAGGGGGACACAGGGGAAGAGATAAGTTGGGAGATTGAAATTGACAAATATACACTATTATATATAAAATAGATGACTTATAAGGACCTACTGTATAGCACAGGGAACTCTACTAAATGGTCCATAATTACTTTTATGGAAAAAGAATCTAAAAAGAGTGGATATATGTATATGTATAACTGATTCACTTTGCCATACAGCAGAAACTAACACAACATGATAAGTCAACTATACTCCAATAAAAACTAATTAAAACAAAAGATTAGGTAACTTGCTTAGAGTTGGGCTGCCCAATCTTGTCTGCCCAGTCCACTTTGTGTCACTATCATGCTCACCACGGAATCACAGTGCCTTGAATAAACAATGTTTAGCATAGTAATTTGCCCATAATTACTCATTACTGTCAAGTGGACAGGAGCAGCCAGAATAATTTTGGCAAATATAAAGTAGGTACCACCATTCTCAGTTTCAAAGCCCATCAATGGCTTTATATCATACTAAAAAAAAAAAAAAAAAATCCAAACTCCTTACTCCAGTCTACAAGACCGAGGTTCCCTGGCTTCTGACTACCTCTCTGACCCACATCCCACTTGGCTGGTCTCCCCTTGTCTGACACAGGCTGTCTTCAGCCTCAGCCACAGTGGCCTATGCATTATTCTCCTAACACATCAATTGGCTTCTTTGTTTCTCCAAATCATTGCTTGGACTTCTCCTTCACTCAATTAAGATCTCTGCTCAGAAAGGATTGGCTTGACATTTACTGTCTGTAATAGTCCCTTCCATCTTTTAATCTCTATCCCATTGCCTTGCCTTGATTTGCTTCGGAGAATTTTATCACTATCAGATACCGCTTCATGTGTGTGTTTGATACTTTTCTTTCCATCACTGACTTAAGAGCTCTGAAGTTTAAGGACCATATATATCTTATTTCCCACTGTACTCAACATCTAGAACTTAGTAGGTTCTCAACATATCGTTAAATGGGTATTCGGGAAACTGACCTTCTGTTAGAGCTATGTGGTCGATTGCTGGCTGACTTAGGTCTTGATGCTGAGTTGTGTAGTTCTGGTTATATACTCAAGGAAGAGTGTCAGGAGGCATTCACTGGACCACTACGTAGCTGACCATCCAGTCAGGACATACGATCCAAGAAAGTGTAATTTCATTTAATGGGAGAAACTGTTTGAAATGGATTCTCTGTGGAAAGCCTAAGGTCTAAGTCGTTTCTTGCATTGCTCAACTCTTGCACGTGGAATAGATATCACATTGTGAGTCCCCAGGTGCAGGTCTCTCAGCATATAAGTAAGCAAGAAGCCACACAATAAAAGGAAACTAATATAGGTTGAATAATGAATAACGATTGATCCATATATCCTGTACATATTTCTTCATCTGTCTTCCCTGAGATATATGTTCGCCTTCCCCTCTACAAATAAATCAAGAGCCTTCAGGCTACAAAACTTGCCCAAAAACAGACCTGCTGAGATCGGCAGATGGGACATTTTGTATAAGATTGTCAGCTGAGGCATAGAAGTCAGGATCTGATCCAGACCCACACACCTCTTTATCAGATGTCGCAACTCTGTTCACTTTCCCCCAAGTCACTCCCTCTTCTGAGACTTCCCCCGCCCCCAACACCCACACATAAAGGTATGCACACAACAAAGCAACCTCAAATCTGTGGAGGACAGCCAAGGATTTGAGGCTAAGGTTTCCTGTGCCAAGAGTTGCCCCACTAAGCCGAGAATATAACACCTCCTTTGGGCTTCCGTAAAGCTTCAAGACAAATCTTAAACCAGATACACTCCTTTTAATCCTATTGTTACCATCTCATGTGGTGCCAAAGTAAAGAGGGGACATGCCTTTAAAATGGGGACTCTAAGAAGATATAAGTAGGATACACAAAACACACACTCAGAGCAATTCCCAGGAGGGTTAAAGTGTGATCTCGCCTAACCACACTTCCTCCTTCCCATCACCCCCTTCCTGTGCAGTAATAAGTACATAAATGAACCAACAAGCTACATTCTGCTGTCTTCTTTCAAGAGCATAATATAATGCAAAAGTTTAGTTGTTTCTTTCTGCTTTCTTTCAAGGGAAGAAAATGCACTTACTGTGACTCAGACCTGAGGGCAGTTCCTTTCTGTGTATTATTTCATTTATCTTTATCATAGCCTCTTAAAGGCAAGCATTAATGACAAATGGACTGTAGCTCAGAGAGGTGAGTTTATTTAATGTCAAATAGCTAGTAAGTAGCTCAACTGGGATTTGGATTCAAATCAGATGATTCCAATACACCCATTTTTTTCACTTTCTTCCATATGAAGTACTGAATGAATATGATATGTGTGTGGGGGGGCGGGGTTGGGCAGAGAAAGGTGACTGCAGTTGATTATTGTTATAACAAGAGGTCAGACTGATTTTTTTTGTCAGGGACTAATAAAGATGCCTGCGCTGAGCTCACATGGTATTAACATGACACATGTTGAGATGTGCTTGTTGGAAGGTGGATATCTTTGTATTTTACCTGCTTTCTGACGCACTCATGCAGGTCGGCGGAGAGTTGACACAATCAGGCAATAAAGTGCCTGACAGGAAGTGGCTTGTGTGCAGTTCTGAGCTCTCTGGCCAGGAGACAGGACTTCCTGGTGAGCAAAACTAACAGCAGATGAATTAGTGCTTTTTATCAGCAGGAGTTCCAGACCCCTTCGTTTCTGAGGTGAAACCACCAAATATCAACTCAATTATGTCAGTATGATGACAGGCCTTTGTCTACACAACAACATGGGATTTCTGGGGAGAAAACTAGAAAGAAGCTGATATGCAAAAATGTTTATTAAAGCAACAGAAGAATAAAACAGTTAATTGTTTTCAAAAGTACCTGACATGAACAACTGGAACCTAAATTGCTGAAAGCTGAGAGTTTCATTAACTCTGTTGCAGGATTTCTCAAACACATATGACTTCCGAAACCAAGCAGCCATCAACAGCACAGTTCTCCTTCTAAATCACCACTGTGGAATGTCAATTACCTTGATGACATGCAAAATCAGGACCCAATGTCCACCCTTGAATGCACCTAGTTTCAGAATGACAACCTGAGAACATGACTTACAGATTCACTTCTACCTTGATTTTTCAATGAGAGGTGTTTGAGGCACATAAAAAACATTCATTTTCCATTCCCATATTTCTTATGAAATGAATGTTCCTAGGTATGCACTTCATTCTCATTCTGGTGTCAAGAACCCAGTGCAAATGTCTCATAGGGTAAACTTTAGAGTCTAGTCTATTTTTTTTTTTCCCCCTCTCAACTTCTTGCAATATGCTTCACTAGGCTAGAACTTTATAACGTGATTTGATACTATCATTTGTCATAACTACTGAATCTGAGTGATTTCTTGGATTGAAGTCTGCACACTTCTTAGTACCAAGTGTAGAGATGCTAAAATGGCAACCCTGAGGTCAGATATTAAAACGTACAACCTCTTCTCCTCTTGTAATGCTTGGTTGATAAGCAGTTATTGTCCTGAAAGCCAGTCATTGGAGTTGAAAGATAAATATTATTCCATATCTTATTGAATAAAATATATTATATCACAGGTGATGGAGACAGATTGACTCAATAAATTCTAATAGTGTATGCTGAGAAATAGTGGCAATAAAAATGCTGATGACTTGACACAGGGAGAATATTGAATGTCATTAACATGCTATTTCGTCTCTTCTGGTCTCCCTGTCATGTTCTTTACACTGCTATAATCTCTATCAGTGGATTTTTCTTTGCATTATTGGTATGAGAATAAATGGCATGGTTAGTACTTTAAGTTATCCAGTACTCCACTGATTGCAGAAATGAGGCAGTAGCCTAAACACAGAAAATTAATATAAAATTTTACAGTTAGCCATATCGTCAGCCTATATTTGAGCATGCTGCAAGAATGGGAGCTGCCACTGAGCACAACTATGTGGTCCTTCCACAAAGTTTTGTCCAAACTCTCATTTGTGCTAATTTTCATTAACTGAATCAGTTTAGAATAATGAGTCAGAATTTCCTTTTGGGATTTTATTTTAAGACAGTTCAGTGACATGGATCTTATTTTATGAGATGCAGTAAGGTGCAAGGCATGAAAATTTTAAAGCTTGTTTCAGTCCCAATTGTTTTTGTATATTGTTTGGGGTAGACAATAAACGCACTTACCATTTGTTAGTAGAATTTAACTTTTGAGTTACAGCTGCTCAATTGATATTTTAAAAAGTGCATTATGTTGGAGACCTTTCAGAGGGTTCTTACTCAATTAGAGTAAGATTTCCTACTTCAATTGCTCTCAGTCTTCTCTGAAGAGTTCTGGATGAGATGCTCGTATTTGGCATAGTTCCTTAAATTGTCCACAGATACTCTACTCTCAAAATATCTTGAGCTGAAATTGTCTTTTTCTGGAAAAGCTTTTTGCTCTCCCTGTCCTATTTCAGTGAGTGATATCACTCCCTAATCTGTGCCCCCAAACCAGACTTTCACATCCTCTCTGTCTTTCCTCTTCTTTGCCCAAAGCCTCAATAAGCAAGCAGTTACCAAGGACACAGGTGTTTCTGACAGTGTTTAGAATCTATCTAGTTCTCCAAATCCTATATCTATTCTCCTTCAGGTCAGTGTCATCTCATCCTCAGATTGCTACAAGTCTCTGAATTCTTCTTCCATCTTCTAAACTGCTCACTTCCCCAACCCCCAACCTGTCAATCATTCTCCATATTGCAGCAAATCTGATCACGCCTTAAAGTGAAGTCGCTGAGTCATGTCCAACTCATTGTGACCCCATGGACTGTAGCCTGCTAGGCTCCTCCTTCCATGGTATTTTCCAGGCAAGAGTACTGGAGTGGGTTGCTACTTCCTTCTCCAGAGGATCTTCCTGACCCAGGGATCGAACCCAGGTCTTCCACATTGTATGCAGACCCTTTACCATCTGAGCCACCAAGGAAGTCCTCCTAAGATAAGGCATGATCTTATCAAATCCCTTCAATGGTTCCTCACCATCAGCAGCAGCTTATCCCCAGGAGCAGGGGCATGTCTTGCCTTTAAAGGCTGTCATGTGGTGTGTTTTAATTACTATTTGTTATTGTTATTAAAGAAACTAGCAAAATATTCCTTCCTTGAAACTGAAATATATTGAGAGCCTCCAATGATGACTTTCAAGTCCAATATGACTGGTATTGGTGGATTTCCAGCTGGGGTGCTCAGCCTGTCACTCACACCTCCATAACATAGAAGGAGAACACCCTGGAGAGCTTTGCTTGTCACAGTGGGCAGGCGAATTGTTTTTCATTCTTAAACTTATTTATTTATCTTCATAAATAACATGGTTTAAGCCTTTAATTAAAGGTTTATTTCTAGGAAGCCTAGAAATACAATGTTAGAATATGAGTTAATAAGCAGTATTAAAACTGGGTGATGAACATCAATGGACCCATAATGCTCAATTCATTTAATCATGATATGTATAAATCACAGCAAGACATGTACAGTAGTCAAAAGATGTCTTCAGTAATCTTGATGTCTCCAGTCATCTAGTTATTGAAATCAAATGTTAGAAAAATTAGGAAAAATACAATAACATTTTTCCATGTATCTTTTTAAAATTTTATCTTTTAGCAATGAAATGATTGCTCTTATGTCTAAAGAGGACTAGAAATCTTAAGGACCTGTATGATAATGTTATCTAGGAGTGGCAAGTGATAACCTTCAGAACAAGTAGTGAGAGAATGAAATTATTTCTGCTTGGTCCTAATCAAGTCCAGTTTGATCAATTATGTAATGATAACTATTAAGAGTTCTGTGTTTTTTCAAGTTTGATATCACAAGTCAGGTTCCCCAGAAAGCAATGAACCCGATATCTGTGGACTGGAAAGTTTGGGACATTCTCTGAGACATCCTCTCAGGATCCATACTTGTGGGGAACTAAAGGAATCAGGATTTAACAGAAGGAGAAGTTAGATTGTGATGCATATGTAGAATAAGTCTTAGTTGGTCTGGGATCCTCCTTCAGACTTTTCTAAAATTAAAACAAGGAACTGAGCTTCTTACATAGACCAGGCATTGCACGTGGTTTACTCCAAGGAAAGGCATATGAGCTTGAATGAGGCGATATTCTTTGTTCTAGGAAACTCACCATGTCAGGATGGAGGTAGTGTTTCAGCAGCAAATGAGTCATCGGAACTGCCAATGACTGGGAAAGTATGTCATTCAATCCTCAAGAGTGTGTTTGGCACCTCATAACATTTGTTACCATTTATGTCTTATACTACTGAGATCTAGCTGCTTCATATAAACTTAGGGATCACCTTTTTCACACTTATGGTGGGCTCCTTTCCTGAAGAACCTGACGGGAAGAAATACACAGACCCCACACTGACACTGTTCAGAGGTTGTGTAACCAATATTCGCTATTTCATTTTTGAACTATCCATTCTAGTTTTCCCTTCATTTTAGGAGGATCCATTTGTTGGTCTAGGTAGCTTACCTGGGCAGTAGGGTAAAATGTTCTTATTTATGAAAAGTGTGAGTGTCTGTCACCATGCTCTTTTCAGGCTAGGCTTCTGCTTTTGCCCATTTGCTATCACAATTAGGCACAAGAATAGTAAGGCATCCCCATGTAGTGACTAAACTTATTCTTCTCTGCCTCCATTCTGTAAATGTATGTCAGTTACACCAGCCAGGGTGGCATAGTTTCCAACCACTGGTACCATATTATCTACCAGGTCTCATGGCTCAATGTCAGGGCTATTTGCACCATATCCTGAGTCTGCTGCAAAGCTCTTTCCTTCTCCCGACTCTTCACAAAACTGACAGCCTTTTAGGTGATTTGGAACTTCATTATCTGTTTCCCATATACAACCACACTAATAGTTGGGCCCATGACGATGTTTTAGAATTCTGAATATCAATGTCAGTTCAAATACTGTCTACAAAAACTCTCATAATGTTGAGACATTTTCTTTTTTTTAACCAAGCAAGTGGTTCAGCTTTTTAAAAGAGACCAAGAAAACCATTCATACATATACTTTCTGTGGTGTTACTATAAATTCCCCCCACCCCGGAAATCATTCTTTCTTCAGTCAGTGGGTTCTGAACTATAAACTGGGTCAGGCTCAGTATGTGAAGAAAGAAGTGGATTTTTGATTGGGGTGGTTGCCTTCAACCATATATGGTTTGTATTTCTTTTGATCATATAGATGGCACTCTTGTTAATTGCTCATCAATCTTTCTCCCAGGAAGGTGGGATCTATTATCTATTCTCACAATTATCTGTAGGTCCATTAATTCCAGTTGTTTTTTAAAATTTTCTAACATAATCTTTGCATAGAACTTGCTCTGGTGGTAAAGTGTCATTACCTATCCTCTAATATTTCTGAATTCCAAGATCCCATTCTATCATTGAGCCAATTTCTATAATAGTATCTGCTATTGTCGATGCTGGTTCACACCACTCAGTCACCACTGAATTTCTCCATTCCTCTCATCAGTTTGCTTGCCAGTTTGATTAGCAAGGTGACCTCTGATCCTTTCTGCAGAACACAGTCAAATGATGGGTTTCCCAGTCGTATACACAGCAACAACTTTAGCATGTCCATTCTCTGAGCCTTTTGATCCCCTATTGTATAATCTGCAATGGCAGTTCTGTCAGTTCTGCTTAGCCTCCTGAGGGTAATTGATTTCCCCAAGCTTCTAAGAGACATCCTAACAATGTGTTAAAATCACCATCGGAGGTCTTTGCCAGATTGTTGCATCCAATGTTTCGAGTAGTGATCCCATTCTGGTAAACTCTCTCTGTCCAAAATTATATTCTGTCCCACTTATTTTCAGTACCCTCTGAATCCATTCTCTATATAATTACCTTATTTCTGACAGGACATGTTGACTATTTCTTATAGCAAATTCCTTTCCTCCCTTGGTAGGCTCAGTGATTCCCTGGCTAGGTATCATTGTGACTCATCCCTAGTTAAAGTGGTCAGGAAAGAATAAGGGCAGATCCTGAAGGGCACACACTTTATTTTGCAAGACAGAAAACCCTGCATAGTCTTCACAAAAAATGTGGGCTATAGGTTTTAACAGGGAGGAATAGATCATTTCCGTTGGCCTAGATGATTTGGAGATTCAAGGATTTTGATGCAAAACTTCAGATGTTCCTATCCTGAAAGTGAAAGTCACTCAGTCATGTCTGACTCTTTGTCTGACAGTCGTGTCTGTACAGTCCATGGAATTCTCCAGGTCAGAAAACTGGAGTGAGTAATCTTTCCCTTCTCCAGAGGATCTTCCCAACCCAGGGATCAAACCCAGGTCTCCAGCATTGCAGGCGAATTCTTTACCAGCTGAGCCACAAGGGAAGCCCAAGAATACTGGAGTGGGTAGGCTATCCCTTCTCCAGAGGATCTTCCCAACCCAGGAATCAAACCAGGGTGTCCTGCATTGCAGATGGATTCTTTACCAACTAAGTAATCAGGGAAGCCCTGTTCCTATCCTCAGTTCAGTTCAGTCGCTCAGTCGTGTCCGACTCTTTGCAACCCCATGAATTGCAGCATGCTAGTTCTTACTAAACATACAATAGCATTACGCTTTAAAATTTGCATATCTTATTTAAAATATAATTTGTTAATAAAAATGCTGTCATATGAGTCTTCAGTGAATCATAATCTTTTTGCTCAATGATGATGGCTGCTGACTGATCAGCATGGTAGTTGCTTTAGGCTGGAGTCAGTTCAGTTCAATTGCTCAGTCGCGTCTGACTCTGCGACCCCATGGGTTGTAGCACGCCAGGCTTCCCTGTCCATCACCAACTCCCGGAGTTTGCTCAAACCCATGTCCATTGAGTCAGTGATGCCATCCAACCATCTCATCCTCTGTCATCCCCTTCTCCTCCCACCTTCAGTCTTTCCCAGCATCTGGGTCATCTCCAATGAGTCAGTTCTTCGCATCAGGTGGCTAAAGTATTGGAGTTTCAGCTTCAGCATCAGTCCTTTCAGTGAATATTCAGGACTGATTTCCTTTATGATTGACTGGTTCAATCTCCTTGCAGTCCAAGGGACTCTCAAGAGTCTTCTCCAACACAACAGTTCAAAAGCATCAATTCTTTGGCACTTAGCTCTCCTTATAGTTCAACTCTCACATCTATATATGACCACTGGAAAAACCAAAGCTTTGGCTACACGGACCTTTGTTAGCAAAGTAATGCCTCTGCTTTGTAATGTGCTGTCTAGGTTGGTCATAGCTTTTCTTCCAAGGGATAAGCATCTTTTAATTTCATGGCTGGGATGGCTGTAGCAATTTCTTAAAAGACAACCTGATGTTTGCTACAGCAGTTGACATTTCCTTTTCTGAACTATTTTTCTGTAGTATGCAATACTGTTTAATAGCACTTTGCCCACATTAGAAGTTTGTTCAATATTGGAGTCAATTCTTTCAAATCCTTCCACTGGTTTATGAAATAAATTCATGAAATAGTCATTTCAGCAATCTTCACAGCACCTTTGCCAGAAATAGATTCCATCTCAATAAACCACTTTCTCTATTCATTCATAAGAAGCAAGTTCTCATCCATTCAAGTTTTACTGTGAGATTGCAGCAATTCAGTCTCATCCTTAAAGGCTGGAATCATCTTCTACCTAGCTCCTGCTAATGTCAATATTTTGACCTCTTCCCATGAATCACAAACATTCTCAAAGGTATATAAAATAATGAATCCCTCCCATAAAGTTTTCAATTTACTTTGCCCAGATTCATCAGTGGAATCGCTATCTGTGGCACCGTTAGTCTTTATATAATATGACTTGGAATTTGAAGTTACTCTTTGATCCACGGGCTGCAGAATGAACGGTGTGTTAGCAGGCATAAAAAACAACATTAATCTCATTGTTGACTTTCAATAGAGCTCTTGAGTAGTCATGGGTATTGTCAATAAGCAATAAAGTTTCAAGATGAATCTTTTTTTTTTTTTCCTGAGCTGTAGGTCTCAACAATGGGATTAAACTATTTAGTAAAGGATATTTTAAACAAATGTGCTGTCATACAGGCTTTGTTGTTCCATTTATAGAGCACAGGCAGAGTAGATTTAGAGTCCACAGTTTTTAAAAGTCCTAGGATTTTCATAATAGTAAATGAGAAATGGCTTTTACTTGAAAGTCACTAGCTGCTGTAGCCCTGAACAAGAGTCGGCCTGTCATTTGAAATTTTGAAGCCAGGCGTTGACTTCTCTTTAGCTATGAAAGACTTAAATGGCATCTTCTTCCAGTGTAAGGTTGCTTCTTCTACACTGAAAATTTGTAGTTTAGAGAAGCCATCTTCATGCCTAATGGTTTTAGTTAGGCCTCTGGATAACTTGCTGCCAGCAGTCACTCTTTCATCTTGCTTTTTGATGTTCTAAGGACAGTGTCTTTCACGACACCTTATGAACCAGTCTCTGTGAGCTTCACACTTTCTTCTGTAGTTCCCTCATCTGCCTCAGCCTTCCTAGAATTGAAGAGAGTTAGGGCCTTGCTCTTGATTAAGCTTTGACTTAATGGACTTCCAATCTTCTACCCAGAACACTCAAACTTTTCCCCAATCAGTAATAAAGTGATTTGTTTTTTGCTTTTTTTTTTTTTAACCATTTGTGTGTTCATAGGAGCAGTTTCAAGAAACTTTTCCTTTGCCTTCACAACTTGACTAACTCTTTAACTTTCATACTATTTCAGTTCAGCGTGCCTACTTCACTAGGCTTAATTATTTCCAGCTTTTATGTAAGGTGAGAGAGGTGTGTACATTTCACTTGAAAACTTAGAGGCCATTGCAGGATTAGTAATTGGCCTAATTTCAATATTATTGCGTCTCAGGGTGTACGGAGGCCTGAGGAGGGGGAGAGAGACTGGGGAACAGCTAGTTGGTAGAGTAGTTGGAACTCACACATAATTTATGTATTAAGTTCACTGTCTTATATGAGTGCAGTTCGCGGCACCACAAAAGAATTGTAGTCATAACATCAAAGATCACTGACCATCATTGTTGTTCATTGTTCAGTCAATAAGTCATGTCCGACTTTTTGCAAGCCCATGGACTGAAGCATGCCAGGCTTCCCTGTCCTTTACTATCTCCTGCAGCTTGCTCAAATTCATGTCCATTGAGTCAGTGATACCATCCAACCATCTCATCCTCTGTTCGTCCCCTTCTTCTCCTGCTCTCAATCTTTCTCAGCATCATCATATTGAATATAATAATGATTATAATAATGGATATAATGATGAAAACATTTGAAATTCTGTGAGAATTATCAACCTGTGACACAGAGACACAAAATCAGTAAATGCTGTTGGAAAAATGGCACCCATAGCCTTGCTCCATGCAGGTTGCCACAAACCTTCAATTTGTTAAAAAAAAAAAGTGCAATGATTTTCAAAGTACAGTAAAGAGAAGGGTAATAAAAGAAGCCATGCTTGCATTCATCCTTCAGAACTGAGGCACTCATACACAGTTGCTGGAAATATTACTCTTTTGACTCCATCTTCAGGAATTGCCCTCAGCTGAGGAGAACTATTGAGCTCAAATCTGTACATTTCCCTCGAGTGTTGGCACAGACCCAGTGGCTGGTAATATAGAGGCCAAAGGTTCAGACTTCTTGCTTCAAGGCAGGCACTTTTGAAATGATGATCCATCTCCAACACTCTCCAGGGCATTCTGGGATTGGGTTGATACCCTCTAAATTGCATTACTTCCTCTGCCACAGTCCTTCCTTCCCTCCTCCACAGGAGTTGATCTTGCAAGGCACTTGTCAATAAACTTCCTGCATAAAATCTCGGTGATTCTTTCAAAGGACTTGGTCTAAGATAATGAACATATTCTGTAGTTACTGGACTTACGAATGTCATTAAAGATTGTTTCAAATATTCTTATCCAAAGTGAAGCATTTATTTTACTCGGAAATGTTATCATATGCCATGGAAATTGACAAAAAGATTGAAAAAAATTTCCCTAAGAGTTTGGGAGATTATACTACTGTAAAATGAGTTTGTAAGTCTAAGGTTGGTTAATGCTAGACTTTAGGGTCATGTCCTATCACTTGCTTCTCACATTCTATCCTTCTCACATCCCACGTTATTTGTTTTCTCCTAATTGTATCTCTTTAGGGGTCTTCTACTATACCATTTTCTGTTTCCTCTTCCTTCACATAGCTAAGTGAAGTGACACCAGAAGTATAGCTTTTCTAATAATTTTACATTGAAGCATTTTACTGGGAAGGGACCATCTCTAGAATGAATTAATTAATATGGTGATATCATACTGGTATAACTTTTATTATCATAAGTTTATCCTCTTCAGTTATAACAGCAGGGGCTCAGATCAACCAGATTCAGGGCTTTGGCTTTGATAGAAAAATGATGACAATGGTGTGAGAATCAATGGAGTAATGTCTAGAGTTCTCTCTTGTTGGTTTGTGCATTTTCTGATAAGTATGAGTGTAGAAGATCAGAGCCAGTCTTGAGATGCAACCCAAATCACCTCAGCTGCTCAGGTTTTATTAGGGAGGTTCTGTTAACCATAGGCTTCAGAACATCCTTGTGGTTGGATAACTAGCTCACAAAGATAGGAAGGTGAATAAAAATTCTTTCCTCTTTCTTTCACCAAAAATAAATGTCTATACATGTCAAAATGAATCACATTGCACACCCTATAATTGATTCAGGATTATGGCAGCAGAATTTAGAAAAGGATTGGAAATGCTCTCCACCAGCAGTTCCCAACCTTTTGGGAAACAGGGACTGGTTTCACAGAAGATGAACTGGGGATAGGGGTTAAGGGTGGGGTACAGGTATAAATAGAGATGAATCTTCACTTGCTCACCTACTGCTCACCTCCTGTTGTGCAGCACACTTCCTAAAAGGTCAGGGACCAATACTGATCTGTGGCCCAGGAGTTGGAGACCCCTGCTCTGAGCCGCCCTAAGGAGTAAGATTCTTTCCTTGAAATGGTTCTGTAACAACAAACAACTTTTTGCTGTTGCTGTTCAGTCACCAAGTCATGTTTGACTCTTCTAGATCCCATGGGCTACAGCACGCCAGGCCTCCCTGGCCCTCACCATCTCCTGGAGTTTGCCCAAGTTCATGTCCATTGCACTGGTGATGCCATCCAACCATCTTATCCTCTGTCACCCTCTTGTCCTTCTGCCTTCCATCTTTCCCAGCATCAGGGTCTTTTCCAATGAGTCAGCTGTTCACATCATGTGGCCAAAGTATTGGAGTTTAAGCTTCAGCATCAGTTCTTCCGATGACTATTCAGGGTTGATTTCCTTTAGGATTGACTGGTTTGGTCCTCTTGCAGTCTAAGTGTCTCTCAAGGGTCTTCTCCAGTACCACAGTTTGAAAGCAACTGCTTTGCTTTCTTTATGATCCAACTCTTACAACCGTACATGACTACTGGAAAACTTTGATCTATGATTTAGAAAAGGCAGAGAAACCAGAGAGCTAATGGCTTTTTGTGTGGAGATAAGTATGGGATTTCTATTAAAAAAATCAGAAGCTCTAGTGGAGTATGTTTATAGCTTTGATTGTACTACCCCTACATACAGATTTGTGAACAACAGATTCAGCTCCAGAGAATGAGGCACAGGTTCTAGCCAACGATTTTAAAGGATGTGCTATGTGTAGTATTGTCAAGTCAGTTTGACAAATGCCTTCTGGAAGATCACTATAATTTCTCCATAATGGATTTTTTTTTTCTTTCAGAAGACAATTGGTGGACACATTATTTCTATTTTGTCAATATCCCATCTTTAGTATCACTTCTCTCTGGTCCTGGTTGGCCCTCAATTACCATATCCCACGAACTCTGACCACTTTTTCTGACACAGGGTTGGTTTGTGACACAGACTGAGCCAATAATTAAACTCCCATCTCCTTAAAGAGACTTCAAGTAGAATCTTCCCTTGATTGCCTCATGCTTATTGGAAGAGGCAATATCTCTTTATCTCTACATTTTACAGCTAAAAAGAGGTAAGCCAGAGATGGCCAGTGGTTATCTTACTCACACAGTGAAAGAAACCTTCATTTCAATGAAATGAGAGTTTAGAAGGAGATGCAAAGAAAGTTCACTGACAATATTCCTGGGGCCCATGGGTCTGATTGAACATTTAGCTGACTGTTCTCCTGGACATCTTTTAGTGAGCCAATGAAATTCTGTTCCTTCTTGAGATTGTTTGAATTGTTTTGCCACTTTAAAAACATTCAGCCTCTTTTAACAAATTATTTAGATGAATTGTATTTGAGTTGAATCTACTACTACTTAATTCCTCCAGTCCACATTCTCCATGCCTAGTTTGAGTCAGGATAATTTAGGATTGGTGCATATAATTGCATTTATTTTTTGTTTAACTGGAGACATAAAGTGACAGTGAAGGTCACTCAGTTGTGTCTGACTTTTTGCGACCCCATGGACTATACAGTCCATGGGATTCTCCAGGCCAGAATACTGGAGTGGGTAGCTTCTTCCTTCTCCAGGGGATCTTCCCAACCCAAGAATCAAACTCAGGTCTCCCACATTACAGGTGGATTTTTTACCAGCTGAACCACAAGGGAAGCATAAGTCACGAAGACTTTCCTACATCAGTGTCTTTAAGTGAAGAATCTGCTATGGCCAATAGCTCAGAAAATGCCCATTGGATACAGATATACTGGATTAATAAAAATGTAAAAGTACTAGGTAAATAATTTCAATGTTATATAAGTGATAATAAAACTAAGAATACAGGTTTTCATTCAGTTTTTAAAAATCCTGGAGAGGTATGTGATGAACAAAGATTATAACAATACAATTAAGGTAGCCATGAAACTTCATTCTTATGAAAATAGAAAGGATTCCCTTATTCATTAATGATCTACCTTTCTAAGTAATATGTAATTTTTGCCTCTTTGCCAATGGGTATGGCTAAATATTGATGTAATCACGTAGGGTGGAATATCAGTGAATAGGAGGCAACATTATATATTTATACTGTATTTCTCTAGAGTCAAAAACCAGTAATACCCTGGGGTTTTAGGATTTCTTTTCTCAGTTGTGAGCATAAGAGCATGAAAATGAATGAATGGGGAGAAACTGGGAGAAGGATGAGGTGGGAGGCTGAGGTTAGCAGATGGAAGCTGTTATATGCAGAATGGATAAACAGCAAGGTCCTACTGCACAGGGAACTAGATTCAATATCTTGTTATAAACAATAATGAAAAACATTAAAGGCGTATACAAATGTATAACTGAATCACTTTGCTGCATAGCAGAAATCAGTACAACACTGTAAATCAACTATACTTCAATAAAAATAAGAAAATGAAATTCGCTGTAAGGGATTACTTGTATTTTACCTGATTTTCATCTAAAAAATGTTCATTTCATATGGTTCAACATGAGCATTCAATGATTTTAATTCTAATATTATTACAAATGTGACATGAACATTACTAAAGAAAGAATACCTACTACGAAACAGGAACTGGAGTAAGTCCTTAATTTACTTAAAAACATGTGATCTTTCACAACATTGACAGTTGTAAAGTAGCAATGAAAGAAAGTGAAAGTGAAAGTCACTCTATCGTGTCTGACTCTTTGCAACCCCATGGACTGTATAGTCCATGGAATTCTCCAGGTCAGAATACTGGAGTGGGTAGTCTTTCCCTTCTCCAGGGGATCTTACCAACCCAGGAAAGGAAACCAGGTCTCCTGCAATGCAGGTAGATTCTTTACCAGCTGAGCTACCAAGGAAGCCCAATAGATGTAAAGCCCAATTGGTAAAGTACCAATAGGTGTAATTATTTTCTTACTATACAGATGAGGAAAATAAGTCTCTAAAGGTTAATTAACTAGCCAGTGTCTCAGAGACTGTATATATCGGAGCCAGGACTTGAACCCAATGAATCCGGCTCCTGAGTCTGCACCATTAGCTGCTGTGTTATATTATGCTGCAAAGTAACACTCCAGATTCCAGGCTTATATTTCTCCTTTTCCAGTCATAATACAGATACAATAAAACAAGGTAAGGTTTCTTGAAGTTTTATATTCCTCTTCCTCTCATTTCTTATTCAGGATATCAATGAAATGAGACCACTTTTGGTGTCAGCACATTCAGGACTTCTCCAAAACTCTGGATCTAAGTCAATGGAATAACAAGTAAAACTCATTACTTTATTTAATGCCATTGTTGTTTCAGATATCTCCTAGTCATCTCATTTCATGAGGGAGGGATTTCTACTCTAGGCTTTTTAGAATGGCCAACAAAAGTCACCAGGCACTGAACAGATGAGACTAACAGCAATTTATAAATCACGTGCACTCTCAGCTTGGGGGAGAAAGATGGTGCCTGCCCCACAAGGCACATGGAAGTTGCATTCAGGGACAGAGTGAAAAAGTAGGTCTGTGGGAGTCAGTCTTTGTAGCATCAAGAGGATGGGGTGACCCATGGTGCCCATAGGAGGATGTGATTGGCTTGTTTGGATAATGCCACAGATGGGCAGGAAAAAAAAATCTGCTAGTCAGAGATGGGCAGCAACTCTGTCTGGTCCTCTTAGAGAGAGGGTTGTTGGCCAAGGGGATTCATCCATGAGAGCACCGTGGGGAGAAAAACCTGCAATTAGGTCATTTAAGGCCCTCAGTTTCCCTGGTGCTTCCCTGGTGGCTCAGACAGTAAAGCGTCTGCCTGCAATGCAGGAAACCCAGGTTCCATCCCTGAGTTGGGAAAATCCCCTGGAAAGGGAAAGCTACCCACTCCAAGACTCTTGCCTGGAAAATCCTATGGATGGAGGACCCTGGTAGGCTACAGTCCGTGTGGTCGCAAAGAGTCGGACATAACTGAGCAACTTCATTTTTCAGTTTCCCTAGATATCAAGGCAGCAGAGAATATTGGGCCTTGATTTTAGGCTTTAAATGTTGTTGTCTGGCTTGATGGTTCTAGAAGGAGCAAAATCTAAAACAAACAAAACAAAATAGTCCTTGAAATATTTGGCTAAAACTGAATGTGAGAAAACTTTTGCTTTAGCCAAAAGAGGAAGGAGGCTGACTAATCATAAACAGTGGTCAGAGGCATTGCTTCAATACTTTGTAATCTACAGGTCCTAACTTGTCCTTAGGTTTTTATAAAAGCACAGATGAAATGCTAGATGAGTTGAGAATTTCCAAATCGTTTATACAGATATTTTCAGGCTAACAGACAGGACAAAGATACCTTCAAATATTTTTAAATGTCTCCTTTGAAGATCCTGTAGCATAAGCTACACAGCTACGTGATCTTGGGCAAGTTGTTCCATTTTCTTAGGCTCAATTGCTTGACTTTCAAATAAGATCTAATAATATCCATTTCAAGGGATTACATGAAACTTGAGTAAAACAACAGATATGAATGGGTTGCCAGTTCAGAATACTCAATAAATATTACTTCTTTCTTTCTTCCTCCTCCACTTACCATTTGGTTTTTGTCTATTACTGACAGTTATTAGATGTTACCTTACTTTCTATGATGTGCAGATGCAGCTGTAATTACTAGATCCTTTTATCAGGTGATTGTAAATGAAACATTTGAATCAATCAAAGGCATCATCTTAGTATTGAGTACACAGCTATATGTACATATTACTTCTATACCATGTCATTCATGAAATCTCCTAAGTCTCAACATTGAAAACAAGAAGCTACCAGAGTGGAACAAAGATACCTCTGCTTTCAGTTGTCTGCAGATTGCATTTGTAATGTTTAAATACTAAACAATGATACTTTTTTAGTGCTGGTGGGAAGTGAAATGTCAATACCTCCAGTAGTTAATCAAGTATTTCATCGCTAGATGAAGTAGAGGAAAAAGGAAACATAACAATAATGGCCTATCTTTAGAATCCAAGATAATCCCATAACACCTTTCTGCTAAGGTTAAATTTTAACTTAATCTGTTCATCACATATCAACTTCCAGATGTACAAGCTAGATGTAGAAAAGGCAGAGGAACCAGAGATCAAATTGTCAACATCTGTTGGATCATAGAAAACACAGAATTCCAGAAGAACTTCTGCTTCATTGATTACACTAAAACCTTTGACTATGTGGATCACAACAAACTGTGGGAAATTCTTCAAGGGATGGGATTATCAGACCACCTTACCTGTCTCCTGAGAAACCTGTATGCAGGTCAAGAAGCAACAGTTAGAATCAGGCATGGAACATCGGACTGGTTCAAAACTGGGAAAGGAGTATGTCAAGGCTGTATAATGTCACCTTGCTTAATTAACTTTTATGCAGAATATAGATGCAAAATGCCAGGCTGAATGAAGCACAAGCTGGAATCAAGATTGCTGATATCAATAACCTCAGATATGCAGATGATATCACCCTTATGGTAGAAAGTGAAGAGGAACTGAAGAGACTCTTGATGAAAGTGAAGAAGAGAGTGAAAAAACTGGTTTAAAATTCAACATTTAAAAAATGAAGATCATGGCACCCGGTCCCATGACTTCATGGCATATAGATGGGGAAACAGTGGTTTGAAACAGTGATAGACTTCTTTTTTTTTTTTTTTTTGCGGGGGGGGTGGGGTGGCTCCAGAATCACTGCCAATGGAGCCTTGAAATTAAAAGACACTTGCTCCTTGGAAGAAAAGCTATGACAAACCTGGACAGTGTATTAAAAAACAGAGACATTACTTTGCTGACAGAGGCCAGTGTAGTCAAAGCCGTGGTTTTTCCAGCAGTCATGTATGAATGTGAGAGCTGGACTATAAAGAAGGCTGAACACTGAAGAGTTGATGCTTTTGAAATATGGTGTTGGAGAAGACTCTTGAGAGTCCCTTGGGCTGCAAGGAGATCAAACCAGTCCATCCTGGTTTGATCAGGAAATCAGATTTCCTGATTTTCTGATATTCTGATATTCAGGATTCTTGATCAGAATATCAATGAATATTCAGGAAGTCAGTCCTGAATATTCATTGGAAGGACTGATGTTGAAGCTGAAGCTTCAGTACTTTGGCCACCTGACATGAAGAGCTGATTCATTGGAGAAGACCCTGATGCTGAGAAAGATTGAAGGCAGGAGGAGAAAGGGATAACTGAGGACTAGATGGTTGGATGACATCACTGACTCAATGGACATGAGTTTGAGCAAACTCTGGGAGATGGTGAAGGACAGGGAAACCTGGTGTGCTTCAGTCCATGGGACTGCAAAGAGTCGGACTCAACTGAACAGCAACAAATACCTGTTTTATGCTAGTAATTCTATTAACTTCTTACTAAACCTCATGATAGCCCATGGACACCCCAAACTTAACATGTTCATGATGAAATTTCCCTGTTGTACCCATTCCCTACATTCTTTCTCTTCTCTCCATTTTAATGACGGGAACTGCCAATGTCTATCAAACTGAATCAGAACCAGGGCTTCATCTGGGGTCTCTTCCCTCTCCTATCCTTCATAACCAATCATTCCTATTGTCCTGTCAATGCTTAGTCTTAATCCACTTTGGTTTTTTATCCCATCACCACCTTCAGCTTTCATCCAGATTAAAACATTCAACAACAGCTCTGTTGTCACATGCATGTTTCACATAGTAACCAACTATCTTTTCTGATATAAAAACATTCCACACAATAAGAGATACGAAGGTATCAGCATGATGGTGAAGATCCACTCTAGCCTATTTCTTCAACTAATTACAATTGAAATCTTTGGACAAAATACAAAACTGATTGTGTGAGGGTTCTGAAAAATAAACAAAGCAGGTGAAGTAGAGCCAAATCTTGAAGTAACTCTACAGAGCTGTACCCTGAGATTTTTTTTCTCTATCCTATTGTTGGGGTCCTTTAATGGACCTTTAATGGGCCCCAACAATAGGTCCTTTAATGGACCACTCTGGTGGTCTGGAGACCGATAAGAAAGTAAAAGAGAAAGAGACTGATATTCCTTGGTTTACACAGAAAGCCAATAAAGCCCCTGCACGGGGCTTGCTCTGTTCACGAAGGCCTCAGGCACTCTCTCGATCAGGTGAAGGTGCAGAGTGCCTTCTCGAGAGGGTCTTAGAAGCCCAGGCAGGTGTCCATCAGCAGACAAATGGATAAGAAAGCTGTGGTACATATACACAATGGAGTATCACTCAGCCGTTAAAAAGAATACATTTGAATCAGTTCTAATGAGGTGGATGAAACTGGAGCCGATTATAGAGAGTGAAGTAAGCCAGAAAGAAAACACCAATACAGTATACTAACACATATATATGGAATTTAGAAAGATGGTAATGATAACCCTGTATGCGAGACAGCAAAAGAGACACAGATGTATAGAACAGACTTTTGGACTCTGAGGGAGAGGGAGAGGGTGGGATGATTTGGGAGAATGGCATTGAAACATGTATACTATCATATAAGAAGCGAGTCGCCAGTCCAGGTTCAATACAGGATACAGGATGCTTGGGACTGGTGCACTGGGATGACCCAGAGAGATGATATGGGGAGGGTGGTGGGAGGGAGGTTCAGGATTGGGAACTCATGTACACCCGTGGCGGATTCATGTCAATGTATGGCAAAACCAATACAGTATTGTAAAAGTAAAAAAAAAAAAAAAAGAAACCCAGGCAGGAAAGTAAACACAGAGGACTTCTGCACTCCAAAGGAATAGCCTGAGAGAGAGAGAGAGAGAGAGAGAGAGAGAGAAAGCAAGACACGGTGACCAAAGCTGTGATGGAGCAAAGGTGTTTTAATCAACATAGTGTGGACCTATATACTGTAGTTATTCTCAGTAAAGATAAAGATTAAAATTCCAGACTTACAAAACATAGACGATCCATATTAAAGAGAGAGAGAGTTATAAATAATCACTTTTACCATATGGTTCATAAAAAGGAAGAGGGTACTTATCACCATATAGAAAAACTAACATAGGAAATGCCTGGATTCCTCAGCCCGCAGGAGAGGCTTGCCTCTCCTAATTCCTTAATATTCAGGAATTAATAAGGAACAGAGAATTCCTGACAGATCCAAAACAGCACACAGGAAGCCTCCTGTTAAATGCTTCCTGACAATTCCCCCTATTTTATTATATTTGTAAAAAAAAAAAAAGGTCCTGACCAAATGAGTTTGATTAGTATTAACCAACCTTATAGAAAGGTGACGGTAAACAACAAATATAATTATCAAGACAATCACCAAAGTTACAGTTCCAGACCCAATACTGTGGGTAATACTGTGAAACCATTATCTTGGGTCTAGCCCAGATAATTTTTCAGCTAAAGTTACCAAATTATGGGAAGAGGGCAGATTTTTATAAAAAGTTTTAAAGATTTCCTTTTGCAGTAAATGTACATTCAGAGAGGCATTATCATGTATATTTTGTAAATGATATTTGATTTGTTCCCAGTTGTAGGCACTATGATTGAATTGAACAGGAGTAACACAAAATTGAGTAGGTTAAAGAAATAGAGGAGTTAAGACAAGTATATAGTTTCCAATTAATACAAGTTACAGAATGCAAAGTCTTATTAAATTGTTAATTTCCTATGGCTATAACAAAAGGGAGTGGAACAGAGGCCTGTATAAAATATGACTGATTATAGCGAAAGAAATCGTTACTATGACCACAACAGGTCTCTGTGAAATGTCTGGTCCAAGTTCCAAATTCTTCGGTTCGCAGCAAGTTTCCAAATGTCGCATTGTTCAGGCCCAATTTGTTTATCGAAGACGATTGGAAGGGGAGGAGGGGGTGTCATTCCACAGTCAAGCCAGCTAAGAACTCCTTTGTCATGGTAATGTTCCATTAGTAACCTTTTACATAATGTTTTTTGTTCTTTCCCTAACTCTTTCCCTAAAGTTTCAGTAGTGTAAACATGGTTCACAGTAAATAACCCAAGCAACTTCCGAAGGTCTTCTTTTGGAGGCAGGAAGAAAACCCAAGTTTGTTGGCTGATGTTTATGCATACCACCGCTGGGCCCACGCACAAGGGAAGGACTTCATAGCCTAAAGAAATGTTGATTGGTTTTCCTTCCTCCCAGGTTGTGATGGCTCCTTCACGTTCTAGGGAGGGGGCCTATGTATAGAGTCATTAGTTGAAAGGATTGGTCCTCTCTCTGTCCATTTGACCACCTGTAATGGAGGGGGTTTGGGTATTAGTTGAGCTCGAGCAGGGGGCGGGGGTGGGGGGAGGTACAGGCCAAAAGATTGAGCATTGCCAGGAGAATGCATTCAGGACTCCGAGGCAATCCCTGTTGAGAGACCATATTTTCAGCTCGATTAGTAAAGGTTTTTATTTGTCCCCAGGGGAGATCGTAGGGGTGATGCCACCGAGGGCATTGCTTTCTGGAGATCTTTAGAGCAGACATAGCCCATATTGGAATTTCTTCTTCCTGGTGTTCTTGTTTCATCTCCATTTTGAATGCCAGGGGCCCCCTTGGGTTGAATCTTCCAAAGATGTTAAAAAAAAAATTATTTTTTTTAACAAAGAAAATTGTATTAACAATAGTTATAGGTTTAGAAAGTATCTTATGTTGGAATCTAGTGAAGTCTGCTTTAGATAAGGAAGACAGTAGTGTACCTGTGTATACCCCCTTTTTAAAAAATTTTTTTATTTGCAACTTTAGTGTGTGATGTGTTCATTTGACTAAGTCTTGTGTCTGTGGACTATAAAGAATACCTGTAATATGTTTAATAGAAAAAGATTGTAAAAATTCTTTAAAGTGTTCTAGAAATATTGAAGTCACTCAGTCATGTTCAACTCTGCGACCCAGTGGACTGTAACCTACCAGGCTCCTCCGTCCAGGGGATTCTCCAGGCAAGAATACTGGAGTGGGTTGCCATTTCCTTCTCCAATAACATGTTGTGTAGCTTCACCGCAAAGAGGTGTGGCCCAGATAAAAGAGGAATTTGTGTCTATACAGACGTGTAGGAAGGAAAATGGAGGAAGTTCAGGGCAATGAGTTACCTTGTGCGATGGGTCGAAGATGTAGGAGTCTACAAGTAGAACAATTACTAATAATTTCTTTAGCCTGGCAGTAGGGGATTTTCCATAGCTGGTGTAGGGAGCCAGCATTGTTATGCAACAGAGCATGCTGTTCCTCTGGAGTAGCAAAGGAAACCAGTTTATCAGCTTGTTCATTATCAGGAGTCATGCGGCCCAGAAGACAAGAATGTGTTCGAATATGTGTAATATAAATGGGAGAATTGTGGTTTCTAACAACAGATTGTAGTTCCAAAAAGAATTGTTGAATAATAGGTTGATTGGAGTTTCTGGTGGAGGTTTCTATATTTTTTAACACAAAAACAGAATATATAGAGTCAGTGATTATATTAATGGGGTAAGGATGTAGGCAAATCACTTAAATAAGAGCATATAATTCATTTTGTTGAGCAGAATGAAATTTAGTATAAAAGACTTTATAGTCCTTAAGAGACCAGAATGAAGCTTTGGTGTTTTTCAGTTCGGTTCAGTTCAGTCGCCCAGTCGTGTCCGACTCTCTGCGACGCCATGAATTGCAGCACGCCAGGCCTCCCTGTCCATCACCAACTCCCGGAGTTCACCCAGGCTCAAGTCCAGCGAGTCAGTGATGTCATCCAGCCATCTCATCCTCTGTCGTCCTCTTCTCCTCCTACCCCCAATCCCTCCCAGCATCAGAGTCTTTTCCAATGAGTCAACTGTTCGCATCAGGTGGCCAAAGTACTGGAGTTTCAGCTTTAGCATCGTTCCTTCCTAAGAAATCCCAGGGCTGATCTCTTTCAGAATGGACTAGTTGGATCTCCTTGCAGTCCAAGGGACTCTCAAGAGTCTTCTCCAACACCACAGTTCAAAAGCATCAATTCTTCGGTGCTCAGCTTTCTTCACAGTCCAACTCTCACATCCATACTTGACCACTGGAAAAACCATAGGCTTGACTAGACGGACCTTTGTTGGCAAAGTTATGTCTCTGCTTTTCAATATGCTATCTAGGACTTCCCTGGTAGCTCAGATGGTAAAGCGTCTGTCTACACTGTGAGAGACCTGGGTTCGATCCCTGCGTTGGGAGATTCCCTGGAGAAGGAAATGGCAACCCATTCCAGTACTCTTGCTTTGAAAATCCCATGGACAGAGGAGCTTGGGGCAGGCTACTATCCATGGGGTCGCAAAGAGTCGGCACGACTGAGAGACTTCACTTTTCAATATGCTATCTAGGTTGGTCATAACTTTCCTTCCAAGGAGTAAGCGTCTTTTAATTTCATGGCTGCAATCACCATCTGCAGTGATTTTGGAGTCCCCAGAAATAAAGTCTGACACTGTTTGCAGTGATTTTGGAGTCCCCAGAAGTAAAGTCTGACACTGTTTCCACTGTTTCCCCATCTATTTCCCATGAAGTGATGGGACCAGATGCCATGATCTTCGTTTTCTGAATGTTGAGCTTTAAGCCAACTCTCTCATTCTCCACTTTCACTTTCATCAAGAGGCTTTTTAGTTCCTCTTCACTTTCTGCCATAAGAGTGGTGTCATCTGCATATCTGAGGTTATTGATAATTCTCCCGGCAATCTTGTTTCTAGCTTGTGCTTCTTCCACCCCAGTGTTTCTCATGATGTAATCTGCATATAAGTTAAATAAGCATTTTTAGTTCCATCTATATAAAAAAACCTTGGCCTGTGGTATAAACTGTGAGCTGATAACCAGAGAAATAATAAATTCAGTATTTTTGAAGAAATTCTACAGCTTACCAGAAGGATAATGAAATGAAATTTCTCCAAAATATTCCAGATATGCCAATTTTGAGGAATAGTGGTAGGTGATGGGATTCCTGGTGTAATGCACCCATAGGATTCGTAGATGGATTAACTTTTCTAAGGTCTGTTGCTGCTGCTGCTGCTCCTAAGTCACTTCAGTCATGCCCAACTCTGTGTGACCCCATGGACGGCAGCCCACCAGGCTCCCCCATCCCTGGGATTCTCCAGGGAAGAGCAATGGAGTGGGTTGCCATTTCCTTCTCCAATGCATGAAAGTGAAAAGTGAAAGCGAAGTCATTCAGTCGTGTCCAACTCTTAGTGACCCTATGGACTGCAGCCCACCAGGCTCCTCTGTCCATGGGATTTTCCAGGCAAGAGTGCTGGAGACGCCATTTGTTAGATTTCTTTTTTATAACAAAAATAGGAGAGTTCCAAGGAGAACAAGATTCTTCAATATGTTTTAATTCTAGTTGTGTATCTATAAGTTTCTTAGCAGCCTGTAATTTCTCTTTCGTGAGGGGCCACTGCTTTGTCCAAACAGTCTTGTCATTCTTCCAAGTTATTTTAATAATTGTATTGTTTGTTAAATGAGCAGTGGCCCCTAGGAAAAATGTGGAATGTATATCTGAGTTTTCCATGTCTTATATCTTTTTATTAAAAGTATGTATCTTATTTTTCCATAGCAACTATGAAGTGTCTTGCATATTAGCATTTTAAGGATTGGTGAATATATTTATTATATCATATTATACTATATATATTCATTATATATATTTATATATAAATATATCATACATTATATAATATATTTATTAATAGTTTTAAATCTCTAGTTTTTCTGTAACAAAAACTTTTTGTAAGAGGAAGTTAATGTTTAGTAATTAATGTTTTAAAATCTTATTTTATTTGGAAATGACCTAGTTATTTAATAATTTTTTATTATTTAGTTTAGTACAGCTCTAGAAATTTAAGTTATCCCAATCCTAAGAGATTATTTTAGATTATAATAATAGATTATTCTATTAAAATATAATTATTTTTAATAGAGTTTATCTAAAAGTTTTTGTCTCATTTATATATATATAAACAGTTACCTTTTTGTTGATAAATTTAGTTTACCTTAAACCTAGGCATAATAAAAGTATTATATAATGTTGATGACATAAGACATGTCTTAATTAGATTAGCAAAGAATCATTTAAATTATATTTATATTTAAATAAACATTGTATTTAATATTGAATATTCTATTTAGTTCACATGAGTTTGAATTTAAATAGAGCTCATTAACTGCATATTATCTAAAAACAAAGCTGGTATATTGATGGCAGCACTGCTGGATGTTGAGGGTTTCAGGGAAAAGATGGAATTTGCCCCTGGTTTTTGTTGAAGGGGAACTGGGGTTTCCCCTGCTTGGAATTTCCCAGAATAGGTTTCCCTTTAATGTCAAATTTAGATTTACAATCTTTGGCCCAATGTATTCCTCTATGGCAGTGAGGGCAGATTTTTGGAGGTGTTTTTTTTTTTTTTTTTTTTTTTTTTAGCTTTCTTAGGGCAATCCCTTTTACAGTTCAGTTCAATTGCTCAGTCGTGTCCCACTCTTTGTGACCCCACAAATTGCAGGACACCCAGCCTCCCTGTCCATCACCAACTCCCGGAGTTCACCCAAACTCATGTCTGTCGAGTTGGTGATGCCATCCAGCCATCTCATCCTCTGTCGTCTCCTTCTCCTCCTACCCCCAATCCCTCCCAGCATCAGGGTCTTTTCCAGTGAGTCAACTCTTCACATGAGGTGGCCAAAGTACTGGAGTTTCAGCTTTAGCATCGCTCCTTCCAAAGAAATCCAAGGGCTGATCTCCTTTAAGATGGACTAGTTGGATCTCCTTGCAGTCCAAGGGATTCTCAGGAGTCTTCTCTAACACCACAGTTCAAAAGCATCAATTCTTCGGCACTCAGCTTTCTTCACAGTCCAACTCTCACATCTGTACATGACTACTGGAAAAACTATAGCCTTGACTAGACGGACCATTGTTGGCAAAGTAATGTCTCTGCTTTTCAATATGCCATCTAGGTTGGTCATAACTTTCCTTCCAAGGAATAAGCATCTTTTAATTTCATGCTGCAATCACCATCTCCAGTGATTTTGGAGCTCCCCAAAATAAATTCTGACACTGTTTCCATTCTTTCCCCATCTATTTCCCATGAAGTGATGGGACCAGAGGCCATGATCTTCGTTTTCTGAATATTGAGCTTATTTCCACATGTAAAGCATCCGTCATTTCCCATTCTAATGGCAGCAACCATTGTTTTAGCTAGCATTTGTATCTTTTGGGTTTCTGATCCTAGATTGTGACAAGTTTTCAAATAATCAATAATAGTCCCTGTCTCACTAATTGGAGCTATAGCTTTTTGACATTCCTGATTTGCATTTTCATAAGCAAGTAATTTCTCTAGTTGCCTTTTGGCTTCTTCTCCAATTACACTATGGGAAATAGCAGTTTCTAATCTAGCTAAAAAATCAGCATACATTTAATTAGATCCCAGAACTTTAAATAAGTGATGAAGTAAAGTAGCCATTTTACCCATGTCTTAGTACTTACTGGCCTCAATAGGCCCTGAGGTCACTCCGTCTGAATTTGCCTACATGTACCAAGCTCCTGTTCTGGGCACCACTTGTTGGGGTCCTTTAATGGACTGGAACCTGGTGGTCCAGAGTTGACTGATAAGAAAGAAAAGGAGAGAGAAAGAGGCTGATATTCCTTGGTTTACGCAGAAAGCCAATAAAGCACCTGCACAGGGCTTGCTCTGTTCATGAAGGCCTCAAGCTCCCTCTAGATGGGGTGAAAGCACAGAGCGCCTTCTGGAGAGGGTCTCAAAAGCCAAGGCGGGAAAGTGAACACAGAGGACCTCTGCACTCCAAAGAAATAGCCTGAGGGACAGAAAGAGAGAGAGAGAAAGAAAGAAAGACAGGGGGACCAAAGCTCTGATGCAGCAAAGGTGTTTTAATCAATATAATGTGGGTATATATATTGTAGTTATTCTCAGTAAAGATAAAGATTAAAATTCCAGACTTACAAAACATAGGCGATCCATATTAAAGAGAGAGAGAGTTGTAAATAATCACTTTTACCATATGGTTCATAAAAAGGAAGAGGGTACTTATCACCATATAGAAAAAACTAACGAAGGAAATGCCTGAATTCCTCAGCCCCTGGGAGAGGCTTGCCTCTCGTCTTAATTCCTAGGAATTAATAAGGAACAGAGAATTCCTGACAGATCCAAAACAGCACACAGGAAGCCTCCTGTTAAATACTTCCTGATATCCTATCATACATTTTCTCTCAGTATGGCAGGAATAGTGAAGTCTTCAGCTAAAATTTTGAGTAAAATTCTGTGTTTCTGGCTAAAGGAATGAAGAAAAGAGGACTCTTAAGGTGAGATGTTATCGAGAGACGGATGCTCAAAGGAAGAGAAGAGGCGCCTCTAATTATCTGCATAGGAACTTGCAAGCGTTAGTCCATACCTTGAGCTACGTCTTTGTGGGAGAGACCAACAGTAGCCTAACTAAAGCTTAGATGAATGAAGTGAACTGAATGACACACACAAATCTTTTAGTGCAGTCTCTGAAGAGTATACGTATGAAATAAACACAAACAAAGGATGGTGAATGCTTGCAGAACTCAACTGAACTCTGCACAAGTAGCTGTCTAAATTCTGAGCTGTTCAGCACAAGGCAGATTCAAATCCTCATAATAAACACTTTGAGAATTTAACCTAATAATTGAGCCTCTTCCCACAGAAGAGAAGATGCAACCTAATTAGACTGACTGCTTGCTGAAAGGAAAATAATAATATTTTTTCAGAGCACTTCAACAAAGTACAGTGCCCAACAAATTAACATTCACAAATTCAGGGTGTAATCCAAAATTAATTGATTCAAAAACTAAACAAATTTCAACAGTAACAAATAATAAAATGTGACAGATAATAATAAAATGTCACAAAATTGTAAAGGTAAAAATAAACATATGCCAAGCTTGAGGTTAGTCCAAATGCTGGAAAAATCAGACACATGCTTTAAAACATATGCTAAATTTTATTAATATTTATGTAAAGAAAAGTATTTTGAAATGAGTAATAAAAATGAGAAATTGTCAACAGAAATAGGAATTATACAAAGAACTAAATGTGAATTTTAGAGCTGAAAAATAGAATATAAGAAATTTTTTAGAAGTGCTAATTGGATCCAATAATAAAAGTGACCAAAGAAGAAAGAGTAAACAAACCTGAGGGTATATCAATAGAAATTAGCCTAAGGATAGAGAGAAAAAAGATTTTAAAAAATCAACAAGAACAGAGTTTTGGTTTCTTTGAATGTGTAATTGAAGTTCAGAAGAAGAGGGGAAGGATATTGGGGTTGAAATAGTATTCAAAGCAATAACAGTAGGAAACTTAAATTCTTGAAAAACATATTTATAGGTTGAAGACTGGCAAATTTCAAGCTAGATAAAATCAAAGAAGATGATGTGTAGATATATTATAATCAGTTCACAACTAAAGATAAAGAAAAAGGTCTAGAAAATGGCATGACATATAGTGGAAGAAAAATTTGAATAAATTTCTCTTTAATATCCTTAAAGCACTGAAAGAAAGAAATAGCAACTCAGAATGCTATCTTCAATAAAACTATTCTACAGAAATAAAAGTGAAATAAATAAATTCAAAAATAAACAAACACTAAAAGAAAATTTATGAAATTCTAGAGGCATTTCTTCAAGGTGAAAAGAAAATGGTATAGAGATTAGAATTTTTAGGAATTAAGTAAAAGCAAGAGAAATATCAGCTTCCCTGGTGGCTCAGATGGTAAAGCGTCTGCCTGCAATGCGGGAGACCCAGGTTTGATTCCTCGGTCGGGAAGTTCCCCTGGAGAAGGAAATGGCAATCCACTCCAGCACTCTTGCCTGGAAAATCCCATGGACGGAGGAGCCTGGTGGGCTACAGTCCATGAGGTCGCAAAGAGTCGGACACGACTGAGTGACTTCACTTCACTTCACTGCAAGAGAAATATCAAATAGCAGGATAAATGTAAAAATTACATTTACTGACTAAAATAAAAATGTATACTTTATTATTAAAGCAAAAATTAATACATTTTTGAAATTCTTGAGGTATATAGAAGTAAAGAGTATGACAGTTATAAGATGAAGATGACTGTGGTGGAGAAAAGACCTAATATAGTTGAAAAGATTTTCATTTTATATAAAGTGATACAATATTAAAGGTAAAAGATTAAGTATGTATACTGCAATCTCTAGAGCAATCACTAAAATAATACAAAGAGATACTGACAAACATTCAGTAAATAAAATAAACAGGTGAAATAAAAAGAAGATAGTAAAATTATGGACATAAATCCAACACAATCAATGATTATATTAAATGTTAATAGTTTAAATACCTCAATTAAAAAAAAAAAAGCATAACAAAATTGCCAGAGTAGCTTAAAAAGCAAGACTCCACTATGTGCTGCCTACAAGAAATATATTTTATTTTATTTTTATTTTTAAAATTAATGTAGTTATTATAATTGAAGGCTAATTACTTTACAATATTGTGGTGGTTTTTGACATACATTGACACAAATCAGCAGCCATGAGTGTACATATGTCCCCTGTCCCTAGCCCCACTCACACCTCCTTCCTCACCCCATCCCTCTGGGTTGTCCCAGAGCACTGGCTTTGAGTACCCTGTTTCATGCATCAAACTTGGACTGGTGATCTATTTCACATATGGTAAAATACATGTTTCAGTGCTATTCTCTCAAATCATCCCACCCCCGCCTTCTCCTACAGAGTCCAAAAGTCTGTTCTATATATCTGTGTCTCTTTTGCTGTCTCACATATAGGGTCATCATTACCATTTTTCTAAATTCCATACATATATGCGTTAATATACTGTATTAATGGAGAAGGTGATGGCACCCCACTCCAGTACTCTTGCCTGGAAAATTCCATGGATGGAGGAGCCTGGTAGGCTGCAGTCCATGGGGTTGCAAAGAGTGGACACGACTGAGTGACTTCACTTTCACTTTTCACTTTCATGAATTGGAGAAGGAAATAGCAACCCACTCCAGTGTTCTTGCTTAGAGAATCCCAGGGATGGGGGAGCCTGGTGACAGGCTGTCTATGGGGTCTCACAGAGTCGGACACAACTGAAAAGACCTAGCAGTAGCAGCGTACTGTACTGATGTTTTTCTTCCTGGCTTGCTTCACTCTTTATAGTAGGTTCCAGTTTTACCCACCTCATTAGAACTGATTCAAGTGTGTTCTTTTTAATAGCTGAGTGATATTCCCTTGGGTACATGTACCACAACTTTCTTACCCATTCGTCTGCTGATGGACATCTAGGTTGCTTCCATGTCCTAGCTATTGTGAACAGTGCTACGACTGGGGTACACGTGTCTCTTTCAATATCCTCTGTCATCCCCTTCTCCTCCTGCCCTTAATCTTTCCCAGCATCAGGGTCTTATCAAATGAGTCAGCTCTTCGCATCAGGTGGCCAAAGTATTGGAGTTTCAGCTTCAATATCAGTCCTTCCAATGAACACCCAGGACTGATCTCCCCCAGGATGGACTGGTTGGATATCTTTGCAGTTCAAGGGACTCTCAAGAGTCTTCTCCAACACCACAGTTCAAAAGCATCAATTCTTTGGCGCTCAGCTTTCTTCACAGCCCAACTCTCACATCCATATATGACCACTGGAAAAATCATAGCCTTGACTAGATGGACCTTTATTGGCAAAGTAATGTTTCTGCTTTTCAATATGCTATCTAGGTTGGTCATAACTCTTCTTCCGAGGAGTAAGCATCTTTTAATTTCATGGCTGCAATCACCACCTGCTGTGATTTTGGAGCCCCTCAAAATGAAGTCTGACACTGTTTCCACTGTTTACCCATGTATTTCCCATGAAGTGATGGCTCGAATGCCATGATCTTAGTTTTCTGAATGTTGAGCTTTTTTTTTTTAATTTTAATTTTTATTTTATTTTACTTTACAATACTGTATTGGTTTTGGCATACATTGACATGAATCCGCCACGGATGTACATGAGCTCCCAAACATGAACCCCCCTCCCATGTCCCACCCCACATCATCCCTCCGGATCATCCCCGTGCACCAGCCCCAAGCATCCTGCATCCTGCATCGAACACAGACCAGTGATTCGTTTCTTACATGATAGTATACATGTTTCAATGCCATCCTCCCAAATCATCCCACCCTCTCCCTCTCCCTCAGAGTCCAAAAGTCCGCTCTACACATCTGTTTCTCTTTTGCTGTCTTGCATACAGGGGCATCATTACCATCTTTCTAAATTCCATATATATGTGTTAGTATACTGTATTGGTGTTTTTCTTTCTGGCTTACTTCACTCTCTATAATCAGCTCCAGTTTCATCCACCTCATTAGAACTGATTCAAATGTATTCTTTTTAATGGCTGAGTAATACTCCATTGTGTATATGTACCACAGCTTTCTTATCTATTCATCTGTTGATGGACATCTAGGTTGTTTCCATGTCCTGGCTATTATAAACAGTGCTGCGATGAACGTTGGTCTTTAAGCCAACTTTTTGACTCTCCTCTTTCAGTTTCATCAAGAGACTCTTTAGTTCCTCTTCACTTTCTGCCATAAGGGTGGTGTCATCTGCATATCTGAGGTTATTGATATTTCTCCCAGCAATCTTGATTCCAGCTTATGCTTCTTCCAGCCCAGTGTTTCTCATGATGTACTCTGAATATAAGTTGAATAAGCAGGGAGACAATATACAGCCTTGACATACTCCTTTCCCTATTTGGAACCAGTCTGTTGTTCCAGGTCCAGTTCTAACTGTTGCTTCCTGACCTGCATATAGGTTTCCTCCAATAAAAATAGTCAGCAATTGTCAGATTGATTAAAAAGGCAATGTTCAACCACATGTTTTCTGTAAGAAACACATTTTATATTTAATGACACAAACAGGTGGAAATAAAAGAATAGAAAAAGACATACCATGGAAATAATAAACCACGAGAGAAATGATTAGCTATATATAAATATTAGACAATATTTTGGACTTTATAAAAAGAAATGCTGCAAGAACTCAGTATTTCTGGAAGATATAATAAACATAATGTATATGCATCTAATAAACCATGACTCCAGAGCACATGAACGAAAACCTGATAGAAGTGAAAAGAACATAATCAATGATGATATTTTAATACTCTAATCTCAAAAGAAGAGAGAGAAATCTCCAGTGATATAAAAGACCTGAATTACCATCAACCATTTTGACCTCAGTGACAGTTATGTTATCCTTTACCTCATGACATCCCAATATAATCTTTTCAAGGTGGCATAAAATATTCTTTAGGATGGACCATATGCTAGACCATAAAAGTCTCAGTAAAGTGAAAAGGACTGAAATAACACAAAGTGTTCTCTTTGATCATAAAGACATTAAATTAGAAATTAATAACAAAGATATTTGGGAAGTCCTCAAATATCTAGAGATTAAATATTCTACTTAGTAATTCACAGGTTAAAAGAGAAATCACAGGGATAATTAGATGAATATTTTAGATGAATGAAAAAGAAAATATCAAAATTTATGAAATGAAGCTAAAGCAATGCTTAGAGAGATATTCATAGATTTCAAACAGCATTATACACACACACACACACACACACACACATATATATGTAAAACTCAATGTGCAACACCTACGATACAACTTAACCATCTTGTAGCTCAGTTGGTAAAGAGTCTGCCTGCACAGCAGGAGACCTGGGTTCAATCCCTGGGTTGGAAAGATCCCCAGGAGAAGGGAAAGGTTACTCACTCCAGTATTCTGGGCTGGAGAATTCCATAGACCGTGTAGTCCATGGGGTTGCAAAGAGTTGGACATAACTGAACGACTTTCACACACACACCCCAATGGCTCAGTGGTTAAAGAATACATCTGCAATGCAGAATATGAAGGACACACAGGTTTGATTCCCTGGGTGGGAAGATCCTAGATGAGGAAATGGTAATTCACTCCAATATTCGCCTATAGTCCACAAGATTGCAAAGAGTCAGATATGACTGAGAAACTAAGCACACACACATATTTAACTCAATAATAAGTCAAACAGCCCCATCAAAACTGAGCAGAATACTTGAATCTACTTTGCCAAATAAGAGATGAGTGTCACTGTATGTAAGCATATGGAAAGTATAGTCATCGGGGAAATACAAATTCATACTATAATGAAATACAATTACAAACCTATTTACTTTACTGTAACCCAAAAGATTGATTGTATCAAGCGTTGATAAGGATATGCAGAGTTGATATTTCCACATGTAGATTTGTTGGAAATGTAATGTGGTACAACTACTTTGGAAAACAGTTTAACATATTTTTAAAAAATTAACCCACACCTACTATACAACCTAGCCATTTGAGTCTTAAATATCAGGGGAAAGAAAACCCTCAAATAACATCAACATGTGAATGAATAAACACGTTATCTTCTAACCATACAATAAAATACTATTAATCAAAATTTTTAAAAAAAGAAGAAATAAACTATGAAACACACAAGAACAGGAGACTAAGGATAAGTCTTAATTATTAAGCTGTGTGAACCAAACCAGGCCAAAAAGGGAACATATTGTATGACTCTATAAATGCATACTATCTATGACTTATTTTTTTAAAAAGGCTAGAACATACAAACAGGAAGATATTTTATGACTGTCTGGGATGGGGGTGACAGAAATGACAGATTACTAAAGGTGCCGAGAAAATGTTTGGTGGTGATGGATATGTTCATTATCTGTGGTGATGGCCTCTACAGGAGTGCACTTACATCAAAATGGATCAAATTTTACTCCTTAAATATGTGTAACTATACCTTAATACAACATACCAAAAATAGATAAGTAAAATTTTTATGGTACCCTACTGTCACCTGGAAAATTTTTCAATTTTTTAACATGGCATGTATCAAAGGCCTCTATATTAGCTTGAATTAGTCCTAGCTTTGGACAGAAAATCTAAATGAATGGTGGTCTAAACTCAGGGTCAGCAAGCATTTTCTGTAAAGGGCCAGACAGTGAACAGTTTAGGCTTTGCAGGCCACGTGATGGTAACTTCTCAACTTTGCCTTTGTGACATGAAATCAGTTATAGATGGTATATAAAAGAATGGCATTAGTGTTATCCAGTGAAACTTTAATTACAAAAACAGATGGTGAACTGAATTTGGAAGTGTGGGCTGTAGTTTGCCTATCCCCAGTTTGAAAAATAGCCTTTGTAAACATAGGTAATCTAAGAATACGATGATGACTCCATTTTCCTCCTGGTTTACCATTTTTAATATGTGGTGTCTATGTCATGGCGGAGAAGGCAATGGCACCCCACTCCAGTACTCTTGCCTGGAGAATCCCATGGATGGAGGAGCCTGGTAGGCTGCAGTTCATGGGGTCACAAAGAGTCGGGCACGACTGAGCAACTTCACTTTCACTTTTCACTTTCACCCATTGGAGAAGGAAATGGCAACCCACTGCAGTGTTCTTGCCTGGAGAATCCCAGGGACTGGAGAGCCTGGTGGGCTGCTGTCTATGGGGTCGCACAGTCGGACACGACTGAAGCAACTTAGCAGCAGCAGCAGCAGCAGTCTATGTCACGGCACAAGACAGCCACTCTAGCATCAACCACATCTGTATTTCGGCAAATGGGAGAAGAAAAGAAAGAAAAAAAAGCATGCCTTTCTCTTGGAATACTCCTAGAAAGTTATGCACACTGTAATTTATATTTGTCTGTCTGGAAATTAATCACATGGCCACACTTAGATACAAGGAAAATTGAGCAACATAGTTTTCATTCAGGATGACTAGGTATCCAGATAATTGTCAGGGTTCTACTACAAAGAAGAGAGTATTGGGTAAAAATTCTCTTCTGCATTTTTCTAAATAGAATATGTATAGAATCCATAATTATATGAAGGAAGCAAAAAGGGAAATACATTTTTAGATAGAAATCACAAGGTTTTATTTTGTATCATTTTTAAATATTGAAAGAAACATGCTTAGTGTTAAAGGATATTTGCTTATGTAAAGAAATATAAGATTTCCCTAATGACATAGAGATGGTGTCAGACAAGCTTGTGTGTTGGGTTCAGATGAGCCTGGATGAGAATTCTGGCTTTCACTTATTGTTTATGAGAAAGTTAATAAATGTCCTTTGAATCCTAGTTTGAGAAGTGAAAGTGAAAATATTAGTTGCTCAGTCATGTCTGACTCTTTGCAACTCCGTGGACTGTAGCCTGCCAGGCTCCTCTGTCCATGGGATTCTCTAGGGAAGAATACTAGAGAGGGTAGCCATTCCCTTCTCCAGGGGAATCTTCCCAACCCAGGGATAGAACCTAGGTCTCCTGCACTGCAGACATATTCTTTACCATTTGAGCCACCAGGGAAGCCTAGTTTACTAATCTGTACAATGGGCAGATATAGTTTATTTAATATATTCACATCTATGTACTAGGACAGGGATAGTACTGCTTATCTTTGCAACACTGTAGTTACAATATCACAAGTTAGGATGATTTCTAGTGTCTGAAAGTGAAAGTGAAAGCTGCTCAGTTGTGTCCAACTCTTTGCGATCCCATGGACTGTCCATGGAATTCTCCAGGCCAGAATACTGGAATGGGTAGCCTTTACCTTCTCCAGGGGATCTTTCTAACCCAGGGATCGAATCCAGGTCTACTGCATTGTAGGCAGATTCTTTATCAACTGAACCACAAGGGAAGCCCAAGAATACTGCAGTGGGTAGGCTATCCCTTCTCCAGCAGGTCTTCCTGACCCAGGAATTGAACTGGGGTCTCCTGCATTGCAGGCAGATTCTTTACCAACTGAGCTATCCAGTGTATACATTTTATTAAATCTTCATAGGCAGAGCACAAAAGAATTTGAGGGTCTGAGGATCTTAGGTGTGCCATAGACATTTTTAAAATTCACACTGGTGTACATCACTCTAAGTAGCTGACAATATCTCACTTACATATAAACTGAGCCACTCATCACAATGCCATTCCTGAAACCTCAGTTCAGTTCAGTTCATTCTCTCAGTCGCATCCCACTCTTTGCGACCCCATGAATCGCAGCACGCTAGGCCTCCCTGTCCATCACCAACTCCCGGAGTTCACTCAGACTCATGTCCATTGAGTCAGTGATGCCATCCAGCCATCTCATCCTCTGTGGTCCCCTTTTCCTCCTGCCCCCAATCCCTCCCAGCAGGCCAACAAATCCAGAAAATACTGAGGCTGGGGTCTTAATTTTTAGCCATTCTGAAACTCCAATACTTTGGCCACCTCATGCGAGGAATTGACTCATTGGAAAAGACTCTGATGCTGGGAGGGATTGGGGGCAGGAGGAGAAGGGGACGACAGAGGATGAGATGGCTGGATGGCATCACTGACTCAGCGGACACAAGTCTGAGTGAACTGCGGGAGTTGGTGATGGACAGGGAAGCCTGGCGTGCTGTGATTCATGGTGTCACAAAGAGTCAGACACGACTGAGCGACAACTGAACTGAACTGAACATTTTTTGCTAAGAAAGGCATTGCTATTACATATTTAAATGAGATTATTACCAGCTTGTGTTTTGAAAACAATTTGCAACTATCACTGTATTTTATTTTAAGACAGCTTAATTTGGTAATCCTTGTTTGACAGATGAGAAAGCCAAAACATAGAACAGGTACCTGCCTCATAATGACAAGCAGATGTTTATTGCTGAAGCTTATTGCCACAGAGGGAGTATAAGGAATATAAGAAATACTGGGTTGGTTAATTTCAAGAAATTATAATCTGGATGGTCCACCCTTACCTTTGCAATACACAGGTGCTGGCTGTCTTAGTGGCTTCAACCATGGGTACAGCACTGAAACACATTTGTCTTCAAATTCTAGACCCCTCTTGTCCACTCACAGGTTTAGTTAACTATAGAACCTACAGAACTATCTGTCTCATGCAAAAACTTGAGGAGTAAAGATACTAATGGGTAAAATCTGAATGAGCGGTGTAGTCATGCCTGTAACCACCTTTCTGTCACCCCCCAAATGGTGGGTGCAGATTGCAGACCAAGAATAAAGCAAAACTGGGGGCAAACTGCCCACCACTTCCAGCCTGACCACAAGCTCCCTTGGAGATATATGACCCTTCTCTGCAGTCATCCCAACTACCTGCTCACCCTCACTCAGCAACTGGCAAGCTCCAAATTTACATTGGGAAATTTGAAAAAGTATCACTTCCTGACCTCATAGGCTTCGCAGGTAGTGCTAGGGGTAAAGAACCCGCCTGTCAATGCAGGAGATGTAGCAGATGCAGATTCGATCCTGGGTCGGGAAGATCCCCTGAAGGAGGAAATGGCCACCCTCTCCAGGATTCTTGCCAGGAAAATCCCATAGACAGAGGAGCCTGGCAGGCTATAGTCCATGAAGTCGTACACAGTCGGACACGACTGAGGCTTAGCACCTGGCCTCAGACCACCAGAGGTTCTGACTTAACTGGACTGGGATGGGGCTTTGATTTGGTAGGTTTTAAGAGTATATGGTCACCCTACTTATTTAACTATATGCAGAGTACATCATGAGAAATGCTGGGATGGAAGAAGCACAGCTGGAATCAAGATTGCTGGGAGAAATATCAATAACCTCAGATAAGTAGATGACACCACCCTTATGGCAAAAAGTGAAGAGGAACTAACAAGCCTCTTGATGAACGTGAAAGAGGAGAGTGAAAAAGTTGGCTTAAAGCTCAACATACAGAAAACGAAGATCATGGCATCTGGTCCCATCACTTCATGGCAAATAGATGGGGAAACAGTGGAAACAGTGTCAGACTATTTTTGGGGGGCTCCCAAATCACTGCAGATGGTGACTTCAGCCATGAAATTAAAAGACGCTTACTCCTTGGAAGGAAAGTTATGACCAACCTAGATAGCATATTGAAAAGCAGAGATATTACCTTGGCAACAAAGGTCCATCTAGTCAAGGCTATGGTTTTTTCCAGTGGTCATGTATGGTGAGAGTTGGACTGTGAAGAAAGCTGAGCACCGAAGAATTGATGCTTTTGAACTGTGGTGTTGGAGAAGACTCTTGAGAGTCCCTTGGACTACAAGGAGGTCCAACTAGTCCATCCTAAAGGAGATCAGCCCTGGGATTTCTTTGGAAGGAGTGATGCTAAAGCTAAAACTCCAGTACTTTGGCCACCTCATGTGCAGAGTTGACTCATTGGAAAAGACTCTGATGCTGGGAGGGATTGGGGGCAGGAGGAGAAGGGGAGGACAGAGGATGAGATGGCTGGATGGCATCACTGACTTGATGGACATGAGTTTGAGTGAACTCCGGGAGATGGTGATGGACAGGGAGGCCTGGTGTGCTGCGATTCACAGGGTCGCAAAGAGTGGGACATGACTGAGCAACTGAACTGAACCGAACTGAAGAGCATCCCAGGTGTTTTTAATGTGCAGCTGAGGTTAAGAACCGCAGCTCAGGGGCTCCCTGGCTGGGACTGTGGGCTGCTTCACCTTTCCCGTGGATTTCAGACGTGATCTTTCCTGTTGCTGTCTAGCCTGCTCTGTCCGATTCTCAGTTCACAACTCCTGCCCCGGTCTGCACTTTCTGGTATTTGTGTCATCCTCATTCACTGGTAATTTTCCAGCTTCCAGCTAAATGCCCGTTCCACCTCGCAGGTGTCTGAGTCAGACCCAGCTTTGCCTCGGCCTCTCTTGCTGCCTGGGTCCTGAGTCTGTTCCTGACAACCACTGTCCAAAGCTTAGCACAGCCTCCAAGACTTTGCTCCTTAGGGATGCTTCCCTGAGGCTCCTCCCAGCCAGGGGCGCCCTCAGGACCGATTTTCCCAGCAAAAATACCGGAGTGGGTTGCCATTTCCTCCTCCAGGGGATTTTCCTGAGCCAGGGATCAACCCTGCATCTCCTGCACTGCAGGCAGGTTCTTTACCTGCTGAGCCACTGGGGAATGCATACTGATACTGGTTAATATTCTCTGATGTTCCTTTGCCCTGAGAGAGAGAGGAAGGGAGTGTGGTTGTGGGGGTGGTGTTGGGGTGAGGGAGTGAAGGGTGTGGGAGGGTGTAGGGGGTGTGGGAGGGGGGAGAGGGCGGAGGGGTTGGAGGAAGGAGGTGGGAAGGAGAGCAGAATTCCAGGACATATTTCCCCAGTGAGTTCCCCATTGTTATTAAACACAAATAATTAAAGTTGATAAATTTTACGTTATCTAGTACATTTTTCATATTCTCTTAAGCCTAGTGTATTTTTAGCTTTGTATTTAAACATTTAACATTTATTACTAAAAGTATAATATAAACCATTTCATATAATTTAACTACAGTGCCTATATTTTTTGAGGAAATTTAAAGGGAAAACTATTAGCTACACAAAACTCCAAGCTTTGACCTTGTATTCATTGAAATTTGGGTCTGTAACTCATAAAATTGTTTGAAAGAAATATTTAGATACCTGGTATAAATAAGAGAAAGAATGGGGAAAGCAGTCACTTTTCACACCTACAAAAATGGAAGATGTTATATCTTCTGTCAAAGTATTCATCCTATTCAAAATTACTTGAGAAGAAAAGCTGGAGTTAATTCTCATTTATTTATATAAAGCTACAAATTAATAGTGACTACCCCTTGTCTTCCCCTTCCACTCGTTCAGCATTTCCTAGATGGAGTTAACTGGGAATAAGAAACAAGGCATGGAGGGAGTGACTCATTGACTCAGATTACACTCACCTGTTTTATCATTTTATGGGAAATAGTAAATGGATAGATGCCTATTTATTATTTTATCTCAATTTGCAATGTCATGAATGAATCTTATTATGCAATGACTGCCATTTACTCAAAATTTCTGCGGTAACATTTCATTTACATAATTTCAAGATAAATCATCTAAATATAGTAGCCTGCCCTGTTTCCTATCAGAAATTGATCAGAATATGAAAATATCAATTGATTGCTTCCAGTTGATGCATCATCTTGTACTTAATCATTTATCTATGATTTAACATTGAACTCATTTTTTTTCATTCTATTTTTCTTTTCTATGCTGATATCAATAACATTGCAGTGAATGACTCTGTATTTGTTATTTCAAAATAAATATTTTGAATTTATTCTTTTGTATAGATTTTACACAGGTCAAATATCATTAAACTTCTTAGTCTAATTGGTAAGCCTATCAAATTCATCCAGTTCTCTAAGCTTCCTAAGGGGATGAGAGCCATTTAAAAACAGGCCTATGTGTTGGTAAAGAGTGCTCAGATTGAGGAAGGAGAAGAGGGTAGAGTATTTCGGCCCCTGGTTTATGGTGGATTGGTCCGATTTCAAACACTGTTATTAAATCCAGCCATCATTACTGTTTCTATGGTGTTGACAACTTGATGCAAAGTTGCATGAGAATTCTTTACAATATAGAGTTTGTGTGGTATGTGTGTGCTCAGTTGTGTCCAGCTCTTTGCTACCCCATAGACTGTAGGCCACCAGAAAATTCCTCTGTCCATGGAATTTTCCAGGCAAGAATACTGGAGTTGGTTGCCATTTCCTACTCCAGGGGATCTTCCTGACCCAGAGATCAAACCCATGTTTCTTTCATCTCCTGCACTGGCAAGCGGATTCTTGCCAGCGGAGCCCCCTGGGAAGCCCCATGTATAGAGAGTACACAGTGTGAGCTATTACGGGGATTCATAAATTGGGAAGGGGAAATATGTGATACAACTGTCTTTCTTGTTTGGGGACATCTGCTCTTTGACCTCTTCCAACTGGTCACTGTGCCCCGTGGCTGTCGGGTGAGGTTGAGTAACCAAAGGAAGAGATTTGCCACAGGTGTTCTTTTACAGGTGTTGCTATGGCCTCTTGAGGACTTTCTTTTTTTCCAGTTAGATATCTATCAGACTTTGTGGTTCATGTTCTTCTCTGGTTATTCTCTCAGCTGTGATCAGCAGACTCTGAGATACCAGGTGGAACTTTCCACGTGGTACTGTGGTACAGCTTCTTCATATGTGTCTGTGCTACAAAAGGATGGTAAATGCTTTACCAGCAATCATTTCATTGGCTCCGAAAGGAGGTTTGATCTCGGTTCTAGTAACCAATTAGAATCTATCCCTCTTCAAAATTTACATTGTTTAATTCATAACTAAAGCATAATTATTCTTTTGTTATGAGACTATTCCATGTTTTAGTGGCCATGATGAACTTCTTTGTGTTCATTGATTTCTTTTTTTTCTTCTCGCTCTCTCCTTCTCTTTTTTTTTTTTTTGTTCTCATCACATTTACTTCCTTTGTTGACTCCATTTGCAAAGGTTGTTCCTCTGTTACTTCCATTGGGAGAGCTTCCACGTAGGTGATTTTAGGCATGAGGTACTACAGCAGAATTTAGTCCCTGAGTTTGACTGAAGTAGCCAAAACTTGTTATGTTGCTGTCGTTGTTTCTGCAAATTCTATCCCCTCTTTTCAAAATAAAGGATACAGCCACTTAAACTTTTCCAGCCAGGCTCCTCATCTCCACAATGACATTCTTCATGCCTGGGGTGGGGGGTAGAGGGCTCTTTATTTTCCCTCTCCACAGAGCATGGTCCCAGCTGTGTGGCTCCCTTCATGAATATGCATGAAATCAGATATGACATTGCCCTGCTCCCATTAATAATCTTGTCATCTGACTTGTGCTCCAGAAAGCTCCAGCCCTGGGCTTCTCAGAGCAAATGTAGCCTGAAGAAAAACAAGACAAAACAAAACAAAACAAAAAGACTCTATCTTTTTGTTTATCTTTTTTTTTTTTAATTTGATTTGGATTAAGTATTCCAACGTTTGGGCAAGGGCTTGTGAGAGGAACAGAGGAGGCAGGAAGGGAGAGAAGGAGAGGGCTCAGCGGAGAAGTCGGCCCCCGTGTGAATGGCGTGGCTTGTTGGGAGTCGAACGCGGTGGGTGTAATGGCATGCGAAGTGACCTTGAATATAGGCACTGTGGGTAGCCCCAGCTTTTTTGTAAAAGAACCATTTGCAGTGGAGGTTTGGGTTTCAGGCCTCCCAGTCATCAATCATCTCAGCCCATTCTTCTCTTTGACAGCTCAGTACAAGGCCTGACATTTGACACCCAAGACCCCAGGACTTACAACAGACACAAGCTGAGGCCCTAAGGGAGGGGAGGAGGGGAAGAGAGAGAAAAAAGCTTATTTTATTTTTTAAGCAGCAAACAAATTCTGTCACAGTAATTCTGCAGAAGAGCATCACGTTGAGTTTTGCTACTGCTTTGTGATTTTTCATGCTGCCCAGGGTTCTTAAAATAGCTTTGTGTGAACAGTTTGGGGTAACTATCTCAGCCTGGCGGGCCACTTACCATTTGGCCAGATTGAATCCAACCTCAGCATTAAAGGATGGATTGGTGGACAAGGGGGTTATCACTTTCTGGACAATGGTCCATGACATTGTGACCTGAGTGCCATTACATCATACTGTCACTTCGGGGAGAAGGCCACCCTCAGGGTACTTTCCCTTCGGAACATTGGAAAAATAAAAAAGAAGGATAATAACTCAGGCTCAGATATGAGCTCACTGAAGTCTGGGGTCAACTAATGCAAGTGTTTCAGGGATCAAATAATGGTAATTGGTGTTAAGAATTAGGTAATTTATGGTTCTAACTTTGAAAGAGTCTAAAAGGTTTATAACATGCAAGTCCCAGGATTTCATGGGTGAAAGTCCAGGTGGCTGTGCTTCTAATCCCTGTTCATCGACAGCCAGTTAAACTGAGTGCCAAGCCCTGAGCATGTGAGGCCAAGGGTATGCCATTAAATTCTTACCCAAGTCTGAGATCTGACAGATGAATCTTTCAATGACTTTTGACAATGACTATATGCCCAGCACTATACTGATATCATAGAAAATGCAAATACTTTAAGAGATGATCCCACCCCACACAAACACTACTAGACTATTTGGAGAGATAAAGCATATGTTGATAAGGTAGTGCATAGCAGGATAGTAAAAACAAATGTATTCTGATAAATCAGTGAGACTGTCTCCAGGATTACTTAGCACATCTTTCATTCTGGAAACATCAGCATCACACACGCAGACTTGAGGAAAAAAAAACATGGTTCTTCTCAGTGTAAATGTAGAAAAATATTTTGGGGATTGCTTAGGAAATATTAAAAGCTTCCTAACAATTATTAGCAGGATAGGTTTCAGTTCAGTTCAGTCGCTCAGTTGTGTCCGACTCTTTGCGACCCCATGAATCGCAGCACGCCAGGCCTTCCTGTCCATCACCATCTCCTGGAGTTCACTCAGACTCGCGTCCATCGAGTCCGTGATGCCACCCAGCCATCTCATTCTCTGTCGTCCCCTTCTCCTCCTGCCCCCAATCCCTCCCAGTATCAGAGTCTTTTCCAATGAGTCAACTTTTTGCATGAGGTGGCCAAAGTACTGGAGCTTCAGCTTTAGCATCATTCCTTCCAAAGAACACCCAAGGCTGATCTCCTTTAGAATGGACTGGTTGGATCTCCTTGCAGTCCAAGGGACTCTCAAGAGTCTTCTCCAACACTACAGTCCAAAAGCATCAATTTTTCGGCGCTCAGCGTTCTTCACAGTCCAACTCTCACATCCCTACATGACTCCTGGAAAAACCATAGCCTTGACTAGACGGACCTTAGTCGGCAAAGTAATGTCTCTGCTTTTGAATATGCTATCTAGGTTGGTTATAACTTTTCGTCCAAGGAGTAAGCGTCTTTTAATTTCATGGCTGCAGTCACCATCTGCAGTGATTTGGGAGCCCCCCAGAATAAAGTCTGATACTGTTTCCACTGTTTCCCCATCTATTTCCCATGAAGTGATGGGACCGGATGCCATGATCTTCGTTTTCTGAATGTTGAGCTTTAAGCCAACTTTTTCACTCTCCTCTTTCACTTTCATCAAGAGACTTTTTAGTTCCTCTTCACTTTCTGCCATAAGGGTGGTGTCATCTGCGTATCTGAGGTTATTGATATTTCTCCCAGCAATCTTGATTCCAGCTTGTGTTTCTTCCAGTCCAGCATTTCTCATGATGTACTCTGCATATAAGTTAAATAAGCAGGGTGACAATATACAGCCTTGATGTACTCCTTTTCCTATTTGGAACCAGTCTGTTGTTCCACGTCCAGTTTTAAGTGTTGCTTCCTGACCTGTTTAGGGGTCAATATTAGGTATGGTCAATATTAGGTATGAGCAGAGACTATATAGTAACAGCGGTGAATGGTATGGCTGAAGTAGGAGTGGTTTTTATCTTTAGCTTTAATAACTTTCCCAATAATCAATAATGGATATGAATAAATTATTAATAAATAAATGTTACGAATATTGAAAACAATAGGGCTATTCAGTTGGTCCCTGGAATCATATATCAGTTTCATTTCATTCTATGGATTTTCTCTCAGTGTGGAAAGTCTGTCAACATCCTCCTTTCATTCCCCTCCTGGAAATAGTTAATAATGTTCATGCTTCTGCAAGAGCAAAGGTGAATCAGCCTCTGAACCTGAGTGAAGCTCTTTAGAGTAGATGGGGGCTCCTCTTCTCTATTTCCACAATGCCCTGTGCACTTGAATAACACTAACAAGTTGTATTAATTTGGGAGTGACTTTTCGACCTTGCTCATTCAACTGGGAGCTTCTTGAGGGCCAGACCCTGCCTTTGTCAGGCAATTTACACATGTTTATTCCTCCAGAGTGTAGGTCCTTACCAAAAGAGGCATTCGATGACCTACTGAAGACTTAACAAGTATATGAATAAAAATCTGCTTCGATATCTCCTTAGACAAGCTTTATCACTACAGTTTTAGGGCACTGATTTGTCCACCTGTAAGCAGGCACCCTGGGGGAGGAAGTGGCAACCCACTCCAGTATTCTTACCTGAGAAATCCCATGGACAGAGAAGCCTGGTGGGCTACAGTCCGTGGGGTTGCAACTAAATCAACACCACCACCAGGCAGGCACACATTCCTTAGTCTTTGAGCTTTGCTTTGTTATCACTTTTGGCAGTAAACAAATTTATTTTTCTCACTTTTCCTGAGCTTCTTGTCAAGAATGGATGAATAAAAACTTACCAGACTCTCATCTACTTTCACTGAAAATTGCCGGTGCTTTTTTGCTCCTGCTTTACCTTTCTTTCCTTGTTGTTAATTTTTTAAAATATGTCTCTCTTTTTTGAAAAGCTTTTAAATTCTCTAAGAAATAATACTGTATTTTTTTGTTTTTTTTTTAAATTCTCCAAAATAAAGTATCATTTATAATGATGTAAATTTCAGGTAGTTAATTCCTGTCCAAAATAGCTTTTATTCCCCAAGTTATTTATTTACTTTTTCAAGTATCTTGCTATTCATCTATGTTTGGATAAATCTGTGGTACTTTTATTTGGTGTGCTTCTTTTTCCCTAGAAAACTTCACCCACTGCTGTCAAGAATTTGAAGTCCAAATCATAATTTTCCCCCCACTCTGTTAAAGAAGTACAGAATCTGCAATATTGCAAAATGAAATGTCTTAATCTTGAGGGGAATTCTCTGATCCATAAACTAAGAGCTTTGCTTAGCCATGAGCTTGTAGAAGTAGTGCTTTTCATTCTGTACAAAAGATCTACAGTTAGCCTGAAAATGTCACACTGTGGAGATGATTAGTTATAATGTAAATAGAATGTACCACTGAAAGCAAACTCAGGACAAATGTCTTGGTTTTGTTTTAAAAGTTAGCTATTTCCTAGTGTGGGCAAAAAAAAAAAGAAAAGAAAGAAATCAAACATTTGTAATTAACAATACTGACTACCATCATTTTAATACTTTCAAACTATGGAGACAGCTGACTTTCAGTGCAATCAGAGTGAAGACTGCATTGTTGGGTGGAGGAACTCCATGGCTCTTTTTCTCCTATAGGTTCACCATGTGTCACTACAGAATTGGAATTCAAGAGGTGAGCCTGTATTTCTAATCATGTTGATATTTCCCATGTAGCATCTTAGTCAGCTCCTTGAATTCTTCACACAAAACTATAAAAAGGTCATCAATTATAAGGACCTTATGTAAATACTGGGCAGTTTTGTGATTCTATTCTGAGCAACGTTTATATACATCTGCTCAAATAAATTAATTTTCTTGTCCCAAATGACTCATTTAGTAGAAATAGAAGTTTTCATGCCAATGCAAATAGAGAAGGGAAAGAGGGCACAGGGAAATGAGGAGAATGGGAATTCACTTTGTAATCTACCAGTTTATGAGCATTGGCACATGGTTTTTAAATGGAAAAGCATTAAGCAAATAGTTATTAATATATGGGGAAAGAAAGGAGAGAGAAAGGATTAGGAATCTAATCTTCTTATATGGAAAGTAACCATGTTGAGGGTTTGGTGTGCATACAGACATGCCTGCGTTCTAGTCCAGTTTGCACTGTTTTCCTGGCTTGAGAATCTGACTCACTTCAGTTAATTTCTCAGAGCCTTATTTCTACATATGCAACACCAAAATGTAGTTTTTCAAACTGTGATCACTGGCAGCTAAATGACACAACACTTCTATCTTCTGTAGGTGCTAGGGGCAGCTCCACATGTATTGGGCATCCCATTACAGATGAAGAAAGGCTTGCAAACTTTGCTCAGTCATGTTACAGGCTAAGATGAGTCTGACAAATCCTTGAAACTCCACCTGAGGTCTGGAGTCATGACCATATGGATTTTAACAGCAGTTTCTTTCCTGCCAAGAAGCAAAGTTTCTAGACAGAGCTTCCACCATGTTTCCATCAACCCATTGCAATGAGTCATATAGACTGCTCCAAAAACTGTATTTTCTTCCTATCACTTGTTGCTGCTGCTGCTGCTGCTAAGTTGCTTCAGTCATGTCTGACTCTGTGCGACCCCATAGATGACAGCCCACCAGGTTCCACCGTCCCTGGGATTCTCCAGGCAAGAACACTCGAGTGGGTTGCCATTAGATCTCAATAAACTTCCTCTTTTGGCATTTATACCCTCCCCCCCCATCATCTAGCATTGATTATCCTATTTTTGTGGTATTCATTGACACTGTCATTTTATGAATTATCCATCCCAATCATATTGCCAGCCCTTTGACGTCTCTTGAAATCTCTCCCTCTTTCTACATGACCTTTTTAGAGCACTGGCATTCTCCTCCAGCTTATGCCCATGATTATTTTTTCAAAATTTAGTTCATCCTTCTCCATCCAAGAATCTTTCTGAATGAAATTTACCTTCTTTGAACTGCTGCTTTATTTTGTGTTCCTCAACTTTTCTGAAGAATGGATGCATTTATGTTTTTCATACTTCTTTTCCCTTGCCATTTCTTCAAGTTTTCCTTTCTTTTCTATTGAGAATGCAAACTCTTCAGGAGATAGCATTACATTTATAAAACATGTTGTATTCATTATATGGCCCAGCAGAGTTCCTAATATAGGATAAAAATTTTAATAATTGATTTTTGAATATAATTGCAATTAATTGAATGCTACTACAGATTCCCATTAGCTATTACTATTATTTTTGCATGTATTCTGCTTTTTTTTTAAATCTCCCTTCCCTAAATAGGTAGAAAGATTGATTTATTGATTTGCATACAAGTATTGGTATTCATCTATCTGTATTTTTAATTATATCATGGCAATGCCCCTGAAAACAAAAGTTCATTTTGAACTGTGGCATTTCTTGGTCCTAGAATGGGTCCTTACATATAGATTCAAGGTAACACATTTCTAATGGAAATTAACTAGCAAAATTTCACTAGCAGAACTTCAAGTTTCACACCTTTGTTCTTTTCTAATTCCAGTCTTTGAAACCTAGCTGTATCATGTGCTTCTGTGTACTTGTCCAATAAGACCTCAATCCAGGTTCAAGAAATAAAATAGTGTTATTTCAGTTGTATTCTTATAATTCTTAAAATGCATTACTATTGTATAGATGAGTAAATGACTTGATCTCTACTTCACTAAGTAGAAGAGGGAGTTTGCTAATTCACTCCAGGTCTATTCTTTGAGTCCTGCTACAGTTTTGGGCCCTTAAGTATAAGGATAGCAAAACCTGAATAATAATGAAGAAAGAATGTACTATATGCTTTGAAAAGAAGGAATCTAAACAGTAGAAGAGAAGATTAGAAATACTGGTTCTGCAACCACAGTATTTGGTTTGAAAATCAACCCACCACCCACTTGACTCTCTGTTTCAATTATCTTATCTATAAAATGGAAATAAAATGCAGCTTCATGGGGTTATTTGGAGGATCCAATGGTATACGGAAGTAATGTGCTTATACAGTCTCTGGCAGAATATGGCTTTTATTCCATCCATGCTAGCTATTATGTTTATGATTCTGACCATGAATTCATCCGGTGGATAGACCCCGTGCTTTTGCTGTGGGTCAGTCCACTCAGGTGAAGCCACAGTCAAGTGCATGCTTATTAGGCCAACACAGGTTCCAGCTCCCAGGGCCATGTTTCTTAGTTCCATCTGTGTGGGCTGAGTGTGAAGGAGGATGGAGAAGCTGAAGAGGAAGAAAACAAGGCCCCTGAGCATTAAACAGAGTCTATTCCCCACGCCTACTCCAAGAGATTAAAGAGATGGATTCTCGAGCTGTTCTTCAGACTGACTAATTTATATGTATATTGAGGACTCAGCCAGAGAATTTTTTTTGAAAGGAGCTAGGGGAAAATATGATGCTCTCACAGTCCCAGCGGTGTTGCCACATCCATTTTACTAGCGCATTTATCCTTTAGTACTTCCATGGATTGACATGAGGGAGGAATCCGCATGTCATGGGAGATAACATCTCACTGTTGCCAAAGGAGTCTATTCAGACATGCATGTTAGTGGGTTGATAACTTATTCGGTATTGCAGAGGACTCAAAGATAGACATTTCGCCTTTTATCTCCATCTCTGTGCTCCCTGCATACTAAAGATAGTGCAAAACAGCCAGATACATCTTAACTAACCCACGCAGAAAAGAGGGACTTTCGCTAGCCTGCTGCCAGGGCTGCGAAGTGAAAGGAACAAGGTGTCACAGGGCCTAACGACAAATGAATTAAACATGTTTATGTCCCAACTTGAGTGGTCTGTGAATGTATTTTTAAAGCTCACACCTAGTGATAATTTAGCAAGAAGAGGCGTAAAATACATGGGATGCAGACATTTTGCAGCAGTCTGGGGTGGAGGGGTGGGCGATAAAAAAGCAAATAGTGAGGTTGCAATTAAAAAAAAGTGGGCACGTTAACTCATATGGATATTTCTACTAGTTGGCACACATTCTGAGGAGAAGGAAAGAAAAATGAAAACTTATTTAAACAATGGCTCTAAATATGTATTAAAACAGAAACCATTCGAATTGCCTCTGTATTCTCAGAAAGGTAAAGATGCAGGATTCTCTATTAGACACTGTACAAAAGGAACATCTATCTTTTTGTCAGCACCAATCATTGAGTATTTATCCTTTACTCACATAGTATGTGTCCTCTCTCGATTACCTATGGGTGGCAGTAAAGTGGGATCATTTAAGATAATGTTCAAGATAACATTTCAAATATACAAGGTGAAGTTGACCGTGAAGATAGTGATTCCATTATTTTAGATCAGCAAGATCATAGCAACTCAGACATGATCTAAAAACTGAAGCCCAAAAGTGAAATTTTGGTCAAAATTTCTAACTCACTTTTTGTGTTTAGCTAGAATTTAGCTATGCTATTAATATAAAATATAATTATCTAAACAAAAACTAATATTTTAGAGAAAAGTGAAACTCTTAATGGTCACTGTTGCTCTGCTTAAAGAGCTTGAAACATGATTCAAAGAATACAAACCAAGATGATAAAAAGTGATTCAGTTGGAAGATGTCAAGTAATTTTTATATTTTGCTTTCTAGCTCTTTTCCAGATTTTCCAAATATTCTAAACTTAGTATGTATTTTTATAACCAAGAGAAATGTGTAAGTGCTTCTTAAGCATACTTTATTTATTAAAACCTATTGTTTGTATGATCCATATGGCCCCAAATTATATATACATATATATATATATATATATATATTTTTTTTTTTTTTGCTAAGTCGCTTCAGTCATGTCTGACTCTGTGCGACCTCATAGACGGCAGCCAACCAGGCTTCCCCATCCCTGGGATTCTCCAGGCAAGAACACTGGAGTGGGTTGCCATTTCCTTCTCCAATGCATGAAAGTAAAAAGTGAAAGTAAAGTCGCTCAGTTGTGTCCGACTCTTAGCCCACCAGGCTCCTCTGCCCATGGATTTTCCAGGCAAGAGTACTGGAGTGGGGTGCCATTGCCATCTCTATATATATATATATTTCAAACATATTTTATTGAAGTACGGTTGATTTATAATGTTACATTAATTTCTAATCTAGTGTTTACTTAACATTGTTAAATGTTCCTTTTAAACATCTTTGAAACAAAGGAATGCTATATTTGAAAAAGTTTTCCTCATGCACACAATATTTAGGAAAATATACCATGTTTTTCATGGTCAAGTAGATCAAAAGACTGTTTATTTTGAGATCTTACCAGGTCTCCAGTAGAATTAATTGAATATACAGAAATGGGTTCAATTTTTTTTCAAATGAAATATATAGGTGGCTCAGATGGTAAAGAATCTGCCTGTACTGCAAGAGACTGGGCTCTCTCCCTAAAACAGGAAGATCCCCTGGAGAAAGGACTGGCAACCCACTCCAATCTTGCCTGGAGAATCCCATGCACAGAGGAGCCTGGGCTACAGTCCATAGGGTCACAGACAATTGGACACGATTGAGCAGCTAACACTTTCACTTTTCATCTGTAAGTACAGTGTGTGTGTGCATGTATGTGCATACATGTGCAGTTGTGTCTGATTCTTTGAGACCCCATGGGTTGTAGCTCATCAGGTTCCTCTGTCCATGGGATTTCCCAGGCAAGAATATTGGAGTGGGTTACCGTTTTCTACTCTAGGGGATCTTCCCGATCCAGGGATTGAACCCATGTCTCCTGCACCTCCTGTATTGGCAGGCAGGTTCTTTACCAACTGGGCCACCTGGGAATACCACCTGTAAGTAGAGTACTAGGTGTTATTAATATATATATATATATAAAACTTAAAATATTATACACCTAACAGCATCCAATCTGTCCACACTCTTTGGAGGGTTTGTGTTGGTATTAGGAAGTATAAGAGCCCTGCCTCTCCTTCCTAACTCCTTCTTCTGCTTTCAGTTGATTTTTAAAAAATATGTTTGTACCTCTCTATAAATGAAGTGGAAAACAAGTGTTTTTATTTATTTATTTTTTTGATCATTATAGGGAACAAAACTGAAAATTCCAGGCACCTATAAACTTGGGTAATCTCATTTAGCTACATGTGCTAAGATAGAAAATGTTTACTCTTCAGCTTTGTGTCATGTCGAACTAGCTGATCTTTAATGGAAAGTTCCTTTGTCTCAGTCCTAGTACTTTCTATCATTTTCGAGATGGGCATAAGATTTCTTTCTTTCATTTTCCAGTTTAACAGTGAATGAGTTTTGATTGGTCAGGAGCTTCATTGAAATCCTTGAGTGCACAGGGTATTTCATGAACTCAAGAACTATTTAAAAATAAACTATAACTGTAAATGCAATTTTATAGTAAGGCCATCAGCTTTGAAAATATAAATCTATAATATTTATATATGGGCTGCCGTTGCACAGAAGTCATAACCTCCCATGAGAATGTGTATGTGTATGCCTTTGCATCCCACCTCGAATGATTTTAACTTTTAGCTTTTCTTCATGAGCACCCAGATTAGTGTCTGCGACTTATGGCTGCATCAATTCATACAGAAATGCATTGTACCACTGCAAGGGAAGCAGTTCATCTTCTACATGACAACACTTGCACATCTCCAAAATCTGAAAGGACTCTAGACATGCAAAGTCAGAATGGCTTTAGAAAGAATTCGGGGCTAATTATAAACCTGACAAGCAGGAATTTACAGAAATAGAACAGAGCCATGCTGGGTGATATGTCTTTGTTGATATGTCTATTTATAAATTGACATTGGACTAAAATACTGAATACTTGGACCTACCCAAATACATGAGTATATTATTAACTAATATACTACTATACTAACTAGTATATTCTACAAATTCAGAAGTCTATTGATTTGAAAAACAGCTGGTTAATAATCATTGGGCTGCCAAAATTTTGCTTTGAATTTTCAAATTAATTAGTGGGTTTGAACACAATAGCATCAATATGTTCAATATTTAATTTTTTTATTTAGAACTAATGTTTAAGTTCCCTGAACATACAACATTAGAAATGATTCCTCGGTGTAATTACTCTTATTTCCTAATCACTCTCATTTGGAGTTTGTTTATATTTATAAACACACAGAATTTGAAAGTACCAAAATATACTAATTCAAAAGAAATCCCCTTTTGTGGATAAAGTACTTATGAATATCAATCATATGGAAATTTCTTTGATATTTCTAGTAAGATCCAAGTGCATTTCAGTTCAACTGTTAGTTGTATCAGGATGAAAACAGCCTTGTGTTATGGTCAACTTCACATCCAATGAATTGTGTCTATAAATTTACACTTCCTTAATACCTCTGGCTGTAGATTTGATCCTGATAAATGTGACACCATTGGAGGTTCATTAAAAACATGGCCTACATTAGAAAACATCCATTAGATAATATTTTATTCAATAGCAGTTAATTGCATCTTGGTTTAAATAGCTTTTGCTTATGACTGAGCAAGAAAGAGAGCAAACAATACTTGCACACTTTAATTTTCAGTAGTTGATTAGTAAATATTGTTCAATGAAATATTTTTGTGTCATTCTCCACTAAGGCATTAAACCACATAACTTCAACTAGAGTCTTTATGTAGCTAATTCCCAAATATAAATCTCCAGCTGCCATATTTTTAATGAGCAGTTTGAATTCAACTGCATGATGAACTTTCTATATGGACATTTCTCCAGGCTGGCAATATCAGCATGTCTCTTTCAAGCTTCTGCCTTCTCTTCTGTGCCTTGCAAAAGTCAACGTGCAAGTGAAAGTCAAGTGTAAGTCAATGTGAAAGTCAATACCTCTGCCTTCAGTTGTTAAATCCTCATTGGTTACTTTCTTTTTTTTTCTCTCTACATGCCATGAGAAGCAAACTAAGTTTATTTTGTCTGTCTTTGCAGTTCTTCCCATGCTCATCTTTTCTTTCTATTTCCACTCTTACTATGTATGCTCAAGCTCTCAACATTTACTGTACAGACTTCAGTAACTTTCCAGTTGGTCTTTCCTTCTACCATCTTCTTTGACCTTAGCCCACTTTAGCATAACTACAAATTAATGTCTCTTTTGCCTATACTTAGAATATTAAAAACTCTTTTTTAAAAAATCTTCAGTTGTTCTCAAATCCAAACTTCCAGAATAAACCTTTCCACAACTGGCTCTGAACTTATTTTCTAAGGAATTCTGCTTTTAGCTTTGACATAAAAAGAGCTTGGACATAGTCACTCCCAGATTTCTAACAAGCAAAAGCTGGACAAGATGAAAATCAACAACTTTTCTCAGACCCATCAGAGAACTGACATGACAAGGGAAATTGCCATCTTGAAATTTGAAGACAAGGAGATGTCTTGAGAGACATTAATGCAGATATGTTTACCAGGAGCAGAAGCCTCTGGGTCCATAAGCTGAGAGGAACATGAAACTGGGAGTGTGACAAATTACTGGAGTGAGGATGTGGATTAGTAGGCGGGAGAATACTCAAAGCTACAGTCTTAGGAGGTACTGACACTTGTACTGGACTTTCAGTCCAGGAATGCTATGAAGATCCAAGAAAGGCGCTCCCTCAGAAGTCCTGGCAGAGGGAAAAAGGAACAGAAAACTTTATGAAACATATCCAGAGTCTTTTCCATATCAGAATTCTGCTCTTCATGGAAAGGAGTTTGCCAGAGCATAGTTCTAAAAAACAGTTCTGCTAGAATAAGGGAATTCCTCTGTACTCCAGCTCCATACAGCCTTCCTGTTGGACCTAAAGTGGGAGGGGGTGGATTACAGGCAACTGGGGACATAACCAGAAAGTTATACAGCATTTCTACCCTCTGTACCCTATCACCACACCAACAAGGATTCAGGATAGTCACAGTAGATTACAGCTGAAAGGGCTGTGACACATAGATTCTCTCTGAGAAGTAGTGCATAGGAAAGTCCCAAAGTCAAGTTAAAGGACAAAATTAAGGACTAGAGGAATTTGAAAACTCTGAAGCCTAGAAGTACAGAAAACATGAAACACAGCCCAACTATTAGGCAGATTAATGCAAATCCTCACGCTAAAAATCTGTTTACCTCAGTTCCTATTCCCTGATACTACATCTGCAAACTTATACATATATAAATATTTATATTTATAAATTTATAAATAAAAACCTGCAAATAAATAAAGCAAAAATAATAAATCGTACAAGAGGCAAGGAAAAAGTGTGTGAAAAAAATAACCCATCAGAACACAGACTCATATATGATACAGGTGCTGAAATTTTCAGACAGGTAATTTAAAATTACAGTTTCATACATTAAGGTTGCTGATGAAAATATATAAGCAATATACAAAGAGAAAATTAAAAACAAAACCAAATAAAACAAAAATAGATAGACACTGAAAAGAAGAATAAAAAGAAATGCTAGAAATCAAAAACTTTGTGTTAAAAATGAAGAATGCCTTCAACAGGCTCATTAGCAGACTTAACATAACCAAAGATAGAATTAAAGACTTGAAGATGTGGCAATAGAGACTTCCCCAACAGAAAAGTAAAAAACCAAAAATAATAAATAAGCATTTAAAAACTGAATGAAAATGTACATAAATGGAGTACTACAAAAAACGAAAAGAGAATGAAACAGCAATATTTGAAGAAATAGTGGCTGAGAAATTCTAAAATTGATAGACACCAAACCACAGGTCTAGATGCTCAGTGAACATCAAGCAGCATAAATACCACACACACACACACACACACACACACACACACACACACACACACACATTATATTCAAATTTTAGATAATTAGATACACAAAACTGAAGGAAGCTGGAGGAGGAAAAAACATCTTAACTTAGAGGAATAAAAATGAAAATTACATCAGACTTCTTTTTGAGAAACTTGCAGTCAAGAAGAGAGTGATGTGATATATTTAAAGTGTTGAAAGAAAACACTATCAACTTGGAATTACACATCGAGCCATAGGAGAAATAATGACTTGCTTAATAAAGAAAAGCTGAAAGAGTTCATTGTGAGCACACCTCCTCCATAAGAAATGTCAAAAGAAATTTTTAAGCAGAGGAAAAAAACTGTTCAATACATAGGTCAGAAATTGGGATCAATATAAAGAAAGGAAGAGGATAGAAAGAAAATTTATTATTACTATTTAATTGATCAAAATGACCAGTTAAATACTAAATTGATGCTAAAATAATGACTAACATTTAACTGAGTAATTTTAGTATATATGCATACACACACACACACAAAGAGTTACATCAGTAGTCCAAGGGATAAGAATTAGGAATGCTATATTATAAGGTATTTATGAAATATGTGAAGTATACAGCCTGTACTTGAAAGTGGACATAGATTATTCCAAAATTTGTATTGTAAAACCTAAGGTAAATCACTAATTTTAAAAGAAAAGCATAAATGATGTGATAAAAGAGATGATAAAATGGGATCATATAAAATGCTCAGTTAAGACCAGAGAAGGCAGAAGGGGTTGGGGGCAAAAAATGAATTCAACAAGAAAAAAGTGGCAAGATGATAGATATTATTCCAAGCATATCTACCGGTACTTACTCTCAATGTGAACGGTCTAAAAACATTTAATTGTTAGAGTGGATTAAAAAAATCAAATAAATCAAATAAACCCTCATTTCCATCTTTTGGACTTACCTACTCCTATTTTAAATAGAGTACACTATGATGTTAGAAAACAAAAATATAAATGATAATCTCCTAAACTCTGCCCACAAATCAATTGTAACATGAAGATTGAATTTGACTGATGGATGGAAAAGGAAATAGCCACCCACTCCAGTATTTTTGCCTGGAAAATCCCATGGACAGAGGAGCCTGGTGGGCTGCAGTCCATGGGGTCGCTAAGAGTCGGACAGGACTGAGCAACTTCACTTTCACTTTTCACTTTCATGCATTGGAGAAGGAAATGGAACCCACTCCAGTGTTCTTGCCTGGAGAATCCCAGGGACGGGGGAGCCTGGAGGGCTGCTGTCTATGGGGTCGCACAGAATCGGACACGACTGAAGTGACTTAGTAGCAGCAGCAGCCAGTATTTTTGCCTGGGAAATCCCATGGACAGAGGAGCCTGGTGGGCTATAGTCCATGAGGCTGCAAAAGAGTCAGACATGACATAGTGACTAAACAGCAAACAGAACTGGTTGAAGTGAGTAGATATTTTACATTTGTAAGCATTTAGGAGCAATGTTTTCTCTCTAAGATTGAGAATTAGGTCAATAGAAAACTGAAAACTAGTCTATTATATTCTGCTCATTAAAGGTTTTAAGAATGTATTTATAAAGGTATGCTGTCTGAGACATGTTTGCTATAATGATAACAAATAAAATATCTAAAAATATAATTTATATCTATACTAAATTTTTTTTAATTAATATGAGTAATGACTTCTTTTATTGCATCTAAGTGGCAGGTAAAATTATTGTATGTTGCAGTTTGTTATGGCTCTTCTAGAAAATGTTAGTTAATAGTAGTATAATCCTTGGAAACTTCCTTCCAGAGTTCATAGAAGTCTGGGTCTGTAGCCTACAAAAGACACATAGGGTACATATTTAGGTGAGCTTGTAAAGTCTTTGAGAAAGCAAAGATGGAGAATAAAAAATTCTATTGATGTACTTCTGCTACAGGTTTTGTCTGTTAACCTCATGGAGAATTTATTTATAATTAAACTACCAAAATCTTTCTTGGCCAATGTGTTCTTTATTTTGAAAGATAAAAACTGTCAAATAATAGATTTTTGAAATGCAAAAAGAAGTACTGTTTTTATAACTCTATTCAAGATACTTCTCCCCCTTATAAATAGGTCATTATACTTCAAGCATTTCTTTTAGCAAGAGAGTCTTTATTCCTTTTTTTTTTTTTAAATCTCAGCATAATCAGCAGGAATTTAAATAACTTTATTATTTGCATTTCAAATTACAGTTGAAGAAACTGAAGTTGGTTTTATAAAGCACAGCAAGGAAAGGGAATTAACAAGGAAGTCAGTTTTACCTGAACCATTTTTTAAATTTATTTTTTTATTTAAGGATAATTGCTTTATAGAATTCTGTTGTTTTCTGTTAAACCTCAACATGAATCAGCCATAGGTATTATTAATTTGTAATTCCTTAAACTCAATGTAGTCTAAAAAATGTATGTTTCCATTCTCCTTTGAATTTAGAAAAAGAATGAATAAATTATGTAGTCAAGTTGGAATGTATGGACTCATGCACATTCTTCCACAGAAAGAAAATAAATACTAGGTGATTGTTTCAGCACAAATAGATTGATACAGCTACTCATTTCAAAATGCTAACTTTATCTGTGAACAGCAGATGCAGACAAGTATGGGTGCCTGATAACAAGGATGCAAGATGGATACAAATGTTATCAGCAATCGCTTGTGCATTAGGAACGTGAGTCCCTAAGGCTGAGTTGGCACCACAAAGGTAAATGCAAAATTTTCCTTTTCTTCAGAGATTTTTCAGTCAAACTCTGGTTTTCTTCTTGATATTCCAGATATCATTTTCAGCATTTTTTTTCAAATTTGAATGTTTATATGATCACCTGGCAATCTTGTTAAATGCATGTTCTGAATCAGTAGATTCTGGGTAGAGTCTAAGAATTTGCATTTCCAGTAAGCTCCTAAGTAATGGTAATACTGCCCGTCTTAGGACCAAGCTTTGAGATGTAAGGTTTTAATTTATTTTTAAAAATTTATTTTTAATTGAAAGATAATTGCTTTACAATATTGTTTTGGTTTCTGCTATACATCAACATGTGAATCAGCCATAGGTATACTTATGTCTTCTTCCTCTTGAACCTTCCTCCCACCTCCCACCCCTCTAGGTTGTCCCAGAGCACCAGTCTGAGCTCCCTGAATCATACAGTTAATTCCTACTGGCTATTTATTTTACATATGGTAGTATATATTTCCATGCTACTCTCTCCAGGGTTTTAGAAGATTACTCTACACATTTAAGAGGAGCTTGGTAATGTACACATTGTTATAAACTATTACTTTATATTAAAGAGCATTTTTTGCTCTTTGGATACATAATAAAATTCACAATGACTTCTTCATTTATAGTTTGGTAGCTTTTGATACTGTAGATAATAAAAAACAAATCGCTTTGTTTTGGTCACTTAGGGGACTTTTTTTCCCTTTGCAGTGATTTAGATCGACCCCCTTTGTCGTGAATCAGATTTGGATTCCCAAAAGTTAAATTGTGTGTTTATCAGTAGAGAGACAATCTTTTCCATTCAGGCAGAATCACTTTTGGATTTGTCACTTTGCTTTCACTCATAAGTCATCATCCTCCGTTACATGTGGAGAACACAAGGTGCTTTAGTAAGTGGAAGGTAAGTCGCTCAGTCGTGTCTGACTCTTTGCGACCCCATGGACTGTAGCCTACCAGGCCCCTCCCTCCATGGGATTCTCCAGGCAAGAGTACTGGAGTGGGTTGCCATTTCCTTCTCCAGGGGATCTTCCCAACCCAGGGATCAAACCCGGGTCTCCCGCATTCCAGGCAGACGCTTTAACCTCTGAGAAACCAGGGAAGCATAAGCAAGTGTCAATTGCAGAGTTAATACCTCACTATATTGCAAAAACAAATACAGCTTATCCCTGACTTTGGGGCTGGATGATGTAGCCAAACAATTTCAAAGTAGTTTTTGAAATAATTAAATATGTAGGATACTCGAAGGGAGAAGTGATCTGTTAGTTATCCTCTAGTTAGAAGAGAATCATGGAAAGCTTAGTGAAAGAGGTTGAGCAAGGCTTAGAGGGCTAAGAAGGACTTGGCCATCTAGACAGGGCTGTCAATGACATTGAAAAGGAAATCCGTGCAGTATTCTAGAAGTCTGTGGAAGTCTGGTTAGTTTGAGGCAGTGCAAGTCATTTATTACTGATGAGACAATCAGTGGAAAAGAAGGCAAAAGGTAGAAAGAGAACAGACTACAAATAGTGTCAGGCAGCTGCAAGTTTATGTGTTTTATCTTGGCAATAGGAAGTCATTTATGATTTTAAATAGGGTAATGATGTGAAAACAAATATTTTACTGTGAGTTCTTTATCTTCTCTTCAGTGTTATGCAGAACAGATTTCTTCTACAAAATGTAAGTTTCTACTATAGCCTTTTCAGAGTTTAGTGCTTGTTAGACTCTGCACATATATATGTACATATATATGCAGAAAAGAAAGTTAAAGTGTTAATCACACAGTCATGTCTGATTCTTTACAACTGCATGTATTGTAGTCTGCCAGCCTCCTCTGGCCATGGAATTCTCCAGCAGGAATACTGGAGTGGGTAGTCATTCCCTTCTCCAGGGGATCTTCCTGACCCAAAGATCGAACCTGGATCTCCTGCACTGAAGGAAGATTCTATACCATCTGCGTTACCAGGGAAGCCTGATATAATGAATATGTGCTATACAAATGTCTAGGTTTTACCTCAGTTGTTTTAAATCTTAATTAAAAAAAAAAACTTGCAACCTATAACTATATTTTTTAAAAAAGATCAAAGTGTTAATTCATTTAGAAATTACTAAAATCCTGTACTAAACCCTGTACTTTTATTCATAATCTCTTTAAATCTTATTTCTAAGTTACACTTTTACAGGTTATTGCCTTTGGACAAAATCGTAAAACGTGCTGCTATGTCTAAATTAAACTTTAGTAAGTTTTAAAAAGCAGAATAAATGACTTTATTGTATTCTTTAGAAATTATTCATATTAATTATAACAGATTCTAGCAATGGGTCTACAAAGAAAACATTAGAAAAAATTTTCACCAAGTTTTTTTTCACCAAGTTTTTTTAAACAAGTTTAAACATACATAAGTTATACAGATTTGTATAATAAATATCTCAAACCCTTTATATAGATTCACCAGCTGCTCTAATTTTTCGCATTTGTTTTTTCTACATACAATTGGGTCAGGCTGAAGTATTTGATAATATATTGCAGGTATCATAACACATTCATTCCTAAGTATTTCAGAATGAATCTCCACCAGATAAGTAAATTCTCCTTCAATAAGTATAATAGTGTTGTGATAACTAAGAAAAGTAGCAATAATAACAGTACCATAATAGTACTAACAATGTCCTTTAGGAAGTTAGGGTTAGGGTTAGAGTGAAGAATAGAAAACTTTTCCACCCTCCATACCCAGGTAAAAATTTGATTCTGCAGAAACAGTAGAAGTTAATGCATATTCACTTGAGTGAGGGACAAGAACCTACCTGGAGCTCAGGATCCTATACAAATAACAATCAGAGACTGGATAATTCCAGGATATGGATAGAACACTTGCCTGCTTAAGACCGTCTCCAGATACAAGACAGAATTTGGTTGCCGTGGGAAGAAAGGCAGGAATACTGAGAAAGAGTCATTCTCAAGGTACACATGCTCTGCATAAGGGTGAAGCTCAACCAGGACAATCAAAAACCACTTTTTTCCCCCATAGTGAGCGCAGCATCGAGTAACAAGCAACAGCGGTCTAAAAATAGTAGGCAAGAACTTGGGAAGACCCCTCTATGGGAATTAATTATGTGCGGGAACTACTAAAATGTTAGAGTGGAGCTGGGACATTTGGGAAAAAACCCATGTCACCCCTAACCCTTCATTAAGCACAAGGTGCTAACGTTAAAATCTGTGGTGCCTTAAAGATAACTTTAGGAGTGAAGCCCCAGTTCCAGCTTCTTGTCTTACTATATTTCATGATAATATTTCACACTAAGAGCCAGAAAAAAACAGTGTGCCTGATTATGACTCTAAGTATTATTTACTTTAGTCTCTACATTTTTATTTATAATGTCTCCAATCTCATAAAAACTATGAGACAACTAAATAAAGCGAGGGAAACATAATCACTCATTTTCAAAAGAAAAAGAAGGTAGAGACCAAGAGAAAACAACAACTTTAAAATAACTATGAATAATATGTTAAAAGATTTGGTGTAAAAGTTGACAATATGAATGAAGAAATGAGGTATTTTAGTAGAGATATGAAAGCTGCTGCTGCTGCTGCTAAGTCGCTTCAGTCATGTTCGACTCTGTGCGACCGCATAGATGGCAGCCCAATAGGCTCCCCCGTCCCTGGGATTCTCCAGGCAAGAACGCTGGAGTGGGTTGCCATTTCCTTCTCCAATGCATGAAAGTGAAAAGTGAAAGTGAATTCGCTCAGTCGTGTCCGACTCTTAGCGACCTCATGGACTGCAGCCTACCAGGCTCCTCCATCCATGGGATTTTCCAGGCAAGAGTACTGGAGTGGGGTGCCATTGCCTTCTCTATTTAAAGGCAAATAGAAATGCTAGAAGTTTAAAAAAAAAATCAGAAATGAGGAATTATTTTAACAGATATTTCAGCTAATTGGACAAAAATGAAGACTGGATGAGTTAAGTTAATAATGCTGCTGCTGTTGCTAAGTTGCTTCAGTCATGTCCGGCTCTGTGCGACCCCATAGACAGCAGCCCACCAGGCTCCCCTGTCCCTGGGATTCTCCAGGCAATAACACTGGAGTGGGTTGCCATTTCCTTCTCCAATGCATTAAAGTGAAAATTGAAAGGGAAGTCCCTCAGTCGTGTCCGACTCTTAGCGACCACATGGACTGCAGCCTACCAGGCTCCTCCATCCATGGGATTTTCCAGGCAAGAGTACTGGAGTGGGATGCCATTACCTTCCCCAAGTTAATAATAGGTAAACAGAAGTTATCCAATAGGATCACAAATAGAAAATAGAGGGAAAAATAAGCAAGCAAAATATGCAAAAGCTATGAGAAAATAACAAACAGTCTAAGAAAAATCTTCCTGAAGGAAATGGGAGAGATTTTGAACAAAGAATATAGTAGAAAAGATAATAGCCGAGAATACTCCAAAATTAAAGAAGGGATACTAATCATGGATTGAAGAATCTGAGAGAACCCAACCAATATAAATACAGAATGTAACAAAAGAAAAACAAAATTCTAATCCAGTTGCTGAAAACCAAAACTAAAGTGAAAAATCTTAGACAGCTAAGGCCGCATATATTTTAGAGCTTAAGAGAAAAGTACATTATATTGACCATTTCTGGCGCTCCACCCTCAATCTTGAAGTTATAAGTTTCCTCTGGTATTCTCTCCTCAGTCTGAAGGATTTCCTTTTAACACTATTTCAGGGAAGATCTGCTGTTAATTAATTCTCTTAGTTTTCTTCATATGAGAATTTCTTTTTGCTGTTTTTCCCAAAGGATGTTTCCAGTGGATATAAGAATCTGTTTTAGAAGTCGCCTTTTTGTGTGTGTGGGGAAGGGAGGGCACATTAAAGGAATTCCACTGTCTCCTGGTATTCATGATTTCTGGTGAGAAGTCCACCGTCATTGCTCCCCGACATATAACGTATCTTTTTTGCCCGTTTTTCTGATTTTCTCCCATATCTTTGGTTTTCAGAAGTTATATTACTCTATTTGTGGGTATGGACATCTTTGACTTTTTTTGATGTTCAGATTTCTCTAATCTTCTTGAGGTTCTAACATATAACATTTGCCCAATTTGGCAAGACTTTCTGCTGTTATTTTGTTATGTATTTTATCTTTACCAACCCCTTCCTTCTTTCCCTCTGGGGTTCTAATATTACGAATGTTAGCCCTTCGGGTATTATCCCATAGGACCCTGAGGTTTGATTTAAAATACTTTTTTGTCATGGTTGTTCTTGGGTCTTTGGGTTGGATCATCTCTGTTGATCCATCTTTAAGTTCACTGAGTCATTCCGTTGTCATCTCCATTCTTCCATAAGCCTATACAACATTTTAAAATTTTCAGATATTTTGTTTTATAGCCCTGTTACCATTTGATTATTTTTAATAGTTCTTCCTTCTATGCTGAGAATTTATACTTTTTTTTTTCCGTTCTTTAAAGTGCTTACCTTTATTTTATGGAGAATGGTCACATTGCTACTTTTTTATTCCAAAATCCGTGTCATTTGGTGATTGGCATCTGTTGATTATCATTGTTGAGGATTGTTCAAATTTTTCTGGTTCTTTGTATGCTGAAGAGCTTTGCATGCCTCCTAGGAATTCTGAATAATATGTTGTGAGGGTTTTGGACACACTAGAATCCTCTGGAGAATTTTGAATTTGTCTTTAGGAGCCAGTCAACCCAGTCAGCTCCAGATCACAGATTCTGTTTCATCTTCTGTGGGCAGTTGTTAAAGTATGTGTTTAGTCTGAAAGGATTTACTGTGCCGTTTGCAGCTATCCCAGTGGATGTACCGCCAAAGACTCAGGTAGCACTTGGGCAGTACTTTGCATCATAGTTCAGCTCTAAACATGTTTGCTATGCTTCTTGGGAGTGTTCTGAGAATATTCAGCTTGGAGAGAAAACGGGGCCGTCTGCCAGTTGATAGACATAATTAGGGTATTTTCTCTCTCAGTCTCAGTGTTTTCCCAGTATTCCCCCTTTTCAGCCTTCTGGCTAGGAAATCAGTGTTTTCCTCTCAGAATTTTAGCCCCTGCACTGATACTCACGGAGAGAAACACCAGTTTAAAAAAGTAATGAGTATCTCACCCATGTTCTTCAAATAACATGAATCTCTTTTCCTGTTTCCTCTATACAGATTGATAAGTTTTTTCTGCAAGGTTTCATGTGTCACATTAATCAGCTATTTCATCCAAATGAGCATGATGTGATCAGAATAATTTATATCAATATTTACTCTCTTTTCATCAGGAAATCAAAACGTAAGAGGCATCTTATTTATCTATCTTAAGCTACTTATAGAAATGTATTCTCTAATTATAGAATTCTGTCTAGGCATATCCAGAAATTTCCTACCTAAGCTATCAGGATTTGCCTCAATGTTTAGTAAGTTCTTCATACTTAGACTATCTAAAATATGTATGAAATAGGACATTTTTCTGTATTTTTAAGAAATATTTAGAATTTCTTAATACATTTTATTTTAGGTGGCTTAAAGATCAATATACCATTTTGAGTTAATGTTTCATATAGTGCTAAAGATTTTCCATCATATATTTCTTATGTTAATATTTATTTTTGCTAATGTAGTCCAAAGGTTGTGCTAAAAACCTAATTTGGATGCTCTTATCCATCATGTGAGAGTGATACCAGAGCACATTTTTTTTGCTACTGAAATTAAAGTGTCTTATTATAGGGTATTTATGCTATGGATGTTCTTAGTAAAGTGGAATTTTTATATTATGTCATTAAAATGAATATTAACATGATACAATGGAAAATATAGATTTTCATATTTCTTTGGCATAGAGAAATTCTAATGTGAAGTACAAGTGGCATCTTGTAGAAAGATCTAAATTGAAGTCTTTAATTTAAAAGAAAGGCTATATGATTTTTAAAAGATCTACTTTAAATTTCCTTAACTATTTCACTAATTAAAGTGATTAAGGAATAGAGCAGAGTTTCTATATACCATCTTCTTATGTTTTTGCAAATATTGTATTCATGAATAAAACTAAACAGCTGGCTGCTGAACTTGGACACGAAAGAATACCAGTCTAGGTATTACACTGTACTGTTGGTAATCCTAGATTTTTTTTTTTGACGTATCTTGTTGACTGGATGTTATCTGTTCCTCGCCCTTTCTGGTGAGACCACTCCAGATCACTTTTGGGAAACTAAGCTCTTTGATATGGTGTGATCTGATTCTTGTATAGGGGAGTTGTTCTCAAACTTCAAGTGTACCAGGCATACCCAGGGTACTTGATGAAGTACAGATTTCTGGGCCCACTCCCAGAATGGAGTAGGTAAGTCAGTAGGTCTGAGTCAGTAGGTCTGAGGTGGGGCTTAAAAACTTGCATTTCTCACAAGTCCTTAGGTATTGACAATGTGGCAAATCCAGGGACAACACTTGGAGAAACTCCAATCTAGGATAAATCACTCTATTTTCTCACTGCTGGGAAGTAGTTCCACTGGTATCAGCTGAACCATCATAACCTAGATCATTGTACTTCTCTCCACACTGTATCAGAAACACAAAACTATAAGCTTGGTATATGGCAGTGTTGAAATACAAGTATGTTGTTTGTTAGAAATCTAAACTTAGTTGTGTGCTGTAGTCAGAATCACAATGATAGCAAATGATATAATGTCCAGTGAAATAAGCGATATATTTCCATCTTTGTTAGAAGGATAAATCAAAACGCCCTCTGTTTGCCTGGCTAAATCACTTCACTCAAGTCTTCCTTGATCTAGCCATTCACTAAGATGGGTTATAGATAATTTCTTATACAGCTCTCAAAACATTCTGTGAATATATCTATCATTGCACTTTAAATTTTTTTTAAAAAATTATCTTTCTGTGTATCTGATTTCTTCATTGGACATTTGGTCTTTGAAGGCAAGGGTCATTTCTTATTAATCTTTTAACTTCAATGCTTGGGGCAAAATCTTGTGGGTGGTTGGAGCCCAATACATTTTTTTGTTGAATAAAAGAAGAGATTCATGATGGATGATGAGTGAAAGGCAAAGTCAAAACATAACTTGTCCAAAATGATTTCCTGAGAGAGTGAGTGTTTGCATTTCTTCATACACTCATGCAAGTCTGTACACGAGAAGCTATTGTCCCCATAACAGTCATTTACTCTTTTCTAGAAAGTGTCCATGTGCTTGTGACTTGTACAGAGAATGACAAATAAAATCCTCAAGGGGATAAGAGGTGATAGACTGGAAAATTTAAATTCTAGATGAAAAGGCACAAGTTGAAGGAAAACATGTCCTAAGTTTAAAATTCACTGAAAGCATGGGTGGGGGAAGGTGGATTTAACACACAGTAAAATAAGCTAGAATTGGGTGTTTTCAATGGGATTTAAGAAACTACGTTAGCACACCTTAAAAAAAATATTACTATGCATTGTGATGGATACAGAGCACATTCATCCTTTACTTACATTTTTGTGCTTTTAAAACATTCTCTTCCTTTAAATACTAAGCCATATTTCAAGACCCACTAGCAGTTTCCAGAATTCACCTGTTCCTGTTCCCACTGCAGCGATCTCTCCTTCCACTGAATATAACACATGCTTTACTTATCAAAATTCTGTCATAATATACATAAGCATCTATGGATTATGAACTGTCTCTGATGAGACAGTTCTTCGACGCTATACATCAGGAGTGACAAACAATGCAGGCAACATCTCCCTGAAGTCCTGGGGTAAGAATAATGCTGAAAGTGTATAATATTCTCCCAATCGTACCTAGAATGAGAAAATGGCATTACTTACACCAGATATGTTATTGTCTTGAAATTTTGCATCCCTAAAAACTTGTAGGGCAAAATTTGTAGCAGAGAAGGACCAACAGTATGTAAAATGAAGAAATTAAAAAGAATGTAACAGTTACTTAATTACTAATATAAAATATATGTTGCAATTTAAAAAGATATTCAAAAAGTTCAAAGTTAATTTTATTCCTAAATAATAGATTTATAAGAAATACTAATTAACTCATGGGTGCACGTAATTAATTTTGGGGGAATATATTATCCACCAATACGCTCTTTGTTTGTAATACCCAAAATAGAACTGTCAAGTCTTTACATACGTATTTAAGGTAAGCAAACCTGGCTTCAAATAAATATTCAGCTTTAACCTGGAAGTTCTGGACGATATCTTTCTGTAATTGTCAGTTTTCTATTATGCATAATCTATTATACAGCTATTTTTTAAATGAGAAATTTATGCTATAATTGATAGAATATTAAGGTTTAAAATGGGAGTGAATTTAATAGCCTATCTCATATATTTAATTCTATATTCACAAAGGACTTCAGAGCATGCCAAAGAAAATTTGAATTTACTTTGGTGATCTTAAAATCTGGACAGTATTGACTGTTAACCCAGTAGTTGATTCTTCTTTTTTTTTTTTTGAGATAAAATTAATCTAGAGAATTTCCTGGTTGTCCAGTGGTTAGGACTTTTCATACTCACTGCTGGAGGCCCAGGTTTGATCTTGGTCAGGGAAGTAAGATTCTACAAGCAACATGGTGTGGCCAGAAAATAAAAAAAAAAATAAAATAAAAAAAATAAAATTAATTTAGTTGCTGTTGTGATGGAAATAGCAAGAACTTTTACTCATTTTCAGTAATGAGAAATTCCCTCTTTCTATAGATCTTAGTGACACCTGATTAAAACATGAATGGACGATGCTGTTAAATTCATTTTCCCCAGTTTTAAGAACGTCATGCTTACCCATGGGCTTGGACTCTTAAACCCTGAAAGTCTCTAGTATGTGCATAAAAGAGAGTTCAATTGTTTTTACTTCTTCTGAATAATGTTTTTATTTCTTTGTCTTTCTTTAGTTCTTATTCATACATGTGTGTTCTCAGCTTAATGTTTATTACAGTTTTTCTCTGTGCCAGACATTTTGCTCAGTGGGGAGCTACACAGATGACAATGACGTAGATCCTGCACTCAAGAGATCATAGACCATTAGAAAGACAGATAAATAAACAGGCAGTTAGACTAAAATTGAAGCATCAGGATAGAAGTGTTTTGTAACCCTTTAACCTTTCGTGTCTCTCAGGATTTAGGGTCCCTGGTATCAATACAATCTGTATTCCTAGTTAGATTTTCTTTTTTCTTTAGTGTTTAGTTTTTATAGTTCAACTTTTTTCCCCTACCATCTTTTTCACAACAACAATATCTCATTCTTGCTGAGCATCAGTGAGTTTAAAACCTTTAATTATCCCTCATATACAGTACCTCCTTCTTTGATGTAGTGATAATAGCTGTAATGAGGCATGAGAGCAAACCTAAACAAACAATATATGTCCCTTCCAGGATCTGGATTAATTGATACATTTAAAGCACAAATTACCTGTGAAGGAGAGGTACATAGGTGGAGTATAGTAACTGGCTCTGATTTAAGACTATTCTAAGCAAGACTGTTCTCATTCAGTCACAGCCTTAGGGTCTCCCCCTGGACGTGCCTGGCTCAGATTAGGGGACAGCCTCCTTCTCCCTACTTTTGCCATGTAGCTTCTCATTACTCAGTATGTGTTTTGTCCTTGTAAAAATCCAGAATGTGGGCAGATCAAGTTCAAAAGGATGGAAATTAGGCCAACATTTGGCCGCCTCATCTCCTAACCCTGAAAAATGCACCAAACTCATTTCAAAATCTCCGAATTCTTTAGAACATGGGGGAAGAAAATGATTCAGAGCTAGCGTGTTCTGAAAAACATGTATTTGACTGAACAGTGAAATCTTTGGGCAGGCTAAAAGGAGAGACATTTTGTGATGAGAGCAAACAGCATGCACTGCCATATATTTTCCCTATAAAGATAGACATTGTAATTCTAAGTAAAAGTGAATGTTGAGAGCATAATATACTTGCTCTTTTGTAAATTTTTGTTCATGTTTTTTATCATCTGTACATTCTATATGATGAATATTTTTCCCATAGAATAATCAGTGCATCTTTCCCATATTAATATACATATTAATGATTTAATCCATTATCTGTTATATATTGAGTTTGTTTAATTTATAATCTTATTTTTGAAAAAGATAAATATTTTGTACATCTCTGGCTACCTCTTTTGAGTAAATGCCTTTAAAAGGAATTATCTTTTCAAGTACAATTTTTTTAAGTTAAAAAATATTGTCATATTTTCATTCAGAAATGTTATTTGCATTCCCAATAACCACCTCAGATTGTCCTAAAAAGTTATCCATTTATAAAGCATGCATTCAGTTCAGTTCAGTTCAGTCACTCAGTCGTGTCCAGCTCTTTGTGACCCCATGAATCATAGCACATCAGGCCTCCCTGTCCATCACCAACTCCTGGAGTTCACTCAAACACTTGTCCATCAAGTCGGTGATGCCATCCAGCCATCTCATCCTCTGTCATCCCTTTTTCCTCCTGCCCCCAATCCCTCTCAGCATCAGAGTCTTTTTCAATGAGTCAACTCTTTGCATGAGCTGGCGATAGTACTAGAGTTTCAGCTTTAGCATGATGCTGAAGCATTCATTAGGAATTTAGAAAAATTAGAGGTTTACGTTATGTGCTGGGGGTATTTCAATAAGACATAAGTCCTTGCAATATTTTCAACTATGTGTTCAAGTTTCCCAGTAGTTAAAGGACTATGCTCATTGTCTATCTCAACTTGTGTCAGTTCAAATTTATTAACAACAACATATTTGTAATATCACTGCATAATCATTTTAAAGTCTCAGGATCTAGAGTGATGTTCTTTTTTTTATTCCTAATATTTGTAATTTTTGTCTTCTCTATCTTTATTGACTTTTCTAAAAGTTATTTTTTGACTTTGCTTATCTCCTCTATTGTATGTCAATTTTCTATATTATTAAATTTATGCTCTTATATTTATTATTGCCTACTTTGGGGGGATTCATTTTTTGTGCTTTTCCTCTCTTTCTGTCATACTTGACACTTTGATTTTCACCCTTCTTTTGAGCTATAGACCTTAATGTAAAAGATTAAACAATAAAACTAAAATGATAATATAGCAATATAGGAGTAATGGAAAAGGATTCTTAAACAACACCCAAAAACTTTAACCCCAAATTAAAAATTGACAAGGAAAAGTTATTACATTAGCTGAACTGTGTTTATATTCTTTAAAATAAACCATTGAGAGTGGAAAAGGAAGGTACAGAACGGAAGAAGCTGTGTAGAATGAACATAACTAACAAATAATCTTATTTAAAATGTATTAAGAACTACTAAACATCAATCTTAAAAAACAAAACAATATCAAATACGGACAAATAACTCAAACAGGTACATCAAAGAAGAAACTGCTGAAATATTTAATAATCATATAAAAATTTCTTCATATGTTAGTCATCTGAAACGTCAATTAAAATGACAGTGAAATGAATAGCTCACATTTACTGCAAAGGCTAACAAGACTGACAATTTTACAACAACCATAGTGTTTGTAAAAGGAATTATGGATGTTATAATTATTGAATGGAACATAGCTGTGGACAGGATATTTTCCGGCTTTCTTCACCTCCTTAGCACAGGATGCTGAGTTAAATACATGATGTTTTGCCAGGAGTGAGAGATTTAATTCCTTGAGAACTTTAATTCTGATGATCGTGTACTTCATCAGCAATCCTGTTTCCTTTCCTGCTGTTTGTTTGGAACTCTGAATGAAATGCAGAAAGACAGAAGAGGAAACTTTGGGCCTCAAAAAGTATCATTTGTACAGAACAGGTATAGTTATTCAGCATTCTTCATGGAACAAAAACTGGATTTCTGAGATAGAAAATAGATGGTATGGCATCTGTAAAAAGAGGCTTTGATTTATTTTAGGATCACTGGTGCCTCAGACTGTAAAGAATTTGCCTGCAGTGAGGGAAACCCAGGTTCGATCCCTGGGTCCAGAAGATCCTCTGGAGAAGGAAATGGCAACCCACTCCAATATTCTTGCCTGGAGAATTCCATGGACAGAGGAGCCTGGCGGGCGACAGACCATGGGATCACAAAGAGTTGGACACAACTGAGCAACTAACACTTTCACTTGTTCACTTTCATGATCATGAGACAAAGCATGAAACAGACAATTGTTATTTTTCCTAGTTCAATCTAATTGAGTTTATAGCTAGTAGAAATTCTTTCCAAGATATTGTAATAAGTTTTTGCTGATTTATTTTAGTTTTTTTGTTATTCACATTTTGACATGTGTTGATGTTATTTTGAGGCATCTATTTTTCACCTATTGTAATAGTAATACTATCTGACTGAAACTGTTTGTCTTTTTTCACCAGACTCTTTAAGTTCCATCAAGGTAGGAGCTATTAATATGTTTATTTTCTTGCTTATCATAATTTCTAGGCACAATATAGATACTTGACTTTATTTATGAAGGAATAAATGGATCAATCATATATTCAATTTTATCATGAAGCTTTAAGAGAATTAATCCATATTGACATTATATTCTAAAAATTATATTATTGATATTCTTGGCATTCAAAGGAAGCACTCACATATAGCTACATATATTACACACTTATAGTTGAATAATGTACAATATTGCATAGAGTATATTGAAGCAAAAACATTCAGGGTTTAGTGAAAATGGGAAAAGGTACACTACGTTAGACAAATGATAAATTATCCATCTTGAATGAACAAGTTCAAAAAGATTCAAAATATATAATAAAAGCTTATGTGTGTACCTCCTAAATCTCTTCAGTCGTGTCTGATTCTTTGCAACCCTATGGAACGTAGCCCTTGAATTTTGGACTCTAAGTTATGGGCTTATTAAGCATAATAGAAGGCTTCCCTGATGGTCCTAGTGGTAAAGAACCCACCTGCCAATGCGAGAGACGTAAAGGGTGCAGCTTCAATTCCTGGGCTGGGAAGACCCTCTGGAGGAGGGCAGAGCAACCCACTCCGGTATTCTTGCCTAGAGAATCCCATGGACAGAGGAGCCTGGAGGGCTGCAGTCCACAGGGTTGCAAAGAGACACAGCTGAAGTTTCTTAGCAGGAATCCACGCAAGCATGATAGAGTAGTCAAATTTGTTTTATTAGGCACTGTTATGACTTAAGTAATATTGCAGGAAGAATTAACATCATGGCCATTAACATAATGAATTATGACTAGGCAGGAAAATGGGATGAAGGGCTTGTAAGAAAATAAAGAATTGGCAAAACATCAGAGAGAGCTTCCCTGGTGGTTCAGTGGTAAAGAATGTGCCTGCAATGCAGGAGCTGCAGGAAACGCAGTTCCATCCCTGGGTTGGGAAGATCCCCTGGAGGTGATCCCATGTTAACCCCTCCAGTATTCTTGCCTAGAGAATCCCATGAACAGAGGAGCCTGACGGGCTACAGTCCCTAGAAGTGGCTGAGCACACACGCATAGCATGAAAGATCTGGAGGAAAAGAAAAGAACAGTTAAATATGGTTCTTGGCAAGGAGATCATTGAGACTTAGGAAATTCTCTCTGCTGGGGCTTCTCTTTTAACTTTCCTGCTATTACATGGATTCTCTAAATATGGGGATTTATCTTCAGCTCTCTTTTATCTCTGTCCTCATCTGTTCCTCTCTCTCTGTTCCTCCAACTTTCTCTTTTTCTAATTCTTTCACACTTTCTTCATCGCTTTTCCTTACATTTCTTTCTTTTATTGTATATTTTTCTCCTTCACTTGCCCCTTTCAATTTCAATTTAAGGTTGAAATTTATCCATCTTTCCTTCATTTAGTCAGTAAGTCAAAAAAATTAATTACCTATAACTATAACATGGCAAGTTTCTAGTTAATTAGAATGCAAAGATTAATAAGATATGATATCTTGCCTCAAGAGATTTTACCATTAAACAGTAATAAACATTCATTCATTTCTCTATTTATTCAATCATTATTTATTTACTGGGGATATATGGTTGAATAATACATGATCTATATTAGCAAGGAATTCCAAGTTTGGTCTAAGAATATTTAAAATACTTTTAGTCTTTACCATGGAAAGACTTGTGAAGAATACAATCCACAGGGCTGCACTGATTCCAAACGGACAGGGTTAGAGGTGGGGAAAGGAATATCATTATTTTTCTTCCCTATACCACTTTTATCTCAATGAGAAGGTATCATTTTATAATTTAACAAATATTATTAATAAAAAGTCTCAAATACAAAGTTATGATTCTGGATGTTTGAGTCTTCTCATTTCTGAGGGTCCCTTTATCTCATAGTCACACTTAGTTATTATTAGTTTTATTTCTATATACTTCATTTCAGCCTTTTACCCTTTGATTCAGGGTCTATTAAGAGGGAAGAAAAAAGTTTTGTCCAGCAATTTTAATCTCACCATATTTCTACTCTCGCTTAAAAATTGTATTGTCTATGAAAAATTATCATATATCTGCTTTTTTACTATGCCTTTATTTAAAATTTTCTCCAAAAATTATTGCTTTGGTGATCAAATTAATCTTATTTATTTCTTGTATCTTAGAAATTCTTTGAAATACAATGTCCTTTTTTCACAAACATTTCAGTCAATAGTTAATAAGTTTCTTTTACATTTCTGTAAATTCTATGTCCCGGAAACAATTGATAAAGAATATGCCTGCAGTACGGGAGACTCAGGTTCGATCCCTGGGGAGGGAAGATCCCCTGGAGGAGGGCATGGTTACCTACTCCAGTACTCCTGCCTAGAGAATCCCATGGACAGAGGAACCTGGGGGAGTAGAGTCCACAGGGTTGCACAGAGTTGGACGTGACTGAAGCATCTAAGCAGTAGCAGCTGGAAACAATAACTTTATTCAAGAACTCTGTACATCCTCTTCTCTCCCAATTACTTTTCATCTCTAATAGAGACAGAAGTTTATCTTGACAAACTTAAGCTCTTGACAAGAAACCTGTCTGGGCTGAATGTGCATTCACTTCTGTCACATCTTCCCTTTTGTTTTTGGAGCAACTGTTCCCAAATTTCAAAATTGAAATACAAACACATTATAATAAAGACAGGCATTTCCAGGTTTCTGTGGGACTTCATGGCAAAGAATGTGTCTTCATAAATGTGCTGTGGCCTTACTGGCAAAGCATTGCTCTCCTTGTCAGATCTATAAGCTTCTCCAGCTTTGTCACCTCCCCAGTATGACAAATAGATGGAAAAACAGTGGAAACAGTGGCTGACTTTATTTTTCTGGGTTACAAAATCACTGCAGATGGTGATTGCAGCCATGAAATTGAAAGACTCTTGCTCCTTGAAAGGGAAGTTATGACCAACCTAGATATCATACTACAAAGCAGAGACATTACTTTGCCAACAAAGGTCCGTCTAGTCAAGGCTACGATTTTTCCAGTGGTCATGTATGGATGTGAGAGTTGGACTATAAAGAAAGCTGAGCATCAAAGAACTGATGCTTTTGAACTGTCGTGTTGGAGAAGACTCTTGAGAGTCCCTTGAATTGCGAAGAGGTCCAACCAGTCCATCCTAAAGGAGATCAGTCCAGAGTGTTCATTGGAAGGACTGATGTTGAAGCTGAAACTCCAATACTTTGGCCACCTGATGCACTCATTTGGAAAGACCCTGATGCTGGGAAAGATTGAGGGCAGGAGGAGAAGCGGATGACAGAGGACGAGATGGTTGGATGGCATCACTGACACAATGGACATGGGTTTGAATGGACTCTGGGAGTTGGTGTTGGACAGGGAGCCCTGGCGTGCTGTGGTTCGTGGAGTCACAAGGAGTCGGACATGACTGAGTGACTGAACTGAACTGAACAGTAACAAATGGAATAGGTGCTTAATCAAACACATGGTTTGCTGTTAACTGACACTGCACTGGTTTTCTTTAGTCTTCAGGAGGATCTTCCCATGCCAAGTCAGTTTGTAAAAGCTTGAATCTTTCAGCAGTCCTTTGCTCTGACTCCAGAGTCCTTCTCAAATATCTTATGAGAATGACCTCTTCACGTAAATGTCAATATCTCAGAAACCTAACTTAAAATCCAAGAGGCTTTTTCAGCATCTGAACTTTACTCTTGGGATCTACATAATGTTCTTTGAATCCATGGACAGACTACTTGGTAACTTTCTGATATGTGATCCAATTTGTTTGGAAGCTTTGGCTTACAGCCCCGCAGGACAGACACAAAGACTTGGACGATGAGAGGCAAATGCTGCTGGCAGTGCTATGGCATCCAGTTACGATTTTTAAGTAAAGAGGCGGGAAAGAAAGGAACACAAGGGGTACAAGTACAATACCAAGAATAAAAATCAACAAATAAAGGGTGAAACAATAATCCAGCACTTTCTTTGTCATAGTTAAAGAATCTCAAATGTGGAATGAATGTGGAAGCGTTTGTTACAGACATGGGTGGAGGGAAGTGAAATGAGGAGACCATGATAACCAAGTGTTCCTGGAAGCAAGAAAGTATATAAATTCATTATAGAAAACTCATGAATTATGAAAGACACATTTTTGTTTCTTTAATACTTAATACTTTAATACTCTTTAGGGTTAAACTGTCCTAATATTACTCTTACCTAATGTTATTTTCCGGCCCACTTTTGGTTTATCTGATCTACATAAAAGTGAAATGCATTGATCAGAATTAAAATCTTCTTTTAGACAATAACTTAACATCAATATTTCTCTGCTTAGGGTGACTGAAAAGTAGTAAGAGGTAAGAAAAATCTTTTATCTCTCAAGAAACTTACTCTCTAATGGGAGAAAAGCCACTTCTGTATTTAAAAATAAAAGATAAGAAAGATATAAAAGCAAGATATATTCACTACCACTATTGTTTATAGGTTAAACACATTCATACACATGTGCAGAGATGTGCACGCACACACACACACACATTCACACCCCTCCTTTCTAGATCGTCCTAATTGTCAGCATTGTCATTGTTTGCACCACCAGATCTTCAATAATATTAAACATTTCCCATTTTCTTCTTTTAAGTAGTAAACTTAATTTTTAAGAGCAATATTTTAGGTTTACAGGAAAACAGAGCAAGAGGGACAGAGAGTCCCCATATATGCACTCCCAACCCCAAAATGTTCCCTATTACCAACATTTTGCGCTAGTGGGTTACTTTTATTACACCTGGTGAACTAATATTGATATATTGTTGCTAAACCAAATCCGCAGTTTCCACTAAGACTCACTCTTTGTGTTGTAAATGCTATGGATTTTAACAAATGAATAATATCATGTGCCTAAGATTTTATTAAACAGAACAGTTTCACAGCCCCAAGTAGCTCTTTTTTTAAATTAATTTTTTATTGGAGTATAGTTGCTTTGCAATGTTGTGTTAGTGTCTACTGTACAGCAAAATGAATCAGTTTTCTGCCCCTTTTTGAACTTCCTTCCTATTTAAGTCACTACATTGCCTTAAGGAGAGTTCCCTGTGCTACACAGTAGGTGCTCATTAGTAATCCATTTTATACATTGTATCAATAGTGTATATCTATTAGTCCCAATCTCCCAATTTCTCTCACCCCTTTTCCCTCTTGGTATCCATGTTTGTTCTCTATATCTGTGTCTCTATTCCTGTCCTGTAAACAGGTTCATCAGTATCATTTTTCTAGATGCCACATATATGCATTAATATATAATATTTGTTTTACTCTTTCTGATTCACTTCACTCTACAGGACACTCTTTAGGCCCACTGACATCTCTACAAATGGCTAAGTTTTGCTTCTTTATATAGAAAAAGCATTGTTAAACATATCTCCTGTGTGCAGTGGAAGTATGTTTCTTATAGTAGGTAGTCAACAAGGTGTGGAATGGCTAGGGCACTGGATATGCCCTTTAAGAAACAATTTTAATAAAGACTGCATGTTTTCTCCAAAACAGACACATGAGTCTTATAGTCTAACCAGCTGTTTGAGAGTATTTATTTCCTTTTGCTGTTTCCAATATATTACTAAATTCTAAAATTTTTGCCAAAGGGCTATCTTTGTTCAGCTGGCATTTCCCCCAGTTACTGGTAATATCAAGCATCTTTTCATATGTGTAATTGACTACTTATGTTTCTTTTTATGGTAATTACATTTTTTATATAATTTGTTGATGAATTGGGGTTGAGTACTTTGTAATTTTCTTATTAATCTTTAGGGTTTTTATATACTCCAGATATTTATCCTTGACTGTTAGGTAAGTTGAAATATTGCATTTCAGTTGTGGCTTGTTCTTAACTTCACTTATGATGCCTGTTATTGCACATAAGTTTGAGTGAAAAATAAAGATAAAAAGGAAGTCTAGAACCTAACATAGTAAAATGGCAAGTGGTTGGGAGTGGGGGATGGAAGCCAAGAAAACAAAAACATATGCTATGGTCCTAATATGGCAAGAAGCCCATCCTTATTCTGGTGACTAGTTTTCTCTGGATTTTCTGAAGATCTTAAGCCATACATCCCCCCTTTTTCTTCTTTAACTTTCTGCAAGTGAATTTCATATTCTTTTTCTGCCACCCAACCATATCATTCCATGAGATGTGTCTCTGCTGTTCAGATTTCCTTATTCAGAGACCCTGTCTTCTGTGTTTGATGCTCTATAAAGAACTGTGTACACTCACAGCTCTCTATAAATAATTGAAAGAGTAATAATTTGCATATACAGTGGCCTGTAATTGGTTGTGATATACTCACTGGTAATTTTGCATGAGGGATGCTCCAGTAAAATAAATCGTGCTTGTCTGTGTTTACTTTGGACAGGTGAAGTACTATATGGCATGCTGAATTTTTATATCAAGTTTTAATTAGGTTATCTCACTTGAGTTATCAAAATAACCTGCTCTCCCCAATAATGAGAATGGAATTTATTTAGAAATGAATATCAATGACTCATCCCTATATTTCAGATTAGGAGAGAACTCTTCTCGGTAATAGACTCAAGTTAAATATTTTGCATCCTAATGTAGTCAGGCTTACCGATTGATTCTCTGCCAAGAAGAGCCCCTGCCAAGAAGAGCCCCTGCCAAACCAGAGAAGGGAGATATTGAGGTCAGGACTCCGTTGCATACCCAAGACAGCACATGGAAACCACTCTGCAGGGATGCAGGGAATGATCAACCTTCTCCTTTTCTGTAAATCCCCCTCCAGCCAGCAGTAGGTCAGATTGGAGGAGAACATACTTCTAACACCATCTCACGTTTGGCACACTACATTTTCACTAGGTGAGTCCTCTGTTTCTAAATGACAGGCGTTTCCTTTTTTCACAGAATAGAGCTTTACGAAGCAAATTCTTTGAAGCTTATCATTTTCAGTTTCAGTCAGTCAGGTCAGTCGCTCAGTCGTGTCTGACTCTTTGCGACCCCATGAACCGCAGCACGCCAGGCCTCCCTGTCCATCACCAACTCCCGGAGTCCACCCAAACCCATGTCCTTTGTGTCGGTGATGCCATCCAACCCTCTCATCCTCTGTCGTCCCCTTCTCCTCCTGCCCTCAATCTTTCCCAGCATCAGGGTCTTTTCAAATGAGTCAGCTCTTTACATCAGGTGGCAAAAGTACTGGAGTTTCAGTTTCAACATTGACTATGATGGCTACTCCATTTCTTCTAAGGGATTCCTGCCCACGGTAGTAGATATAATGGTCATCTGAGTTAAATTCACCCATTCCAGTCCATTTTAGTTCGCTGATTCCTGTAATGTCAACGTTCACTCTTGCCATCTCCTGTTTGGCACTTCCAATTTGCCTTGATTCATTGACCTAACATTCCAAGTTCTTATGTAATATTGATCTTTACAGCATTGAATCTTGCTTCTATCACCAGTCCCATCCACAACTGGGTAATTGTTTTGCTTTGGCTCCATCCCTTCATTCTTTCTGGAGTTATTTCTCCACTGATCTCCAGTAGCATATTGGGCACCTACTGACCTGGGGAGTTCATCTTTCAATGTCCTATCTTTTTGCCTTTTCATACTGTTCATGGGGTTCTCAAGGCAAGAATACTGAATTGGTTTGCCATTCCCTTCTCTAGTGGACCACATTCTGTCAGACCTCTCCACAATGACCAGCCTGTCTTGGGTGGCCCCATGGGCATGGCTTAGTTTCACTGAGTTAGACAAGGCTGTGGTCCTAGTGTGATCAGATTGGCTAGTTGTCTGTGATTGTGGTTTCAGTCTGTCTGCCCTCTGATGCCCTCTCGCAGCGCCTACTGTCTTACTTGGGTTTCTCTTTGGGAAAGTCAAAGCATGGAGGATGGTAGGAAGAAGTAGTTTTAAGTTACACTAATACTTTTTATTATTGTGATCATGGTTTTTAACCTTACAAAGGACTTTTCTTTTTATTCTTACCCCAATCAACCAAGGCAAACTCCTCCAAAGAAGCAATGATCACAATATTGTTCAAAACGCTAAGGTACAATTTGCATGTGATTTGAGGCCAAGCCTAGTCATTTCATCTCTGAAATGATGTGTCTCTGAAAGATATGCAAGGCACACCCAACACACAAAGAGATAAGAGAATGTGTTCTCAGTGCTTTATAATCTTAATCAGATTCTCTGAGAGACATTCTTTTATAGATATAAGACAGGAAGGTGCTATCCAAATTAAGAAGTTATTGGCACCCAGTAGCTCAGAAGGCAATGGCAACCCACTCTAGTACTCTTGCCTGGAAAATCCCATGGGCAGAGGAGCCTGGTGGGCTGCAGTCCATGGGGTCGCTAAGAGTCAGACACAACTGACTGACTTCACTTTCACTTTTCACTTTCATGCATTGGAGAAGGAAATGGAAACCCACTCCAGTATTCTTGCCTGGAGAATCCCAGGGACAGGGGGAGCCTGGTGGGCTGCTGTCTATGGGGGTTGCACAGAGTCGGACACGACTGAAGTGACATAGCAGCAGCAGCAGCAGCAGCAGCAGCAGCAGCTCAGAATTAAGTCAGTGATTCTGCCTTGAAAATGTGTTTTCTCATGGAAAGAGTAGGTTTCAAGATTTCCTAAGCTTTGTTGGATTTATGACTTTGCCCTTGAAACACAGCCACCAGGTTAGGAAGATGATGAGAGTAAACTTCCATCTTTTGCAAAGATAAGAGTAAGTTCCATCAAAAACTCTCAGGCAGACATGATTTTGTAGATATTTGTACCAGGAGTTCTGGCAAACACTGGTCAGGTGGAATGAGAGCTGTGAAGGAGACAAAGCTGGGGTGGCTAACAAGAGGATTGCAGGTAAGAAGAAATGTGATGCAGAGACAGGACGTGTGCAGGAGCATTTCCTCAAATATCAGAAGGATGTTCCAAAGCTGCTGGGCAGATGAAGGATAACAAACATCTGACGTGAACCTAAATATCCCTGAATAGAAAAATAGTTAAATAAACTACATGTATGTATATTATGTATAACATATTTACATATATAGCATATGTATAAATAGATTCTATACAGATAAGAATAATTAAATACATAGATTATCTTATACAAATTATAGATAGATTATATTATATAAATTATGTATAGACTTAGAGAGGGAAATGGCAATCCACTCCAGTATTCCTGCCTGGAGAATCCCATGGACAGATGAGCCTGGCAGGCTACAGTCCATGGGGTCACAAGAGTCGGACACAACTTAGCAACTAAACCACCACTACCATATATAGACTATATTATATAAGTTATATATATAGAAAGAGAAAGATATAAATGTCTTTCCATAGGATATGGGATCAACTAAAAGTCACATTTTAAAAACATTTAATAGCATGATGCATGAAAAAATACATGACAGCATACAGATATAAAACTACAAATATAGAATGATTCCTTTCAAAAAACATGTAGAGAAAAATATTAGAAAATATAACGACATTAAACATGTATGAAAAGGTGCACTTTTTACTTTCATTCTTTTTGTGTTTTATATAATTAATACACATCACTTTATAATGAAAGTTGCTGAAGAATTGATACTTGCAAATTGTGGTGCTGGAGAAGATTCTTGAAAGTCCTTTGGACTGCAAGATCAAACCAATCAATCCTAGAGGATATCAACCCTGAGTATTCATTAGAAAGACCGATGCTGAAGCTGAAACTTCTATACTTTGACCACTTGATGCGAAAAGCCAACTCTTTGGAAAAGACCCTGATGTTGGGAAAGATCGAGGGCAGGAGGAGAAGGGGGTAACAGAGAATGAGATGGTTGGATGGCATTACTGATTCAATGGACATGAGTTTGAGCAAACTCCGGGAGGTAGTGAAGGACAGGGAAGCTTGGTGTGCTTCAGTTCATGAGGTCACAGAGTCAGACAGGACTTAGCCACTAAACAACAATAACAAAATTAAAAACCTAGCTCCTTGCAGGTTTATAGGTATAAATAAGTTATTACATTTATTACATTTTACAAGTCTGCTTGAGATGCTCAGCTCTGACCACTGCCAAGAAACACTTGAAAAGGGAGAAAAGCATCTGCTGCCAATCTACCCTCATGTCTGGCTGCCAAGACTTTTTATCCAAACTTTTCTTGAAAAGAAATGTTATATTCGGTAGCCTCCATACTGTTGCCTTTTTCATCTTTCAACACTCAACAACCCAGTTTCTGCTCTCTCTTCTCTGTGGAAAGACCCCTCCACCAACTACCAAAACTGGCAAATCAGATCTCTTTTCTCCCACTTCTTTACCTGCACATTCTCGGTGTTCTATTTTTCAAAACCTCCTAAGGGTATAAGATGTAAGCTCTACTTCCATGTTTCTGTGACATCACACTTTCCAGGTCTGCCTTTGGCCCATTTATTCATTTTTGTTTGTAAATGCACGTTTATTTGGGGTTCTACTATATCCCCGATATATCTGTGGGCAAGCTTTTGTGCTAACAGAACTTACCTGATGGGGAAGGTGGAGAGGAATGTTAAAAAAAAGTAAGTAAAAATGTTCTTTTGGTGAATTAGTGGGGGAGAAAGTGGTCTCCCCATCCTATTCCCCTGGCATACACACCAAGGAAACTAGAATTGAAAGAGACACGTGTACCCCAATGTTCATCGCAGCACTGTTTATAATAGCTAGGACATGGAAGCAACCTAGATGTCCATCAGCAGATGAATGGATAAGAAAGCTATGGTACATATACACAATGGAGTATTACTCAGCCATTAAAAAGAATACATTTGAATCAGTTCTAATGAGGTGGATGAAACTGGAGCTGATTATAGAGAGTGAAGTAAGCCAGAAAGAAAAACACTGATACAGTATACTAACACATATGTATGGAATTTAGAAAGATGGTAATGATAACCCTGTATGTGAGACAGCAAAAGAGACACAGATGTACAGAACAGACTTTTGGACTCTGTGGGAGAGGGAGAGGGTGGGATGATTTGGGAGAATGGCATTGAAACATGTATAATATCATATAAGAAACGAATCGCCAGTCTAGGTTCGATGCAGGATACAGCATGCTTGGGGCTTTTGCACTGGGATAACCCAGAGGGATGGTATGGGGATGGTGGTGGGAAGGGGGTTCAGGATTAGGAACTTATGTACACCTGTGGTGGATTCATGTTGATGTATGGCAAAACCAATACAGTATTGTAAAGCAAAAAAAAATTAAATTTTAAAAAATAAAAAATAATTTTAAAAAAAGTAAGTAAAGATAGAAACCAAGCAATTTCATTTCATATTTCTGAACCTCTCTGGTGCTGCATACATAGGCCTCTCATTTACCCTTGGTGTTTTCCAGGTTTCTCTCTTTATGCCTCTTCTCATTCTTCACACTTTTCTATCTTTTCTCATGTTTTCTACTAATCTGTTTAGTCTTGATCTCACCCCAGTGTTCATGTATACAACTGTCCATACACAGATAGCTCTACCCACACATCTGGCACTTGTCAAAATCAAGAAATGTCAAGATAAATTCATCATCTTCCACTTTAAATCTGTCTGTGTAAGGGTATCTCCACCTCCGAGCAGTCTACCTTGCCTGAGAACTACAGGATAAACATGGAGAAGGTCAATGATAATCGTTCCTGGTGTCTCTAATCTCCCAGGGTACCAAATTAACTTCTTTCAGTAGAGATAATTTGGCTTTCATCTCTGAAATAATCCAGAGCATAAGCACCATGACTTCTTTATTCTAAAAAACATATATGAACACATGCAACATGGGCTACACACAGATACACAGCCAGGCTTCCCAGGTGGCACTAGTGGATAAGAACCCGCCTGCCAATGCAGGAGACGTAAGAGATGTGAGTTTGATACCTGGGTTGGGAAGATCCCCTGGAGAAAGCGGAGCAGCAACCTACTCCAGTATTCTTGCCTGGAGAATCCCACAGAGAGAGGAGCCTGGTGGGCTATAGTCCATAGTGTCCCAAAGAGTCAGACATGACTGAAGTGACTTCATACGACTTCACACACATGTACACTAAATTCTTTGAGGTCAGGTCAAATTCACATATTCCAATCTAATTCTATTAATTTGGGGACACAGGTGTTCAAAATAAGATGTTAACATCAGAAATCTTGGTTTTAGATCCCCTCCCACCTATAATTCATTTCCAGTTACTATCAGGTGAGCACCATGGTGTCTCACTGAGGACCAGATGCACACCAGACCCACAATCAGTGTTTGTATTAATAGATTAGTTCTTGTTTCCTGAGAGATCCACTGTCGTGAGGCTGCTGGTGACCTACTCAAGAAAGAAAGCAAGACAGATAACTTGTTTTCTATTTCAAAATAGGGTTTTGCATGTTTTTACTAGGAAGTAAGGGATGGATATATGCCTTCGAGTAAACGTTATGTGATGTTTTTTCTGCACTTACTTCTTGGCTTTGCTATTGTCAAAGATGATTTAAGATCTCCTTTTTGTTGTTGTTTGTTTCTTTGCTTTTTTCTTTAATGGCTATTTGCCCATCAAGGGAATGTATTGTGTTTTCATCAGCCTAGTCTTTACCTTTCCCTTTCTTAAAAAAAAGTTCTAATTCAGTGCAGCAGCCTAATGGGAACTGGGCTGACACTGGCACCCCAGTCCAGCTGGGCACAGGTTCCCGTCCAGCCCCCTGGCAGCCTAGCATGTCCGTGGTCTGGATGGATCAGCTGACAGTCCCTCGTGCAGCTGAGTCTGGCTGAGGGGAGATGCACTCGGTTTTCAAGAAAGCAAAGGTAAAGCTGCCACAGTCCATGGTCCTTGTGCTAGCCAGACGCAATATGTACCCTGGTGAGAACCTGCTTTATCCTGTCCTCTGAAACCACTTCTTCTCTAGCTGGAGAATGCTTACAAGGTAAAAGGTGAACTCTATGATATTTTATAGAGTAGGTTTACTACAGCTCTTAGAGTCCAAATCCAATCTGTCTCATCACCTTCCCAAAGCACTTCTGCTCTCCCCTGCAAACTTTCGCATCCACTTTCACTCTGATCAAGGTGAGACTGAGGCTTCCCAGGTGGCTCCGTGGTAGAGACTCTGGCTGCCAATGCGGGAGACGCCAGTTCAGTCCCACGGTCAAGAAGATACTCTGGAGAAGGAAACGACAACCCACGCCAGAATTCTTGCCTGGGAAATCCCGCGGACAGAGGAGCCTGGCGGGCTACAGTCCATGGCATCGCAAAACAGTCAGACACGACTTAGTGACTAAAACAACAACAAAGGTGAAAGAAAAGCCCCATTCCTCCCAAACCCACTCCGTTTTCTCTTTCCACAATCCCCTCTCTGTTTTCATCTGCATCTCTGTTTTTCTCTCTCTCCTCTCCGCAGCCAGGAGAAGAGAGGCTTGGGAAGGAAGGTGCGAAACAAGTCTTATCTCCTTTTACTACTTCCAGAACAATAAAAGCTCTCACAACAACACCCACAGTAATGAAGAAACCAGGCCAGGAAAAACCTCTAACTTACATTCAGGGTGTTTTAAACCCCAGCACTGATCAGAGCTCACTGGGAGATGGGGATGACAGTCACACACACAAATGAGGGTAAGAACTTTTGGAAGCATGTCTTTAAAAAAAAAAAAAAGAAAGAGAAAGAAAAAGAAATTCACAAACACAGGAAGTGGAGTGGTGATTTGCTCAAGGTGTGTATATATTTTTTTTCCTCCATCACTCCCCTTTTGGGGAATCACTGTGTACCCATGGCAGCCCCAAACAAAAGGAATGGGGCAGGTTTTAGAGGCTTCGGAACGGGGAACTGAGGAGGCGAGGGAAGAGAGGAGCATGATTGATGGAGTTCTGGTTGGCTTATAAAGGGCAGCCGGGAGTGCAGAGAAATAATCAGGGAAAAGGGCGTCCCGTGCTGGCTTTCTCAGAGGGGCGAAATGAATCCGGCTCCTCTGCATTATTAAGTTGTCAGGCGGGCTGATGATGAAAATCTGAAGGTCAGGCATAACAAGAAGCACCTTATGGGGGGGTCACGACCTTTCTGGAAGTGCTACACTCATGTTTATCTGCACCTAACCCTTATCCACAATTCTTCATTTGATAAGAACATTGGAGGAGGGGAGGCTGGGAGGGGTGTCTCCTCATATGTATAAGCAGTGAGTGAAATTAGGCTTCCCGTGAAACTGATGGTGGAGGCTCAATTCACAGTGAAAGATAATAAAACCAAAAGGACACACGAGGGATGCAGGCAGCAATTGTTCGCTACAGTGGAACTCAATAAAGGGAACAAGAGCTTCCCTAAATGACAAATTTGGTACAGTGGTGCTAAAATCAGGATTCTCCCCGGAATTGAGGCAGCAATTCACGCCCGGCAGTACCACTTCTTATTTACTTTGGAGATCCTAATGGCCTGGGGAGGGGTGGGGGGGTGCTTTGGGGGAATGTTTATTTCTTGATCTGCCTGTTTTAAATCAAAGACACGAGGTGAAGGACGATCAGACAAAAATACTCGATTTGATTTGTAATTTTGTTTGTTTCTGAACTGGCAACCGAGCCGCAGCTCTCGGGCATCTTGTCTGCATGTGTTGGGGCTGAGAGTTTGTAGTTTTCATTGAGCCCCTCCCAGGTGTCCTCCATTTCTCGAGAACTGAGGAAGTGCTTGGGATTCTCAGCTGGGACTCATAGACCAAACCTCTCACTGATCACAAAAATAAACATATCACTTGTAAAAATAACACTGGAACGATTCACAACCTACAATGCAGGCTTCTATTGACACTTCCAAATCGAGTTGTTTATCCCTGTCTGTAAAAGGAGCATTCTACAGATTTAGAGACTTTGGCAGCTGTGTGTGTAAAACACAGCATTTGAAAAATCTCTTCTAAAACGCAGATATATTTGAAAGTGTACAGAAAGGGGAATGCTTGGTAAAATGAGGACAGAAGCAGTTTACCTGTGAAATAAAAAGTGAATCACTCTGAAAGTAAGCTAAGGACTTCAACCTCTCCAGAAAAGAATTCTCTAAAATGTGGAAGGAAGGAATATTTTCTCTACTGCTCTTATGTATTTTTTGCTTATATCTCTTTTAAGGAGTAAAACCTGATTTTCAACAAGGTACTTTGAAATAGTTCATTTGACAAAATAAGTAGATTGTGACTTGAGTGGATGATATTCAATTTGGATTTACATTCTTAAATAAAAGAAATAAGCTAGTACTTAAAAAAAATATTTTGGTCAGGTTCCTTAAGTTATCTCCATAAGCTACTTGCCAACCCTTCTGCCAACTCATACGTAAAGAAGCATTATCCCAATAGATAAACCACGGATAAACTAGGGGAAAAAATCCATTTCAGTTTCTCAATTCTAACCTTTTATATTTTTTCTCTGTGGTGCTGTGCGGCATGTAGGATCTTAGTTCCATGACCACGGATCTAACCTACATCTAACCTTCCTACATTGGAAGTGCTGAGTGTTAGACACTGGACTGCCAGGGAAACCCTAGTTTCTCAGTTCTATGCAGGAATAAAAATGCAAGTTATATATATAACTACCTGGACATCACTCACAGCCTATACATTTGAAGATTTTATCTGTGCTTTTTGCCTCACAGGTACCTCCCCTGTGTAGCAGAGATAAAATCTCTACCTTCCTGCAAATGTGCATATGAATGTTTGTTTAAAAATTGGATTCCCTCTATAAAAATAGCATCGCAAAATTAAGGGAAATAAGAATATTCAGTAGCAATATTACACTCAAACATTTTTTTTTCTTTCTCATATTTTTTAATCCTTTGTCCAGAAGGGGGAAAAAAAAAAAAAAAAAAAACAGGCTTGTAATTGATGAGATGCTTTGATTTAGGCAACATTGACCCAGAAACCAAGATAACAAAGTGAGCCCATTATTGCAGGGCGGCTGCCACATTAGGTTACACCAAGGGATGACTTTACTTGCAGAATGGAACAGGTGCTAAGAGATGAACCCACAGGAATAGTCCTTCTGCAATTATTTTAAATACAAAATAATTCTTTTTGTTCTTTTGTAGGCTAAAGTAAGTGTGCCATCTGGAATGTATTTTCTATTAATACCAATTAGAAAATATTAACATTACTGGTTTGCAATTCAAACAAATCTTTAAAAAGTCACAGTTCAGCTTGCCATGAGCTCCATTTATCAGAATGCATCTATCTGTATAATGAGCCAAGATGTCTTTAGGGCTAAGGGTGAATTTTCCAATAACTTTGTCAATGATCAGCCACCCAGTCACAATGTGACTATGTGGAATGTCACAAATATTAACTACACTTTTGCAAAGAAGAAGAATAAATTTTTATTTTGTGATGGTTTCATTTTTCAACCTATGGATTTCTTTGGTTAAAAAAAAAAAAAGCAGATTTGAACTTGCTTGCAATAAAAGATATGTACACATTAAACAGAATGGGATCAAAAACATCAACAAATAAAATTGAGCATACTGAAACTAATGTCATTATCAGCTGGTGACTTTGAACATGTAAGAAGAGATTGGATCTCCGCCTCCTGGCCGTTAGTTTTCTTTATGAGTCTCAGCTCTTTCTTGCTTTCACTGACTCATGTTTGTAGTACGTTTTGTCTGACCTCAAAATATTCTTTTGATCAGATTGTATCTGTGGTTCTGGAGCCATGATTTTCCATTCTCCTAGGCTTGAGCCTAGATTTCTATGACATTCAGAAGTTTGTTTAAAAGTGTATGACATTTGATTGAAAGGAAGGGGCCCAATGTATTAAACCATGGTACTCAGGGTACCATCTATGGATGAGCAGCATCTGTGCCTTGGCTGGCCACAGGCACCCAAGCTTGTTAGAAATGGAGAATCTAGAACCCCTCGTTCAAGACTCGCGTTTTTAACAAGATCTGAAGTGATTCATAAACACATTCTAGTTGGACTGAAATAGATGCCATTTGACACTTGGGGGCCTCATTTGGCTGAATCAAGGGACAGCCTAACCTTGATGACATGGTACTTCCAAATGCCTGCTGCCTCCATGGTATAGTTTTCACCAGGGACCCAAACTGACAAATGCATGGACTTTCTCTGCTTGTCTTCCCCTGTAGAGAAGAAAGCATCAGAAGTGAGGAAACGCCGAGAAGAGTTCTTGGGGAATCACAAATCCCTAGAGTAGAGAAGGGCTCCATTTCTCATAATATGTTTACTCTAAAGGTAACTAATAACGTAGGCTTCCCAGCTGGCTCAGTGGTAAAGAATCCTCCTGGCAATGCAGGAGATGTGGGTTCAATCCCTGGGTTGGGAGGATCCCCTGGAGGAGGAAATGGCAACCCATTTCAGTATTCTTGTCTGGGAAATCCCATGGTCAGAGGAGCCTGTATACAGTCCATGGGGTCATAGAGTCAACATAACTGATCAACTAAGCAAGCACAAAAGCAGCTAATAACACATCGTCCAATAGCAAATACCTGTAGGAGTGTAGGAGTGTTAGTCAGTTTTGTCCAACTCTTTGCAATCCCATGCACTGTGGCTCTCCAGGATCCTCTGTCTGTGGAATTCTCTAGGCAAGAATACTGGAGTTGGTAGCCATTCCCTCCTCCAGCCGATCTTCCAAATCCAGGGATCGAGCTCTGGTCTCCTGTACTGCAAGGCAGACTCTTTACCATCTGATCCACCAGGGAAGCTCCCCAAAAATACCTGGGCATCAGGTTAATTGTAAGTTGTAATAACAATAATAAAAACAAAAACTCTTTGCATCAGAGATGCTCAAAGAATAATGCCTTCTGTTCTCATGATACCTGTTATTAGCTGCTTTTTCTTTCCTTAACTTTGCAGAGGGCAAAAATACTCTGTGTTTTTAAAGATACTGGAAGTGATTGCTACCTCTCAGGGTATCTTTATTTTATTTTCACCTCTGCGAGCCAACTCTACTGTGACTTTTTATTGCTGCCTTTTTTATCCATTTGGAATTTCATAGGCCAATCGATTCAAATCCATTTTAAATCTCAATGGGCTGGAGCTTGGCATGTGAGTTGGTTGGCCAGGTGCAAGTTTCTCTTCAAAATATGACAAAAGTCATGGCTGAAATATAGAGCGGCAAAAATGTAGGAGAGTTTTGCCAAGTTGCGGCTAAACAAGGCTGACTGTTATTAGCAAGGGGCAGAGGGGCAAACGGGGGAGGAGGAATGTGGGCAGTGTGCCATTTGCATAATGGTCAATCTAGTATTTTTTTTTTTTAAAGAACATGCCACTACCGTTCATTCTTTGAGCTTTTAAAATTTTTCCATTAATAAAAATATAACTCGGAGAACTAGCAATGCATTAAACCAATAAAAGAGGTAAGAATGGAAATGTTTTAATGATCTTCAGCCCAGTGTTCAATCCCTTAGAATTTCTATCCCAAAGACACCCCCAAATTCAGTTTCCACCACCAAAGCATGAAGCCTGACTATGGCACTCGCAGTTTATGTACCACTGAGCAGATGCTGCAAAATAAGGATGAAACAGTTGCTGGTTCGTCTTAGATAATCACGGCAGATTAAGCAGTAGTTTCATTACAGTGTTTTTACTATGCCTTATTTTTACTAGGCAGCGTCCTTTGAAATAATGGGAATTGATTTCACAGATCTTTTGCATATTACTGATGTTCAGTAATGTTGCCGAGTAAAACCTTTTCCATCCTGCCGCTGTGAAAAGGCACTAATTGGGGAAGAAGAAGGTCCCCCCCATGGAAGGCTCTTTCTTCCGCAGATTTGAAGCTGGGAATCAGTTGAGCCAGGGAAACTATATGTGGGCCTTTGTGGTTTTAGCAGCTGGAGCTTTGTGTCCTGATTTAGCTGACCTAAAATTCACACGCTCCCAGATCACAGAGCGTCGGCTGCACTGCCCTTGGTTTCCCCTTCTTGGCCCTCAGCTCCCCCTCCCACCACTGTATTTCTCCTGCTGGATAATAAAAAAAAAATGGAGATGAACTGCTGGTGAACCAGGAGGCCAGAGAATGAATGCAGAGACAAAGATCACCGGTGTCTTCTGCAGTCAGACACAAATCTTAAAACGCATCCGATTATTTACCTTGACTTTGGGTCCCTGGGTGTGCATTTCATCTCTACCTGGCTGTTTGGCTTATTTCCCCAAAGAACTTACCTGCAAACATATTCTCTACCAGACATGTGGATAGAAGATAGAACTTCTTTCTCTCCAAAGTCATCTCTATTACTGGTTGACTTGGCAATAACAGCTTCATTCCTCCTAGAAATGATTTTTATCGGAAGCCTCTTTTTTTTTTTTTTTTCCCTCCTCTGAAGCCTTCGTCCCTAAGTCATTTCCTCTTGGTGGGATTGTGAGATCTTGTGTGTTTGGGAAAAGAACAGCGAGAGGAAACAGGCCATCTGGTCTCCACTGCAGTGCCTTATCACAGTTAGCTACAGGACTTAGGCAAGACAGTGAACTTTGCTTGTACTTTGCTTCCTTTCTGTATAACTTTCTCTTTCAAGTGATTAAGGCCTCCTTCACCTTCATCGCTCTTACCTTTGAGGAGTTCCACTATAAAAGTTAAACTCCCGTGTAAAAATTCATTTGCATCACATTATCCACACTGTATTCAGGCCAAGCTGTCCTGAGCTGAACATGTTAGGAAGAAGCTGGAAGATTTATTCATTTTATCTGTCAAATTCTGAAAACAGGACATGGCAAGGTTTTTTTCTTCCATTTAGGATGTGAAAATATTTCAGCTGTGAAAGTGTATAACACATGAAAATGTTTTAAATGATAAAGTCGGATGGATTCAGTACCAAGCATTCTAAAATTATTTTAAATGCAATTTGAGGGAGAGAAATCTGTTTCTGTACACTTCAAGGATAAAATGATCAGCAAAGCCCCAGAAGTATCTGTTGTCCCATAAGGTTTTGCAGGGAGTTCAAAGTCGATTAGTTCTATCCAGGGTTACAACTGCAACAGCTCAATAATAGCTATGGAACTTTCCCAAAATTGGCTCCTTAAAATACTAAGTCAGTGAGATGTTAATGGTTATTCTAGACACACATGATCATGTGCACGCATGCGTGCACGTGCGCACACACACACACACACACACACATACACAAAGTTTTCATGGTGAAAAACAGTTTGGAAGAATTTGAGATGAAATATACTTAAGATAGTTTTTTGATTGCAGTATGTTCAGAGCTTTTTATCTGCAGATGTTCACTATGAATCTCCTTGAGAAAGATTGCCCTCACAGCATCTTTACAATGTATATGACCATTAACTCTTTGTGGGGAAACACCAGTTAATGCCTTAACGAAACCATGCATCTCAGAACACCATTTATTAAACACAGATATAAATTAGCCTGTTGTAATTAAATAGAAATACAGATTGAATGGGACTCTTAAACACTGCTTTAAATAGATGAAATTCAAACATCTTGAACAATGTATTTTTTAGGCAAAATCTCTTATTTACTATTTTATATCATTGTCTTTCTTGGTAAGGAAAGGCTGTCTATAGAAAACAGCTTAGTGATGGGCAGTTTTAAGAGGCAAATAAAGATGGTGTATGCACTAACTTTTTGGCATAACTCTTATGAGTTATTATAGTATTCACAGCCTGTCATGAGGAAACACCACTATATCATTTCAACCAAACCACACATAGATCAGTCAAAATTTTAATAATGTCAAAATATTCTCCATTCTCCAAATTCACCATGGGCTTCTCTGTTGTCCTGCCTTGACTTACTAAGAGGTTTCTTCTAAAACCCCCTTCACCCTTATGGCCACTTTTTCAAATCCTCTTCTTCCTCCAAGGACCATGCCAAATGCTAGGACGATTCCTTTTATCTTCTTATAGTTAATCTTTTTCTCTGGTTCTCAGCAGTTTGTACTGCTACTGGTATTGGACATATATTTCCTCTTTTTATGCTTAGCTCTTAGTATTATTTTAATTCCCATTCCTTAAGCATTTTTCTAAGCTTATCACAGTGCTAAACTTCTGTAAAGGATCTCATTAATATGTAACCTATGCAATGGGGAGTACCTTTCCGTCTCTCTTGCATCACACCACCTCTACCCCTCTCTAATCACTCTTTAATAAAGAAGGGGGTTTAATGAAGTTTGCTGAAATAAATGGACTGTACTAAAATTGATTTCAAATTTTGTGACTAAATATCTGAGTTGATGGTCTGCAATCTTTCCAAGTTTCTTCTGCCTTGGCCAATGTCCTGAAGATATCCTGCATAAATGCTTTGCTGTGCTCACTGAAGTTTTTGCTACTGTTGTTCTAGACACTCTTTTAGCCCTGAGAAACCAGGAGATACTGATAAAGGATATTCCTCTCCAGCATGGCACATTCCTGTTGAGGACCAAAGATTTGTTCCTAGGGTTCCAGGAACCATTTTTGGAAAAGTGGCATTCTCTGTTTGATACCAAAATTGCAGAGAGGCAATCTCTTGGTTTATATGAACTGAGTTAAAATTACCCCTGTACTTCAGCTCACTTGTGTTGAGCACCTATAATGAATCAAGACTTATGTGAGACGTCATGGGTACAAAGTTAATTGAGACATCTCAGTGGAGTCTAACGGTGAAGACCTATAGATAAAGACATTATTTCAACAAAATGTAATAAATTCTAAAGCTGCAGTATGTACCAGATGCTACCTAAGTTCAAAAAGAGGCATTTGCCCAAAGATGAAGTTTTAAAAACCCAAAGTAATCCCTGTTTCTGGGCTTCCCAGGTGATAAAGAATCACCTGGCAATGCAGGACATGTGGGTTCAATCCCTGGGTCCAGAAGATCCTCTGGAGAAGGAAATGGCAACCCACTCCAGTATTCTTGCCCAGGAAATCCCATGGACAGAGAAATCTGGTGGGCTATAGTCCATGGAGTCGCAAAAGAGTTGGATACCACTGAGCAACTCAACGACAAACAAAAACAAAAATCCAGGTTTCTACCACCTTTTGACTTCTTGGTTATGTTTATACCTATAATAAACTTAGGAGAATTAAGTTTTTGGCTTCTCACATCTCTCCTCGGAAAACTTCGACACCGATAAAACTCAATAATATAGCCCAGTCCTGGAAGTGTGTCTTTAGTAGTTTCTCCAATTGAAGTGGCAGGGAGTTAATTTTCTTTCAGCTGGAATCAATTTTTTCTACTCATGTCCATTCACTAGAATTAATCGTTTCGGAAGAAGCTCAATTTTGCTGGAAAATCCAGAAAAGATTTTAGTTACAGCTCCACATAATAAAGCAATTGTATAATTAATAATACATTTGTCACTCCTTTAGAGAGTGGAAAAAAAAGGAACACATGTATGGCTTTACTGTAAATCCTGACAGTGGAGATTTTTTTTTCCAGGGAATTATACTATTATACCATAAAAATGTCAAGGCGCAAGTTTACTGTTCCTACTAATATTCTAAAATATTCTCTTCGGCTGACATCTCTGTCAATTAAAATTAAACAAAATTGCATTCTGCCATCCACACTTCAAGGAGGAAGCTTTCAGTTTTATGGCTGTTCTTTGAATTGATTTTTAAGATGGCATCTGTAAAACTTGGCTGAAACAAGATGAGGTGGGATGAATCTAAGGACCAGTCAATGTAAAAAATGTTTTTAAAGATCGTGAATTGACAGCCAGAATAGACTGCACATGTCTCCAGGTTTCTCAACTATTAAAATACATCCAGCAATTCTTTTGAATGGAATGTTTGTCCTGATATAATTCAGTGCCAACATGCTTCTGGCTTGTTTTGGGTTTCCAATATTTTTACAGAGAGTAACATAAACAAGGAAGCTGGTGAGTATTGCTTCCAGTTACTCAATTTGCACAGATTTGGGAAGAGTCCTCCTCCTGGTGTTTCCCACAGAGCAGCACTGTGAACGTGCTTTCTCACGGGACTGTGGTTCTCTGGGAGGACAGGCAAGAGCCATGTGGACAGTGGATGCTTTTGGCAGGATGAGGCTGCCAATAAAATCTTCGGGGAGATCACCCTCTGTGATAGGAAGAGGAGCAAAATAAAATCTCCGTCCCAATTCCCCTAAAAGAAATTGAAGAAGCCATCTTTGGGCTCAGCCTTCCAATTGCCAAACTTTAATGTAAAATGTTTTATGAGTGCATTTAAGGCAAGTATTATTTAATGATCCAGAGATTCTTAGGGCCAAAGTACCTCCTTCATTCTTGGTTAAGCACCCTTTGGAAGCTCAGTGTGCCTTTTCAGGTCACCTGGTTACCACTTAAGGGAAAGCGATAATATCCTAAGCAGTTTAAAAGGGTTTGTGCCCTTTACAGTAGGTTCAAAATGGTATTCTGGCTTGGCTGCTGTCTTGAGTAACTTGTGGAGTTGGGGGGGGTAGAGGGGTGGCTTGGAAGATGGGTATTCTTCATGGGCAGTTGCTTTGTCTAGACACAGAGCAAATGGTACTCAGGAAAAAGCAATAAGGGTTGGGGGAAACTTTCTGCCTTGTTTTAAATTGAAGAGACAGGACTGTTTAGGAACAGTATTTGGGTGTATTTGGGTCTTGTAAAAAAGGATGGCATCTTTCTCAGTGGTCATGTGTAAGCTTCTATGAATTCTAATTCTAAGGGAGCAGTGGTTTTTTTTTTTTTTTTTTCTGATGAATTTCCCATTCCTGGCATATAGCAGCACCTAGTATAGGCTTCTTAAATATTTTTGAATAAAAGGTCCATCTAGTCAAAGCTATGGTTTTCCAGTAGTCATGCATGGATGCGAGAGTTGGACTATAAAGAAAGCTGAACACTGAAAAACTATTGCTTTTGAACTGTAGTGTTGGAGAAGACTCTTGAGAGTCCCTTGGACTGCAAGGAGATCCAACCAGTCCATCCTAAAGGAAATCAGTCCTAAATATTCATTGGAAGGACTGATGCTGAAGCTGAAACTCCAATACTTTGTCCACCTGATGAGAAGAACTGACTCATTGGAAAAGACCTTGAAGCTAGGAAAGATTGAAGGCAGGAGGGGAAGGGGATGACAGAGGATAAGATGGTTGGATGGCATCACAGATGCAATGCACTGAGTTTGAGTAGGCTCTGGGAGTTGGTGGTGGACAGGGAAGCCTGGCATGCTGCAGTCTATGGGGTTGCAAAGAGTCAGACATGATTGAGTGACTGAGCTAAACTGACTATTTTATAAGTGAATGAATGATTAGATTGGACTCTGTTGCTCCAGTTCCTTAAATATCTCTGTCACACAGGGCGCTCAGGGCAGGTACACTGAGACGACCCTGAGGGATTGGATGGGGAGGGAGGTGGGAGGGGGTTCAGGATGGGGGACACATGTACATTTGTGGCTGATTCATGTCAATGTATGGCAAAAACCACTACAGTATTGTAAAGTAATCAGCTTCCAGTTAAAATAAATAAATTAATTTATATATATATACCAACAAAACTCTGTCACAGAAGTAGAGTAACTGAAAATTAGAGAATTATGTGGGGGGAAACTACCATATTGGGTCTCCTGGAGACCACACTGGATGAAAAATCAGGAGAAAGGCAGAGGCTGCTTTCAGCCTTCTGGGTTTCATTTTCTTGCTTCTCTCTTTCAGTCTTGAACACTCTTGTGTCCTCTCTCTTTATTCTCTAATTCTGTTCTTGGTGGATGAAAGTATTAATCTCTCAGTTGTGTTTGGCTCTTTGTGACCCCATGGACTATAGCCCACCAGGCTCCTCTGTCCATGGAACTTTCCAGAGAAGAATAGTGCAGTGAGTTGCATTCTCTTCTCCTGAGGATTTTCCCAATCCAGGGATCAAACCAGGTCTCCTGCATTGCAGGTGGATTCTTTACCATCTGAGCCACCGGGGAAGTGCCTTGTTGGGTTAGAGTGTATCTTTAAAGGCCATCTACTACATGCTACATGTCCAAATTCAGTAGAAAGACGGAGCTCAGGAGAGGGATGGGGATAAAAGGTGCCATAGACTATCCACCTCCAAAATTCATTTGTTGAAAGTTAATCCCCATTGTCATGGCATTTGGATGTGGCATCTCTGGGAGGTGATTAGATCTAGATGGTGAGGGTAGAACCCTCATGAATGAGATTAGTGCCTTTATTAAAGAGATCTCATTGAGCTTCCTTGCTCCTTCTGCCATGTGAGGATACAATGAGAATATGACCATCCTCAAATCAGGAAGCCAGGTCCTTACCAGACACCGAATCTGCTGGCCCCTTGATCCCAAACTTCTCAGCTTCCAAAACTGTGAGAAATTAATACTTGTTGTTTAAGCCAATGCAGGGCTTCTCTGGTGGATCAGAGGTAAAGAACCTGCCTGTCAATTCAGGAGATGCAGGTTCCATCCCTGGGTTGGGAAGATCTCCCAGAGAAGGAAATGGTAATCCACTCTAGTATTTTTGCCTGGAAAATCCCATGGACAGAGGAGTTTGGCAGTATACAGTCTATGGGGCCGCCAAAGAGTCAGATACAACTTTAGCAACTAAATGACAACAATAAGCCACCCTGGCTGTAGCATTTCAGTTACAGCAGCTTGAACCGACCAAGTGTTCAGACATGGGCAGGACAGGCAGTAAGGTCTACTTGAACCAAGTGACTAAAGACCTCTCTGAAGTATTTGAGGATCCACAGTGGAGGTAAAAAGACTGTCTTAGAAAATTCGACATCTGTTCTTAGCCATATTGTAGAGTTGACCTGAAAGTTTGATTTATAGCATCTTCATCTGCCTGAGCCTCAATCTGGAAATAATAACAGGCTCATCTTTAACATAAAGGCATGCTACACAAATACCTGGAATATCTGACATGGTAATACAAGGGCTATTTTAGTTGATTATTGACTCATTCCACTTTAAAAAAATTGATAAATATTTATTAGGCTCCTACTATATGCAGAGGCACATTTCTAAGCATCCAGATACAGACATGTGGAATGACTAAACCCTTTCTTGTAGAAGTGATATTCCAGTGGGGATTATGGAGAATAAGCAAGATAAATAAATAAAATCAGTTGATATCTATGTATGTACACACAAGAGTATGTAAGTGTGTAAAGCATATGTATGTGTGTAAAATGTCCTATATGGTAAAAATATTGGAAGAAAAAACTAAAACAGAGAAAGGGATAAAAAATGTAGGAGAATAGGGTGGGAGAGACTGGGGAGGTAGAAATAGTTTCAAAGGGTGTCAGGGGAAGATGCCCTAAAATGGTGCCAACTGAATAAAGACTTGGGGAAGATGAGGAGCAAATCTTGCAGATTCCTGGGAGATTCCTTTCAAGCAGAGGGGACAAAGAACAGGAGCATCACTGACATCTTGGAGGAACAACATGAAGGAACATGTGCCTGAACATGAATTAGCAAATAGAAAAGGAAAGAAAGATGAGACCAGACGGATTAATGTTTTCTGAGTCATTGGAAGGTCTCTGGGTCTCACCTGGAGTGAGATAAGAAACCTCTGAAATATTCTGAGCAGAAGAGCTTAACAATTTTTTTTTTTTCCAGAAGGCTTAGTGTTGCTGTCTTGAGAAGAGACTGAAGATGGGCCAGAGTGAAACTAGGGAGACCAGTGAGTAGGCTCTTCTACTAATCTAGGCAAAGATTTATAATTCGGGAAGAAATATGCTTTGTATTTTCATAAGGGATGATGATGTTGATTGGAGAGGTCAGGAAATTGACCAGATCCAGGACTAGAACACTAAACTCTCTTCTCTTCTTTGGGCAATCTTATCAAGATCCAATACTTTAGATATCATCTTTACATTAATAACTTTTCAATTAAATCTACAGGCTGTCTTTTCTCTGAGTTCAATCTGTATATTCTATTGAGATGTCTCAGCTATTAATTTTTATCAACTTGATATATTTCAGTGGTTGCTCAGGTAGTTGGTCAAACATTCTGAGTATTTATGTGAGGGCGATTTGGATGAGATTAACATTTTAAAATTTATTTATAGACTGAATAAAGCAGATTGCCCTCCTTAATGTGAGTGGGCCTCACTTAATCAGTTGAAGATCTGAATTAAAAAATTGACTCTCCCTTGGGCAAGAGGGAATTCCTCCTGTCTTTATACCTTTGAACTGACATATCAGGGTTTTTTCCTTCCTTTTGACTTAAACTACAGCATTAGGTCTTCCTGGCCCTCAAGTCTACTGGACTTGGGTCTAAAACTATACTATTGGTTCTCCTGCGTCCCCAGTTTATCCACTCACCATGAAGATCTTTGAGTATTGCATGCTTTGTAATTGCATGATCAGTTCCTTATAATAACCTGTATATGCATATATTCTGTTTCTCTGGAGAACTCGAATACAAATTGCATCCTGAGTATTTGCAAGCCTTTATCATGTATATGTCTAATATTAAACTTATATTCTTCACTCCTCACTACTCCATCCATCAATTCAGCTCTCTGCCAGTTCCCAAAAAATGGATTCACCATCAATTTGGTTACATAAATCATAAAGGAGTTATCCTTGCCTTTTCCCTCTCCCTCATCTGCTAAGCCCATCTAAACCATCTGCATATTCAGTTGCTTGATAACCTTAGTAGATCTCTTAAATATGGACACTTACATAAATTTCCATTGTCTCACTATAATCTCAACTACCACCATATTTGCTGGACTACTCTGTTTTATCTACAGTCACTTTAGGCTTCTCCACTGTGTACTGATCTGTGAGATTTAGTCTTTCAAAACACACATTTGATTATTCTACTTTGTTTGAAAAATTTAGGGTCTTCTTATTGCTCTGAGAATAAGGAATATAATCCCTCACTCAGCTTCCAAGACTCATAGCCCCCTTTGCTTGTGACAAGTATATGCTTGTTGTCTCAGACTAATTCTTCTTAGGACCTCCTTTCAACCTCAAATGTGTCTAGGTTTGGACAATAAATTAAGTGGTTACTTCTCCATGACCAAGATTAAAGTGAACCAGTTTATATTCTCAACTGATGAGCACCCAAATCATTCTCAGCTACTTAAAGAAATATTTTCTGAACAAGCAGAGCCATCTTGATTGAGACAAAATACGGGTGCTAGAAGCTCAGGAGCTATGTTTTCAAAAAAGTTCCCCAGAGAGGAAAGGAGAGGACATGGGGCCCTTGACCCAATGAGTAGGTGAAAAAGGAGGTTGGTGACAGAAAGCCATTAATTCATGCACTGTGAGTTTGAATGATGTGTTTTCTTTACACCTTCAAGTAGTTAAGATCAACTGGAAGTCTAAAGCCCAGTTCAGCCTTCCTGGAACAGTTATAAACCATGGAAGTTATCCCAAGCCTCAGGATTTCTTTCAGAAATTCAACCCAGAGGGATAGGGTGAGGAGAGATATGGGAGGAGGTTTCAGGATGGGTTGGGGGGAGCACATGTATACCTGTGGCCAATTTATGTTGATATATGGCAAAACCATAACAATATTATAAAGTAATTATCTTCCAATTAAAATAAATTAATTTTAAAAAATTCAATGTCTTCTATTACATGAAACCCAAATGTATTTTCATTTCATGATAAATTTAAAAAGATGACATGAGTTTCTGTTTTCAGATATGAAAATAGAAAAAAAAAAAGAACTCTAGATAAATCAACAGTATTTGTAATGCTTTTGTGTTACTTGAATGTTGGCCTTTTCACATATTTAAATTATAAATTCATCATTTATATTTGAAGATTGCTAAGCTTTCAACAATGGAAACAGTGACAGACTTTAATTTCTTGGGCTTCAAAATCACTGCAGATGGTGACTGCAGCCATGAAATTAAAAGACACTTGCTCCTTGGAAGGAAAGCTATGACCAATCTAGATACCATATTAAAAAGCAGAGATATTAGTTTGCCAACAAAGGTCCATCTAGTCAAAGATATGGCTTTTCCAGTGGTCATGTATGGATGTGAGAGTTGGACTATAGAGAAAACTGAGTGCCAAAGAATTGATGCTTTTGAACTGTGGTGTTGGAGAAGACTCTTGAGAGTCCCTTGAACTGCAAACAGGTCCAACCAGTCCATCCTAAAGGAAATCGGTCCTGAATAGTTATTGGAAGGACTGATGTTGAAGCTGAAACTCCAAGACTTTGGCCACTTGATGTGAAAAACTAACTCATTAGAAAAGACCCTGATGCTGGGAAAGATCGAAGACAGTAGGAGAAGGGGATGATGGAGGATGAGATGGTTGGATGGTATTACCAACTCGATGGACATGAGTTTGAGCAAGCTCTGGGAGTTAGCGATGGACCCAGAGGCCTGGCGTGCTGCAGTCCATTGGGTTGCAAAGAGTTGGACATGACTGAGCATCTGAACTGAACTGAAACTTTCAGGAAAATGGTAAAGCTTACATGGAGATAGTGCTATATGGAAATTCCCTTACCTACAATAAGGAGGTAATGTATCTTTTATCTCCTAACATAATTGTGAGGAGTAAAAGAGAGAACTTGTGAAAATGTATAAGGTATTCTGTTTTAGTCGATGGACCCAATATATTCCAAGACTATAGGTTGTCTTTTTTTGAGACAAACTTTGTCTATTTACTGAGTCCCTAAAATATAACAACTATTCCTACACTTGGGCTTTTTAGGTGGCTCAGTGTTAAAGAATGTCAGCCAATGCAAGACACAGAAGACACGAGTTCAATCTCTGGACTGGGAAAATCCCCTGGAGAAAGGAATGGCAACCCACTCTGATGTTCTTGCCTGGGAAATCCCACGGACAAAGGAGGCTGGTGGGCTTAAGTCCACAGGGTTCCGAAGAGTCGGACAAAACTGAGTGCACACAGCACATACATACACTTAGTCTTATCTTCATAATTATATGTTTCATGTTTTATGAAAAATCTACCCACCTAATTATCAACCAAGACCTCAAATGGTGGATATTTAAGAATTAAGGAATGCACATAATATCTAGAGTTCTGAAGTGACAAGCCTTTGCTGCTGCACACAATCTTCTAAGTCATGTACTCCTCATTCTGAAATGACAACCCTGAACTGTAAATAAGGCATAAATCTCTGAAGAGCTTATAAGATAGTTATGAAGTGAAAACATATACATATAACTGTAAGTAAACATGCAAAATAAATGGACACAACATTGCTTTCTCTATTATTTTCAAATCAATCATGTATGTACATTCTTTATTCAATTTGCCTCTTACATAGACTTCCAATTGGCTCTTCTTATTTCCCCATGTTCCTTAGCCTAATTGATTTTTATTTGCCTCACATTTAGATTTCGTTAATTCCTGTACATATTCTGGAAATGATTTCCTGATATTTTTGTCCATAAGTCTGAATTATTTGGTGAACGTCCAATTCTTGATGCTCTGCATATGTTAGGTGTTTATATCAACTTGTTGATATCAGCATGTTTATATCAACTTAAGATCCCTAAAAATTGACTTGGACCATCATGGAGTTCTGAAATGCGCTTTGAGACAAAGGTATGTCTGTCTAGTTTGTTACTCTGAAGAAAGATCCCTAGAGGGGTCTGGCCTGACCCCTGAATGTTTTCCTTCCTTGCTGGAGGAGGACATGCTTGGTCCACTTCTGTGCCTGCCCCCGCTGCTCACTATCTAATTGTTTATTATGATTCCCAGGCAGACCTCTATGATAAATAATGAAGATTTGCTTTACATGTAGATATTTATATTTTAGAAATGGAGCCCAGGTTTCCCAGCTCACACCATCCTGGAGGGGATATGACCAAATGGGTGAGGGCAACAGTAAGGACAACCACGAGAGCCTCCCACAGGCAGCAGGACTGCATTTCTGATCCCGAACGTAAGCACTTCCCTGCTTCTGGCAGAGGCCTAGCCAACGTCAACATCCTTAACCACTGTGACCTAAGTCCTCTTTTCTTTCACAAGTTAGTTCTACTCTTTCTTCTGCATTTCTATTGGCCTCGTTTTCCTCAACAGTCTCCATTTTTCCCTCTCCAACTTTCTGCCCTATTGGTTCACGGTTTGTCCTGAAAATCTGGTTGAATCTAAGGTTTGTCATAATTTCATGGTAACATTCTCTTCCTCACGATTTTTTTCTTTCTTCATGTCCTTGGTCACCCATGTTGCCACCACCATTGTGGTAAGGGAAAGTGCTAACCAAAATTACAACCATACTACTAGGCAAAAAAATTAGGACCCTCACCTTGGTTTCTTTACAACAGATTTATTTGATTATTTTTTCAGTTGACACTACCACTTTCCTCCAGAACTTGGCAGAATCTGTTAGAAAGATAGAGCAGAAGAAAATATGAGCATCGGTGAAGAATTGACATTCAGATCTACCCATCTGCACCTACATTAAGCATCCTGATTCCAGCTGGAGTGTCTCTTCTCTTTCTTTGCTCAAGTATGCTGCTGCCCCATCCAGTCTAGCTTTAGGGGAAGTCACTGGCGTGTCACCTGAGAGATACTATTCTAGGAAACTGCTGATGATGTCAATGTATGCAGTCACTTTAAGTAATTTAGAGTATTGGGTCTAGACCCACGGGTCATAATGCATGGCACTGATGCTGTGTAAGCTCTCCAGAGGTTCCATCAAATGTCTATTGATTTGTCAAGGTTTTCTTCATTATAACTATATATTTATCTGCATTAGTTGTATAAAGGCTAAACTTTGATGATAAAGAGAAGCAAAACTACTCAAAGATAAAAATTAGTATCTTTCACAGAGTATTTCAGAGAAAGGCAGGAAGTCTGGGTGGGTGCTGGGTAACTCTGCTACATGAGGTTGAAGAATGCCAGCCTCCTCTAGGGTAGTAAATCTAGCTGCTCAGCTGTTGCTTAATTCAATGCCCTTAACTGTGTGATCAAACCTGGCTCACAAGTTCCATGACCTAGTTATTAATCCAATCCATAGGAAGGAAGGAATGAGGAAAGTGAAGTAGTAGAGGCCAGGGAAGGAAAGAAGGTATTTTCCGTATGATAGTTTGCTGTCGTGCCTTTGGCAAGAAATGTACATGTCTACACAAGGTCCAAGTAAGTCTGAGAAATGTCGGTTTTACATGGGTGGCCATTTGCTACCCAAAACCCAAGATGCAGGGTGGATCATATCAGTGAAGAAAGAATGGCAAAAGAGTGACTGAATCACGGTTAGCAGCCTTCTTCACAATACTGTATGGAGATGCCTCTTGGGTGAACTACTAAGCTAAACAGCTCCTGCGATGTAAGATGCAGGGGGCACAACTGCCTTGAGTTATAGGTGATGCCTCAGGCCGCTATTAGAACTTGGCTGGCAGAATCCCTGAGTATGTCAGGCTGTAACTGAACACAAGTTTAGTCACTTACCACTCAACAGCCAATAGATAGACGGGTAAAGCATCAGTAGGGGAGAAAAGTACTTTATTCAGAAAAACCTGGCAATCTGGGGAGATGGTGGACTTATGTACAGAGACAAATTCTAAAGATTCTGCTCAGTCTTGACAATTTTTAAAGGTGAAAAGGAGAAACAATCTCAGTCAATCATCAAGGCAAGCGTTCAGAAAATTCCGTCGACTGAGGAGCCTGGTAGGCTACAGTCCATGGTGTCCCAAAGTCAGACCAGACCGAGTGACTTCACTTTCACTTTTCAGATTCTTTGTCACCTTTCTACTGCATGCAGATCTAATGACTTCTCCCCATCTTCCTTGGGATGTTGTCTTGCTCACATGGCCCATCTGCAATTGGATCTTCTTTTGCCTGTGTGGTCCACCTGTAAATTTACTAAGGGGAAACTACAGGTAGAGGGTCAGTCATTCTTTACTTAATTCTTCAATCTTACTCCTTCTAATCCAGGAAAGGAATCAGCAGGGAAGGTAACGTGTGTATATTTCGTAAAGCAGCAATCAGGAGCAAAGTTAAAGGTTACCTAATGATCTCATATTTATGATTAAGGTCTTAAAAAAAAAAAAAACAGGAATGATCAAACAGAAAAGAGGCAAAGGAGCGGCTTACAGAGCCAAAGTGAGCTACTGGATCAGCGGATCAGCTAGATGGTGTGGAGGGAGAAACAAGTAACCAGAGGGATAATGGTAGATGCTGCATAGATGTGGTTAGGCTCAAGGTTGTCTGAGTCTTCTCATTTCCTTTCCACTTGTGAGAAGTTCTAGAATTCGAAACAGTGCTGAGAACACAAAAACATTGTCAATGACTAGTGTTAAAAGTGAGGCAGGGGCAAACCCTATGGCTACAATAATGAACAGGATAGACAAAACGACTCCCCACAAACCACAGAGAGGAAGAAAAGAAAATAATTACAAGCCATTAAATGATTGCAAATGTGTGAAAGGCTGTGAAGATGTCCAGGCTGCTAATAATGTGTGTGTCACAAGTAATCTAATCTAGCCTGGGGTCGTGAAAGGCCTTTCCGAGAAAGTGATGTTTCAGTTTAGTCTGCAGGATGGGTAAGAATTAGCGGGGCTAACAAGAAAAGGGTTAAGGGGTGAAACAGCATATGCGAACTCAAGAGGGTAAGCTGGGAAACAGATTTTTTAAAAAAAATCTCAGGTTTCTCATCTATTAAATGGGGATAAACATGCCTCCTTCTAAAGACTCTTATTAGGCTTGAGTTAAATAATTCAGATAAAGATTTAATAACAAGCCTGGAAAGAGAGAAAGGAAAATAATTGGTAGCTTTTATTGTTATATTAGCATTAACATTAATTCTACTCACCTAAGAAGTGGAAGATATGTTTATGCAAATACAATCTCTCATCTGACACTGGAAACATCTTGATATGTTTTAATGCTATATATATATATATATATATGTATATATATATACACATACATACAAATGTCTAAAATTCCCTAGTGGTTCTGATGGTAAAGCATCTGCCTGCAATGCAGGAGACCTGGGTTTGATCCCTGGGTTGGGAAGATACCCTGGAGAAGGGAATGGCAACCCACTCCAGTATTCTTGCCTAGAGAATTCCATGGACAGAGGAGCCTGGTGGGCTGTAGCCCATGGGGTCGCAAATAGTCAGACATGACTGAGTGACTAACACTTTCACTTTCATATATATATATATATGTGTGTGTGTGTGTGTGTATCCATGACATATCACTTAGCAAACAGAAATAAGAAATCAGAGAACAAGATTGAGCAAATAAAAATTTTAGAGATAGTTACATCAGCTGTAAGTAACAGCATATCCAATTAATAATGTTAATGATGGCTAAAGTAATAAAGGTATTTATTTGTCTCCCCATCCAGAAAGACCAAAGATAGGTGGTTCTCTGGTCAGGGTAGCAGCTCCAGGGTGTCATTAAAGTCTTTTCAATACTCTGTTCCAGCTTTCTCAGCATTGTCTCTTGTTTCCAAAATGGCTGCCACAGTCTTGACAGCTCAACCTTCTCCATACACATTCAAGACAAAAGTGAAAGCCACAAAACAAAAGGAGTCTATCATTTCAACATTTCAAAATCTTTCCCTGGAGCCTCCTAACAAGTTTTTCCTTTGTGTAACTGTCCACTTCTAGCTGCAAGTGACACTTGGATAAGTCACCAAGGTCTTTGTGATATAGTTAAGCTGTTATTAGTGACTGAGGTTGGGTAGATTACTGCGTCAGAAAAAAAAAAAAAAGGAAAGAGTCAGACAGGAAGTGATTGTGACTATTGAATATGCAACTAACAATATCTCTCTGTTGGTTTGGAGATGATTTGAGAAGGCAATGCTTGATTGATTTTATAGGATAACACAAGAAGAACAATTGTTAAAAAAAGTATGTATGCAAATAGTCAGGATAGCTTCCAACTTTACACATGTGGGGAAGGATGTAGGGAAGTACAAAGCAGACTGTAATTCAAGTCAACATTTTTAAGTGCTAGGAACTTTTCACGTATCATCTCATTTAATTCTCACAGTATCCTAGAGAGGGAGGCATTATGCGTTACCAGAAGTAAGCTAACAGCTCAGAGAGTTAAATTCCTGGGTTCAAGGTCACATATTGATTGGGTAAAAGGCAGAACTGAGATCCCAACTCAAGTAAGTCTAACAATAATTTCAGGATATTATTATCTTAAAGATGGAAGAGGCTGTATTAAAAATGTGTAAATGTGGTTCAAAGAGAATTAGACCTGTATGAGCTTGAGGCACAGAAACTATTAATAATATGAGCTAGAATCTTTTAAATACCAACTTACGGGTCAAGCACCATTCTAAGCTCTTTGAATATAGATAAATATCTTACTAATATATGCTACTATCTATCATCCTTTATAGGCCAAGGCTCAGATGATTAAACACCATGAACAAGCCCACCTAGCTGGCACATTGACTGCTGAAGGTTTACCTTGACGCTCTCTGACTCTAGAGCCCATCCCATTAACCACTTTGCAAATCTGCCTCCAAGAGTTCCCAGTCATTGCTATGAGCTCTGGAATGTTCTCTTTAATCATCGGTGTTCCTAGGAACTCCTTTAGAGTGCACCCCAGGCGAGTTTACTGTGGTGGCACAGCACCTGCTGTGCACAGGACCGCTTACCCCTGTCAGGACAGAACGCGTATTAGACAATGAGAATTCATGTTAGGGTTAGGTACAGAGGACAAAAGCTCTGGATGAAAGGAAACAAAGGAAGCCCTAATAATGTAGTAGTTAATTAGAACAAACAAACAAGCCACCAGAGAATTCTTCCAAATTAGTTATGACATAGAGTTATTACAATGAGAAATGTAATTGCTCATATTTTTAAACAATCATCATACATAACCAACCATTTTGAGAGAGCAGAATGACACATTCTTTTCGTTTTGAGATATTGAAGGTTCCCCTTTGAGTTGAGTTTCAAGAGTTTCTAAATATAACTGTATCCTCAGATTACTGTTTGGGGGTCTTATCTAGTTTTATTAGAATAAGATTAAGCTATTGTAACAAAGGATGCAACATGATTCAGAAACTTAAAAAAAGACAGCTTAGCTAAACTGCTGGAAGAAGAGGCAAGTAATTTCCCTTTCACTGGGAGGTGGCTTAAGTCAGTTCAATTGATACAACTCAACGATAGCAACAAACCACAATGATGGGTTGTTATGTCTGTATTTGTAACCCCAAAGTTATCAAATGGCCAAATCAAGGTTTAGATGATGGTGAGAGTTAACAGATTTGTTTATCCCTATGATCTCTAATACTAATTCAAATTTTCAATTTAATTTTCTTAAAAGGCAATAGTGGACCGAAATAGATGACAGATAAAGAAAACAAACTTATGGTTACCAAAGGGGAAAGGCAGGGAGGCATAAATCAGGAGTGTGTGATTAACATATATACACTCCTATACATAAACTAGATAAGCAACAAGGGCTTATCGTATAGAACAAAGAACTATACTAGATATTTTGTAACAACATATAAGGGAAAATAATCTGAAAAAAATATAGGGAGAGTCACTTTGCCTATACCTGAACTTAACACAGCATTTTAAATCAACTATATTTCAATAAAAAGCTAAAAAAAAATTTAGTGGACAGAGTGGGTAATCACCACCATCAAAGGAAATGGAATAACAAAATAAGTCAAGAAATATGCAAACAAATTATTGCAATAAAGTAAAATTGCCCTGGAAACTGGGTCTATGTCTTTGTGGGATTAAAAAACAATTTAGAGGGTCTCTGGAATGGATTTTGGCAATCACATAATGACTGAGACAAGGAAGAAGATGAATTGTGTTGGTGTCCAGGGGTGTTCTTTTCCCATCTTTAGGTGTGGATTCACAAATTTAAGCGACAAAATGATTTATAAAAGTCCGAATTAAGAGCCTTTTCTCTGACAGTATTCACATTTGCTTTATATTTTCTTTGTGAAGATTTTGGCCTTGATCTTTCTCCCACTAGAACAGTGATTTACAATGAAACCATTTGAAACAATCCACACTGAAGCAAGACCTGGGATGTCACTCCCTGGTCACCCAGAGCCAGCACTCAGTGATTAAACCCATTCAGAGCTGGGCTGCAGGAACAAAAACAGAAATATAACCTCCTGTCTTCTGCCCTAATTTTTTTTCTTTTTTGAGCAAGCAAGAAGATATAAAACAGTAGAAACATTACTACTGTCATAGCTAAGGAAATAGAGAGGAGACAAATTATGTATACAAACCTGTAACATACGTGTGTGTGTGTATGTAAGAGATTACATTTATAATTAACATTATTCATGCAAGAAAAGAAAGAAAATAGCTAAATGTTTTACAACTTGAAGTTTATAATATAACATGCAAATATAAAAATGTTAACATTTAGTTTCAAAAAACATAGCGTAATTTCTCTTTCCTAAATTAAATTGCAGAATGGAAACTATGATAGCTCAGTTTAAAGAGTTTCATAATAATTATCAAGATAGGTTAAAAAAATATTGAGGGAAATAAACCGACCCAATAGTTACCATAATTCTCACCTCTGCTTGACACACCAGGAGTTTTTATAGGAGCAGTTCATTTTTCCGGTTTAGAATGAGGCTGGAATTAATTTAGAATTAACTTGAAGAATTTTCCATTTATAAAAAATATACCATGATATTAACTGTGGTTATTTCTGGTATTGGAGATCATGTAGAAAACTTGTTTTCTTCTTGAAATTCTTCTGCATTTTCCAAGTTTTATATAATAAGCTTGTGCTACTTAGATAATCAAGTAATTAAGAAAGTTATTTTAGGGGAATAAACTGTTAAACATCATGTTTTCTTTGTATTGAGAAAAAGCAGTTGTACTGAATCAAAAGATTAAAGAAGATTGGAGTTCATTTTCACCCAATGAACTACCTAAATTTAGATAATAGCCAATTGTATCAGGTAGTCCATCACAATAGAGGCTGTTTAAATAGTTGTTTGGGGGGAAGGATATGCATATAATATGTGCATGGGGGGCCAAACACGTAACATATGGAAATTCTCTATGAATTGTTTAACCCTTCAAATATTTTCTACCTTTACCTGGTGAATTTAAGAGCATTGCTTTTAATTTTTTTTGAGTAACAATATATTTCATTTGCATGTGAAAATACTTTTTATCCATTTCTGAACTTCATAATTTTTTTTCTATAGAAAAAACTTGCCTTTTTCTTCTCTCTGTGTGTATACAAAATCTGTTACTCCTTCATAGGTATTAAGTATATTTAGACTTGAACGTATATACATTCTCCTGCTTTAGTACTTACAGGGATTTTGGAAGATTCTCACATACTAACTTCTTACAAATTGTAGAAACTAGTTCTGTCTTGGATCTGTGCCCCCCACACCCCCACCAATCTGTTTTATTATTTTACCATTTCAAATGTCCTTATCTTGTTAGCACTTACAGAGGCTCTCTCTAACTATAACTTCAGGAACAGATTAAGTTGGCTTTTCAAAACCATCCATCATCAGAGATATGTTTTCGTTCATGTTTTCCTTTGTAAATCATTTTATTCTTGTAAGGTGTCTCTGGGTGCTGGCATAATAATAGGCTATATAAATGATTTTATCCTATATTTGTGTTGTATATACTTTATTGTAATAGCACTCTCGGGTCAAAAGCAGCCAATATTATTCCGATTAATTCCTGTCTAGACAGTCATAAATTGTCCTTTAATTTGCAGAGAGAAAACGAAGTCATATGAAGCATAACCTTTCCTGGCTGTAGGAACTGCACCTGGTTTTTCTGGGCGATAGGAAGCCCGCCTCCTCGCGTCCTTCAAAGCAGCAGGCTCACAGCTACAAGGGTGAGCGTCGGGTTTTCTATGCTTGGTCCAGGTAGTCAGCCAAGTCCTGCCAGTTGGCACGCTGTCCTCAAAAGGAAAACACAAAACCTAATCCCCCAACACACTTTCAGACAAACACTCATTTTATTTACTCATATTCATCTCCCCAGAAGGAAAAAAAAAGGAGGAGAAAATAGCTTGCTTAATCCCAATACTAACACAATATTGATTCACATTCATGTCCCCTATTTATTGACGTGCACTGCATACAATGGGGGCTCTCATTTAGGTGACTGTGTTGAGAGGGGGAGGCACAATTGCATTAGAGAAAGAGATGAAGCACACAGTTTATACAGCCTTAATTTTATGTAGTATAAACCTTTCAGACTCTGCACATAGGACTGAAAATGTATGTCCTAATGAAAAGCCAAATGCATACCAAATGGATTTATCTTAAAGCTAATTATGGCTGTGGAATATCTGTCCTGCAAAGTCCACCATCATTTCCTAAACTTGTATAATGAAATTAACTTCCTTCGTTTTGCAACAGCTTTCTGTATATCTCATTAACCAACTGTAAATGCTTTTGTGCTTGAGAGCAGAGCATGGGGTTTTGTTTTGTGACATCTAGTGTTCAATGTTTTGAAATTATGCAGGTGGTGTGTAATGCTGTAGGCTAACTATATACAGAGCTGGAGTATATATTGAACACCAGACGACATATACATATTACTAGCATATGGCTTCTGCAAGAAGAAAGCAGATATGAAAAACACCGCACTCTTTTTTTTGCCCCTTGGAAATTTTTATTGCCTAGTGGCAGCTGTATTTAATAAAATATTAGTAGCCACTTGAGGTTTAAAGGTGTAACACAATTCCATTTCAATATAACAATTCCATAAATTCAAATATGAAAACTTCATAGAAGCATGATATGGCTATAATTAAAAAAAAAAAAAAAAACCTTGGTATGTGCTTTCAAAAAACAAATTTAGAGTTCAAAAAGGAGGGGATATATGTATTCCTATGGCTGATTCATGTTGAGGTTTGAGAGAAAACAACAAAATTCTGTAAAGCATTTATCCTTCAATTAAAACAAAACAAAACAAAAAACAAATTTAGGGCACTTTGTATCTGTAGTCAATCTATAATGTGGAGTTCAGGTGATCATTCACACGTTTGAAAGTTGAAAGTGATTCTAGAGGCCTCTATAACAGAGACTGATGGTTTAATTTGTTGTTGTTTTTTAAATCACTAAACCAGCAACACAGTCGTCTACCCAGTGCCTGCAAATAAGTTTCTTCCCTTGCTAATTCCTTTATGCCTCTTAAAGTCTTCTATCTTTCGAGCCTATCAAATACAAAAGCGCTTAAGAAGCTGTGAAGCTCCACACAAATCTTAAGCTTTACTGTTGTCATTTGCAAGTTCCTAAAGAAATAATACCCCCCCTTTAACCACCCTGTCCAATCTATTCTGGTATAGTCAAGGTCTCAGAGAGGCAGAGACACGTGTTGACGGAGAGGCTTTGTATTGGAATGATTTTGGGTGGTCCCCTTTTCCTATGAAATTATTCAGACAAAATGAAGAGGGAAATAGCCCTTTTCTGGAGGAAGGTTGTACCTTTATAGATAGCTGGCAAAGAATCTAGAGGAAACAGAAAATGAAAAGGTTCAGGGTTTTAAGAGACATGGGTTCATTCACAGAGTGTGTCTTTGAGCATGGCCAGAGGAGAAGCAGAGGTGACAGTGCCTTCCAAAGGGCTCATCCAGCCCACAGCGGAGCTTTGATTGCCGAGCACAGTGTTTTTTAAAATGTATAAATGCTTCAAGATTGTACACACTCTTTCTAGTCTATCATAATCCCCTTGTTCACTTGCTAAATTATGTCGGATTCTTTGTGACCCCATGGACTGCAGCATGCCAGTCTTCCCTGTTCTTCCTTATCTCCCAGACTTCACTCAAACTCATGTCCCATGGGCCAGTGATGCCATCCAACCATCTCATCCTCTGTTACACCCTTCTCATCCCAGCTTCAATTTTTCCCACCATCAGGGTCTTTTCCAATGAGTCGGCTCTTCACATCAGGTGGCCAAAGTATTGGAGCTTCAGCTTCAGCATTAGTCCTTTCAATGAATATTCAGTGTGGATTTCTTTTAAGAATGACTGGTTTGATCTCCTTGCAGTCCAAGGGACTCTCAAGAATCTTCTCCAACGCCACAATCCCTATGATTCCCTGTAAGCTTATACCTGAGACATTCTAAGTCAAAATCCCTAACCTAAGACATGGGGAAAATGAAAGACAAGGAGGAGGCACATGCGCAAGAGTAGAAACTTAAGTGCAAGGACAAAATGATATCAGATCAAGACAACAGCCCTCCCGGGACCTGCAAAGGGAGTGTCCTGGAAGGGTTCTAAGCGCTGTTGCTGTTTAGTCCCTTAGTCGTGTGTGACACTTTGCGACCCATGGACTGTAGCCCTCCAGGCTCACGTCTCCATGGGATTTCCCAAGCATGGTTCCACTTTTATTCAAAAGATTATTTGGGTGGGGAAGTAAAAAGAATGATATGGAATAGAGAGCAGGGAATACAACTCAGGAATCTTTGGAAATAGCCCCAGAAAGAAAGAGATGATGAAGGACAGACTAAAAGCTGCATCCCAGGGCACATGGAGAAGGTAAGAATTCTGGACATGTTAGTGAAGTAGGTCAACAGAGGTTGATACTGCCTGAAAGGAAAACCCAGAAGTTAACGGACAGTTTTATATAATTTTAAATGTATAAGTTCATATACAAAATTGAATGAGAAGCAAATAACAGAGATGGAGAAGAATTTGAGGAAGACAATAGTGAGTTTTCTGTATAGGTAAGATGTTAGGTGAAGATGATCAGCTCAGAATCAGAATGCAACTTTGGAAAGCAGTATTGGCTGAAGATATACACTTGATGGTGAATTGTAGGAATTTCAGTGAACATCAGGGCTGTATATTGTCACCCTGCTTATTAACTTATGCACAGAGTACATCATGAGAAATGCCAGGCTGGATGAAGTACAAGCTCGACTCAAGGCTGCCAGAAGAAATATCAATAACCTCAGATATGCAGATGACAATGCACTTATGGCAGAAAGCGAAGAAGGACTAAAGAGCTTCTTGATGAAAGTGAAAGAGTACAGTGAAAAAGTTAGCTTAGAACTTAACATTCAAAAAGCTAAGATCATGGCATCTGGTCCCATCACTTCACATCACATAGATGGAGAAATAGTGGAAATAGTGACGGACTTTATTTTTCTGGGCTCCCAAATCACTGTGGATGGTGACTGAAGCCATGAAATTAAAAGATTCTTGCTCTTTGGAAGAAAAGCTATGACCGGCCTAGGAGGTGTATTAAAAAGCAGAGACATTACTTTGTCAACAAAGGTCCATCTAGTCAAAGCTATGGTTTTTCCAGTAATCATGTATGGATGTGAGAGTTGGACTATAAAGAAAACTGAGCACAGAAGAACCGATGCTTTAGAAATGTGGTATTCGAGATGACTCTTGAGACTTTCTTGCACTACAAAGAGATCCAACCAGTCCATTCTAAAGGAGATCAGTCCTGAATATTCATTGGAAGGACTGATGCTGAAGCTGAAACTCCAATACTTTGGCCACCTGATGTGAAGAACTGACTCATTGGAAAAGACTCTGATGCTGGGAAAGATTGATGGCAGGAGGAGAAGGGGACGACAGAGGATGGGATGGTTGGATGGCATCACTGACTCAATGGACATGAGTTTGAGTAAACTTCAGGAGTTGATGATGACAGGGAAGCCTGGCATGCTGTAGTCCATGGGGTCACAAAGAGTTGGACACAACTGAGCGACTGAACTGAACTGAATCTTACTTGGAAAAATAATACCCAGTGATGAGGGAAAGGGCTTCCCTGATGGATCAAGCTGTAGAGAATCCACCTGAAAAGCAGGAGATACAGGAGACGGTGGTTCAACCCCTGGATCAGGAAGACCCCCTGGAGAAGGAAATGGCAACCCCTCCAGTATTCTTGCCTGGGAAATCCCGTGGACAGAGGAGCCTGGTGGCCTACAGTTCATGGGATCACAAAGTGTAAGACATGACTAAACATTCATGTACATGAGGAGGGAAAACGTGAGGAGGGAAAAGGGTGAGGGATGGCTCCCCTGGGTATAACAGTGTTCCAATATTGACTCAATGAGGAAGTCAAAACAGAGACTGAGAAATAATAGTTATTAAAAAGGTAGAAAGGTAAAAAGGTAAAAAGTTCAGGAAGCAAAAGTTAGAATTGCACATGGAACAACAGACTGGTTCCAAATAGGAAAGGAGTACATCAAGGCTGTATATTGTCACCCTGCTTATTTAACTTATATGCAGAGTACATCATGAGAAACACTGGGCTGGAAGAAGCACAAGCTGGAATCAAGATTGCCAGGAGACATATCAATAACCTCAGATACGCAGATGACACCACCCTGATGGCAGAAAGTGAAGAGGAACTAAAAAGCCTCTTGATGAAAGTGAAAGAGGAGAGTGAAAAGTTGGCTTAAAGCTCAACATTCAGAAAATGAAGATCTGGTCCCATCACTTCATGGGAAAGAGATGGGGAAACAGTGGAAACAGTGTCAGACTTCATGTTTTGGGGCTCCAAAATCACTGCAGATGGTGACTGCAGCCATGAAATTAAAAGATGCTTACTCCTTGGAAGGAAAGTTATGACCAACCTAGATAGCATATTGAAAAGCAGAGATATTACTTTGCCAACAAATGTCCGTCTAGTCAAGGCTATGGTTTTTCCAGTAGTCATGTGTGGATGTGAGACTTGGACTGTGAGGAAAGCTGAGCATCAAAGAATTGATGCTTTTGAAGTGTGGTGTTGGAGAAGACTCTTGAGAGTCCCTTGGACTGCAAAGAGATCCAACCAGTCCATTCTAAAGGAGATCAGTCCTGGGTGTTCTTTGGAAGGAAAGATGCTAAAGCTGAAACTCCAGTACTTTGGCCACCTGATGTGAAGAGCCGAGTCATTGGAAAAGACCCTGATGCTGGGAGGGATTGGGGGCAGGAGGAGAAGTGGATGACAGAGGATGAGATGGCTGGATGGCATCACCGACTCAATGGACATGAGTTTGAGTGAAGTCCAGGAGTTGGTGATGGACAGGGAGGCCTGGCGTGCTGCGATTCATGGGGTTGCAAAGAATCGGACACGACTGAGCAACTGAACTGAACTGAACTGAACTGAACTGAAGAAGGCAGAGGGACTTCCCTGGTGATCCAGTGGTTAAGACTCTGCACTTTCAGTTTAGCAGATATAGGTTTGATCACTGGCTGGGGAACTAAGATCCAGTGTGCCTCATAGTGAAAGGGAAGTCTCTCAATCATGTCCAACTCTTTGCCACCCCATGGACTCTAGCCTACAAGGCTCCTCTGTCCATGGGATTTTCCAGGCAAGAGTACTGGAGTGGGTTGCCATTTCCTTCTTCAGGGGATCTTCCCAACCCAGGGATCAAACCCGGGTCTCCCACATTGCAGGCAGACACTACCATCTGAGCTCCCAAGGAAGGCAATGTGCTTCATGGTGCAGCCAAAAACTAAAATAAAATAAATGTTTTTAAAAAGGTAGAAAATCCAGAGAAAGGGTCTAAGATAATACTGAGATGCATTGCTTAATGCTGTGTGCCATCCTGTACGATGCCAGGGAGATGGATTTCCAAAGGAATACTCTAACCTGCAGCTTCTTATTGTCTTTTGATAAGATTTGTTGTTGTCATTGTTTATAGATTAACTTAATGTTTAGCCAAGTGAGCAGAGCCCATTTTGAATACATTGAGAACAGTCACTGAGAACAGTTCTTTCTAAACAAATCAACCCCTTCCCCCACCCAAACAGCTTTGCTGGAACAGCCTGTTTGTTTTGAGATGCATTTCATTCCTGTTGTGTGTTGACTCGATTACAATGTTCTAAGTGACCCCATTTATTTTCTTCAAAATGCTGTGATAAGGCTGGAGCTCAGGAAACAGGACTTGAGAAGTTCAGGATTTAAATCAAGATGAACTTTAAAATAGAGAACTTGAACCAAATTCCCATCTCTAATCCAGGAAAGAAGAATCACATGGCCCAACTGGGTTGAACTTTTGTTTTGTTTTGTTTGGTTTTGCAGCAGACTTTTCCAAAGGAGGGTCAGGAACAGAAATTACTGTTGCTATGGTAACTTCTGAGCTTTTAGTTTGTGTGTGTGTGTGTGTGTTTGTGTGCGTATGTGTTTTCTATTTTGTTTTTGCAGTTCCAAAGTAAGATAAAGGTTGCTAAAAATTCAGTATTTTTTTCTAGTAGCTAGGAGGAAAGCACATATCAAATTTTACTTTGAGGTCAGTGCTTTTTTTTCATATATATTAAGACATGATGGAATTATTTAATTACCTTTGCTAGCAAGTTTACAGACAAGCATAGCCCTCTCTTATTGCATATCCACAAATAGGATTATTTACATCCAATCTAAGGAGTGCTGACTGGTGTCATTGGAAGCTGACGCTGTATCAGCATTTAAATTCCCACTTTTCTGGGCAAAAACCCAACTGAATGATTCAATTAAACTCTTTATGTTATATATTATCCAGAAGTTCACAATATAAAGTGATTCTCCCAGTTAAAATCCCTGCCTTTATGATTGCAATTTGGTAGCAAGACAATTTCCAAGGACTATTTTACTTGAACTGCAATGAAAATGTTAGGCCATAACATACTTTTTGATGCAGGTTTTGTGAACGGCACTCCAAAATCAACCATTATTTCAAGCACATGCAATAAATAACCTTCATTATTCATCAGAGTGCAAATATGCGTTTGTGTTTGCAAATATGGTGGTTTCCTGAGCAAAGAAGCTGGCAATCAACAGCTCCTTCAGCCATTTAAGGAGGTAACAAATGGATGTCAGCCTCTTTAAGTGGGAAAGACCATCTCCAGAGAGACAAACAGCCCATCCTTCAGCATAGACTTTGTTTATTGCTTCTACCCAGTACCTAGGAGCGTGTCATATTGTAGACACTCAACTAATATGTATTGAATAAGCAAGACTTAACCTAGATCCCCTAGTAACCTTGGAGGTGTAATTTTTCCAATGATTTTAAAGGAATTTATTTTCTGTTTGTTTTGAAATTATCAACCGCACCCAAACTCTTTTAACAAAATTAACCAATTAGATTTAGCATATTGTAATTCTGAGACTGAAATGCTAAAGAATTTCTTTCTTTGAAGATGCTTTTGCCAGCTGCCTAATATCCTTTCTCTTTTTAAGAGAAGGGAAGTCAAAAATATTTATACTGAGATTCCAAATGTACATAAACACAGAAATAACATATCAGCCATATTGGATGGATAAATCCAACAAGTCCGGTAAAGCCATTTGGTGTCATTTACTTTCAGCATTTCAATGTCTTTCAGCATTTCAATGTCTTTCAGCATTTTCTATTCGAACTCCTTCAGCTCCAGACCCCATCACATGGGTTTCTTTGTCAATTTAACATTTCTTGCTCCTGCCTTTGGGCTGATGAAACATCTCAGCCTCCTGTGTGTAACCCTGCAACCTCACCACTCCAACTTCTTCATTAGAATTATGCTGGGTGGTTGGTTTGTTCATGCATTTAACCAGAAAAATTTAAGTGTTAATCACATGTCATCTACTGTGCTATGTGCTACACACTTGGACACATGGATGAATAATTGTCACTAAATATTTACCCCCAACTCCCCTCCAAAATCATGCACTGAAACCCTAACCCCCAGGGTAATGATATTTGGAGGTGGGGCGTTTGGGAGAGAATTGGGTATAGACAAGGCCATGAGTGAGGCCCTCATGATGGGCCCTTATAAGAAGAGAGACCAGAGTGCTTTTCTCCACTATGTAAGGACACAGAGAGAAGCTGTTGGTCTTCAAGTCAAAAAGAAGGCCCTCACTAAGAAGCGTACCACACTAGCACTCTAATCTGGGACCTCTAGGTCCAGAACTGTGAGAAAACACAATTTTGTCATTTGAGCCACCTTATCTATGGCATTTAGTTCTAGCTTCTGAGCAGACTAAGACAAACTCTAAAGTCTCTACCTCTCGATGCCAAGAGTTGATATATAACATCAGCCAAATCCAATGTAGTAGTGTCATAACTCCAGAGAAGAAAGAAGTTAACTGCCTAGAGCAGTCACAGATGAGTGAACATTTATGATTAGTTTTGAAGGTGTGTACTAAAAATAGAAATTTGGTAGAGTGAATTCTTTGTAGAAGATGCAGAATGTGCAAAGGTCTGGAATCATGCAAAGGTGTGGCTTATTCAGGGAACAGTCATATGTTTAGTGTAGGTAAGATATAGACTTGGTCAGACCAGAGATGAAGATGAAAAGATAGGCTAGTCAGATTGAGAAAAGTCAAAGTTTCTTTGCTAAGGAATTTAAGCTTCATCTCATCCCATTAAAAAGGTGGCAGGGGAAAATGAATGTATGGTTGCCACAGAGAAGGGATAGTTAGAGAATTTGGAAAGGTCATGTACACACTGCTATATTCAAAATGGATGAACAACAAGGATATAGGAGGGGGATTTGGGTGATGAATGGATACATGCATATGTATACCTGAGTCCTTTTAATCCTGATAAGATAAAATTTTCTTTTTATCCTGATAAGAACACTCAACATGAGATCAAACTCTAAGAAATTTTAGGTATATGTATGATATTTATTGTTCACTAAATGCTCAAAGGTATGCAGCAGACCCTTAGAATGTAACCATCTTCCATAACTGAGGTTTTGTACCCATTGAATAGCAACCTCCCATGTCTCCTTCCCTCAGCCACTGGTTCCCATCATTCCAATTCTGCTTTTGTGAGTTTGACTCTTTTAGATACTTCATGTAAGTGGAATCATGCACTATTGGTCCTTCCACAACTGGCTTATTTCACTTAGCATAAAATCCTTAGGGTTCATCCATGTTGTCACAAATAGCAGAACTTTCTTCTTTTTAAAGTTTAAATAATACTTTACTGTTATGTATATACCACATTTTCTTTATTTATCTGTTGATGGACATTTAGGCTATTTCCATAAAGCTATGGTTAACAAAGCTGCAATGAACATGGGAATGAATGTATCTCTTCAAGAATTTGAGTTCAGTTCTTTTGGGTAAACAGTCAGAAGCAGGATTGCTGGGTCATAGGGTTGCTTTTTTAAAGGATGATCTGCAGCACTTAAGGGTAAGACAGATAACACAGAAGCTAGTTAGAAGGCTGTTATGGTCTGTGGGAGAGAAGGAGAGCCTGAGCTGCATTGAGGGGATGGAAAGGAGCCAACAGACTTGTGTTGACCTCTACGCGACTAGCCTTTCATGCAAGAAAAGGCATCAGCTGTCTACTTTCTCTGGTTGCCAGAAGGTTCTCTGTTCCCAAACTTCTCCCTTTGCCAAAGTACCTGATAATCCCAGTGCATCTCACTCAAATCAGTTCAAGAAGGAAAGCTCCCTTGAAACAAAATAAAACAAAACAAAAACAGGTTTCTGGGAGGCATGGCACATTATCAATAATATCGCCTTATACTGGCCCAGGGAAATATTTCCCAAAGTGTGTTCTGTGGGACACTGTGATCTGTCAGACATTAATATTTATCCCATTAAACAGAGGAAAAGGGTTTGTGATGAAATTTCTTGAGAGATTCTCTGGGTCAAACAGATTTATTTGCTGCTATGTTTTTAAGTCTCTAATTCCTAATGTGCACTATAAATATCTAAAACAGGGATATAGACTGTGTTTTTTCTCAAGGGCTTTGGGCCACTTTTTCATAGAGCTTCTCCTACAAATATAGTTTTAAGTGACAATTTTGAAAACCTTCGATATACAGAGAACTTATAGGTAACAAAGGACTTTCCCTCAAGAGCTTCATAACTGGGGCAAGGCAAACTTTACTGCAGATGTTTTAGCAGAAAGAAGCAGATGCTCAGAGTTGCCAGTGCCTTATTTTTACTCATAGAGCATCTGAGAGGAAGAATTTGGGACTTAAAACCCAAATTTTCTGACTTCAGGTCTTAGGGAGCTTCCTGCTGGGCCACAAATACCATTGCTGCCATAGCTAAAAGCAGTGGGTGGAAAGAGACCACAGATACTATAAGTGAATGGAGCTTGGCAGAATGCTTAAGGACTTGGAGGATAAAAGTATGGACATGTTCAGATAGCCATGTCATCTATGTAAAATCTTGGAAAACTGTCAGCACTGGTATCCAATAGGTGATATTCAACTGGGGAGTGCAAATGTACTCTGTACCAATTGTACCTTTTCCTTGACATTACCACCTGAAGTCACTGCCATATTAGGTGGAACTGGTGCTTCTATGGTCCTTGTTTCTTTGTATAATCATTTATTTGTTCAGTGGACACTTATAAAGACATATTGATTCAATCATAGCATCCTTTCAGCCTAGATATGGCTCTGACTCCCCAACGCTGGTATAGCTATTTCACAAGGCTCCCTTAAGCTGAGCACTCTCTCTGGCTATGTAATGTTCATAATATGAAAGGTCTGATGCTTTCAAACTGTGGTGCTTGAGAAGACTCTTGAGAGTCCCATGGAGAGCAAGGAGTTCAAACCAGTCAACCCTAAAGGAAATCAACCGTGAATACTCATTGGAAGGACTGATGTTAAGCTGAAGCTCCAATTCTTTCACCACCTAATTCGAAGAACCTACTCATTGGAAAAGACTCTGATGCTGGGAAAGATTGACGGCAAAAGGAGAAGGGGGTGGAAGAGGATGAGAGGGTTAGATAACATCACCAACTCAATGGAGATGAATTTGAGCAAACTTTGGAGATAGTGAAGGACAGAGGAGTCTGGAATGCTGCAGTCCATGGCGTAGCAAAGAGTTGGACAAAATTTAGCGACTGAACAACAACAAAAAATATGAAGGGTCACCTCATTTTAAGATTAATCCATTCCAATTGGATGAGGAAGGTTTTGCCATAATTGTGCAAACTTGGAAAGGAAGCTGGGTATAACACAGAACCTGCCTGCAGACTCTCACCAGAATACCATTGCTCAAGTAGTCATTCAACATTATACAGCAGCAAACTCAGTGCAAAATGTATGCTAAAAACTAGGAATAGTCATGGTCAACAGAGACATGACCTCTGCCTTCACAGGAAATTGGACTTCACCAGGGAAGGCAACTGTAGAATGCATCATTTTAAGTGATTGAGTAAATAATTTAAAACAGGAACAAATAGTAGGAATAATGAAGCTCTAACAGGGAGCCTAACAATTTTTCTAATATGGTGGTCAGTAAAGACTATGTGGATTTTCTTTAACTCATCTCGTCTGAAGATATCTGCAAAATGTGATGAGACTCCAGCAATATTTTCCAAAGAATCCTCTACAGAACTTGGCCCTATGTATTTGGGAGTCACCTTGATTATACAAAGTTCAGCGGGCTTATTGTCCAAAGAATCTGTTGGTCTTTAGTGTGCAAGTTTTCTTTTGAATCTCAAAGGGAAGCTCTGGAGAGGGGCAGCTCCCAAACTTGATGGGGAACATGTTTGTGTAGAGTACTTATTGCAATGGTGATCCAAGGAAGACCATTTTAAAACATAACAATAGATGTCCAAGATCTCTCCCAATTTTAAAGTTCAATGATTATATCTTCAGGCATGTCTTTCATTTTATAATGCCCAGCTATTTTCAACTAAGATTTTCCTCAGTGAGCAGGTCAATGTAACTTTATATTGTGTGCATGCTAAGTTGCTTCAGTAATGTCTGACTCTGTGCGACCCTATGGACTGCAGCCTGCCAGGCTCCTCTGTCCATGGGATTCTCTAGGCAAGAATACTGGAATGGATTGCCATGTCCTCCTCCAGGGATCAAACCCATGCCTGTTATATCCCCTGCATTGACAGGTAGATTCTTTACCACTAGTGCCACCAACTTTATATTACCTGCTCCCTGATCCAGAAATCTGGAAGAAGTATGTTAAAAGTCAGAAATCCGGGAAATCCTATGACTTCTTCTTGGTAAAATGGCACCTGGGGAGCAAAAACCATATCTATCTTTCTTATAAACCTACTCTCAGGTACACAAAGTGGATTTAAGGGCTTTCTCCCTGGCTGTTGTTGTTTAGTTACTAAGTTGTGTCCAATTCTTTTGCAGCCCCATGGACTGAAACCCGCCAGGCTCCTCTGTCTGTGGGGTTTCCCAGACAAGAATACTGGAGTGGGTTGCCTTTCCTTCTCCAGGGGATCTTCCCGACCCAGGGATCAAACCTGCATCTTCTGCAATGGCATGCAGATCCTTTACCACTGAGCCACCTGGGAAGCCCTTCTCCTTGATACTGCTTTGCACAGCACCAGCAGGGAGCCATGTATCATAAAAAGTGCAGGCTGTGAACCTCACCTGCTCACCTTCTGTAGTCACAGAATGATATCTAGAGCCTCTGGCAATAGCATTGGTTCTTTTTTTGATTTGTGATCTTTATTTAATCATTGGGCACAGGTTTAGTTGCTTCACAGCATGTGGGATTCTCATGAATCAGTGAGTGAACCTGTGTCTCCTGTATTGACAGGCAATTTCTTTACCACTGAGCCAACCAAGAAAGCCCATTGGCATCAATTCTGAAAGAGGTTCCTGGGTGGACACAACATGGTGGCCTCCCTGTTGGCTCACCTCTTACAAAGTATGTTAGTGGATTCTGTGAGAGCTTTTCTACTTATTGTCATGCTGTGCTACTCTCCCAGGAAGGAGAATCCTGACTTCAAAGTCTTCCTTCAGTCTGTTTTTATATCTACATCACATCCAGCAGCTCACTCAAAGCTTCTGCCATGTCAGCCTCTGCCTGCCTGGATGATACAGGCAGCTGGAATGGGAAAAATTACATGCTCATCATCCAGGGGTCATTTTAATAGAAATACTCCCATCGATTAGAGTTCCATCCTTTGGGACCAAAGTCTTTATCTTTGTTCCAAACTGACCATGTCTGTTATTCACTCTACATGGTGATTCTATCAGTAATGAACACCAGTTTTCAGGAATATCCACCTTGACTCGGAGATTCTCTTCTCTGGGTAATACAGACTTCTGCTTTTCCTATGGATGGACTGGTATTTTTTCACTGTGACTGTCATGTCTTAGTGTTTCTACGTGTTTCTTAGGATGTAGTATGATAGATAAGCACACCACTCTGGTTGTTACCTGATCTTGAGTAAGATGATCCCTTCTTAAATACAGTACCCATTTTTCTATAACCAAAGCAACACTGTATTAGCTTACTAGGTATCACAGCATACAGTTGACACCCATGGGCTCTATTTCACAGTTGAAGCCACCAGTCTTGTCCAGAGAGGCTTTGATTAAGCCACAGTTTTCACATCCAGTAATTTCAGGCCTTTTGTTTTCTTTGGATGAAAGTGCAACACTTTACATTTGTTCCAGTGACATGACTGTATATTTTGGCTCATCATTCGCATCCATTCACATTCTTTCATTCACTGTGTTCAAGATCCTTTCTGGGTTTGTGTAAGAAAATTTGATGAGCATGCCATCTAAGTCATCTTTCAGATCCCAGATAAAAATGTGGAACAAGATGAGGCTGAGTGCAGGGAGGTCATGACATGCTCCTAGAAACATTGTCCCTCAGTGACATTAATTCACTTAATTACCTATCTCTGGGAACTTGTTTAGCCAAGTCCAAGACTCTTTCGTGAGCTCACATTTTACTATTTGGACTACTAGTATATCAGGAAAGGCTCTGTATACTCAGACGGACTTTTCAGAAGATTTCTTAGTTTTCTCTGCATGTCTGTGTGGGATTTGTATATGTCTGTGTATTTCTCTATGTGTCTGTGTTTCTGTGTATGTGTGTGTACAAAAAGATTTAGGAGCTCCTGAATAGCATAAGAAGAAAAAGCACTTCTTTTTAATAAGAAGCCTTATGAAATAGCTTGTGTTACAGGAGTGAAGTCCCAGAAAGTCATCTTTGTGATCAGTGTCTGCATCATCTCTGTGATTTGTCACAAACTGATTCAACACAAAAGTTATCTGGAAAAATTAAGCTCTCAAAGAAATCTTGGCAGTACTCTGCCTTTTCCTGGATTTCAGGGGAAAATTTTGATTTGTGATCTCTTAAGTCTGTAACAATTTGCTATTTCTAATTTATTGCTTCATTTGTGACTGCTGCTAAGGCAAGGTAAAATTATTCTGATTTGCACAACCTAAGTCCTTCCTCTGACAGTGACTAATTATTACCTGAGTTAAAATAATGAAAGTGTCGGAAAGTGTCCGAATGCAATTTGTTAGGAAAACATGTGGCATGCTGTGTTACCCCAGACCAGAAAAGCTTAAGTGATCAGAAACCATGGAGAATTAAGAGATGTTTTTTTTTTCCCCCTCAAAGGTTATAAATCAATGTAGAAAATTTTAAGAACTTTCATGCCAAAGAACTGAATTTGGTGACATAAAGAGTGCTTGTCAGTTCTTAAATGTCTCATATCTTAATAAAAGTAATATTTTTAGAGAACTCATCAAAAATGACACAATAACAATATACAAGGTGTAAAGAGAACCAATATTTGGCAAATGCCTACTATGTTCTTGATGTCACTATCCTGATCATACCAGGTGCTTCATCTAATTTTCATAACAATTCCTTATGGACTCATTCTAAATTTTCTTATTTTCTTCCTCAGCATACAGAGACTTGAAGTGTGTGTAACTGTCTCAAGGACAAACTGATAAGTATGAGAGCTGTATTTTCAACACCAACTTCTGATTCGAGAGCTGCCATATCAACGTTGCACTGAAAGTTGACTCTATTTAACGTGTAAAGCAATTTAAAATATAAAATTACCCTATGAAGTGAGAGTTGGACTGTGAAGAAGGCTGACACCAAAGAATTGATGCTTTTGAAGTGTGGTGTTGGAAAAGACTCTTGAGAGTCCCTTGGACTGCAAGGAGATCCAACCAGTCCATTCTGAAGGAGATCAACCCTGGGTGTTCTTTGGAAGGAATGATGCTGAAGCTGAAGCTCCAATACTTTGGCCACCTCATGCGAAGAGTTGACTCATTGGAAAAGACTCTGATGCTGGGAGGGATTGGGGGCAGGAGGAGAAGAGGATGACAGAGGATGAGATAGCTGGAGGGCATCACTGACTCGCTGGACGTGAGTCTGAGTGAACTTCGGGAGCTGGTGATGGACAGGGAGGCCTGGTGTGCTGCGATTCATGGGGTCACAAAGAGTCGGACACGACTGAGCAACTGAACTGAACTGAACCCAATGAAGCTCCTATTCAAGAAGCTAGATGTATGGAAACACATTTTTATATACTAGAACTAATTATTAAAACAGAGAGTGATAAACTGAGACCTGAAGTGAGTAACAGAATTTGACAGAGAAGCTGGAGAGCCAAAGAATTCCTCATTTGTATCTTTTCCAAAAGCAATGTCTGGCCCAAAGTTGGATACTTTCTGACTTCCAACTTCTCTGTAACTTACTCAGTCTCCAAATACTTTTTTGTTTTTTTAATTTCAACACTCTCTTTAAAAAATTTTTGACCCAAATACGTTAGACCTGTCAGGATTACTCCAGGTAAAATATGTATAATCATAATAGTAATGACGATGAAACTAAGTTTCCAAAAGGGTTGTCATTTTAAATTAATGGTATAATTTATATGTGCACAGTACATTTGTAAAAAGTACTAACTAGATTTTGGCAATTTTAAACTACAGTATAACAAAAATGTGGAAGCTCTGCTTCTTCATGAGAAAAACTCTGTTATAAAGATGAATACTTCAATAAATCTCAATTAAGATACTTCAGCTTACAAGGTCATTAAAGATACCAGTATTGTTAATTTAAGGCACTGTTTCAAATGTATTCCATATTTTGTATTAAATAATATTAACCAAATACTTTAAAAATATTGTAGGTAATGTTCACACAGAAGAAGAATTTCTTAATTTGATCATATTCTTAATTGCTAATCATGAAAAGAAAAATATTTCCAGAGTTTTCACCTGCAAGATGCTAATATACGTTGTAGATGTAGCTAGGAGGGAGCCTCATCAGTATAATATATTGAGGGTATCTGACTAATATCACCTTCAACATTCTTAAAGGGACCCTAACCTTTAAGCAGGTGGTTGTAACTTAGCCACATGGTCAATCAAAAATCTCCTCTATGGCAAAATTAACCTTCAACCCAATATTCACTAATGCAGTGAATGTGGCATGTAATAGAATACTATCCATGCCCAAAAAAGGAATGAGTGTTGACACATATTAATATTACCACATGTATGAACTTTAATGACATTATACTAGGTGAAATAAACCAAATACAAAAAGAAAATTTATGATTCCACACACTTGAGGAATATTGAAGAGTCAAATTCATTGAGACAGAAAGTAGAGTGGTGATTTCCAAGGGCTGGAAGGAGGAGGAATGGGAAGTAATTATTTAATGGATAGAGCTTCAGTTAGAGAAAGTGAAGCTTTTCTGGAGCTGGATGGTGGCAATGATTGCAAAACAAAGTGAATGGACACAATGCCACTGAACTTCACACTTAAAAAGGGTTAAAAGAATAAATTTAATGTTATGTTTGCTTTATCACAATGAACTATAACTGATTTTCAGTTTAAGAAATGTATGGTCTTGTAAATTGTTTCCTTGTAAATTGCTTTCTGAAATATATTTTCTGAGAGGAAACAAGTTAGGATAGGGTCAAAGCAAAGAAAAATTTCAAAGCTAGGCAAAGTATTTTTTAAACACTATTGTTGAACAGATAATATGTGCATCTGATAAAGATGTAAATTTTTCAACAATGTATATAATAAAACTTAAGTCTTTCTTCCTAGTTCTGCTGTCATTGAAGGCAGCCATTATTATCACTTGTGATATAGTTTCCCAAGAGATTCTCACATAATATGTAAGTATTTATGAAAGTATTTTTTCAAAAAAGAACTTCTTGCTTTCTTCACATAAGACATCTTGAAAATTCTTTTTTTTAATTAATTAATCTATTTTAATTAGAGGCTAATTACTTTACAATATTGTAGTGGTTTTTGCCATATATTGACATGAATCAGCCACGGGTGTACATGTGTTCCTCATCCTGAACCCCTGCCCCCCACCTCCCTCCCCATCCCATCCCTCAGGGTCATCCCAGTGCACTGGCCTTGAGCACCTGCCTCATGCATCGAACCTGGACTGGCTATGTATTTCACATATGATAATATACATGTTTCAATGCTATTCTCTCAAATCATCCCACCCTTGCCTTCTCCTACAGAGTCCAAAAGTCTGTTCCTTATATCTGTGTCTCTTTTGCTGTATCACATATAGGGTCATCATTACCATCTTTCTGTATTCCAGATATATGCATTAATATACTGTATTGGTGTTTTTCTTTCTGATTTACTTTACTCTGTATAATAGGCTCCAGTTTCATCCACCTCATTAGAAATGATTCAAATGTGTTCTATTTAATAGATGAGTAATATTCCACTGTGTATATGTACCACAGCTTTCTTATCCATTCCTCTGCCAATGGGCATTTAGGTTGCTTCTATGTCCCAGCTATCACGAACAGTGCTGCGATGAACACTCGGGCACACGTGTCTCTTTCAATTCTGGTTTCCTCAGTGTGTATGCCTAGCAGTGGAATTGCTGGGTATTATGGCAGTTCTATTTCCAGTTTTTTAAGAAATCGCCACACTGTTCTCTGTAGTGGCTGTACTAGCTTACATTTCCACTAACAGTATAAGAGGGTTCCCTTTTCTCCACACCTTCTCTAGCATTAATTGTTTGTAAACTTTTGGATCACAGCCATTCGGACTGGTGTGAAATGGTACCTCATTATGGTTTTGATTTGCATTTCTCTGATCACGAGTGATGTTGACCATCTTTTCATCTGTAGTTAGCCATCTGTATGTCTTCTTTGGAGAAGTATCTGTTTAGTTCTTTGGGCCACTTTTTGATTGGGTCATTTATTTTTCTAGTATTGAGCTGCATGAGCTGCTTGTATATTTTGGAGATTAATTCTTTGTCAGTTGCTTCATTTGCTATTATTTTCTCCCATTCTGAAGGCTGACTTTTCACCTTGCTTATAGTTTCCTTTGTTGTACAAAAGACTTTAAGTTTAATTTGGTCCCATTTATTTATTTTTGCTTTTATTTCCATTACTCTGGGAGGTGGGTCATAGAGGATCCTGCTGTGATTTATGTCAGAGAGTGTTTTGCCTGTGTTCTCCTCTAGGAGTTTTATAGTTTCTGGTCTTACATTTAGATCTTTAATCCATTTTGAGTTTATTTTTGTGTATGGTGTTAGAAAGTGTTCTAGTTTCATTCCTTTACAAGTGGTTGACCACTTTTCCCAGCAACACTTGGTAAAGAGATTGTCTTTTCTCCATTGTATATCCTTGCCTCCTTTGTCAAAGATAAGGTGTCCATAGGTGTGTGGATTTATCTCTGGGCTTTTTATTTTGTTCCATTGATCTATATTTCTGTCTTTGTGCCAAAACTGTACTGTTTTGATGACTATAGCTTTGTAGTATAGCCTGAAGTCAGGCAGGTTGATTCCTCCAGTTCCATCCTTCTTTCTCATGATTGCTTTAACTATTTGAGGTTTTTTGTATTTCCATACAAATTGTGAAATTATTTGTTCTAGTTCTGTGAAAAGTACTGTTGGTAGCTTGAGAGGGATTGCATTGAATCTATAGATTACTTTGGGTAGTACACTCATTTTCACTCTATTGATTCTTCTGATCCATGAACATGGTATATTTCTCCATCTATTTGTGTCACCTTTGACTTCTTTCATCAGTGTTTTGTGGTTTTCTATACAGAGGTCTTCTGTTTCTTTAAGTAGATTTATTCCTAAGTATTTTATTCATTTCATTGCAATGGTGAATGGAATTGTTTCCTTTATTTCTCTTTCTGTTTTCTCATTGTTAGTGTAATGTAAGGGATTTCTGTGTGTTAATTTTATATCCTGAAACTTTACTATATTAATTGATTAGCTCTAGTAGTTTTCTGGTGGTGTCTTTAGGGTTTTCTATGTAGAGGATCACATCATCTGCAAACAGTGAGAGTTTACTTCTTTTCCAATTTGGATTCCTTTTATTTATTTTTCTTCTCTCATCCCCATGGCTAAAATTTCCAAAACTATGTTGAACAGTAGTGGTGAGAGTGGGCACTCTTGTCTTGTTCCTGACTTGAAGGGAAATGCTTTCAATTTTTCACCAGTGAGGATAATGTTTGCTGTGGGTTTATTATATATGGCCTTTTTTTTTATGTTGAGGTATGTTCATTCTATGCCTTCTTTCTGGAGGGTTTTTTATCATAAATGAATGTTGAACTTTATCAAAGTCTTTCTCTGCATCTATTGAGATAATCATATGGTTTGTATCTTTCAATTTGTTAATGTGGTATATCACATTGATTGATTTGTGAATATTGAAGAATCCTTGCATCCCTGGGATAAAACCCACTTAGTCATGATGTATGATCTTTTTACTATGTTGTTGGATTCTGTTTACTAGAATTTTGTTGAGGATTTTTGCATCTAAGTTCATCGGTGATATTGGCCTATAGTTCTCTTGTTTTGTGGCATCATTGTCTGGTTTTGGTATTAGGGTGATGTTGGCCTCATAGAATGAGTTTGGCAGTTTGCCTTCCTCTGCAAATTTCTGAAAGAGTTTGAGTAGAATAGGTGTTAGCTCTTCTCTAAATTTTTGGTAGGAAAATTCTTGAAGATTTTTGAAAATTTTCAAGAAAAATCTTGAAAATTCTCCTTTTGAAATATTACCTTATTCTTTTAAATTGCTGCAGTACTAGTTCATTGAATGAGTGTATCCCAGTTGATTTAACATTCTCCCAGAGATGAATATTAAGATATTTTTCTAATATTTAGCATCATAAGTGATTGTTCAGTGACTACAATTGTATGAATACTATCCTAGTGTGGGATGTTCTTCAGCTTTCTAAGCCTCAGTTCCCATGTTTGTAAAATACACATACTATGACAAACTTGGGCAGCATATTAAAGAGCAGAGACATCACTTTTATGACAAAGGTCCATATAGTCAAGGCTATGATTTTTCCAGTGGCCATGTATGGATGTGAGAGTTGGACTGTGAAGAAAGCTGAGTGTCAAAGAATTGATGCTTTTGAACTGTGGTGTTGGAGAAGACTCTTGAGAGTCCCTTGGACTGCAAGGAGATCCAACCAGTCCATTCTGAAGGAGATGAGTCCTGGGATTTCTTTGGAAGGAATGATGCTAAAGCTGAAACTCCAGTACTTTGGCCACCTCATGAGAAGAGTTGACTCACTGAAAAAGACTCTGATGCTGGGAGGGATTGGGGGCAGGAGGAGAAGGGGACAACAGAGGATGAGATGGCTGGATGGCATCACCGACTCGATGGACATGAGTTTGCATGAACTCCAGGAGTTGGTGATGGACAGGGAGGCCTGGCGTGCTGCGATTCATGGGGTCACAAAGAGTCGGATATGACTGAGCAACTGAGCTGAACTAAACTGAACTGATGTGTAGAGAGAGAGCAAATTAGCCAAGGTGGCATGTTCAGGCTCTCTCATCCCACATTTTGTTAATAAGGACTACGTAAGAGCTGAGATCATTGATAGCCCTGTGTATGCACATCATGAGATACTCACTTGGTCATGAGCTACTTTGTGCTTGTAGGGATATATGAGCTCCACCTAAGAGAGCTGTGACATTTCACTGCTCCATTAAGGCTGTGTCCATTGGGTCAGCCACAAAGGGAAAGAATAGAGTGTGTCTACTGCTATGACTGCGGCTTCAGCTAGGAGAGAAAACTTATGGCTGCTGTGTCAGTCAGGAGAGAGGTTGTGTGTGGTTATCTTGTGTTATGTCTGCTGCTACAGCTCCTGTGCCAGAAGGGAATAAATGTGTCTGCAGTTCCTAAGGGTCCTCGAGTCCTTCTAGCCTCTTAGCTCGTACCTTGCCTACTCTGAGTTCAGTGGACAGTGCAGACAGTGTGAACAGCAAGACAACTGGTGCTGTGACTAGGATGAAGAGCGATACACTGTGGTGTTTCCAGTAGCCATGTACACATGTGAGAGTGGGACCATAAAGAAGTCTGAGCCCTGAAGAATTGATGCTTTCAAACTGCGGTGCTGGAGAAGACTCTTGAGAGTCCCTTGGACTGCAAAGATATCAAACCAGTCAATCCTAAAGATCAGTCCTGAATATTCCTTGGAACAACTGATGCTGAAGCTGAAGCTCCAGTACTTTGGCCACCTGATGTAAAGAACTGACTCATGGAAAAGACCCTGATGCTGGGAAAGATTGAAGGCAGTAGGAGAAGAGGTTGACAGAAGATGAGATGGTTGAATGGCACCATCAACTCAATGGACATAAGTTTGAGCAAGCTTCAGAAGAAGGTGAACAGCAAGGAAGCCTGGCATGCAGCAGTCCATGGGGCTGCAAAGAGTCAGTGACTGAACAACAGCAACAAAATTACTTATTCTGTGGACAGATGAAACAAGTACATAAAGTACTGAGCACAGTGTCAGGTTTGTGGTGGATACTCAGCAAATGCAACTTATAGTTTCTCTCCTCTCCTGTAGTTCACATGCTTTTTCTAGGATAAAATAATCACAATTGAAAGTTAATGGAAGATGAAGATCTAATATTTTTGATGGCATAGGGAAGTTAAGAGCATATAGTAATAGAACCGAACTGCATAGATCCTATCAAGCCTTGCTGCTTATCAAACATGCAAGCATAACCTCATGCTTTCATTTCTATTACCCACCCTGCCTCCAGCCCAGTTCCATAACAATAACTAAGGTACCTGTTCATACAGTTGCATGAAAGCATGCAACTGCATGCTTGGAGGAAAACATGTATCTGCAGTGTTTTTTTATACTGTAAGCTTTCCAAAAATGATAGTTGATGAGAGAGTTTATTGGTCTTTGAAAGAAACTGCTCTTATTCATTTACTCTAAGTAAGCAGGGTTGTTACTCTGCATTTAACTACCTGAAAAATGGCAAAGAGCTCTGTAAACAAGTGCCTATTTAATTATTGTCTAAAGTATGTCTAAAGAGAGTGCAAATCATAGGTTCACAGACTTGTGGAATGTTACCATAGGGAGAAAAATATTATCACATCTTTTCTTTTCTAGTGGTAAATAGAAACTAACCGGACAGTTCTATTTAATGTGTCTGAGCACTCTGTGTAAAGTCTGCTTTAGCACTAAATATCTATCGGATATTTCCTCTGAGAACAGGTCTTATTATTAGATTATATCATACAAGATGAGTCAATAAGGGAGTTATTTTCCAACCCAGCTTGCCAATGGAAATACCTATTTTAAAATTATTCCAAGACCTTCTTTGTAGGAGGTTAGGAAAAATATGCCCATGAATCATAAAAATAGCAAGCCCTGGGGCTGAGTGGGCCTGATATAAGAGATACAAAGAACAAAGATAAAGGTGCACTACAGGTGTGCAGAAATGGGGGATAAACAAAAGAAGTAGACATCGGATGAAATGGGTAAGGCAGAATAGTATACTCAGAATGCAAAAACAAAAAAACACGAAATGAACTTAAAAAGTACTTGACCTGGAGAGAATAAGAGGATAGTTCTTACTACAAATTTCAGGAGGAAAACAAAACAACAAAACATGATTTCCTTGCATAATTGAGATTTAATTAGGCCAAATTAGGCTGTACTTTTACTAATACATTTATTTTTCAGTTTAATCCATTTTCAATCACAAAAGGTTTTTTTTTTTTTAATTTTTCTTAATATCCTATCATCATCAGTAACAGCTCACCTGTTTTAAAAATATCTTGACCCGAATAAGAAAAGCCTCTTTTGAATTAATTACTTCTCTCGGGGAAAGGGAAGGTGCTTTTCCTAATTCAAATTTAAACTAGCAGAGTAAAAGAAAAAGCCACACACACACAAACCCCAAATTCACTGTTTTCCCTTGCTGGTCAAACAATCTGACAGGAGAGGGAAAGGGGTTGTATTTAAATGCTCATTTTGCCTATAAAGATTTTTCATATCTCACAAAACCAAATTCTTCTGTAAGACTGACATTTCAGAAGAGGAAGGAACGCAGACAGGTGAACTCAGATCAAAATGGATTTTGCCAACCTTCGATTTTAAAGGTCAAGGTTGTTGCAGACTTGTGTTGTGTTTTCAGTCTAAAGCTCTCACCTTCATTGCCAGCATTCAGGAAATGTCCATGAAAAAAAGGAAGAGAATTCTTCCCTTGCTCTGGTTGGGACTTCAAAATAGCTGCAGAAGACAGCTGCATTAAAAGAGCAGAAAGACTTCTTGTCACACATGCTATTTTTCTAAAAGAGGAGGGAGGATGTTTAGTTTGTTTGTTTATGAATTCTGGACAATTCTGGAAGAATGGCACATTAGATAACCTTACCTTGTAGTCTCCGCTGTCCCAGGCTGAAGTGGCCCATTGTGGTCAGTGTTTGGGACCTTTTCACCTGTCAGACCACTTACTCCAGAGTTTGTTCTTGGAGAACTATAAGGGTCTGTCAAAAAGTGCACTCATTCTCTTGTGAACCAAGATACCTAACTTAAACAAATGTGCGTTTAGCTGCCCTGGCTTTCTGTTCACAAGGAATTCTGGACACACAGCAAGAATTTCACACAGCTCCTGTCCACAGCCCATGAGGGAACAGCAGTAAAAAGAGAAAGTTAGGAATTTGTATCTTTCAAGGAGATGAAACATTTGTATAAAAAGTTCCTAAAAGTGCCACCTTCATAACAAGAGTCATTCACTTGAGGGTGGTTTTCAAGTTTGGCTTAACTGTTCTAGAGATGCTGTCTTTATACTGGCATAAAATGTGAGCTTAACTCTCACGATGTTTTAAATATTATTGGAAAATATCATATATTGTTGAGATATATATTTTGTGATATTTTGTGACCTACTACAATTATTTGTAATGCAGGAGAGGAAGAAATTTTTCTTAGCGTCCCTGGCTAGGTCTGAAAATTAAATCTATGAAGACAAATTAACAAGTGAAGAAGATACAAATTTATTTAATATGAGTTTTATGGGACACAAGAGCCTTCATAAGGCAATGAAGGCTTGAAGGAAAGGTTAAACAAGTATTTGTAGGCTAGGGATTCATGGAGAGTGGACTGATGTGGAAAATTCCAATAGGTTGGAGTATAAGTGCAAGAAGCTGGCAGAAACTTAGCAAGATCTCTCCATTCGTCCCTCTAATAAGGATGTTCCTTTCCTCTATAGGTTAAAGTGTCTGCCTGCAATGCAGGAGACCTGGGTTCGATCCCTGGGTCGGGAAGATCCCCTGGAGAAGGAAATGGCAACCTACTCCAGTACTCTTGCCTGGAGAATCCCATGGACGGAGGAGCCTGGTGGGCTACAGTCCATGGGGTTGCTAAGAGTCGGATACGACTGAGCAACTTCACTTTCACTTTTCCTCTATATAAAAGACTTCCCTGGTGGCTCAGATGGTAAAGTGTCTGTCTGCAATGCAGGAGACCCGGGTTCTATCCCTGGGTTGAGAGGATCCCCTGGAAAAGGCAACGGCAATCCACTCCCGCACTCTTGCCTGGAAAATCCCATGGACGGAGGAGCCTGATAGGCTACAGTCCATGGGGTTGCAAAGAGTTGGACACGACTGAGTGACTTCACTTTCACTTTTGACTTTTCCTCCATATAAGGAGGGAACCTTTAACTTGATATACCTAAGGATTTTATCATCCTATTTAGGGGCGAAGGGCCAGAGAAATGTCAAAGTGACTTGGCACTTCTGTTGTTTTCTCAAACTCCTTCGGCTTAAAACATTCAATATGCTGAAGGGCCTAATTTTGAAGTGGCATGTCCTGATCCTCATCATTTGTATTTTAAAATGTTACAGGATTCCAATACACAGGATTTTGTGTTACATTACAAATGCTCAGCACACTATATTCTACCTTGGACACTCTAAGTACACACTCAGACACCCACACTCATGTAAGATATAAGCTTATGGGATATTAATGCTAGTAGTGTCCTCAGAAGTGATCAATAGTGACCCTCTACTTTGAAAATGACTTAACAGGGACCTAGCGCATTCAGAAAGGTGGTTAGTGACGGGGCAGAGGATGGAACCCAGTCCTCCTGGGCCCTGGCCCTGCCAGCCCTCAGCTCCTGGTTTTCAACAACCATTCAAATTCTCTGTAGACTTGAGATGCTCAGCAAATGTCTTCAACACCATCAGATTGTACCAAATAAGCACGTGCAACTGAACCACTTAGGTTCCTCATATTTGACATTTAACACCCCATACTGAGGAATATCTTTGACCCATCAGGGCTACATCTGAACCTGAAAGAAAAATGTTTATGTTGGTTATTAGACATCTCTATGCCTGTCTTCCTTCCCGGCTCTTGGAGACATATGCGGCTATTGTCAGCTCCATTTCCTGTATTTAACCCATGCTCTGTCTCCTCTGATTGCCTCTAATGGAGCTTGACAGTTGTAGAGTTAATCTAAGCTCTGGTTTCCAGGTCTCAGTTCAGGAAACAATCGGTCCCCAGAGTGCTGGGGCTTCTTGCAAGGCTATATTCCCCTTGGGGCCTTTCCCAGCCCAGCTGGGGAGCTTTTCCCATTGTCTGCCAAATGGACACCAATTAAGTCAACTGTTCTCCAATTAGAATTTAGCAGAATTCCTCTTGTTCTCTGGTACTCCTATTCCCAAACAGAGGTCTGTTTTTGGAATTAGTTACACAGGGAGGAAAATAAATAAAAAAATGGCAGCCCTTTCCTGTAACCAGATCCCCCTGGGCTTTTCCTGTCAGCCATTCACACAACATGATCCCGGGATAGATGGCAACTGCTTGGTAGAGCTCTGAGGTTTATTATCTGCATAATCCTTCCATGGGGCTGTTCGGGTAGTACAGAGCCCAAAGCTAAGAACAGAAGGAGCATTCCCCAGAAGGAGCACTCAAGTCACTGGGAAGAGGAGGGAGAATTCCTCTTTGTACCAAAAAATGTGGGTTTGCTTTGAAGAGATGAAAGTGTGGTGTTTTGCTTTCTGGAGGAGATGCTCCTCCATTTGGACAGCCAACTTTCAGACAGACATATTCTTGTAATGAAGGATTCTGCAGAGCACGGCATTTCCAGGCAGCGTTTAAGATGTCAATCAGTGGTGTTTGAAATCACTCAGGCCGTCACAGCTGGGTGACATCGGGCCAAATCAGGGCATCTTTGGAGAACAGGGCATCGTTGACATCAGAATGCCCTTGTTTGTGAAACATGGTCAATCACAAATAAGATCTTCTGCAAAGAATCCTACTTATTATCATATATTTTTTAGCAATTTTTTTCAGCATGTTCATTTGGCATGCTCATAAAGAACAAAGAAAGGCATGTGGCTTAGAGCCACCCTTTTTTCAGACTATAACCACCTGGACTCTTATTAAAATAAGATTCCAATTCAGCAGACCCAGGATGGGACCTGATCCGCTGAACTTTTCATAAGCTCCCTGGTGATACTGAGGCTTCATAACCTTCACCACAGTTTGTCCCAAGCGTTCAGATTAATAGGTAATAAACTGATAAGTAATTAAGTCAATAGGTAAAGGATCCATCATTCTTATTGAATTGGGTCCACAAGGAGCAAATAGAATTAAAACTTGAATGACATGCTCAGATATTTCAGATAAAACATCTTGCCAATCTGTGGTTAATTTTTTTCTTTCCGGTAGTACCAGCTTATCTATCTACTCATTTATTCATTCATTCATTTGACATTATTCTTTATTAATTGACAATGTATCACATGAGGAGCATTCAGGAAATGTGCTAAGATACAAAAGAAACATACTGGAAAGATCTCTGAACTCCAGACAGAAAGTAAAGAAATAGAAGTTCAGTATCTGCAGATGTAGCAACTGCTACGCAAGGCACAATATTGCAAACGGCAGTGGTCTTTAGACGGTGGCTGGAGTTTCCCCAGTGTGCCAAGGCAGACTCTACTTAGCCTTATCTGCTTTAGACTCAGAACGGGCAGTGTACCGGCTGACACAGTCACAGGCCCAGCCTTGATCTGGTGAGGGACGAGTCGGCACAAAGCCAGGGATGACGGGAAGTAGGGACCACAAGGCCCTATTTGGAGACTGACTGGCAGCCCCAATGTAAATGACAAAATGAAGAACAGAAAATTAAGGGCCATAGAGTTTCAGAGAATTGAATCAATGTGAGATACATTTTTAGACATCTTCATCTATAAGCTATGGAGGGGAAAAAGAGTCATGTACGATAGTTATATATTTATTAATTCCTTCATTATTAAAGTTAAATGTTTACTGAAATCAATTAGAAAATAACAAAAAACAAAAAAGTAATTTCTACTGAAATTTTTAAAAATGAATAACTATTTACAATGGCCCTTTACGTTGCTAAAAAGCAGCATAGCATCAAATAGTAAGATCTGAAACAGAAAAGCTAAAGGCCATATAGAAAATTATATGTTATGGGGGAACGAGGCCCCCTTAAAAGCATAAGACTATAATATATCAATGATCTAGGTAGGTTTTAAATAACGTGCTTCACGCTTACTGCAGGCTGTGAAAGGAATTCCTTAGCTTGTCACAAATCACCCACAATCCCACCAGACTTCACTCAACAGTCAGATACAATAATGTGAAAATTCCTCCCTCCACATATTTGCAGCTATATGCCACAGCCTCAAAGAAAATACCAACTATTAGCGAAACGAGCCTGACTCAATTTTCTCTGAATCATATTTGTTTGGAAAGTGATCAATAAACCTTGCATAAAAGGAAAATTGACATCTGCCTTTTACAAGAAGAATGACAGCCTAAGGAGCCACTTCTCTCTCTCTCTCTCTCTCTCTCTCTCTCTCTCTCTCTGTGGTTAAATCCCAAAAAAACAAAAAAAAATATTGGTGAATGTATCTTAGGGCTGAATTCTTAATAGTCAAACACCGATCATTCATCAAGCTTTGAACATTAAGAAATAATGACTTCACTGTGTGAAATACACAGAGCTGTTCATTTTTTCCTTTTTTTGATTTTTTTTTCTTTTTCTTTTTTTTTTTTTTTTGCTTTCTCTTTCTATGGCTCTCTCTCGCCAGCCACCTAATTCTATATTCTGGGCGGTTTTCCAGGTCTGATGTCCCTTGTTATTCTTTTTTCTGGTTGTTGTCCTAAGAAAGTAATGGCAAATTATTATTAAAATATTGCTACTTTCTATGGGGAAAAGTAAGAGGATGCTTTTATTTAATTTTCCACTAATGAGGCTGCCTGGAGAGGTGCCCAAAAGACCTGTTTAAGATGATGGGAAAACTTCTAGATCTTGATGGGGTATGGCAATGAACTTTTGGGCTGTACTGGGGAACTTGCTACTACCCCATCATTCCTTACCAGGAACTTAACTCCTTCTTAATTCACACCCTCAGCAGAGGTGCAGAAATCAGGACAGAGGAGTAGAGAAGGGATATTTCTCTCCTGACCCAAAACAGCCCAGCCTGAAACATTTACAAGAAAGTTTGTTTTTAGGAAATTTCCAGTCCAATTATACTCTCCCACGAGACGCAAATAGTTCAGATAGCATTCAGATAAGCATCCACAATTTTGGGAACTTCATAAAAAAAAAAAAAAAAAAGAATTAGCAACTTTTTGAGGCTTGGCCTTCCCTGACTAAAATAGCTCTTACTGGGAGAGGCAGCCTCTCCTGGTGGTCCCAGGATCGAGGTTAGAATCAGGAGGTTCCGGGTGTTTTGATTCCAGCTTTCTTTCTCACTTGATGGGTGGCCTGAGGAATAAAATGAGCACTAATCTCTAGACTTGAGACAAAGGGACAAATAAAAATCAATCTCAGGTTTTAATTGATTTATCAGGTTGATGAATGGGGCTATACATGTAATTACTTTCCAGCTTGAAGAAGATATATGGAATTCACAGAAAAGTCGTCTGAGTCACTCTGATCCTCCTGGCAGAATCATGGTCACCTCATCTGCCTGTACAATTATCTAAGATTCAAAAGCAGTGGAAGTTCTTCCTGGCCTCTGATCAGTTGCGCTTTGGGAAGTATTTTTAGACAGCTCACCATGGTGACCTAACCTAATATTGGCTGATGGACACAGTGCATTTATCAGGCTAGTTTTGGCAGAGAAGACAATGGTACTTTTGATGGAAATAAATCACAAGAGAGACCTACTTCAGAGAGACACCATGGAGATATAATCTAAGAGCAACAGACACTTAGTGAGTTCTTCTTCTACTTCAATATGCAACCTCCTTTGCCCACATTGATTCTGTGGGTAAATATAGAATGTTTGATGATCTACACTGCAAGTGAGAAAAATCCAAATTGACTTAGTTTAAACTGGAAGTGGAATGTTCACCTACAAAGTCCCAAGGTGTAGGAAAGAAAGGTTTGATCACAGGCTCATCTCCATTTCTTGGTGAATCTCTGTACTCTGTCTCCTCTGCCTACTAACTTTGCCCAGAGGTCAGCTTCCCTAATGGTGGGAAAAATGATTGTGGAGTTTCAGAATTCACATCTATACATGTACTGTCCACTAAAAAAGAGGAATACGTGATCCATTTTCATTCCATGCCCTGGCTTCATTCTGATTGGGTCAATATCTCATCCCTGAACCCAGCATGGTGGCAAGTAAATGAGATTAAGCTGATCATCTTGGGCTAACTGAGACTTGAATGGGGTTGAAACTTGGGTCAATCCCAGTCAACTGATGACTGCTACCAGGTAGGGAAGAGATGCAATGAATGCTGGGGGAACCAGCAATGTCCTTTACCAGGGGAATGATCACCCTCTACTCAAGGTAAATAGATTGTGTAAGTAGTTAACTGACTTCTTCAAGATCTCTCAGTCAGTCTGTGTGATGAAGCCAAGGTCTTAATCAACGCCTAGTGTTGAATATAACCAATCTAGATAGCATATTCAAAAGCAGAGACATTAATTTGCCAACAAAGCTCTGTCTAGTCAAGGCTATGGTTTTTCCAGTGGTCATGTATGGATGTGAGAGTTGGACTGTGACGAAAGCTGAGCGCTGAAGAATTGATGCTTTTGAAATGTGGTGTTGGAGAAGACTCTTGAGAGTCCCTTGGACTACAAGGAGATCCAACCAGTCCATTCTAAACGAGATCAGCCCTGGGATTTCTTTGGAAGGAATGATGCTAAAGCTGAAACTCAGTACTTTGGCCACCTCATGCGAAGAGTTGACTCATTGGAAAAGACCCTGATGATGGGAGGGATTGGGGGCAGGAGGAAAAGGGGACGACAGAGGATGAGATGGTTTGATGTCATCGCTGACTCGATAGATGTGAGTTTAAGTGAACTCCGGGAGTTGGTGATGGACAGGGAGGCCTGGCGTGCTGCAGTTCATGGGGTCGCAAAGAGTAGGACACGACTGAGTGACTGAACTGAACTGAGTGTTGAATAATGCCAAAGATCTCTACATAACAAAGAAATCTTTCGAAATGCAAACATGTTTACATTATTCCCACCTTCATCATCAGCTCCCATGAACTTCAGGAGAAAGTCCAAATGCCCTGGCTTGACTTTCAAGTAGCTTTGTGCCCTAGTTTCTGCCTATCATCCCAAACTGATCTTATCTCACATTTTAAACCTCTTAGCATTTCCTGTGCATCTTTTTAGATTCTATGTCCTTGTTTACCCATCTGACTCTCACTTTTCAGTATTACCATTATATTGCAGTTGGTCAATTTCTAATAGTTGGACAATTGTCCATTTGTCCATAACATAGAGTCAGGATGAAAATCAAAGTCTGAAGTCACCCAGACTAGAGTATGAGCTATGAATTCCCAGACAACCCAAAGGATTTGTTTGAACACTGAGCTAAGACTTGGTCAGATTTCAGCCTCATTTCCACCTGCACTAAGTCATGTCCCTAAAGGTGACCCCAAATCCTATGATAAATCTGTGCTTAAAAAAATGCTATGCTATCAAACTGGAAAATGTACATTGTCTCAACCTATTTTGCCAACCTCTCTTTAGTAATTCTCCACTTTCCCCACTTCTGTAACTTTCCACTAATTCCCTCACTAGTTTCCTCCTTTTCACCTACTTATAACCTATTTTTTTTCTTGTCTCCATTCTCCCTTTAAAAATGTCTGTCTTTTTTGTGTCAGTTGAACTTGACCTCAGTTTATATTGGATTCTCTCTCCTCTACTGCAGTAGTCTGAATAAAATCTGTCTTGCCACTTTTTAGCAAATGTCCAGGACTGTTTCTTTTTTTCTTTTTAATGGTTCGATTCCCAGGTCTGCTGCTTAGTATTAAAATGGTCCTTACCAAATCAACTTCTCTAAGCCTTCATTTTGTTCACCTATAAAATGAGAATAATCATGCTTATCTTACAAGGAGAAATGTGTTTAGAACAGGCCTTGGCACTTAGTAAGCCCATAATAAATGCTACCATTATCACCACTCTATTCCAATGTCTGAGAATCTCCCAAGTCTGAAGGTCAAGGCTGTGTCTTCATCTAGCTTGTCTCTTCATTGCTGAGCTCATGGTCTGCCAAGGCATCCAGAGCCTCTTCATGACTTTCTGTAAATTGTATGTGTCTAAACCAAATCCAAAAGTTTCTCTAAAATGTCCTCACTCCTTTATTACTTTTCTTGCTAATCTGTTCCTCTCCTAGACCTTTCTCTTTGAACGCTAACAGTTGCTACTTGGTGACTTTTGAATTTCACTGGAGAAGCCACAGCTCTGATACAATCTTTGCCCTGAAGTGCTTTAATGCGTTGAGAAGGTTCCAATAAAAATGTCACACCTTTAATCAGACCTTTGGCTTGGCAGTCTTTAATCAGCTGAGTGGTTTACTTGGCATTTGAAGTCTTGTTAATCCTATCTCTAGAAGCTCCTTCTTCCAACCTCACAAGTCTTTGAATATCTGCAAATAACCTATTTCTTTTCATTCCTGCCTGCAAACTGGCAAATTCTTTCTAATGTGAATGCTAAGTCACTTCAGTCATGTCTCCCTCTTTGTGATTTCTTAGACCGTAGCCTGCCATGGTCCGTGCATGGGATTCTCCAGGCAAGAATACTGGAGTGGGTTGCCATGCCCTTCTCTAGGAGATCTTCCTGACATAGGGATCAAACCCACATATCTTACATCTCCTGCTTTGACAGGTGTGTTCTTTACCACTAGTGGCACCTGGGAAGCCCATTCTTTCTAGAGCTCATCTCATTTTTTTTTAATATCTTGAAAATTCAGTTAACACCAGCTAAACATTCTGCTTTCCAGCTTCTTCTCTCAGTTCAATACACGAAGTCCATCTTCCAAATGAACCAAAGTGGCAGTTTTCCTATATGTTTTCCCTTTGCACGATAAAGATCTTCATATTTCCAACTTATGATACTAATTTCCTCACCTTCACTGCCCCACTGCTAAACTAATGTCATCTATGCTTAGTTTATGTTATGGTGGAAACTCACTTTTGGTATTGATTTCTATATTGACCAGAATAGGAAAGGCTATCCATGGTAATAAACCCTAATGTTTCATAGCTTATCATGGAAACAAGATTATTTCTTGATTTCTCAGAGTCCTTGATTCAGGGACTCATGCTACTTGCATCAGGTAGGTCACTGGCTTCTAGAACACACATCTTTCTAAGTCTCTTTAGGAAGGGAGGGAAGAGCATAAAGAACCCACACTCTCACTGAAAACTTTTAACCAGAGGTGGACACTGGTTACTTTTATTCATAGCATATTGGCCGTATTCTAGTGGTCCCACCTGACATGAATTGATTCTGGGGAAACGTAGGGAGCAAATGCCACATCCGTTAGAGCACTCTGTTTTGTCCCATCTCTTCCACCTATTTCTCTTTCTCCACGATTTGGAGTTGAGAGGGCACTCTTTTTACACTCTATCTATCTATTTATGTTGGCTGCACTGGGTCTTCCTTGTTGTGCATGTATTTGTGGCAAGCAGGGGGTACTTCAAGTTGTGATTCTAGGCTTCTCACTGTGGTGGCTTCTTTTGCTGCAGAACTCAGGCTGTAGGTGTGCAAGCTTCAATAGTTGCATGGGCTTAGTTGTCCCATGGCATGTGGGATCTTCCCAGACCAGGGATGGAACCCTTGACCCCTGCATTGGCAGGTTGATTCTTAACCACTAGACCACTGGGGAAGTCCCATATATCTTTGTATTAAGAACAAGGAGGCATCAGATATGAAAATCCCATGATTTATGAAAAAGGGAAAAAGTTATCTTCATAGTTCTGATCTGTCAGGGAAGAACTGCAGGAGAGAGATTTTCTAAGGATAATATCAATGCATTTAACTGGAGTAGGTTACAGTTCTTGAATACCGAGTCTATGTCCTCAAGGGAGGTTGTTTCAGAAGGGAGAGGGATTCCATGTGGGTTTGTTCATTTATTTGTTTTGTTCTTCTTTTTTAATACTAATATCCATATGGGACCAATTCTGGAAATTCCAATCTATCAATCTTAGTTGAGGCTCAAATTTCAACATTTTGCTAGATAATTTGGATGATCAGTCTGGGTGAAGGACCACTGGACCCAAGTCACCCAGGAATGTGTGAATTTACCAGTAGGAGACCCAGGGTAAGAGGTGAGAGTTTGAAAATGCTGGCAGGAAAATAAGATGTTTAAGGAGGCAGAGGATGTAACACTTTGTCAGTGCCCAGGCCTAGTCATGACAAGAAGGACGATATCCCTTCACCTGCAGTAGAGGAGGAGGTGGTAGAGAGAAGAGACTGTGAAATTCACAGCCCTGGCAGCTTCAGATTTTCCATGTGCTCCGCATTTACTTAGTCAACATTTATCACTAGCTCTGCTCACCAGCCAGGGATTCTGGGAGGCACAACAGACAAAGCGCTGGAAAAGGCAGCCATGCCACTGTTCTCAGGATACTCCCGGCTGATGGAAATAGAGTTAAGAACGCAGCGTCATGTGTGCAGTGATTTCAGAAGAACAGGAAAGGAGCCTGTGTGGATCAAGGGAAGCCTCCCCAGAGCTTGAAACATGAAATAAGTATCAGAGGCCACACTTTTGAATCCTTTCTGTGATGGGTGAGGAATGCAAAACAAACAGACAAAGCTGGACTTGGGCCTTGTTGTCTATAGAATGCTGAAAAGAACACGTGCACGGAGGAAGACAGACCTGGAGGCAACACCAGCCCCAGCATTAGCTGTGGGACCTGAGCAACGGACCCTCCTGGTCCCCCTTCCTCAGTTATACAATCAGCCTTATAACACCTGTTATCGTAGAGCATCTGGGGTCTGGCTTAATGACCACCTCTTCCTTCCTCCTTCCACTGCTCTCCACCTTCAAAATAAAAAGGAATACTAACACTGATAGAAATAGTAAAAATGCTGTCAATATAGAGCACCACTAATAGTGTTAATACATCATATTATATAGCAACCCAGTTTACATGATACTCTTATACCCCTTCTCATCTGAAGTTGCTACTGCTTTTCCCTCTCTTCCTTCCTTCTCTTTTTGCTTCCTTCCTTTCTTCTTTCCTTTCTACCTTCCCTTAATGTCTTCTCCCACATATGTAGTGTTTTGACTGGCATAAGAGTACTTATAGTAAGAGACTAAATGAATTAAAATCAAAGTGACAAAAAATACAGAGACAAAGTGAGCCTAATAACAAGATTGGCCACAATGCCCTTATTTATACCCTGGGCAGATTCAAGAGTTGGATTTTACTTTTCTAGGAGCCAAGGGAAAGGGATAAATATTTTTAGATTTATAGCGCATATCATCCATGAAAGGAGTAATTACCAGTGCTTTGGATTTACAACTAGTACTGACACTGATTTTGGACCTGCACTTCCTCCTGGGGTGTCTCATAAATGGGACACTGTGTTCTGGAGTAAAGAAGGTTCAGGCAACCTCCCACCAATTTCTCCTTGCAAGAGCTTTGCTGGGATATTTTCTCCAAGAATCCTAGTGTGGGCTATGGTTAACAAATTATCTTGGAGAGGAGAGAAAGATGGTGCAACTTGAATACCAAGCCTTCTTTGATTTGGGTTGACTCAGTGGGCAGATAGGGCTTCCCTGGTGGCTCAGTGGTAAAGAATCTGCCTGCAATGCAGGAGCCACAGGAGGTGGGTTCAATCCCTGGATCAGGAAGATCCTCTGGAGGAAGGCATGGCAACCCACTCAAGTATTCTTGCCTGGAGAATCCCATGGGAAGAGGAACTTGGTGGGCTACAGTCCAGTTCAGTTCAGTTCAGTTGCTCAGTTCAGTTCAGTTCAGTTCAGTTGCTCAGTCGTGTCCGATTCATTGCGACCCCATGAATGGCAGCACGCCAGGCCTCCCTGTCCATCACCAACTCCCACAGTTCACTCAGACTCACATCCATCGAGTCTGTGATGCCATCCAGCCATCTCATCTTCGGTCGTCCCCTTCTCCTCCTGCCACCTATCCCTCCCAGCATCAGAGTCTTTTCCAATGAGTCAACTCTTCTCATGAGGTGGCCAAAGTACTGGAGCGTCAGCTTTAGCATCATTCCTTCCAAAGAAATCCCAGGGTTGATCTCCTTCAGAATGGACTGGTTGGATCTCCTTGCAGTCCAAGGGACTCTCAAGAGTCTTCTCCAACACCACAGTTCAAAAGCATCAATTCTTCGGTGCTCAGCCTTCTACACAGTCCAACTCTCACATCCATACATGACCACAGGAAAAACCATAGCCCTGACTAGACAGACTTTAGTCGGCAAAGTAATGTCTCTGCTTTTGAATATACTATCTAGGTTGGTCATAACTTTTCTTCCAAGGAGTAAGCGTCTTTTAATTTCATGGCTGCAGTCACCATCTGCAGTGATTTGGGAGCCCCCAAAAATAAAGTCTGACACTGTTTCCACTGTTTCCCCATCTATTTCCCATGAAGTGATGGGACTGGATGCCATGATCTTCATTTTCTGAATGTTGAGCTTTAAGCCAACTTTTTCCCTCTCCTTTTTCAGTTGCTCAGTCATGTCCGACTCTTTGTGACCCCATGGACTGCATCATGCCAGGCTCCCCTGTCCATCACCAACTCCTGGAGCTTGCTCAAACTCATGTCCATCAAGTCGATGATGCCATCCAGCCATCTCATCCTCTGTCTTCCCCTTCTCCTCCCACCTTCAATCTTTCCCAGTATCATGGTCTTTTCCAATGAGTCAGCTCTTTGCATCAGGTGGCCAAAGTATTGGAGCTTCAGCTTCAGCATCAGTCTTTCCAATGAAAGTCTAGGACTGAAATCCTTGAGGATGTATTCTTTTGATCTTGCAGTCCAAGGGACTCTCAAGAGTCATCTCCAACACTACAGTTCAAAAGCATCAATTCTTCAGTGCTCAGTTTTCTTTATAGTCCAACCCTCACATCCATACATGACTACTCGAGAAACTATAGCTTTGACTAGATGGACCTTTGTTGGCAAAGTATTGTCTCTGCTTTTTAATATGCTGTCTAGGTTGGCCATAACTTTCCTTCCAAGGGGCAAGGGTCTTTTAATTTCATGGCTGCAATCACCATGTGCAGTGCTTTTCAATTCAGTTCAGTTCAGTTCAGTCGCTCAGTCGTGCCCGACTCTTTGCGACCCCATGAATTGCAGCATGCCAGGCCTCCCTGTCCATCACCAGTGCTTTTGGAGCCCCCCAAAATAAAGTCTGACACTGTTTCCATTGTTTCCCCATGTATTTGCCATGACGTGATGGGGCCAGATGCCATGATTTTAGTTTTTTGAATGTTGAGTCTTAAGCCAACTTTTTTACTCTTCTCTTTTAGGAGAGGGCTACTGTCCATGGGGCCTCAAAGAGTCGGACATGCATGAAGCGACTTAGCATGCACACAGGGGCAGATACAATTTAGAGTTTGGGGAGAGATGGATAAGCCATGCTTTCTGTAAGCATTTCTCATGGGATCTCCATAAATGTCAAAGAGCAACGAGCTCAAGGTTCCCCTGCATGGTAGTTCATACAGATGTGTTTCTCAACTTTAGTTTCTCCAGCTCAAAACCTTGGAATCTTTCCATAATGAAGCACAAATTATGTTGAAGGATCCTGCATGTGTGTATTGTCACTCAGTCATATCTGACTCTTTGTGACCCCATGGACAGTAGCCTAGTAAGCTCCTCTGTCCATAGGATTCTCCTAGCAAGAACACTGGAATGGGTAGTCATTTCCTACTTCAGAGGATCTTCCTGACCCAGGGATTGGGCTCTCTTTTCCTGTGTCTCCAACATTAACAGGTGATTTTTTTTTTTTTTTTTTTTTTACCATTTCACCAACTGGGAAGGCCTTGAAGGATCATGAGCACATCCTTTCTGTATCTTTAGTTCCATTCTTCCTCCTTGGCCTTGAGTCTTGCTACAGGAAAAGCAGCACTATCTTCCCATGCAGCAAAGCCAAAGCTTTGCCTAGGAAACAAATCCAGGATATTTTACACAGTATGGTTCCTTCCAAACTCCGTCAATTATTCTCTGTAATATTGATGTTCTTGCAAGTTTGGTAGTTTAATGGCGTTTTAAAATAAACATTATTTCCTAACAGTATAAAGAAGAGTCCTAATTGAAATCCATTTGGGTCCAAGGAGGGTCTTTAGACCTCTAATGTTCAGTTAATCAGCTGATCGTTGGCACAGCGGAGGGCGGCTGCTCCTTTGTGGTACAGATTCTGAGGCAGCTCTGGCTTATTGAGCCCGTTCCTACCTGGCAAGGCCTGGATGCCAAAGGATGTTCTCAGAAGCAAGAAGAATGAATTTAAGGACAGATGTTTGGGTGGGAGGCACTGCAAAGTACTGCTGGTGTCACCGTCTCCATCATCACACATAAGCTTCGGATAATATTCTGGGCACAACCAGTATTCAGTTTCACAGCCAGAAACTGGGTCCCCTGGCAACCACTCCTGAGGGCTTTACAGGGAAGATTAATATTTGTCATCTTTGGGCAGTTTTGAAATCACACTCTCTTGGCGATTCTTTTTATAACTCTTAACCTTCAGATGCTATGGGAAGCAGCAGATGCCAGACCACGACACAACCCCATAGAGAGTCTGGCCCTGAGGAAGAACCCAGAGCTTGTGGGTTCTGTTTAGCTTTTGTGCAGTGAGGGACTCCCAGAGCCAGTGACTTTGCTCTTCTGCGTCTTGGCTTCCCAGTTTGTCAAACTGAGGGTGGTAACTTCATAAGGTTACTGAGAAGATTTCATGATTCCATACATATCACTGTTTAAAATAGCACCTACCACAATGTACACATGCTTTCTGTCCTTAAGAGCTGTGGTTTAAGCCACGACAAATGTGCTTCTCTGGTATCTCAGACGATAAAGAATCTCTCTGCAACACAGGAGACCAAGGTTTGATCCCTGGGTTGGGAAGATCCCCTGGAGAAGAAAATGTCTACCCACTCCAGTTCTCTTGCCTGGAGAATCCCGTGGACAGAGGAGTCTGCTGGTCCACAGTCCCTGGGGTCCCAAAGAGTTGGACACTAACTCAGCAACTAACACACACACATGCAGTTTTGTAGAGTCTGCTGAAACTATTTTGAGCAGCAGCTAGTTCTCCTTTTCCTGCCCTATATGTATGTCAACTTAGAGACAGTTCCAGGGGTTCTTTGACCTTCAAAATCATTAAACAATTGGGAAATAAACATTTCCATTTGCTGTGCTAACCTCCTACCATATACCAAATGCTTTACATACGCCATTGACTATAGGCTTCCTGGCCGCCTGTGAAGTAGGTACTGTTCCACGTATAAGAAAGAGGAAGCTGTCCTTCTCTAGATGGAGTATGATTACAATCCAACACCTAATGACTTTACTATTTATCTCATCCAGGTAGGATTACCAGTAAAATACTGGATGCCCAACTAAATTTGACTTTGGTGTTAAAAAAAAAAAAAGATATTTTAATTCAAGTATTTCCCTAATACTGTGTGGGATATACTTATACTAAAAATTCATTCATTTGTTTATCTGAAATTCAAATTTAACTGGGTGTCCTGTGTTACATCTGGGACCCTAACTCCAGGGAACTAAGAATCTTCTGGGTGCCAAGCACTAATCTCAGCCCTTTATGCAGTTAAAAACACTGACTTCACTGGACATGAGGCAAGTCATGGAAAAGGACAGTTTGGATCAATTTATATACCGCTTTGCCAGCTAGTTTGATCTTTCACCCAGTATTCTGATTGCCAACATCACTTCTGGCATTGGAGAATTCTATTATCTCACAGCCCATGTTTCACAAAATTAGCCTTCTGCTGTGCTGGTAAGATTCTTTGACGAAGAGCTATAGGCAGGGCTGTCTTCATTTTGTTTTATTTTTTTTTTTGTAAATCACTAAAAACAAGAAGCCATCTGAAGGATAGAGAAGAGCTTTGAATTTAGACAAACATAATATTCAAGCTCAGAATCTCCCACTGACTGTCTATGAGCTTCAGTTTCATCATCTGTAAATTTTCCATCCATCTCAGGGGGTGCTGAGGATTGAAGAGAGATGTCTTTAGTGCAGTACCACCATCCCCCAACTCTGCCTTTTCAGTGCAGCCCCGGATGAGTGCCCATCAGGGGTCTGTTCTCTGCTCTTTCCCTTTCCACTTTTTAATGATTGGCCCTAAGTGTAAAGATGTTAAATTCTTCATATAAGTCAATACCTCCAGAAAAAAAAAAAAAATCTACTTACATTGTCTCCTATATCGAGGGCCTAATGATGACCAGAACTTGGGAAATTTTGTCAGAAACTGCCTTCAATACAGAAGACCTGGGATTCAATCCCTGCGTTGGGAAGATTCCCTGAAGAAGTGAAAGGCAACCCACTCCAGTATTCTTGCCTGGAGAATCCCATGGACAGAGTAGCCTGGTGGGCTACAGTCCTTGGGGTAACAAAGAGTCAGGGATGACTGAGCTACTAACATTTTCATCCTAACTGGGCAGAGACTTCAACAGTGAGAGGAGAGGAGGGCAATTCCCAGAGCAGGCTCACCTTTCATGGGTGTGATCTGTGATGTTCATGGAATTCTCTGGAGTGGAGAAAGCAAGGAAACTGGAAAATAGAGTTTTTATCCAGGGTCTGAAGGAGGGTAGATTAAAAAAAAAAAAAATGCAACTTGAAGGCGTGTCCTGAGGAAATGCTTTAATTCAGGCTACACCCTTATGAGATTAGGAAAAATAGGTGTGCTAAATTCTGGCCCAAGATTTCCCCTTTGTGTGTTATTTACCTTAAGCATTGCTGTCCCAGGTGGCACTGGTGATAGAGAATCTGCCTGCCAATGTAGAATTCTGTCCCTCGATGGGGAAGATCCCCTGGAAGAGAGCATGGCAACACATTCCGGTATTCTTACCTGTCGAATTCCATTGACAGAGGAGCCTGGCAAACTATGGTTCATAGGGTGGCAGACTCAGACACGACTGAAGCGACTTTGCAGGTGTCATACATGCACCAATCAGAGGATGGACGGATGATGAAATTTGGGTGAAAATGTCAAGTCATCCTAAGCAACCTTTCAGCCAGACCTTCTGGTGGAGCCACACTGTTAAGAAATCATGAAGAAAACTCTGGTTAAGACCGAGTTTGTTTATCCAGAGCCCGTCTGTATGATATATTCCCTTCAGCAGAACCATCCTCACTTCCTAAGGCCAGATGCACTACTATACACACATCAGCTGGTGCCCTCTTTTTTCTAGGGGCAGCATGAAGGAAATGAATCTGAGCTTCAGTTTAATTTCCCCCTACAACAGGTTCAAAGGCTAAATGCCATTTCTCTACCTCAGTCAGGCTTTGTAGCATCTCCAGCATTATATGAAATTTGCTTGTGAAATAAAAAGACAAACACAAGCTTGACAGAAATGGCATAAATAATCAATCCATATATTTATATAGAATCTGGGTACAGCTCATGGATGATTGCTTTGTACTTTATTTCTTTACTTTTCCAAGCAACTCTGTTAGATGTAGTGGGGCAATTTGGGAATATGCCCTCAGAGATATCCTGAAAAATAATCAACCCTACATTAGGTCTAGTTAATGTGGAGGGAAAACAGAATGGAACTCTAAGAAGAATCTTTTTCAGAGTAAGTAACAATTGGCATTTTCTTATCCTCATTTGATCAATTTCCCAAACGTCATAACATGTGTGTATCACATTACAGTTTCATGATCGAAAGTCTTACACGAGGAACTGGAAACGCTTTAACGAGATGAGCTTCTTGGGGAGGTTTCCAGCCTCAGTAAGCAATCCCTAGACACCAAAATCACTTGGGACCCATTCAAAAATTCTCAGCAACACGTGAGGAATGCCAAGTTCCAGAGAGAACGGTGTGCATCCCGTGCTTGTTGAATATACATCTTCACAGCAATATGGTATTCCACTTATTAATTCTGTTTGCCACAGATGTCTTCATTATGTGTATTTAATTTTAGTGCTTAAGTAAACATACACTAACGGTATGTGAGAAATACTCCAGATATCCTTAAGCAAAGAGCAGAGACTGTGTAATGCTGTAGGAGAGCCTGCTGGGAACAAATCTAAATTTAAATTTAAATCAGTTTGGGGAAAATCTCTTCAGAGGCCATGAGTGTGTGTGTCTCCTTATTTGTGATGAAGTGGAGAGTTGGAGAGGGAAGATACTAATCAATGAGGCCGTAATTTACAACAGCAGTTACACAGTTACAGTGATCCTATTTTTCGCACAGTAATTGCCACATGTTGACTGTACAGATGTCCGAACACATGGGAGCACTTCTCTTTTCGAAGACAAATGAAGATTTTCACTTTGTTTGGTAAACGTGTCAAGATTTATCACTTAGTCATGTGCCATACGTTAGGGTGTTTATAAAATTTGGCTTTCTGCACTCTGATTATGTCGTTTTATGATTTCAACAACATGGCAGTGATGAAATCAATATTTTCTGGATTCAAATGTGTCTCAAGTCTTACAGTAGAGTGTGAACACTGTTTCAGAGGTTAGACACAGGAAAACAAGAAGTCCTGTCTATGAACATGAAGGCCATACCAACACGCTAATGTTCTTGTCTTCTGTGTTCTGGGAAACAGAGACCAAGTTAAATAGCTTTGTCCAATAAGCTCAGATTAAAAGAGGCCCTAGCCAATTGGATATCCTAGATTTTTCTTGTAGAGTGAGACAAAATGCAGCTTCCAAATGCAACAGAATTGAACAGAATATTCAACTTCTTCTTGTGAGATGCACAAAAGATAGGTCCTGAGGAGACAGTGAATAATGGTTACAAACAAGCTCAGAAATAGGAACAAATTGAAGGACAAGATAAATCTAAGACAAAAAAAGCGCTTCAGAAACACACAAACCTTAATCCTCTTTCAGTGTCAAACCAATGCTCATCCAGGTGGAACAGAATTCAAACTGTTTGAGATACCTCTTTCTGAGCCAGGAACTCAACTTCCTCTGAGTTTCAGTGGCTTCTCTGAAACACATTCAATCCGCAAAAGTTATGCTTTTGAAAAGAATTAAAATAACATAATTGGCTATAAAGATATTGATTTATAGTTTAGGCTTAAAATTAGGAAAACTCAAAATAGCCAGAGTAAGAGGCTTTCTGCTCTCTCAGCCACTCAAGAAAGATCAGGGTTCATGGAAAAGAGAACATTCTGAAAATTACTTTGGATCTTGGTTATTTTCCTTATCGGCATTGTCCCAGAAACATTTAATTTCATAGAAATTGAATACAATTTTTTTTTAATTTATGGAAAGGAAGTAAAGTTTTATAGAATGGAGAAAAGGGTGCTGTTCTGTATTTCATAATAGTTTTCAATATGAATATCTTTTTCTTCAACCAGATGAAAAACCACAAAGGCAAAGGAATCCTTTTGATTTTTTTATATCTCTACATAATAGTGCTAGGCATACAATTGATGCTCTTTAATAATCTTTTAGTGGAATGAGTATATCAATTTTTTAAAGCATTATAGGTGCATTATTTAATACAGTACCTAGAACAATGTCAAATGTAGTGTATTTTTTGATAGACTGAATAGCTGAGCTGAGTCCAAGGAAAAGAGTCATGACATATCAGAAACCTCGGTAATGGACACACATGAGCCCTTAGGAGCAAGCTCCCAGAAACCTCTAGGCTCTCATCCAAAGGCATTTTATTACTAAGACCAGAATTTTCTTTAGGTGGCAAAATAGGTAGCACCTGATGAATCCCCGGCTTTCACTGGGCCCGTTTCAAGAGTGGTCCAGTCCCTGACACTCAGTTTGCCTTAAGTAATCAGATAGAAAGTCTGCTGAGTGCTCAATGTGAATGACAAATAGAAAGCATTTACGGGAGCTGCAGAAAGCTTTGCATCATCCTCTGGGAACTCATTCTTGAAGACCCAGATTTACCCTACTAGTGGCTCTCTTGCTCAGGTAACAATTATCTGTAAATTGCTACCCAATAGCATGGGCACCTTGGTGCATGATGTGCTTGGTCACTCAGTCATGTCTGATTCTATGCAACCCCATGAACTGTAGCCTGCCAGGCTCCCCTGTCCACGGGACTTCCAGGCAAGAACACAGGAATGGGTTGCCATTTCCTTCTCCAGGGGATCTTCCCGACCCAGGGACTGAACCTCCATCGCCTGTCTCTCTTGCACTGGCAGGCAGGTTCTTTACCACTGAGCCAACTGGGAAGCCCAGGTACCTTGGTAACACTTTTGCAAAAGTTCAAAAGCATTCTAAGTTTATCCTTCAGTCAGTTAAGTTCAGTTGCTCAGTCGTGTCCGACTCTTTGCGACCCCATGAATCGCAACACGCCAGGCCTCCCTGTCCATCACCAACTCCTGGAGTACACTCAGACTTTACTGGAAGGTGAATAAGTGGCTCTGGCCTTAGAAAACAGCATTTCCCATTACCTTATAAAAGAAGTCAATTTAGAGAAATGGAATTCAAACACCAAACCAAAGGATAAATACAAATAAAGGTGTTGGTGTATTGTTTAATGCAACAAGGAGAGTATTTTAGAACAATTAACAATAATGGAGTATTCTTAAATGTTAGAAAAACATGCCATCATTATTAAAGAGAAATTTAATTTTCTTATATATGCACCCCCATGATGTCAAAGGAAATATCTTAAGGATGGAGTAAGTAGCAGGTAGTAATTTCTAGGGGAGAAGGCAATGGCAACCGACTCCAGTACTCTTGCCTAGAAAATCCCATGGGAGGAGGAGCCTGATGGGCTGCAGTCCATGGGGTCGCGAAGAGTCCGATACGACTGAGCATCTTCACTTTCAATTTTCACGTTCATGCTTTGGAGAAGGAAATGGCAACCCACTCCAGTGTTCTTGCCTGGAGAATCCCAGGGACGGGGGAGCCTGGTGGGCTGCCGTCTATGGGGTCGCACAGAATCAGACATGACTGAAGCAACTTAGCAGCAGCAGCAGCAGCAGCAGCAATTTCTAGGAAAAGCATCCCAAAAGAAAGCACAAGCAATTTCACGAAAAGACATTTAAAATAGTATACAGTAGAAATGGCTGGAACTAAAATGAAAAGGCAGTTAAAACTGTATTCATTTTGTTTGCCCCCAGCCTACATCTATTCTCTATATAGAGTATTTTTTCAAAAATTGAATATACAAATACTCAACAGATGGGTGCAGGCCGCCTTGAGGAGGACTTAAAGAAAACACATGCCTTCCTTTTATGTGGTTCTTCCACAGTTTCTGGGTGCCTCAGATGATAATGGGGCATTCTTGTTTGGGAGATATAAATTCTCTTGTCCTAAAGTAGATGCGGGAGTTTTTTGTAGATTACTACCGTTGCAAGAACCTAGGGAGGATGTTGAGACACCCTGATGTTGGAGGAAAAAAAAACCCAATAATTTATTCTGTTGGATTTGCCTAATCGGAGGCATTCTTTACAAAAGTTTTATGGGAGAGTGAGTGGTGGAGATGAAGATTTAAATCTTCCTATGAATAGATATAAGAATAATACTGATGCTCTGTGACAACCTAGATGGGGTGGGGGGTGGGAGGAATGTTCAGGAGGGAGGGGACATGTGTACATTTAAGGCTGATTCACGTTGTTGTACGGCGGAAACCAACACAATATTGTAAAGCAATTATCCTCCAATTAAAAATAAATTAAAGCAATTTTAAAAAGAATAATAAATATTTCCTAGATGAATATCAAATGATATTGCTTATACATGAAATTTAAAAAAAAAGACACAAATGAAAATTTTTACAAAACAGGAATAAACCCACAGACATAGAAAATAAACTTATAGTTACCAAAGTGGAAAGGGAGAGGAGGGATAAATTAGGAGTTTGGGATTAATGGTTATAGACACTACTAAACTGTACATAAAATAGATAACCAACAAAGACATAATATATAGCATAGGGAACTCTACTCAATATCTTGTAATAACCCATAGTAGAGAAGAATCTGAAAAAGAATCTGTGATATATAACTGAGTCACTTGGCTGTATACATGAAGCAAACACAACATTGTAAATCAACTATGCTTCAATTTAGAAAAAAGAATAACATCTTTTTGTGAATGCAATAGACATCATAAACAAATGAATACATACACTGTTAAACAACAACAAGCAATGAGAACTCACTGCAGTTCTAACCTTGTCCTTCTCTGTACTAGGAGTTTTTCCTCTTAGTGTCTCTCATATCAATTAAAGAGATTCATATGGATCTTATTATTAAAATGTTTCATAAGTTGTTATACATAAGTCTTACCAACTGAGAGTTTTCATTTTTATACTTCAATATATGCCTGGTTTTCAAGCTTCCCAGGTGGTTCAGTGGTAAAGAATCCATCTGCCAAGCAGGAAACATGAGTTTGATTCCTGGGTCAGGAAGATCCCCTGGAGAAGGGAATAGCAACCCACTCCAGTATTTTAGCCTGGGAAATCCCATGGACAGAGAAGCCTGGCGGGCTAGAGTCCGTGGAGTCCCAAAGAGTTGGACAGGACTGAGTGACTAAGCAACAACAGGATGTGATTCTCACACTGGGACTGTGCTACAATGAGCCCCTTGCGTTACAGTTTTTGCACAATTTGTCTTTTGGTTTCTTAAATTCAGAATAGCCATATAAAATCTCTATGGAAGCCATAAAGATGTCCCTTTTGAGAAGTTACACCTTTGTGCCTACATTTCAGGATGGAGTGTGAACTGTGTATTCTTTTATCAGACAAAGAATTTTTTTAAAAGTCCATGAACTATCCTAACACAAAAACCTGACCTCTTTGGCCTCTGGGGCCTGAGGCCTAGACAATCATCCAAGCCTGTTTTTTCCTGAGAATTGCTGCAAGGTAAATCTGAGAGAGGGCAAATTTACACCTTTTGGAAGCAAAGTCTGAGGTCTGAGGATCTATCGGTTCCAGCTGTGCAAAGAGCAGGGTCCAGACCTCATTCTCAAGGTAGATGAATAAAGGAAAAGAAATCAACCATCTAGATCTTAATTCTTTAAAATTTAAAAGCTAATTTTGTGTCTTTTAGTCAATTTCCTGAACAGGAAGGAAGAATTTATTAACTGCCTTCTAGTACTAAATGGAGTACTAATGGGTAAGTACAACAATTCAACAGGTGCCAAGGAGATCTATGGAGGCATTATATCAATTTTCATCATAATGTCCTACAGATGCATTTGTAGACTGATAGTTCTGCTTCTCTCTACCTCGCCCCACTCCCGGTTAATTTGTTTTGAGAACCTTATCTCCCAAATAATGAAAAAGCTGCTATATCATTCTAGAGAACAGAATGCTATAGGATCTTACTTATGAATTCCTCCTATGGAAATGCTTTTGCACAATTTAAGTAACAGGAAGTAGGTGAGGACAATTGTTCAACATTTAAAAAAGAGAAAATCAGTAGTGACCAATGCAGTTGAGGATATGAATCAGGCTTAGGGAAGAACTCCTTGACCCAGAAGCCAAGATTTTAATGCTACACCAGGAGCATTTTGGAAAAGGCAATGGCACCCCACTCCAGTACTCTTCCTGAAAAATCCCATGCATGGAGGAGCCTGGTAGGCTGTAGTCCATGTTTGTCGCTAAGAGTCGGACATGACTGAGTGACTTCACTTTCACTTTTCACTTTCATGCTTTGGAGAAGGAAATGGCAACCCACTCCAGTGTTCTTGCCTGGAGAATCCCAGGGTCGGGGGAGCCTGGTGGGCTGTTGTCTGTGGGGTTGCACAGAGTTGGACACGACTAGATTGACTTAGCAGCAGGAGCATTTATATAAAACACACAATGAAATCTTAAAAGAAACCACTCTCTACAGTAAAAACACTGTTTTACAGACTGCATTCTACTTGTTCTTCAGCTATTTTGGTAGAAATTGAATTGGATTCAGGTGTCAATAGAAACCAAATACATAAAGCCACAAGTTTCACAGAAGTTGATGTAAACATAACCAAAAAAAAAAAAAAAAGCTTGCATACTCAGTTGTATCTGACTCTTCCCAACCCCATGGACTGTAGCCTGCCAGTATCCTCTGTCCATGGAATTCTCCAGGCAAGAGTACTAGAGTAGCCATTCCCTTTCCAGAGGATCTTGTCAACACAGAGAGCGAACTCTGATCTCCTGAACTGCAGGCAGATTCTTTGATCTGAGCCTCCAGGGAAGCGCTACCTTGAAAGCCTTGATGAAAACAGGAAGGCCAACAATTAGAGCCTTGCTCAGTAATCTTGTTCTCTTACCTGGATCAAATGCCACTGAGAAGAACAAAAGAGAAATTTCTTCCAGAATAATTTTTTTTAAAACCATACAGCAGGGCCATTTTTTATTTCTGCAGAAGGTGTGGTTTCCCAGCCCCCCCCAACCCTCTATCCCAGTATCAGTCACTTCCCTGTATAAACCATATAACCTCACTCTCTCCTTCCTAATGGAAAGAAAGATGACCCCAGATAGAATCACTAGGGCTTTGAGTAATCCTGTTTTCTTAGTGACTTAGGACGGGAGGAAGTGAATATCTTTCATCTTTTTTGGTTGTTCTCCCCAAATTTCTTTGAATATTATGATTTGCCTCAACTTCCCCTTTGGAACAGTTAACTTTTTTTTTTTTTTGTTTAATTTTAATAAAAGAAAAATAGTACTGGTGGAAACTTCATCATTGGATGAAACAGGAATCTTAGGCACAGGCAGAGTAAAGCCTGGAGGGAGAGAGGGCCAGGGGATTTTAAATTATGGAAACATTAGGAATGTGAAAAATAAGTAAAGGTCTATCTGGATCAATGGTCACACCTTCTCTACCAGGTCACCATGTGGAGACAGAAATTCATGATGTGGGGAGGACAGACGCATGGAGGGGTTTTCGGTAGTACTGTACATCCCCAAGACTGGAAGGGTCTTTACATTTTTTTCCTCCAACAAGCATCTTGTGTGATCACAGACACTGAGATGGATAGCACTTAAAAAACATTTTTCATGGCGACACACACCAGAAATGACACACAATTTTGTCAGGACTCATTTAGATAGAATGCAATGATCTCATGAAAGTGAAAAGCATTAGCTGCTCAGTCTTGTCTGACTCTTTGTGATTCCATGGACTTGATCCCACCAGGCTCCTCTGTCCATGGATTTTTCCAGGCAAGAATACTGGAGTGGGTTGCCATTCCCTTCTCCAAGGAATGTCCCTGACCCAAGGGACATTGAACCCCATTCATTGCTTTTCTCAAATACATTATCCAGGGACCTTTAATGATCTTATGTTTGGAGACATGACTATTTAAGCATATGGCTCTAACTACTGTGAGAAAATTTGTTCTTGTTTTAAAGTATGCTAAACCAAAATTCTAGAACTGAAGGTTCTGGAATTAAAGTCAATATTGTACTAAAGCTATGGAATGTGCTTTGGCCACCTCATGTGAAGAGCTGACTCATTGGAAAAGACTGACACTGGAAGGGATTGGGGGCAGGAGGAGAAGGGGACGACAGAGGATGAGATGGCTGGATGGCATCACCGACTCAATGGACGTGAGTCTGAGTGAACTCCGGGAGTTGGTGATGGACAGGGAGGCCTGGCGTGCTGCGACTCATGGGGTCGCAAAGAGTCAGATACAACTGAGCAACTGAACTGAACTGAACTATGGAATGCTAATCTGAATTATAAATGAATTGTTGCCTCATTGATTAAAGCTGTACTTTTTCAAAGGAATATTTTACCTGTGATATCCACCATAGGCATACTTTTAGTGTAAATTTGTAAAGTAATATTTAAATAGATTCATTAAAACCATGTATAACATCAGAATAATTATTGTGGATTGTTCATCCACAGTGAAAAGCTAAGTTCCAAACACTAAAAAGTAAAAAACCAAACCAAACAAAATATACCACAAAGCAAGCATGCACACACACACACAAATGTTGTTAGTCTTTAGTTAGAAAACTTCAAATTTTTTTTTCAAATTTCTAACTAACCAAAGTGAAGCAAGCAAGTTTACAATGGTAATAAATTCAACCAAGTGGGGGAATTTGAGAAGTAATAGAAGTAGAGTATAAATTACATGCAAGCACACAGACATTGCCACACAGATGTAAATAATCTTGCTTCAAATGGACCATAAAGTTTAAATTACTTTCCATACCAACAACATGAGGCCAGGAAAAAACAACAACAACAACAAAAGCCCCCAGCTAACCTTGGTTAAAATAATACTGTGACCCTCTAAAGAAAAACACAAAAGAAGGATAGCTGATAATTTAAGTGTTGTCCTGGGTTTTCATAAAAATGTCACTTCCACCATTAAGAGTATCATTTGCTTCTATTTTGCCAGAGCTTGGAAACAAGTAAGAGTTGACTCTTGGCCATTAGCATGCATGTGTCTCAAATTGTTATACACAGGATATAAAATTGTTATAAGACTTTTACAGCAAGGACATTAAAATATCAGTGTGTAGCACCCATTTTTTTGAATTTTGATCAAAAGTTGTGGTCAAAAATTTTCACACCTATTGGATGTTCACAGTATGTATGTACTTCCATAAAAGAGTAAACAATTATATTAAAATATGATTAAAATCATTTTTTTTAGTTACAAAGGCAATATATAACCATATGAGGATAATAGGAAACATGAAACTAAAAGGAAGAAAAGGAGAGAAAACCATTCAACATATAACTTTGTTTCTCATATCAATTTGCGTGGGGGAGATTATCTCCTTATATACACACATACTCAAAAAATATGTAACCATGTTGTTCATATTATTTTGCAACTAGGTTTATAAATTTACATTATAACATGAATAACTTTTATACTATTTAAGATACTTTTTCCATAGCATTTTTTATGTTTGGAAATATTCATTATATATTCTATATTGTCTTCAAATAATCTAATGTTTCTATGAATCAAATTGTTTTCAAACTTCAGTTATTATATATATTATTGCAATTACTTGAACTTATGTTTTAAGGAACATCCCTAATTTTTTCCTATAGTGTAACTTCCCCAAGTAGAATTTCTAGATTCAAGAATGTTGTTCTCTAGAGGGTTTGTATTTCTTTCTACCATAACACACAAGCTATCACTCACTACAATAATTCATGACAATCTCAAAAGTGGGGAAATTGTAACAAATTATTTTATTTCATAATTTTTAATCTGCAAAGTTGTTATCTATACTAGAAAAAGTATTGAGCAATTTTTTATCAAGGTGTAGTCATCTTATTGATTGCAACAACATTTCATTCACAGAATATGTTATCTTTTGTTGAGTCAAGTATTTTGAAGGTTATACTCAAATTTTTATTTGTTTTATGTTTGCTTGTGGTGCTTTTTAATGCAACACTTTTTTTCTGATGTAATGATATCTGTCAACCATCATTCCTTTGGTGTCCTGCTCAGAAAGCCCTTCCCATTGCAATAATCATAACTGAACAATTTATTGAAGTCTTACATATTGATCAAATGAATATAATTATTTATTTGTTTCTTCTTTTTCTTCACTTTATTTAAATTTTAATATATCTAGGATTTATTCTGGCAAATAATATTAAAGTGGAGTTTCTCTTTAGTCCAATGGTAGCTGTTCAGTCCAACATGATTTACTGAATAATTTAATCTTTCTCATTTGATTTGAAATGCCATCTTTTTAAAGTGTATTTTAACAACCACATGATAAGTAGTCGAGTGTCATACATCAAATTCTTCCATGACTATAGAATATATTATTGTTAATTTCACCTTTTAAAAATGTAAGTACATGCTTATTATTTCTATGAATTGTATGGTCCTTAGAGGAATTCCATGGCATTAATTTGAAAATTCAGCTTTCTTTTATAAACTTAAAGTGGCATCCACAGCTTTCATATAAAATAATGCTGACTAGTATTTTTAGTATAAAAATTATAACTAGACTCAGTGGTGTAAACTTTCTCCTAGTCATTTTAGGGGGACTCTACCAGTGAAAATATTGTATGTTTATGTTGCATATCAAGGTACTAAAAAAGCCATAGTACGAATAATACCAGCTTGAATGCAATTTAGAGACCTTATTTTATGTGTGTGAAAATACTGAAATATTTTATCTCAGATGAAGAATTAGTGTTCTTGTCAGGAAAAATTTAAATTAAGACTACTTGGTTTACAACTTGGCAAAATTGCATCTGAAACCCATTTTTTTTGAAGCTCTATAAATCAAAGGAGCTTAGCAGAGCACAATTTTGTTGTTGCAGTTGCATGTAAAAATATTTGGATCTGGACTGGCAGTGTTTCCCAATAGTGCCAAGTAAAAGCAATCACCTAGATATTAAACTCTGAAAAAAAAAAATTGAGGAATATAAATGTAAGGAGAAAAACTAATTTGACTTACTATTTTTCCACAAGTATATGAGTGCCAAAAAAATAAGGATGGGCAGAATCTCTAGAACATGATCAATTATTCTTTATTTAAACATATGAATATTAAGACAGTGAAAAACTCTTTTAAATTAAATATCTACCCAGGAAACTGGCTTTCATAAAAATTATTTACAATTTGGTTGAAGAAGAAAATATTTAGAATTTTCCTATTACCACCTTTTTTTTCTAGACAGTAAACCATCTAGGTTTATTTTAAGGGGGAGAATGGGGGTTGTTTTTTTGTTTGTTTGTTTTCTTAGACAAGCACTGTCTCTAGAGAGAAGCCTGGTTTTATCTGATGCTTTTGCCCAAGTGTCCTTTTAAGAGGAGAATAAGAATAGGCACATGCTCTGGGTGGTTGATTCCAAGATAACTTTCACATCTGTTTTATCACCAATGCAAAGGCAAAGCTTTCATTTTCTTACTCCCTATTGAATGCAAAGTGGATTCTGTCATGTCAAATTAGAACCATATTAATTTGTTCTATAGTCTAATAAAATCTCTTGATGAAGGAATTTATGGGATCTACTTTCTTAGAAGCAGCCTAAGAGATACGACACGACTGAGCGACCGAACTGAACTGAAGAGATATAAGGCAAAAACTGGACCCACCCACCTGCACTCCCACCCCAATTTTGCCCCTTAGAATCTGTGTGATGCAGAGGAGTTATTTAATGTCCTTGGGCCTCAGTTTCCACATCTGTAAAAGGATATTCAAAAAATAAATAAATAGATAAATTATGCCTATTGATAAGGTTGCTGTGAGATGTGAAAGTAAGATATAAAAGCCTGGCACCCGCTAGGTGCCAGGAGAGGGAAAATCCTCATATTTTAAAACCGTACACTCCATGGCTATAAGGTAGGCTTTTTAACTCCTTTGTAGTTTTGAATTTGACAGCAATGATGTAACTGGACTTTGCTGTTTGAGTGGAACAGAAAAATGAAAAAGCTTAAAGAAAACAGCAGAAGATAAGGAGCCAACCCAAGCTAGCAAGTCATCGTGCCCTTGGATAACTGAAATCAAGACTTGAATGTGACTTTATGGGTAACATAAAAATGGAAACTTTTTATTATTTTTTCTTTTCTTAAAATAATACTAAGGAAAAATAAAGCAACCAGGCCATACTTTATTCTTATTTAACCAAAAGATTAGCACAGTGGGTTGCTGGTTTTCTTCTACTTTTTTTTTTTTTTTTTTTAATTTTCCATTAAGCAAGTTCTTTTAAAACAAATTTGAACTTTTCCCATCCCAGTGATTCCCACGGACAGTTGGCAAAGAATCTTGGATAACTTGCAAAACTGGGATTTTTTCCAGGCATGAGTAACTTGTTAAAAAGGCACTATTTCCTTAATACTAACAGTAAATAGAGTTCACATTCACATAAATCCTTGGTGGCCCATGGGGAAAGTTTTATGTGTATGTGTGTGTGTGTGTGTGTGTGTGTATGGAATCTTTTTTTAATTCATAAAACACTTGGCTCTCAGCATGTCTGTTTATATTCCACTTCTCAAAAATAAATACACACGTTTATGCCAGTTGAGGTTAAAAGGTATCCTTTTTCCAGTTGCCTGCTGCGTGCCAATGATTTTATGATGGATGGGTTCAGGATACCTGGCTAGAATTCTGCAAGAGTGTTTCTCTTCTATTTATTCTAATTTACAAAAAAAAAAAAAAAAAAAAGATAAAACTTAATCACCATGTAATTAAGATACATGTTTTCATGAAATTTAATTTTGTTGGGAGAGCTCAAATAAATATTTTCAGGACTTACAGGAAAAATTAAACACTGAATTTTAAAATCAAATGGCAAAGTCAGTTTTCTTTTATGCATTGGGACATTGTAAATTACTGCAGTAATCTGTAGCAGTTACTACTATGGGTATAAATTATCTCTTATTTATCAGTGGCAAATAATTGCAGAGGACTTTCTAGGTGGCACTAGCGGTAAAGAACCTGCCTGCCAATGCAGGAGACCCAGGAGATGCTGGTTGATCCCTGAGGTCGAGAAGACCCCTTGGAGGAGGGCATGGCAACCCACTCCAGTATTCTTACCTGGAGAATCCCATGGACAGAGGAGCCTAACAGCCTTCATACAGTCCATGGGGCCCCAAGAGTCAAATACGACTTAGCAACTACACCACCACCAATGATAATTATGGGACTTTTCCCTCTTACATAATCATCTGAAGAATATGTATTTTAAAGTTACCCCTTATTAAAATCTGTTTTGTAGATTATTTTTTTCATGAGACTGGCAGCCATTGAGTGAGATTTTACAAGGCCACACAGTGACGCAGTAGTGGACCGGCATCTAAAACATATGAGGAACATTTCTACCCACTCTTCTTTTGCAGTGATGTGTATATGCCAGAATTCTCTCTAATTCTCTTTATATGGGTGACAAACACCTCCTGTCTTTGCAGTGCTGGACTGGGTATATTCTGATAATAGGCAGTCCCCTGAGATATCTTGCATTTCCTGCTTCCGGTCAGATGTTCCACAAGAATAACTTCTCTACATATGTTTTTGCATTTTTGATCACAATCCCAGCTGGAATCAGGAAGTTTGGAGGCAGCATGGAAATGGAAAATAATTGAAAGTCACAGCGGCACTTTTTTTGACTTTCAAAAATATTTGATTTTCTGGCATTCCTGAAGGCGGGGGGCTGGGGAAAGCCTATATCATCTATTACCTACTTAAAAAGTATGCTACCACCTCAGTTCTTGACTCAAGATACATTTTTATTTAAAAGAAGAAGAGCACAGTTAAAAGGGAATAGGAGTTTCCCAAGGTCAGACAGTCAATCAGAATGAGTTAGGGGGTTGGAACTTTTAAAATTGCTAACTGAGGGCTTAATTGGAGCCATCTTAGTTATTATCATTAGCCTCAGTTACTTTTCATGCTGATGAAAAACATACCATCATGTAACTTCTTCTAATGAATGTATTCAAATAAGTTAAATACAGGAATAGAGCAGAAATTATCTTCTCAAAAAGCTTAAAGGTGGTATCTAAACATTGTTTTGCTAAGTCCTCTGAGCTTCATTTTACTTCTCTGCCAAATGATGTAACTTCTCTTAGGGTGTCTATTAGAATTAATTTAAACTATGGCTCAAGTACTTAGATAATGTGTGGCCCCTGAAATGGACCAAAAACCCCACAAACCCCTTTGCTGCTTGTCCTCCTTTTTTCTCCCCTCCTTTCAGAATGTAGGCCTGACAATCTTTAACAAGATGAGATTTTCAAAGACATAACTGCATCCCTGGACCCTGCTCCTCACCTGGGCTAGAATGGATTCTGTTGGCCAGTAAGATCCAGACTGAAACAGAAATAGGCAAAATTTTTGTTTTCCTGTTAATTTGTACAATCACTGTTTCTGTTACTAATGCTTTATTAAATCTAAACAAACCGCTTAAGTAAAACTAAAAGTAATCCACACATTTACTCCTAAAATTCTGAACCATTCCCTAGCTGGAGACCCTGCCCCACGACTTTAATGGAGACTCAGGCAGCTGAGCAAACACAAAGAAGCTGTCCAGAGTCTTCTCTCTTTCTGACTCTCCTGGTTCCACTTGAAACCCCAGGAAGAGTTTATTTTTACTGTTGGTTTGTTGTGTCCTGTTTTGCCTTTGGTTTGAGGAAGTTTTTTAAAATATATATTTTTTTCTATGAAAATTCCAAGTTTTTTTGTTGTTGTTCTTTCTTCTGTATAGAATATGTAGAATGAAAACCAATATTTAGTGGGGATCAATCATAGTTCAGGCTTTTTCCATACCTTACTTCATTTAATCTCATAAAATCTCAGTGATGCAGGTATTTTTATCATTTATAATGTGGAAAGGGGCCTTAGTGGCAGTTTAGTTCGGTCACTTTCATGAATGGGAAGATAGCAGACCAAGCTTGTGTACCTCCAAAGTCTGTTCTTTGTTCTTAACTCTCTGTCCTTCTCTGTCAATTCAGGGATGAGATTATGAGCACCTATTATCAGAGTTTATACAGTAGAGTCCTCCAAGAGTAAAAAGTCAAGCGCACTAAAGAATCTGATTTTTAAATGTAGAGCAAACACTGTTTTAATCATTACTACCTTTCTTGAGTGGGATGATCACTTTTGTGATGATGTAGATGCTTGGAGATGCTGGTTGGTCAAGTGTTAGGTACTCAGGATCTTGTATGCAGCTTATGCTCCAAGGATTCAGCAAAATAACTGATCAGTCCAACTGTAGGCCTCTGTAGGTGTTCATTTTATCAGTCACCACTTCCTTGACTTGAACATTTTTAAAACAAAAAGTTGGAAAGTGTTTCTTTTGTGTATTTGGGATACTAGAAAATTCTTAATCTATCATATCCAGGGAATAAGTTTTCTTATCTCCTAATTTTTCTATATCTTAATTTATAGTCAGTGTGACAATTTTTTTAAATTCTAATTTATAAAAGACAGACAAGGCAAGCAGATATTACTGTTTTTTTTTTTTGTTGTTGTTGTTGTTAGTAAGTATTAGTATTTCTGTATATTAGCAAAATATATCTGTAACAAAATGGTGTTCCAGGTTTGGGGAGATTCTCTTGAGCAGTACTGAGTTCCATAAAATGTGTCCATAGGTACCATTTAAAATGTGGTAACCTGAGCTTGGGGTTTTTGATTCACTATCATGTTACTACCAAGGTCTGTCTCTAAGCTTAATATATGCTAAATGTTAACTAAATGAGGGACTTTACAGACCATTGTGGATTTGAGGGGTAATCATTCATACTTATGAATGAAAGAGCAGAAAGGAAGAAAGGAGATAGCTTAACACAGAAAAGAGACATTGAAGAAAGTTGAGCACCTACTATGGAAGACTTTCTTAATTATTCCTTCCAGTGAGCCCATGAGAGAAGAATTTTAATACTATCCTTTTATAAGATGAGTGGTTGAGATATAGAGTTTTAGTAAAGACTCAGTTCGGTTCAGTTCAGTTCAGTCGCTCAGTCGTGTCCGACTCCTTGCGACCCCATGAATCGCAGCACGCCAGGCCCCCCTGTCCATCACCAACTCCCGGCGTTCACTCAGAGTCGCGTCCACTGAGTCCGTGATGCCATCCAGCCATCTCATCCTCTGTCGTCCCCTTCTCCTCCTGCCTCCAATCCCTCCCAGCATCAAAGTCTTTTCCAATGAGTCAACTCTTCGCATCAGGTGGCCAAAGTACTGGAGTTTCAGCTTTAGCATCATTCCTTCCAAAGAAATCCCAGGGATGATCATCTTCAGAATGGACTGGTTGGATCTCCTTGCAGTCCAAGGGACTCTCAAGAGTCTTCTCCAACACCACAGTTCAAAAGCATCAATTCTTTGGCACTCAGCCTTCTTCACAGTCCAACCCTCACATCCATACATGACTACTGGAAAAACCATAGCCTTGACTAGACGGATCTTAGTTAGCAAAGTAATATCTCTGCTTTTGAATATGCTATCTAAGGTTGGTCATAACTTTTCTTCCAAGGAGTAAGCGTCTTTTAATTTCATGGCTGCAATCACCATCTGCAGTGATTCTGGAGCCCAAAAAATAAAGTCTGACACTGTTTCCACTGTTTCCCCATGTATTTCCCATGGAGTGATGGGACCAGATGCCATGATCTTCGTTTTCTGAATGTTGAGCTTTAAGCCAACTTTGTCACTCTCCTCTTTCGCTTTCATCAAGAGGCTTTTTAGTTCCTCTTCGCTTTCTGCCATAAGGGTGGTGTCATTTGCATATCTGAGGTTATTGGTATTTCTCCCTGCAATCTTGATTCCAGCTTGTGTTTCTTCCAGTCCAGCATTTCTCTAGTGAGTGGTATATAAAACTCAAAGTATTGGAGTTCATAACGATGAAGTGTCTGCTATGTACCAGCTACCTGATCCTTGCTAATAAGAAGCATGCTTATTTAGTGAGGGAAAGTTTAACTTTAGAACCCATGCTTTGGGAAGAAGGGAGAAAGGAAGGAGGCAAATATTTATTTGGCACCAATATTTATTCTTTCAATATATTTAGGTCAAGCCCATGAGTATATAATTCCAGTAGAAGATCTGGCCTCATGGAGTTCATCATCTGGTTGTGAAAGAAATCTACAATTTTTTTTAGCAATTAAGAGAAATGGCACTGGACTGGGAGTCTGGATATCCTAAATGTAGTGTTGTGTTTATAAACAATTTACTGCACCTATGTCTTTGAAATTAAATGAAAAGAAAGGAAATGAAATGTTAGTAGCTCAGTCATATTCGACTCTTTGCCATCCATGGACTGTAGCCCACCGGGCTCATCTGCCTATGGAATTCTCCAGGCAAGAATACTGAAGTGGGTTGCCATTCCCTTCTCCGGGGGATCTTCTGAATCCAGGGATCAAACCTGGGTGTCCCACATTTCAGGCAGATTCTTTACCATCTTAGCCACCAGGGAAGCCCAATTTAATAATCTTACAGATTTAAAGAGCTCAGCAATCAGATAGTCATGCCAGGAACATTTTATCTACAGAGCATGCCCAATTAAATTGTGTGAAAAATATACTTGTGTGCAGGGCTAATATGAATCTTAAGTCACTAGGCAGGTCAAAGAGTTCTTATCTTAAAAATGAGGTTAGTGAAATATAGTGTCAAACTAAGATTGGACAAGGAAGTAGCAGATCATCTGGTCTTGGGAAGCTAGAATGCACATAGTGTATCCCTGGATTGAGTGGACAAAAGTGAAAAGTGAAATTGAAGTCGCTCAGTCGTGTCCAACACTTTGTGACCCCATGGACTGTAGCCCACCAGGTTCCTCCGTTGATGAGATTCTCCAGGCAAGAATACTGGAATGGGTCACCATTACCTTCTCCAGGGGAATCTTTCCAACCCAAGGATCGAACCCAGGTCTCCCACATTGCAGGCAGACGCTTTAACCTCTGAACCACCAGGGAAGCCCTGAGTGGACAAAAACGGACACTAAATAGGAGAGTTCTAGAATCACGGCTACTGTCTCACTGAAGCAGAAGCCACAGTAGACAACTGCTATTGGATGCACCCAGCCATCAGTTCAGGTCAGGTCAGGTCAGTTCAGTTCAGTCGCTCAGTGGTGTCTGACTCTTTGCAGCCCCACGGACTGCAGCATGCCAGGCCTCCCTGCCCGTCACCCACTCCAGGAGTTTACTCAAACTCATGCCCATTGAGTTGGTTATGCCATCCAGCCATCTCATCCTCTGTCATCCCCATTTCCCTCCTGCCCTCAATCTTTCCCAGCATCAGGTCTTTCCCAGCATCAGGTATTTTCAAATGAGTCAGCTCTTTGCATCAGGTGGCCAAAGTATTGGAGTTTCAGCTTCAACATCAGTTCTTCCAATGAACATTCAGGACTGATTTCCTTTAGGATGGACTGGTTGGATCTCCTTGCAGTCCAAGGGACTCTGAAGAGTCTTCTCCAACACCATAGTTTGAAAGCATCAGTTCTTTGGCACTTAGCTTTCTTTATAGTCCAACTCTCACATCCACACATGACTATTGGAAAAACCATAGCCTTGACTAGACAGACCTTTGTTGGCAAAGTAATGTCTCTGCTTTTTAATATGCTGCCTAGATTGGTCATAACTTTCCTTCCAAGGAGTAAGCGTCTTTTTACTTTATGGTCAGGTGATCTGGTATTCCCATCTCTTGAAGAATTTGCTACAGTTTGTTGTGATCCACACAGTCAAAGGCTTTGGCATAGTCAGTAAAGCAGAAATAGATGTTTTCTGGAACTCTCTTGTTTTTTCTGTGATCTGTTGGCAATTTGATCTCTGATTCCTCTCCATTTTCTAAAACCAGCTTGAGCATCTGGAAGTTCATGGTTCACATACTACTGAAGCCTGGCTTGGAGGATTTTGAGCATTGATTTACTAGCATGTGAGATGAGTGGAATTGTGCGTGTGGTAGTTTAAGCATTCTTTGGCATTGCCTTTCTTTGGGATGGTTTAAATCATCCGTAGATGGTTTTAAATTCTACATGAGATCCTGAGATTTCCTGGCTGGATCACTGGGCAAACTGGCAAGGATCTCTTCAATATTCTCACAAATACATAACCCAATATTTTTGTTATTGAATTTCTTGGCTCCTACTTTTACATGGTGAGACTTTGCCTTAACTTTGTTAAGACTCTGTAGCTGAGGTCTAGTCTCTCTCTCTCTCTTTTTTTTTTTTTTTTTTTTTGTAGAAAAAAGGACTAGAACAGTTTAAAGTTTAAAATATTTTAGAAGTACTGGCTTCATTCCCAAACCTCCTCTTCTATATAAGTAAGGACCAAAAGAGAACTAAGTGGAATATTAGGTGGCTAAATAAAAGAATAAGAAAGCTCTTTATTACTTAATGTGAAGTTTTTTTAAAATAGATAATTCTAAAAGTGAAACAATGAGTATAGCATATTTGTATCCTTGTAATTATATATGCAATTTATATATGCACATATATATTTACTTTATGTATATATACATATATTTATTTTATCTGAATAAAATGTCTCCAGAAAGATACACAGGAAACTTATGAGAAATGATTGACTGAAACACAAGGTTGAAAGACAGATTTCTCACAATATAAGCAGCTAAGTTCTGAAGCAAATGAATGTGATAGATAAAATATAAGTTTTGAGGTGAAATAATGAAAAAATAAATGACTTTATAAGTACATGTCGTAAGATATTAATTGTTCTGTCTTTGTGCTACTTGAAATTATGCTATACTTTGGAAAGCACCAGAAATGATAAATATAAAATAATTTACACAGATTCTAGTACTTTCAAAATATTCATTAAATAAGCGGTACTTAGTATTAGATGTACATTTGTTTCTTTTTAAAAATAGATCTTTCTTATGAGATACTATGTCCCACACACTCACAAATTCTGGGAAGAAGTTGATCAAGGGCGAGACTGAATAGAAACTTAAAAAGAAGCTTCAGTGGAACTTGGATGTATCTACTACTTTTCGAGAACTGGAACTCAACTGTAATTAATTAAAGATCTATTTTTGTTGAATTAGTGCAGCCACTGTGCATTTTTAGCCTCGTGCTATTATGATATCCTTAATGCCATCTCAAAATTATTTTTAAACCATGTATTATTAAAAAAGGACTCCAACTTGGGCATTCATTAGGTTAAGATGGATAAGAATAAAGCTTTATCCTCAACAGATGCCCCACTTTGGCATAACAATCTAATTCTATTTAATTTATTCACTGGAATCCTCATCCCCTCCTGTCAAAGTGAATCAACCTGAGTGCTAATTTTTGAAGCAAAACCTCTGCGATCATTTCACTCGTGATTTAATCCAGATCTAACCTCAGGCCTTTAGAGGTTCGAGGTCAATGACCCAATTTATTGTGCCATCAGCCTCTATATCAGTAACCATGGTTATTCCTCTCAAGGTTTTTGTTACATATATTAGTCTTTGGGTGTGTATCCCTCCCAAATTATGCAGGGAAGTTAAAGGTGATTTCTGTTTGCAACTTGGAGAAACTTGTCAAGTGGTTTTGGAGTCTTTGGTAAGCAGAAGAAAAACGCATTATGTATGATCTTTGCGTCCAAAAGCAGAAACAAACAACAAGAAATTATCTGCCTTGAAACATATACATTACCAAATGTAAAATAGATAACCACTGCCAGTTTGAAGTATGAGGTAGGGCACCTAAAACCGGTGCTCTGTGACAAGCTGGAAGGATAGGGGAGGGAGGGAAGTAGGAGGGGTTTCAGGATGGGGAGACACATGTATACCTGCGGCCCATTCATACTGATGTATGGCAGAAACCATCACAATATTGCAAAGGAATTACCCTCCAATTGAAATAATAAATAAATTTAAAAATTAAAAAAAGAAACTATCTGACTTTCTCCAATAAAAAGAAACTCAGCCATTGGCATCCATGCTGGTTGCCCAAGAGTTTTACGAAGAAATCCTAGAGCTTCCACATGCAATATGAAATCTATAAAGAAAATAAAGTTACGGATAGTACCCTAAATGTTCTTAGAGATGAATGAACAACACATGAGCCCAAATCTGGGGACCGTATTTCACTTTTTTTGAACCCCTAGTATCTCTTTAGTCTCCTTCATCCATAGCAGTTAATACATTTCGTGAATTTCCCTTTATGTTTTAAATAATTTTCCCTTCCCTGGTGCCCCACCAGTGTGTCTGTGGAGAGCAGCACGCACACTGGAGAAAGTTTCCTTAAGTAAAGGAGAAATCCCAGGGACGTGCCGCCCCATGCAGGAATCGCTGCTCAAGGGTTTCACCTGTCCCAGGAGGAGTTAAACTGGGTTTCTGTGTCAAAGATGCTGAATGAAATCGGGGATGGAATTGTTAAAATTGGAAATGACCTATTTAACGATATGCACATTCCTGTGATTGGTATAAATATGTCCAACTTTCTAATTCTCTCATCAGAATGAACTTGTCATACCCTTTGATGCAAAAAGTATTCTTAGCAATGTAATAAAAGAAAAAGAATCTGTATCATTGATCTTATCTTTATGATTTCTCATTCTCTTAATCATAGCAACACAAAGATTGTTTATACCTGCCTGAATCTTAGGGGGAGAAAAATGGGATGGAAGTTGCTAAGAGAAATCACAGAAAAGAGCTTGCACACTGAAACAACTTATTTCGGCTCCACCACAGATCAGAAACAGAATACATAGGTACTTGATAATTACAGTGTAATGTTGGGTTGTCCTTTATATCCCAAATTTCACTGCTGTGTGTGTATACTTTGATTTTTCATAAAATTAAATATGTGGAAAATCACCAAACAATTTCTATTTCACCCTTCCTAAATTATTTAATCATTGGCTATAAATCCAAGGAAAATTCCAGGAGTTATTACTCAGGAAGGTTAACTGAAGGTTAAGGTATTTCCCACATATAATTATATTTCACTAATGATACATGAGTACATCTTGGTATCCACTTATTTATTCTCTAAAGAGTGTATTCTGAAATGCCCTAAAAACAAAAATGTATAGTTTAGGCAGAGCTTAACTGAACAAAATCAGACTGGAAGGACTGAAATGTATCCCAAACAGTGACTTATTACAAAAAAATGTAGATTTTTCAATTAAAGGCCCCTAATGTCTCTTCAAACGGATTTTGCGTTAGGAACTTACAAAAGTATATCTTAAATTTTGCATTTGCTTATGGACAAATGAGTGTTTTAGTTAACATTTCATCACACTTGGCATGAACGTCACATAGTTTTGCTTTTTTTTAAAACCAAATAATATTTTGTTTTTAGAAAATTGCATTACTTTCTTTTCCTTGTTTTCTTTCTTTTTTGGATATGTGACCTTTAAGAAAAGGTTGTTCTGTATATTTCAGCCATCAAGCATTGAGAAAATTGCATTACCAGTAAAATAGTATTCTTACTGCCAAATGTACAAATATTCACTAACAGCAATCTTGGTCTCTAAGTCCCAGAGCAGTACTTCATCACTCCAGCATGGCGGCCTTGACAGAAAACTTCCCTGAAATCCATCCACTTCTCTGTCATTCAGAGCTTTCTGATTCAAAACAGCTTGGTGAACACATAGGCTGGCTGATACATTGCCCCAAAGCCTGACATCCCCAGTTGGCTAGGGATTTCTCCAAGCACCTTCTGACCAAGGCTAACTGGCAGCTCTGACCACTACGGCTGGTCTCCATGACATTTTTGGATAAAAACTGAGGGGTTCAGAGAAATGTAATCCTGTGTCATAGTGTGTAAATAACAGAAATATGCATATGTCTGCATGTTTAGCCACTCAGACCTGTCTGACTCTTTGTGACTCTATGGTCTAGAGCCCACCAGAGTCCTCTGTCCATGGGATTCTCCTAGCAAGAATACTAGAGTGGGTTGCCATGCCCTCCTCCAGGGAATCTTCCTGACCCAGGGATCAAACCCTTCTCTCTTTTCTCTCCTGCGTTGGCAAGCAGGATTTTTACCACTAGTGCCACTTGGGAAGTGCACAAATATGCATATATTTACATGTAAATATATATTTACATAGTTTTACTAAGAAAATGTATTTCTTTAAAAGATGTATTTTGGGGAAGAAATTTTTCAAGGATTTTTTTTTTTTTTAATGAAGTTGCTGAGGAACTCATGTATACGTCGATAATCCCAACATGCCTAAAATTTGACAAATTTTGTAAGACTAAATTCAGTATCAGTATCAGTTCAGTCACTCAGTCATGTCCGACTCTTTGTGACCCCATGGAATGCAGCATGCCAGGCTTCCCTGTCCATCACCAACTCCCACAGCTTGCTCAAACTCACGTCCATCGAGTCAGTGATGCCATCTAACCATCTCATCCTCTGCTGTCCCCTTCTCCTCCTGCCTTCAATCCTTCCAAGCATCAGGGTCTTTTCCAAGGAGTCAGTTCTTCTCATTAGATGGCCAAAATATTGGAGTTTCAGCTTCAGCATTGGTCTTTCCAATGAATATTCAGGACTGCTTTCCTTTAGGATGGACTGGTTGGATCTCCTTGCAGTCTAAGGGACTCTCAAGAGTCATCTCCAACAACACAGTTCAGAAGCATCAATTCTTCAGAGCTCAGCTTTCTTTACAGTCCAACTCTCACATCCATTCCTGACTACTGGAAAAATCACAGCACTGACTAGATGGACCTTTGTTGGCAAAGTAATGTCTCTGCTTTTTAATATGCTGTCTAGGTTGGTCATAGTTTTTCTTCCAAACAGGAAGTGTCTTTTAATTTCGTGGCTACAGTCACCATCTGCAGTGATTTAGTCTGTCACTGTTTCCATTGTTTCCCCATCTATTTGGCATGAAGTGATGGGACCAGATGTTATGATCTTAGCTTTTTGAATCTTGAGTTTTAAGCCAGCTTTTTGACACTCTTCTTTCACTTTCATCAAGAGGCTCTTTAGTTCTTCTTTGCTTTCTTCCATAAGGGTGATGTCATTTGTGTATCTGACATTATTGACATTTGTCCTGGCAATCTTGATTCCAGCTTGAGCTTTGTGAAGCCCAGCATTTTGCATGATGTACTCTGCATTGAAGTTAAATAAGTAGGGTGACAATATACAGCCTTCACATACTCTTTTCCCGATTTGGAACCAGTCTATTGCTCCATGTCTGGCTGTAACTGTTGCTTCTTGACCTGCATACAGATTACTCAGGAGACAGGTAAGGTGGTCTGGTATTCCCATAACTTTAAGAATTTTCCACAGTTTTTTGTGATCCACAGAGTCAAAGGCTTTGGTGTAATCAATAAAGCAGAAGTAGACAGCTTTCTGGAATTCTCTTGCTTTTTTGATGAACCAACGGTTGTTGGCAATTTTTTCTCTGGTTCCTCTGACTTTTCTAAACCCACTTTGAGCATCTGGAAGTCCATGGTTCATGTACTACTGAAGCTGGGCTTGGAGAATTTTAAGCATTATTTTGCCAGCATGTGATTTGAGTGTAATTGTGCAATAGTTTGAACACTGGCATTACCTTTTTTGGGACTGGAATGAAAACTGACTTTTCCAGCCCTGTGGACACTGCTGAGTTTTCCAAATTTGCTGGTATATTGAGTGCAGCACTTTCACAGCATCATCTTTTAGGATTTGAAACAGCTCAACTGGAATTCCATCACCTCCACTAGCTTTGTTCATAGTGATGCTTCCTACGGCCCACTTGACTTTGCATTCCAGGATGTCAGGCTCTAGGGGAGTGATCACACTATTGTGGTTATCTAAGTCATGGAAATCTTCTTATATAGTTGTGTATATTCTTGAGACCTCTTCTTAATATCTTCAGCTTCTGTTGGTTCATACCATTTCTGTCCTTTATTGTGCCCATCTTTCATGAAATGTTCCCTTGATATCTCTAATTTTCTTGAAGAGATCTCTAGTCTTTCCCATTCTATTGTTTCCCTCTATTTCTTTGCATTGATCACAGAGGAATGCTCTCTTATCTCTCTTTGCTATTCTCTGGAACTCTGAATTCAAATGGGTATATCTTTCCTTTTCTCCTTGGCCTTTCACTTCTCTTGGATTCACAGCTACTTGTAAGGCCTCCTCAGACAACCATTTTTGCCTTTTTGCATTTCTTTTTCTTGGGGATGGTCTTGATCCCTGCCTCCTGTACAATGTCATGATCCTCCATCCATATTTCATCAGGTACTCTATCAGATCTAAACGCTTGAATTTATTTGTCACTTCCACTGTATAATCCTAAGAGATTTGATTTAGGTAATACCTGAATAGTCTAATGGTTTCCTTACTTTCTTCAATTTAAGTCTGAATTTTGCAATAAGGAGTTCATGATCTGAGCTAAAATGAAGATACAAATAAACAGATTATTTCTGAGTCCTACATGGAATTATTCTATTGATATCATGAAGAGAAGAATAATGAACAATCACGCTATTTTATATGATTTTCCCTGGTAACCAACGAATTCAAGCAAAAAGATTTAAAGCAGCAATTTTCATATTTTTCATAAAATTCATATAGCAACAATGCTTGTGTGTGTGTGTGTGTGTTCCTATTTCCCTTCCCTCTGTGGCTCCATCTATGACTGGGAGGGTCAAATCCATTGCAAGTTCATTTCTGGGCCAATTCTATTAAATTCTGTGATGTGAATTCATGTCCACTAGGACTTAGAACAGCAGAGACAGATTTAAGTTCTTAGGCTGAACTGGCCTACAACTGTTAGGGTAAAAGGCCAGTTCAAATCCATTAATTAGTCTAATGGGCTTCCCTGGTGGCTCAGTTATAAAGAACCCACCTGCAGTGCAGGAGACTGCCTGCCAGTGTGGGAGACCTAGGTTTGATCCTAGGTTGGGAAGAGGAGGGTGTAGCAACCCATTCCAGTATTATTGCCTGGGAAATCCCATGGACAGGGGATCCTGGTGGGCTCCAGTCCTTGAGGGTCGCAGGACTTGCTGACTAAATCTCTACCACTAAAACTGGGGAAATACAATCACCCCCTGGAAAACAGTTACTACCTAGCTATGTTTGTATGTTTTAAGATTTAGAATTTCAGACAGTTTTGTAAATGAATTCTTGGTGGTGATAGAATAACTTTATGTAAAACAGCATTGTGTAGATTAGCCTGTGGGCACTGAACCAAAATATTAAAATCAGTTAGAGGAGTCATGTGATTTTTGTTAAAAACCTATAGCAGCCTGGGATTCTGGAAAATAATTTTTCTTCCATAAAGGCTTTCTTCCCAGTAGTGAAGTTCCATACAAGTGTTAAATCTCAAAACAAATTAATTCATGCCTATCACTTGAAATTTTTACAATTTAGACATTTAAATATCAGAGTTCCATTTAATGGTATGAACAGGTTGTAGAGATTTGTTAATTTGAAATTCCATTTGGTAACAGATGCAATAACTTGTCTGGCATTAAAACTGAGTTTAAGGTAATCACTGCACTTGCTCTTTTGTTCTAAGTGCTTTACAATCCTTAATTCACATAAAACATCTGTGAAATTTAGTTAGGAGTGTGGTGAGTAAAATTTAATCCCTGTTTTTATACCAGCGTGTTCTGAAACATGCTTACATATATTTCAATCTTCCTGTGTGAAAAATCCTTGTGGGAATCAACAGGAAAGTGTTTTAGTGATATTCTAAAGCTTTTGGGCAATAGAAGATTAACACACTAACAGAATTAAAGCTATGCCAAGCTGGAGACTCTTTCCTCCTTTGATTCTGACACCGATTGGAGGAACAGCAACAGAAGCAAATGAAGATTTGAGGAGCATTTTGGTGGTTAAATGTCTCTGCTAAAGTGAAAGCTGTTGGTTTCTTTTCTACACCATTGATTAAACGAGGCAAAGCGGAGTAAATTATTGTGCTGAGACCATCACTGTTAGGTAGAAATGGTTCATATGTGTCACGTCCTACATGCAATGAAGACAGCAATAACCAAATTTGTTCTTTCTCGGGATCCTGGGAGCAACCTCAGACTCCTTCTCAGGGCTATGTTCCCGGCACCCATTAGCAGATAAGCAGAGTTACAAACCAGCGGGAATCTTTCTAAGTTACTGAGAAGTCAGAGATAACAAAGCATAAGCATTAGGAACACTGTCCTGTGTGGACATAACATAAAGGGTGCTGTTTCAGCTCTAAGTCATATCTACTCTTTGTGACTCCATGGACTGCAGCCCACCAGGCTCCTCTGTCCTTGGGATTTCCCAGGCAAGAATACCAGAGAGGGTTATCATTTCCTCCTCCAACGTAAAGGATGCCAGTAGTAAAACTACCAAAGAATTTTATATGAAAGATATTTCCTTTCAATCCCATCTCCCTGAGTACTGTTCTGGATATATTCATCTAGCACTGTGCTCGATGGACACTGTGTCACACACACTGTGTCTTTATTTCTGTCCCATCACATTTCACAAAGGATTTAGGATTGTTCAAAGACATTTCACACACTTGTTGTTATTTTAGTTGTTAAGTCTTACCCAATTCTGTTGCAACCCCATGGACTATAGCCCACCAGACTCTTCTGTCCATGGGATTTCCCAAGAAAGAATACTTAAGTGGGTTGTCATTTCCTTCTCAAGGCGATCTTCCCAACCCAGGTATCAAACCTTTTGTTTCCTGCATTGCAGGCAGATTCTTTACCACTGAGTCACCTGGGAAGCCCACAGATCGACTGTATACATATGTGTGTGTGTGTGTGTGTGTGTGTGTGTGTGTGTAAATATAGGATAAACAAATGATGCAGGGGCTCCTATTAAAAGAAAAAGTGGATAATGGAAAAATTTGGGTAAGATAAGATTAGGAAACAAGGTATACCATCTACAAGGTGTTATAAAGGTGATGGAAATATATCATACTTTTTGCCTTCAAGTTTACTTCCCAGGGATCAAAGCAAAGAAAAAAATGCTTTCAGTTAGACCATATGTGATACCCAAAGAAGACAGATTTTCCAGATATTGTGATGAGAGGGAAATCTTGCCTAGGGATTCTCATTTTAGAGAACCCTGTATTGTTTGATGAATGGGAAGCTTGCCAGCATCCATCCGATAATTCAAAATATTTAGTTGGATGTGACAGTACTTCTCATAGTCTGCAAAGTAGACCAGTGACCTAGCACCCATGTAACATACAGGAAAAGGAAGTCTATGAAGAGGTAAAATATTGCAGGGGTGGGGTATGTAGTTCTATTGTGATCTTTCAATTACATAGAGTAGAATTTAGAAATTTGACATTCAAATCAAACTACATAGAGGTGATCAGTCTGGTGGGTGGGGGAGTTGGTGGTGAGTAAAATCCAAAGGGTGGGGCATACATGCTCCCATTTCTGACACAGAGAACTGTGGTCTTTGATCTGTGCTACCCATGTGCCTTCAGAGTATTGCATCTCACATTCAGGTATCTGGTATGGATGAAAGAGCACAGAGCTTAAAAGGTAAGCATCTTCAGTAAAAATCTGGGGTGCAGATATACATGGAGCTAATGAAGAGCTTTACAATGCCTTGACAACTGATTATGGGCCGTAAGATATGAAAATCCTTTTGTCATATGGCAGACATCTTCCCCACCTCAACACAGAAGAACCAGATTCTTCCTTAGGAACTATTCCTAGTCTGTTCTGGATGGGAAATTGTTGTGCAATGCCTCCGAGTTCTCTGCATATAGTGTTTTCCAGGAAGCATTCATTTTACTACTTATTTGTTTATCTAAAATGCATTTTTGGCTGCACTGGGTTGCTGCATGGGCTTTCTCTAGCTGGGGCGGGTGAGGGCTCCTCTCACGTTGCTGTGCTCAGGCTTCTCACTACAGTGGCTTCTTTTGCCACCGAGCACAGTCTCTAAGTGCATTGGCTTTAGCAGTTGCAGCTCTTGGGCTCCCAGGGACATGTGGAATCCTCCTAGACCAGGGATCGAACCCATGTCCCCTGCATTGGCAGGCAGATTCTTAACCACTGCACCAGGAAGTCCCAGGAAGCATCAATTTTAAAGGATGATATACCTTCAACAAAGGAGGCAAGAATATACAATGGAGTAAAGACAATCTCTTTAACAAGTGGTGCTGGGAAAACTGGTCAACCACTTGTAAAAGAATGAAACTAGAACACTTTCTAATACCACACACAAAAATAAACTCAAAATGGATTAAAGATCTAAATGTAAGACCAGAAACTATAAAACTCCTAGAGGAGAACATAGGCAGAACACCCTCCGACATAAATCACAGCAGGATCCTCTATGACCCACATCCCAGAATACTGGAAATAAAAGCAAAAATAAACAAATGGGATCTAATTAAAATTAAAAGCTTCTGCACAACAAAGGAAAATATAAGCAAGGTGAAAAGACAGCCTTCTGAATGGGAGAAAATAATAGCAAATGAAGCAACTGACAAACAACTAATCTCAAAAATATACAAGCAACTTATGCAGCTCAATTCCAGAAAAATAAATGACCCAATCCAAAAATGGGCCAAAGAACTAAATAGACATTTCTCCAAAGAAGACATACAGATGGCTAACAAACACATGAAAAGATGCTCAACATCACTCATTATCAGAGAAATGCAAATCAAAACCACAATGAGGTACCACTTCACACCAGTCAGAATGGCTGCGATCCAAAAGTCTGCAAGCAATAAATGCTGGAGAGGGTGTGGAGAAAAGGGAACCCTCTTACACTGTTGGTGGGAATGCCAACTAGTACAGCCACTATGGAAAACAGTGTGGAGATTCCTTTAAAAATTGCAAATAGAACTGCCTTGTGACTCAGCAATCCCACTGCTGGGCATGCACACCGAGGAAACCAGAATCGAAAGAGACACATGTACCCCAATGTTCATCGCAGCACTGTTTATAATAGCCAGGACATGGAAACAACCTAGATGTCCATCAGCAGATGAATGGATAAGAAAGCTGTGGTACATATACACAATGGAGTATTACTCAGCCGTTAAAAAGAATACATTTGAATCAGTTCTAATGAGGTGAATGAAACTGGAGCCGATTATACAGAGTGAAATAAGCCAGAAAGAAAAACACCAATATAGTATACTAACACATATATATGGAATTTAGAAAGATGGTAATGATAACCCTGTATGCGAGACAGCAAAAGAGACACAGATGTATAGAACAGTCTTTTGGACTCTGTGGGAGAGGGAGAGGGTGGGATGATTTGGGAGAATGGCATTGAAACATGTATACTGTCATGTAAGAAATGAATCGCCAGTCTATGTTCGATGCAGGATACAGCATGCTTGGGGCTGGTGCACTGGAATAACCCAGAGGGATGGTATGGGGAGGGAAGTGGGTGGGGGGTTCAGGATTGGGAACTCATGTACACCCGTGGTGGATTCATGTCAATGTATGGCAAAACCAATACAGTATTGTAAAGTAAAATTAAGTAAAAAAAAAAAAAAAAAGGATGATATATCAATTTCAAAATCATATAAGTTTGATAACTTATGGCAAAAACAAAGTTCAACAAGTTACTTTGCAGGACTTCTCAAAGCCAAGAGCAGTCAGGTTTTCTGATGCTGATTAAATTATTGTCCCCTCTTTTCACAAAGTGCTTTAGTGACATAACTTTCTACAGCAGTCATAGTACAATTCAATGAGTATTTTAGCCCAGAACATTATTTTAGTAGACATTGTGGACTTTAACATAACATTTCCAAATTTCATCCATGTTGTAGCATGTATCAGTACTTCATTTCTTCTTTATTGTCAAGTAATATTCCATATTTAGACATATGGTCTTCATCTGTCTTGTCATCAACTGAGGGACTTATCTGTTGTTTCTACCTTTTGGTTATTAGAAATCATTCTCCTATGACCATTCACATACAAGTGCTCATGTGGATACATGCTTTCATTTTTCTTGAGTATGTACCTAGCTGTAGATTACCGAGTCAAAGGGAGCTCATTTTTAATCTTTTAAGGCGCTGCGGGTTGTTTTCCAAATTCAGGGCACCATTTTACCTTCCCATCAGGAATATGTGTATGTTCTAACTTTTCCACATCCTGAACAACACTTGTTACTCTGTGACTTTTTGATTATACCATCCCAGTAGGTGTGATCTTTGCGACCCCATGGACTGTAGCCTACCAGGCTCCTCTGTCCATGGGATTTTCCAGGCAAGAATACTGGAGTGGGTTGCCATTTCCTTCTCCAGGAGATCTTCCCAACCCAGGAATCGAACCCGGGTCTAGCTATGAAGTAGAATCTCATTGTGGTTTAGATTTGCATTTCCTTAATCACTAATGAAGTTAAGCATCTTTTCATGTATTTATTGGCCATTTGTATAAATGATGAAGGTATAAGTTGGAGAGTCTGCTCGCATTTTTGACAATATCAATTTCCATGTTCCTTCAAATTAAAATTTAGTTCTATTTTAAAAGCAAAGATCAAACTTATTGTTTCTAAATCAGAATATTTATGCTTGCAAAGGGGAATGAATTGCATGGAAATAACCTAATAGAAAAACGACCACATAATAAGGTTTGAACTTGTAACTAACAGAAAGAAAACTAATAGGGTTTTCATTTAAGCCCTGCCTTATATTTTGGTTCTAAGCAAAGCTTGACACTGAGTAAAGATTCACAGAGGGTTTGATTAGCTTTTCTTTTCCTTCTCAAGCCAACATAATTAGTTTTAGGAAAAAATAATATAATAAAGACAAGTACTGTCTGACCAATTTTTCCATTTCATTTTTCTCTGCTTCTCATCTTCTGCCAACTCCAGAATAGAGGTTGTTTTTTTGGAATCCTGAGCAGGAAGAAATGAAGGAGATGATAAGAGGATAAATGAGCATTAGAGACAGTGTTTCATGCCTCAAAAATGTCTTCCTTTATTTATACCTGTTAAAAAGAAGTGAAAAGACCTCAGGCAGGATACTTGATCCTCTGAAAAACTTTTCAATTCCTAGATCACATGCTTGACTCTAGATTATAAAATTTACAGCACAAACTAGAACAATACACAAGTTTCATAGGAAACGTTCATTCAAACAATAGCTTTGCTATCCCATTTTTTTTATAGGAAATGATGCCTTGTATTTCAGCCCATTTACAGTATCAAACTTGGCTTACGGTTCTAGAGGTTCAACTTGCTAATTAGAACAAGATAATCACATACAATGTGATAGAGGAAGAGAAAAATGGGCTTTGGAAATTCAGGTGATGAGCAGGAAATGTACAAAATCGAATTCCCAAGATCATGGGAAGGAATCCTAGGGAAATTAAAGACACCCTGTAAAAATTAGGTTAGCTCTCTTTATATTCTCAGTTATATCCTTCATTAACTCATTGTCAGCTCATCAAATAGAGAGGTACATATGACATATTAATATTATAATTGTTAAAACTTTGCTTCTCAAATTGCATATAGAGAAACTCAGAGCCACTAACTAATCAGCTAGCCAAGAAGTATATGTACAAATGATCTAAATTTCATTCTCTGTTTCCTCATCTTTAAAGAGGGAGAAAAGCACACACTTTCTGTCTCCACCACAGTTTATGAAACCACATGAAATGATGAATGTGAGAACACTTGGAAAACTGTAAAGTTATGTTATTAATATTAATACTATTATTGCACAGTTTGGCTACATTTTAGACTCTTTGCTGCTCACTGGTAATCATTCTGAAGAGGGAAGGCTGAAACTACAGCTAAATTGTGATTCAAGATTAATCTGTGAATTCTCTTCTACCAGATTTCCCTGGTAATTGAAAGTTGATGTATGATTCCATTTGTAAAAATGAAAGGAATGCTCTGGCACTGACTTACTGAGTTTTCAGTAAAATAGATGTACTTTTGACAGGTGTAAAATAATGAGACGAGAATGGAACTGAATGAGGAAAGATGCTCTTTCCAACTTAGGTGGCTGAAGTTTATCTGTAGGCAAAGTGGTGATGCTATCATGTGACAAATAAACATACGGTGCACTAAAACAGTTCCTCCCCCAAACTTCTCCATTTCCCCCTCCTCAGTCTCTTCGTTGTGACTCACAGATTCCTGAAACTTGTCAAATCCCACTGGTATAAAAAGAGGCTGCTGTAAAGAGTAGAGACTCCAGACTCTGTGTTTTCTCCTGGTGTCAACATCTAAACTGAAAGAGCAGAATAGAAATTCTAAGAAAAGCTGAAGAAATGTCACCATTGGTAAACAGTCTTAATGAATGCGTGGATTTAGGGCCTTATTTATACTGAGATTTATTTAGTACGTACATTGCACTTGGAGTCTAAACTCTGAAACAAACTGTTTCTTCATTGGTTGAATAACTCTGAAGCCCTTGGTACTTTTTAAAAGGTAGAGACTGGCTTCGCTCGCTTATAATTCAGAGTCACGTTTCTCAGGCTTGAATAAAGTGGTAATAATAAAACACCAACACAAACACAGGCAGATCATTGAGTAAGTGGCTTTTAGCTTTGCCTTTAGCCAAGTGAGGTTGAAAAATCGTCCCCAGTGAAGCCTGGCCAAAACAAAATATCTCTCCCAGTGGCCCATTAGCTGCCTTCTTTCTTAAAATAGCATACCCTTCAGATACATACCTTCAGGGAATTTATGCACCTGGCCAACCATGTTAAGATATTTTACACTGGTGCACTCTCTGCCAACAGATATTATTTGTTTTCCAAGGATGCCCTCAGATGGACTCTTTTACCAAATCCAGGCCATGAATATTTTCTGCATAGCATATTATTGAACAGTCAAATGAATTTCGTAGATTGCCAAATAGGAAAGGAGAAAAAAGAAAAAGAAACTTGTCTTTAGATAACTTTCATTGTTGTTGATATTGTTCAGCCACTCAGTCATGTGCAACTCTTTGTGACCCCATGGACTGCAGCATGCCAGGCTTCCCTGTCCTTCACCATCTCCCACAGCCTGCTCAGACTCATGTCCATTGAGTCAATGATGCCTTCCAACCATCTCATCTTCTGTAGCCCCCTTCTCCTCCTGCCCTCAATCTTTCCCAGCTTCAGGGTCTTTTCCAATAAGCTGACTCTTCCCACTAGGTGGCCAAAGTATTGGAGCTTCGGCTTCAGCATCAGTCCTTTCAATGAATATTCAGGGTTAGTTTCCTTTTGGATTGACTGATTTGATCTCCTTGAAATCCAAAGGACTCAAAAATCTTCTCCAGGACCACAGTTCGAAAGCATTAATTCTTTGGTCTCAGCCTTCTTTATTGTCCAACTCTCAAATCCATACATGAATACTGGAAAAACCACAGTTTTGACTATTTGGACCTTTGTCAGCAAAGTGATGTCTCTGGTTTGTTTTTTTTTTTTTAATACATTGTCTAGGTTTGTCATAGCTTTTCTTCCAAGGAGCAAGTGTCTTTTAATTTCATTGCTGCAATCACCACTTGCAGTGATTTTGGAGCCCAAGAAAATAAAGTCTGTCACTGTTTCCACTGTTTCCCTATTTATTTGTCATGAAGGGATGGTACTGAAAGCCAGGATCTTAGTTTTTTAAATGTTGAGTTTTAAGCCAGCTTTTCCATGCTCCTCTTTCACCTTCATCCTGAAGTAAATTATGTCAGCCTTTAACTCATAACCAGGCTTCCCTGGTAGTTCAGTCAGTAAAGAATCTGCCTGCAGAGCAGGAGACTCAGGTTCAATCCCTGGGTCGAGAAGATTCCCTGGAGAAGGAAATGTCAAACCACTCCAGTATTCCTGCCTGGAAAATCCCATGGACAGAGGAGCCTGGTGGGCTGCAGTCCATGGGATTGCAAGAGATGGACACGACTTAGTGACTAAACCACCATTAACTCATAAAATGGCAAGAGGCCCAAACATCTGGAAGGTGACTCTTCCCTCATCTCTTCAGTCTTTTATGTTATTAGCAGCATTATGCTGGAGACGGTGGATTTCAGGAGTGGGTTTATGCTATGTGAGTTGGAGACATAGATATTCCTGTAGGTCATTGAAGACAGTCACAATCTTCAATGAAGTGAAGTCCTGTGCTCTCCATTACAGCAGTTCTGGTTTTATGTATAAGTTTCCTACATGCAAATGAGTTCCGTTCAAGAGCATGCTTGTAAGTTCAGTTCATTCATAAGTCCAACAAAGTTAGCCTAGGTACCCAACCAACACAATCAACTATGCAATACTGTACTATAATAGATATGTAATACTTTTCACACAAATAATACATAAAACAAGCACAAAAATAAAGAACACATTTTAATCTTACAGGAAAGTACCTTGTATAGCACAGTAGTATACGGCAACCGCTGACATACAGGGGCTGGCAAGAAGAACAAGTAAGAAGAGTTACTGACTGGAAGAGAGAGAGGAGAGGGGAGATGGTAGAGTTGAAAGACCTCAGCAACAGCAGATGGAAGGGAAGCTGAAATTTCATTCAAGCCTGATGTTGATGGTGCAGGTTCTGATTCCTTGCTGGATTCAATTCTACCTACCATCTTGAAAAATGATCTAATGATGTAGTACTGTGCCAGCTATATCACCACTGCTATTACACTTGCTTCTGGACATCCTGGGCTTGAAATTAGGGCACTGTAATACTATACTCTATATACAGTACTGTACAGTGAAATACATGAGCAGTTGTAGAGGAACACCCACGTGACAGTGTATCCTAGACATGGGAACTAACTTATGTAATTGGACATGCAAACACACATTTGCATCTTTCAAAGTGTGAAGCATCAAGGTTCATATGTATGGGACTTACTGTATTGAACGTAGTGTACTCTATTAAAATTTCCTTGAGAAAAATAAGTACCCATTGCTTGAAAATAAGGATTAATTTTTTCATAGTCCAAAATACTGCTTTATTTTGCTATGCTCAGCCCCAACCAAATGCTGAACATTTATTTAGCACATATATAGAAGACATTCCACCAGTTTGCTTAAAAACATAGGTTATCTCCAAAGTCACTCATGAAGCAAATACGGGTTCAGTTTCTCTGTCATGTTCATAGTCCTGAAGGTCCTTGTCTGGTTATGTCATTGCATGGGATAATCAGAAGGACTTGTAACGATACTTTCAGGTGTGGGTTGGAAGGGTCATCAGATTTAGCAAATATTTGGCATGTAGTTACGCTGAAAAGATATTTGTCATTTATCTGAAATTCATATTCAACTGGATGGCCTATATTTTATCTGGCAATCTTATATGGTGTGGGTGTTGTAAAGGATTGAATTTGCTTTAAAATAGTGAATTTGCTTGAATGTTTGGTGAAGAAATGGGGTTGCTATTTATAGACTACATTTGAAGAATATGCAAGGTAAAGATGACTAAAATTGTAGTTGGAAGGCATAATAAATTGTCAGGAAAAATTGTTTTGGGTTTTGCTTATGAAGAATGGAAACAAATGCATATTTGTAGGCAAAGTTGGCAAAAGGGTATTAGCTAGCACTAGCAAAACAAGAAGAGAGTAAGGTCAGCCTTACCAAATTATCAAGAATTTTGTGATCACAGAAACTATCAAAGTAGAAGAATTTTGAAGTTTAGGACATTGTATGAATTATAATATACATATAAATTATTTATCCAATATATACTATATATAATCTCCTAAATCTAAGTAATATAATTAAATTAATTAATATAATAAAGGCAAAAAGATGTGACCCAGAAAGATGAACTACCCAGGTCAGTAGATGCCCAAAATTCTACTAGAGAAGAGTGGACAAATAGCTCCAGAAGTAATGAAGGGGTTGAGCCAAAGTGGAAACAACACCCAGTTGTGGTTGTGCCTGGTGGTGGAAGTAACTCTGATGCTGCAAAGAACAATGTTGCATAGGAACCTGGAATGTTAGGTCCATGAATCAAGGCAAATTGCACATGGTCAAACAGGAGATGGCAAGAGTGAACATTGACATTTTAGGAATCAGCGAACTAAAATGGACTGGAATGGGTGAATTTAATGCAGATGACTATTATATCTATTCCTGCGGGCAAGAACCCCTTAGAACAAATGAAGCAGCCATCATAGTCAACAAAAGAATCCAAAATGCAGTACTTGGATGCAATTTCAAAAATGATAGAATGATCTCTGTTCATTTCCAAGACAAATCATTCTATATCACAGTAATCCAAGTATATTCTCTGACCAGTAATGCTGAAGGAGCCAGAGATGAATGGTTCTATGAAGACCTACAAGACCTTCTAGAATTAGCATCAAAAAAAAAAAAAAAGTCTTTTTCATCATAGGGAACTGGAACACAAAAGTAGAAAATCAAGAAACACCTGGAGTAATAAGCAAGTTTGACCTTAGAGTACAAAATGAAGCAGGGTGTAGGCTAACAGAGTATTGCCAAGAGAATGCAGTGTTCATAGCAAACACCTTCTTTCAGTACCACAAGAGATGACTCTACACATGGACAACACCAGATGGTCAATACTGAAATCAGATTGATTATATTCTTTGCAGCTGAAAATGGGGAATTTCCATACAGTCAGCAAAAGCAAGACCAGGAGCTGACTATGGCTCAGATCATGAACTCCTTATTGCCAAATTCAGACTTAAATTGAAGAAAGTGTGGAAAACCACTAGGCAATTCAGGTATGACCTAAATCCAGTCTCTTATGATTATACAGTAGAAGTGACAAATAGATTCCAGGGATTAGATCTGATAGACAAAGTGCCTGAAGAACTATGGACGGAGGTTTGTAAACATTGTACAGGAGGCAGTAATCAAACCATCACCGAGAAAAAGAAATGCAAAAAGGCAAAATGGTTGTCTGAGGAGGCCTTACAAATAGCTGAGAAAAGAAGAGATGCTAAAGGCAAAGGATAAAAGGAAAGATATACCCATCTGAATACAGAGTTCTAAAGAATAGCAAGGAATGATAAGAAAGCCTTCCTCCATGCTCAGTGTAAAGAAATAGAGGGAAAAAACAAAGGCTAGACATCTCTTCAAGAAAATTAAAGATATCTAGGAAACATTTCATGCAAAGATGGGCTCAAGAAAGGACAGATGTGGTATGGACCAAGCAGAAGATACTAAGAAGAGATGGCAAGAATACACAGAAAAGCTATACAAAAAAAAGATCTTCACAACGCAGCTAATCATGATGGTGTGATAACTCACCTAGAGCCAGATATCCTGGAATGTGAAGTCAAGTGGGCCTTAGAAGGCATCACTACGAACAAAGCTAGTGGAGGTGACGGAATTCCAGTTGAGCTATTTCAAGTCCTAAAAGATGATGCTGTGAAAGTGCTTCACTTAATATGCTAGCAAATCTAGAAAACTCAGCAGTGTTCATGGGACTGGTAAAGGTCAGTTTTCATTCCAATCCTAAAGAAAGACAATGCCAAAGAATGCTCAAACTATCACACTATTGCACTCATTTCACATCCTAGCAAAATAATGCTCAAAATTCTCCAAGCCAGGCTTCTAACAGTACGTGAATCAAGAACTTACAAATGTTCAAGCTGGATTTAGAAAAGGCAGAGGAAACAGAGAACAAATTGCCAAACTCCGTCAGCATCAAAAGAGTAAGAGAATTTCAGAGAAACATCTACTTCTGCTTCATTGACTAAGCTAAAGCCTTTGACTATGTGGATCACAGCAAAATGTGGAAAATTTTTTTAAAAGATGGGAATACTAGACCACCTTACCTGCTTTCTGAGAAACCTGTATGCAGGTCTAGAAGCAACAGTTAGAACTGAGCATGGAACAAAGGACTGGCTCCATATTGGGAAAGGAGTACATCAACGTTGTATATGGTAACCCTGCTTATTTAACTCACATGCAGAATACATCATATGTCGGGCTGGATGATGCACAAGCTGGGATCAATATTGTCAGAAGAAATATCAATAACCTCAGATATGTGGATGACACCACCATAATGGCAGAAAGCAAAGAAGAAGAGCCTCTTGATGAAGGTGTAAGAGGAAAGTGAAAAAGCTGGCTTAAAACTCAACATTCAAAAAGCTAAATTTATGGCATCCGGTCCCATCCCTTCATGGCAAATAGATGGGGAAACAATGCAAACAGTGACTTTATTTTCTTGGGCTACAAAATCCCTGCAGATGGTGACTGCAGCCATGAAGTTAAAAGACATTTGCTCCTCGGAAGAAAAGCTACGGCAAAGCTGGACAGCATATTAAGAAACAGAGACAGTACTTTGCCGAGAATGGTCTGTCTAGTCAATGCTATGGTTTTTCCAGTATTCATTTATGGATGTGAGAGTTGTACTATAAAGAAGGCTGCTGCTGCTAAGTCAGTTCAGTTGTGTCCGACACTGTGCGACCCCATAGACAGCAGCCCACCAGGCTCCCCCGTCCCTGGGATTCTCCAGGCAAGAACACTGGAGTGGGTTGCCATTTCCTTCTCCAATGCAAGAAAGTGAAAAGTGAAAGTGAAATTGCTCAGGCATGCCCGACCTTTAGCGACACCATGGACTGCAGCCTTCCAGGCTCTTCCGTCCATGGGATTTTCTAGGCAAGAGTACTGGAGTGGGGTGAAAGAAGGCTGAGCGCAGAAGAATTAGTACTTTTGAACTGTGGTGTTGGAGAAGACTCTTGAGAGTCCCTTGGACTGCAAGAAGATCCAACCAGTCTGTCCTAAAGGAAATCAGTCTTGAATATTCTTTGTACGGACTGATTCTGAAGCTGAAACTGTAATACTTTGGCCACCTGATGCGAAGAACTGACTCATTGGAAAAGACCCTGATGCTGAGAAAGATTGAAGGAGGGAGGAGAAGGGGATGACAGAACATGAGATGGTTGGATGTCATCACCGACTCAATGGACATGAGTTTGAGCAAGTTTCAGGAGTTGGTGATGACAGGGAAGCCTGTTGTGCTGTGGTCCATCGGCTTGCATAGAGTCAGACATGACTGAGTGACTGAACTGAATGGTTATCATAAGTAAATATACAATTTCCAAAATATAATAGATAACTACTATGATTATGCTAATTATAATAACATATAACTAATGGTACATTCATATAGATATAGTCACATTTTACTTTGAATTTTATTGGAAAATACAGGGAAGTTTAACTTGGACACACAACACCACCATCACCACCACCACCACCACCACCACCAGCTTTTTTGTTTCTTTTCCCAGGAAGGCTGCAATTGCAAATTCCAAAATCTAAACATATGCACCAGTGAGTCTATTCTCAACTGTTTGCTATTTTTGTGGTTTAAAACTGTTCCAAGCTACTCACTGCCTTGCCCATTTTGTGGGACTCCTTACTTCTCAAGTATCATGGCATTTTGATCCCACTCTATGCAAAACTCCATTCTTCCCAGACCTCTGCATCTCATCTAAACTATGCAGAGATGCATCTTAGATTAAGCACATCCACTTTAAAGCATGAATGTATATTCTGGGTACATTTGCATTTTTTAAATTGGAGATTGACCTAATCAGATCAAGAACTCTAGATCTAGTCATTTAAATATTTAAGGGTTGAAGACCTTCTTTCTTGTCTCACCTTAAATAGGAAAAGACCTTTACACACCAAAGGGTATGATAAAATAGTTTGAAAGTATGTATTTGCAACAGAATCAAATGTACTGGTTAAGACTGAGCATTTCGTTATCATTTGCTTGGGTGAAGAATTGAAATATGGGTAATTTTGATGGGATTCCACTCTTAAACTTGCAATTGGCCATTTTCCTGGCTCTGTCCGGAAACTACCCCCAAGCTTCAATTTAATTGTTTTGGTTTTCATTCTAATGAAATGTCTTTTCATTCTAATGAGAAGAAAATAGAGTGAGATCAATTTGAGTATTTCACCATCAATATTTCAGTGATCAAACCACTGATCATATGGTGCTTTTCACACAGACATATAATGAGTGTGTATTATACACAGACACAGACACACACACACACCGTTTAATCCATTTGTTGTATTTTAAAATTGCATCTTTTGTGGGAGCCTCCAGGTAGAAGCATAATTGAATCATTGTTCATGAGGATATATTCTTAAAATATAACAGCAGTAATATTAACAAATAAAAGCAAGTCACTAAACCAATGTATTTTATATTACTCCTTTTTCTGGCAGGCTCTACCTTTATAATTTCCTTACAACCTTAAATTTTTTTAAAGGAATATTCTTTCTCTTTCTCTCTTTCTTTTTTTTTTTTTTTTTGGTTGCACTGGGTCTTTGTCGTGGAGTGTAGGCTCTTCATATAAGCTCTTCAGTTGCATCTCACAGGCTTCGTTCCTCCACGGCGTGTGGTACCTTCATTCCCTGACCAGGGATCAAACTCAGTCCCCTGCATTGCCTGCATTGGAAGGCTGATTCTTAATTACTGGAGCACCAGGTAAGTTCCCCTCACAGCTTAACTTTTGCCTCAAAATCTATGATATAATATTGGGGCTCTATTTTACAGGAGTGAGAAGGAAGGCAGTGTGGGAGGAGTCATTTTCAAGACAACACAACTGGTCTGTTTAAAAACAAACTGGGAGAATGTGTGACTTCAATTCAAAAGGAAATATAGATAGATTAAAAAAAAAAAAAAACTTACCAAAACTGCTTGGCTTCTTTTCAAGATGATTTAAAGAATACAAACAAATACACATGTAGGCATTTCAGCTTTCAGTGATTTTCTTACCAATATTTGACATATTTTCTAAATTTTTATACAGCTTTACCTTTCTTATTTAGCACTACTAATATTTATTTACTAGTTTTTTTTTTAATCTGAACTGTGTCCATTTCTCTGTGTTACCATAAACTTACATTTCTCAGCATCTACGGTGACTCATAATGGCTCAAGTTTCTTAATGAATGCTTTTTTTGTAATCTGTAAATCTCTATTTCTCTATATAAGTTATGGATGAATTCTAAAACTGTTGAGTTCAAATTTTAAAAAAAATAAAAAATAAATAAATTAATTAATTAAAAAATTAAAAAAAAAAATAAACAACACACACACACACAAATAACTGTTGAGTTCAAACTGTTGAATATAAGCCAGATACCCCACGCCCAAGGTAAAAGAAACCCAAGTAAGATGATAGGTGTTGCAAGAGGGAATCAAAGGGCAGACACACTGAAACCATACAGAAAACTAGTCAATCCAATCACACTAGGACCACAGCCTTGTCTAACTCAATGAAACTAAGCCATGCCCGTGGGGCAACCCAAGACAGGTGGGTCATGGTGGAGAGGTCTGACAGAATGTGGTCCACTGGAGAAGGGAATGGCAAACCACTTCAGTTTTCTTGCCTTGAGAACCCCATGAACAGTATGAAAAGGCAAAATAATAGGATACCAAAAGAGGAACTTCCCAGGTCAGTAGGTGCCCAATATGCTACTGGAGATCAGTGGAGAAATAACTCCAGAAAGAATGAAGGCATGGAGTTAAAGCAAAAACAATGCCCAGTTGTGGATATGAAGATAGGTCTGATGCTGTAAAGAGCAATATTGTGTAGGAACCTGGAATGTCAGGTCGATGAATCAACGCAAATTGGAAGTGGTCAAACACAAGATGGCAAGAGTGAATGGCAACATTCTAGGAATCAGCGAACTAAAATGGACTGGAATGGGTGAATTTAACTCAGATGACCATTATATCTACTACTGCGGGCAGGAATCCCTCAGAAGAAATGGAGTAGCCATCATGGTCAACAAAAGAGTCTGAAATGCAGTACTTAGATGCAATCTCAAAAACGACAGAATGATCTCTATTCATCTCCAAGGCAAACCATTCAATATCACAGTTATCCAAGTCTATGCCCCAACCAGTAATGCTGAAGAAGCTGAAGTTGAACGGTTCTATAAAGACCTACAAGACCTTTTAGAACTAACACTCAAAAAAGATGTCCTTCTCATTATAGGGGACTGGAATGCTAAAGTAGGAAGTCAAGAAACACCTGGAGTAACAGGCAAATTTGGCCTTGGAATACAGAATGAAGCAGGGCAAAGACTAATAGAGTTTTGCCAAGAGAACGCACTGGTCATAGCAAACACCCTCTTCCAACAACACAAGAGAAGGCTCTACACATGGACATCATCACATGGTCAACACTGAAATCAGATTGATTATATTCTTTGCAGCCAAAGATGGAGAAGCTCTATACAGTCAGCAAAAACAAGACCAGGAGCTGACTGTGGCTCAGATCATGAACTCCTTATTGCCAAATTCAGACTTAAATTGAAGACAGTAGGGAAAACCACTAGACCATTCAGGTATGACCTAAATCAAATCCCTTATGATTATACAGTGGAAGTGAGATATAAATTTAAGGGCCTAGAACTGATAGATAGAGTTTCTGATGAACTATGGAATGAGGTTCCTGACATTGTACAGGAGACAGGGATCAAGACCATCCCCATGGAAAAGAAATGCAAAAAAAGCAAAATAGCTGTCTAGGGAGGGCTTACAAATAGCTGTGAAAAGAAGAAAAGTGAAAAGCAAAGGAGAAAAGGAAAGATATAAGCATCTGAATGCAGAGTTCCAAAGAATAGCAAGAAGAGATAAGAAAGCCTTCCTCAGTGATCAATGCAAAGAAATAGAAGAAAAGAACAGAATGGGAAAGACTAGAGATCTCTTCAAGAAAATTAGAGATACCAAGGGAACATTTCATGCAAAGATGGGCTCGATAAAGGACAGAAATGGTATGGACCTAACAGAAGACAGAAGATATTAAGAAGAGGTGGCAAGAATACAGAGAAAAACTGTACAAAAAAAGATCTTCATGACTCAGATAATCACGATGATGTGATCACCCATCTAGAGCCAGACATCCCGGAATGTGAAGTCAAGTGGGCCTAGAAAGTGTCACTACAAACAAAGCTAGTGGAGGTGATGGAATTCCAGTTGAGCTATTTCAAATCTTGAAAGATGATGCTGTGAAAGTGCTGCACTCAATATGCCAGCAAATTTGGAAAACTCAGCAGAGGCCACAGGACTGGAAAAGGTCAGATTTCATTTCAATTCCAAGGAAAGGCAATGCCAAAGAATGCTCAAACTACCGCACAATTGCACTCATCTCACATCCTAGTAAAGTAATGCTCAAAATTCTTCAAGCCAGGCTTCAGCAATACGTGAACTGTGAACTTTCTGATGTTCAAGCTGGCTTTAGAAAAGGCAGAGGAACCAGAGATCAAATTGCCAACATCCGCTGAATCATGGAAAAAGCAAGAGAGTTCCAGAAGAACATCTATTTCTGCTTTATTGACTATACCAAAGCCTTTAACTGTGTGAATCACAATAAACTGTGGAAAATTCTGAGAGAGATGGGAATACCAGACCACCTGACCTGCCTCTTGAGAAATCTGTATGCAGGTCAGGAAGCAACAATTATAACTGGACATGGGAAAACAGACTGGTTCCAAATAGGAAAAGGAGTACGTCAAGGCTGTATATTGTCACCCTGCTTATTTAACTTCTATGCAGAGTACATCATGAGAAACACTCGGCTGGATGAAGCACAAGCTGGAATCAAGATTGCTGGAAGAAATATCAATAACCTCAGATATGCAGATGACTCCACCCTTATGGCAGAAAGTGAAGAGGAACTAAAAAGCCTCTTGATGAAAGTGAAAGAGGAGAGTGAAAAAGTTGGCTTAAAGCTCAACATTCAGAAAACTAAGATCATGGCATCTGGTCCCATCACTTCATGGGAAATAGATGGGGAAACAGTGGATACACTGTCAGACTTTATTTTGGGGGGCTCCAAAATCACTGCAGATGGTGATTTCAGCCATGAAATTAAAGATACTTACTCCTTGGAAGGAAAGTTATGACCAACTAGACAGAATATTAAAAAGAAGAGACATTACTTTGACAAATTTCCATCTAGTCGAGGCTATGGTTATTCCAGTGGTCATGTATGGATATGAGAGTCAGACTATAAAGAAAGCTGAATATCAAAGAATTGATGCTTTTGAACTGATGTTGGAGAAGACTCTTGAGAGTCCCTTGGACTGCAAGGAGATCCAACCAGTCCATCCTAAGGGAGGTCAGTCCTGGGTGTTCATTAGCAGGACTGATATTGAAGCTGAAACTCCAATACTTTGGCCATCTGATGTGAAGAGCTGTTTCATTTGAAAAGACCCTGATGCTGGGAAAGACCGAAGGCCAGATGAGAAGGGGATGACAAAGGATTTGTTGGTTGAACGGCATCGCTGACTCAATGGATATTGGTTTGGGTAAACTCCAGGAGTTGGTGATGGACATTGAGGCCTGGTGTGCTACGGTCCATGGGGTCACAAAAAGGCAGACACGACTGAGCAACTGAACTGAACTCAATACAAAGAAATGTACTTGACACTGTGGGTAGTATGATGAGGATTAAGATAGGGCCCCTAAAAATAGAGAGTGATACTGTGATTTTATGATTGAATTTAAAGGGAAGAGATGCTAATTTTGTTGCATTTTACATTGAAGTACAGAGTTAAGTAGTAGAGAGAAATATTTCCAAGGACTGGAATACCAACTACTGCTGCTGCTTGTGCTGTTAAGTTGCTTTAGTTGTGTCTGACTCTGTGCGACCCCATAGATGGCACCCCAGCAGGCTCCCCCATCCCTAGGATTCTCCAGACAAGAGCATTGGAGTGGATCCAGCTGCTACTGCTTCCTCTTAAAATACAGACTATCAGCTATATACAGAGCTTTGGCCTAGGAAATGAATATCTGATTTTTTTTTTTATTCTCTGTCCCTAAAATTTTTTGTGACCTTGAAAAATTTGATTAACATCTATAAAAAGGTGATAAACCCTAATCATAGTAACCCATCTACCCAGATACTAATCTATGCATTTAAAACACGTCCTTCCGAGTGACCGTGATAGAAGAAGAGGAAGCCAGTAGTTCAAGCAGCATTAATTAAATGCTGTAGTTTGCAAGCGGCACCCATTTCTACCCACATTTCACTGGACTGAACTAACCACAAGGCCACCTTGCTTCCCAGGGGGATTTTTGTTCTCATGTCTCTGGCCTTATAGGAACTGAATGCTTGTGAACATAAATAGCACAGAATGCCAAACATACTCAAAGGAGTTTTAATGTAGTGTAAATCTGCCTCCCCTATTTGAACGTCTTCTCGATTCTGCATGAAGTTTTATTGATATCTATGAAACAATTCACTTCCCTCTCCTTAAAATTTCACTCTTTCCCCATCTAATCCATTAGAACATATCTTGGAAAGCAAAGCCTCCATCAGAATATGGTATTACATGACATTGTAACCTTCTTCCCCTCCAGAAAACCATTCTTTATGAATAAAACATGGGTGACCTTTAAAAACTTAGCAGTTGTACTAGGTGATTGCATATTAACAAGCTTTTTGAAGAAATAGGACAGGCACTATATGTTTCAGTTAAGAATAGATAATAGAACTATTCAAATATTGTATTATGTTACTCAATACAAGGAAAGGCAACAACTGTTTTACAAAGTCTGCTTATATTTCCCTGAATGTAATTGTATGTGACTTCCCACTTATCTTAATTGTACTTTTACCCCAAAGACTCCCATGGAAGAAGCAATTCTTCCTATTGACTTGATTTTTTTCAATATTTGGTTAAGTAAGTAAGTAAGTAAATTCACTCAGTCATGTCCAACTGTTTGTGACCCCGTGGACTGCAGCCCACCAGGCTCCTCAGTCCATGGGATTCTCCAGGCAAGAATACTGGAGTGGGTTGCCATTTCCTTCTTCATTTTGGTTAAGTATCTACAAAAATGTTGAGGTCTGTTGAGTAGGGAATAAAGAAAGGCAGAATTCCTTAGAATAGAATTGAATCTTCTGACTTCCAAATACAAATCCTCAGAAATTTCTCAGTACCTGGCTGGCATATAAAGGTTACTCAATACATAATTATTACTTTTAATGATATTGCTATTTTTAAATTTAAAATTTTTTTTTTTGCTACACCAGGTCTTAACTGCGGCATGTGAGATCTTTAGCTGTGGCAAGTAGCATCTATTTCCCCAACCAGATACTGAACCTGCATTGGAAGCATGGAGTCTTAACCACCGGACCATGATGGAAATCCCTCAATACATAATTATTGAACAGGAAGGGTGTTCTTAGAGGATAAACTTTAGATGAAGGTAAAAAGAGATTGCTAGAGAATCTTATCAGTGTTATGAGGAAACAAGTAATCAAATCATAAAAGAAAGGTTTAGGTTGAACTCCTGGGGAGAAATATCTGGAAGGAAGTGAACGAAATAAGGAGGACTCAATCAACTCATAGAAACAAACAGGAAGCGGCCTCTGCTTAAGGATGTGTGTTTCTAATTCAGTCACTCAGAAGAATATATTCAAACTAGGTTCTCTAGGGTTCTTAGGGGATAACTCAAGAGGCACTAAAGCAAGAGGGAGTCTTCATTCAGGGAAGCTCAGCATTTGTTTGTTAATAAAAGAGGTGCTCAATGTAAGATCTCACTATGAAAAGGTTCCATTTCTATGAAAAATACTCTGACAATCGTCTTTCAGAATATGATGATTCTTTCAGGCAAAACTGTGTGCCCTGGTCTCAATCAACAGAATGAGATAGAGATACAAAGATATGTGCCTCTTTTCCCATATCAGTCTTCTTCCCACTTTCATTCAAAAGTCTCCTTAGGTGGGCTTAGTTAATAGCAGTGACATCCTGGGAGCCAGAGGCATAATGCCTTATTCTGGCACTAGGGTGTACAGCAAAGAGCTTGTAGGGTCCCGCATCCCGTAGGGAGCAAAACACGGAGCTTGACAAGTGTCCTGACATTGTTGGAGTTACTTGGAAGCAGCTCGATGTAAATAACAGCTCTGTATTACGTAGGTCACAGGTTTACTTGTTCTGTTGCAGTGGAGAATGTGTCAGGCTGTAGAGCTCTCTTGTAGACACAGGTTACACCACAGCCAAACTTTCCACCTCTCTATCCCTCCCATTTTAGTCTAGGTGTATTTGGCCACACTCAGTAATCAGTTACTTTGGCCAAGTTGTTTGAACTCTTGGGATTTCAGTGTTTTCATATAGGGAATGCATTAGTCTGTTTACCTTGAGAAGGGCAACTGAGACCTTAAATGAGGAACTATTTTGAAAATACAGAACTATCTATGTTCCTGTTGCTTTTGTTAAGTTGATCAAATATCTTTGGTGTATGTGCATGTGTGTGCTAAGTTGCTTCAATCGTGTCCAACTCTTTGCGACCTTATGGACTATAGTCCGCCAGGCTCCTCTGTCCATGGGATTCTCTAGGAAAGAGTACTGGAGTGGGTTGCCATGCTCTCCTCCATGAGATCTTCCTGACCCAGAGAAAAACCTTTATCTCTTACATCTACCTGCATTGGAACGTGGGTTCTTTACCAATAATGCCACCTGGGAAGCCCATCTTTTGTATATAATTGTAGGTAAAATCAATCCTATTATATCTGGGGAGACTTTTGTCTAAGCAGAGCTTTAAAACATGTCGCCTCTTCTGTATGAGAGGCATTAACAGTGTAACTTTAAAAAGTTACAAACTCAAGCAGTGACTTCTTTAGATGGTGAGGAACAAGGCTGGGAAAAGCTTTAAACCACTTTACTTAATAAGAGGCTACTTCTACTTTGCAAGCAACTAGTGTTCTTGTCAACATACACTACAAGATTTTCTTTGGAAAATATATATACATATTTCTGGATCACTTGCTTATGCAGACGTCAATAAGGTAAATATTCCATGATGTTTGCAAGAGGAATAAGGGATGCTACCGGTTTAGCTGGGCTAGAAGAAATGTCATCAGGACACCGATCTTCATTTCACCTAGTCTCACACTCAAGAACATTCAGAGGATGGTTTCTTACAGCAAGTGAGCAGGACTAGGGCTCAGAAAACTTGGGGCAAAACCCCAAAGAGGGAGGTCCTTTCTGAGAATAAGAGCATTGAAAGCCTCCAGGAAGAAGACAGGTTCCTACTGGAGGGACTGTTCTCTTGGCACCAGAGCATTCTTGATGGGGGCTTGAGGGTAAGCTATATGCTCTATCTGTATAAAAATGAACAATGCACCATTGCCTGAGTCTATTGGTCATTATCGTGTCCTTTATTGACTACAGTCCTTCAAATCACCATTGCTTTTGTGGCAACTGCTCAATGTTTATGAAACACCAAGTGAAAATGAGATCTAGAATCTATAGAACCCTGAAAAATAGTGAATACAGATTCAGAATTACTAAGCATGGAATTATTCAACACAGATACAGATTATTAAGCTGATAGAAAATGTAAGTATGAATAACTCATAGAATAGTTGAAGAACTTTTGCAGTGCTGCAGAGTCCAATTACATACATCAAAGTATGAGTGTCCTTTTAAAGCTGGAAGATCCTCAAGTGGTGGAACGTTATTATTATTTATTATATTATTATTTTATCTTATACTTACAGAAATTCTTATAGTAACTGATAATTAATATTAATGGAAATATACAGAATATTTATGTATCTATATTTCTGAATACTTTTGGACTTTTCTTAGATCATCAGCTATCTTCAAAACTGCAATGGAATGAAACTGATTACATTCCACTAAGAATTTTACCATAGGAGATGTCTTAAATTATTTAAAACTGGAACCTTGACTGAAATGATTCTGACTTGTGGAGTACTCCTTTCATTCAAATATATTGGCAACTTGTTCTTTTTAATCTCTGAGAATAAACTAGGCAGTTTCATTTAATCTACAATTATGGCAATAAGCCTCATAACTTTGCTTTGCTTTGCTGGGCAGGCTGGGAAAAGATTGCCTCTAGGTGGCTCGGTGCTGTTTCATCTTTTTACTGTACGCACCACCTCTCCAGAGAGCTGGGGATAGATATATCCAAGCACTGAACAGACAAAATCACTTACATTTGTCATTTTAGCATTTAGGCTCCTAGGATTGTCAAAAGGATTCCTGATATATAAAATAGAGATGTCTCTGGGCAGGAGGGAGTCCAGGGATGTTTGCATGGCGGTTCCCTTAATATATGCAGCGTACACAGCAGTTCACTCCCAACGCCAATGTGGGGAGGAAGGGAAGGGGCGCTGCATGGAGCCCACTTGAGAAGTTTTCTCCAATGTGTCATTAAGGTGTTTCAGAGCATCTGTGTGGCTGCCACATGAACTGGATGGGAACACAAAGTAATCAATTTCAGTTGAGAGCACTAATTTATCACCTTGCCATCTTTTATTGCAAGGTAGAGAATCTCAATCCCTTATTCTCTCATTTTTTCTCTTTCACACACAGGCACACACGCACACATCTATCTCCCATACATACCCACAAACTCTTACACTCAACCAAACCTTTTTTGAAAAAATTTCATATCAAACTCCCAAATCAGAAAATTTTATCCTTTTCGTCTTTAGTTAGCATGAATTTAGACTTGTGAAGATAGTTGATTCACTGACATTTTTTCATATATTTGGAGGCTTTTTACATTTTCCTCTTTTGACTCCTAAAATAAGTTTGAGTATGATTACAGCATTAATGTAGGTCTGCTTCCTAAATTCATTCTCTGTCAGTTAGTAAAGAAAGTATTGATATTTTGCTTTTAGAGCTAAAATCCTAATCTGAAGGAACAATTCAATACAGTGGCTCAAATCTTAATTTCTGGGGTCAGGCTGGCTGCAAAGTCAAATTATCAAAGTAGAAACTTAAACCCTCAAAGCACTTAGGAGGAAGCATAGCTTGAAAGGTGGCATGACCATCAACCTTTCGCTGTCACTAGCCCAGCCCGAGGGCCCCACTGTGACTTCTGCTTGCAAGTCCTGTGGGGTGTTCGACATGACAAGTCCAAGGCAGGATCCCTTTCTGGACATGGGACAGAACAGTCCAGGGAAGAGCACGTGGAGACGGCAATCATCATCCAAAAATAGATTTTGCAGGTCTTAAATGTCCTTAAAGTAAATTTTGCATGATTTTTCTCAGCATTGAAAGTTCAGATTTTTAAGGAGACTTGAAAAGCACCTGAGGCATTTCATGGAATCCTTACTTTTAATCTTTTTTAGCTGAATCTAGATTCAACTTTGCTATCCTGGCCACTTCATTTTTGTTTCAGTAAACCATAATGTAGAAGCTCTCATTATGTGAAATGATTATCTTTGGAGCGTATTTTTTCTGGAAGTCTGGCATTTGTGTACGCTATTTATATCATAATATACAGCACTCCACCCACACCAAAAAATAAATCTTGTTTGGCCACTGAGGCCAAAGTTCATTTGTCCACTCCAGATGTGTTTTCCTTCAGAACCCCTACGAGTTCTCATGGTTTATTTCATAAACTCTAGAATCCCACCACAAACATTTTTTTTCCCTTTTAACTCCTAATATATATATTTTTTCCTCTGCAAGCCCTGATGTTCTCTCTGTTACTCCCAAAATTTCTCCCTAGACCCCAATTTCCTAACCAAAGCACATTACTGATCTGATGCTTTCAACAGCCTGGTAGCACATCAATAAACTAAAGATTATTGTGCTTTGTCAGGTTTTATTTTGTAACATTATGGGAAATTCTCCGCTGTCTTGGATGAGTGCATAAACTCTGATTGCTTGACAATTAACAGAGCCAGTAATAGAAAAAGCAATGCAATTTACCTTCGTACAAGGGATCTCAGTTAACAAAAATTAAACTATTGAACTCTCCTCTCCAAGGAAAGGGATGTTGCCTCATTATATTAAAAAAGAAAAACAGATTCCAGTGGCAAGTGGGCCCTCAGTCTGGCTGGAGGAATTTATTGTTCAGATTATGTGCTTTTCTGACATGCATACAAAATTATGGCTTTTAAACTGGACCAAACTCTCTCTTCATTAAATGAGTGTTTCCCCCCTTTGGTACTATAATTCAAAGAGAGCCTTCTAGATAAATAATGTCGAGGGGGAGTATCTAAGTGTGCTCCGTGGTTTGGATGTTGAGAATATGTCCCTTATCTACAGGCTGGGAGTACAGCTCTTCTCTCTCTATCTCCTCCACTCTCTGCATCTCTGTCTGTCGGTATCACAGCACTAAAGAAGAAAATATACAGTGTAATTAAATACAGAACCATCACGCTAAAAGGGAGGAACTCCCACAGAGCAGAGCGCTGGGTTTTACAGACTCCCACGGAGACCATATGAAGCTTGCATTCAAAATGGCATCTGCAGCTTTGAGCCTGCCTTCTGCCCTTTCTGAGATTCTGCTTAGTTCAAAGAAATACTGTGTTTGAACACAGACATCCCGATAACTCTGTAAAGTCACAGGGGAAGTTGAGTCTTTGCTTCCCTCTTCCTCGGGAATTTCAACCTCTAAAATCTCTCTCTCTTTTTAAATAAGTTCTTATATACCCTCCTAATGCTCTCAAACTGGTTATCTAAAATCCTGAGTGAATGGTGAACAACTTTAGCTTTAAGCAGTATGAAAGATGAGCAACTGTTAGGCTCTAGAAGAGGCTGTTATAGTTCTAGTTGCCATGGAAGACACACAAAATTACAAGACTTGTTTCTGTCTCCAAGAAGTTTAAGGTCCTGGGATCAGCCAATGATCTGTGGGCCAGATTTAGCCTGTCACCTGTTTCTGTGTGGTCTGCAAGGAAGAATGGTTTTTATATTTTCACGTGGTAGAAAAAAATTCAAACCAAGGAGACTTCCCCAGCAAGAATACTGGAGTGGGTTTGCCATTTCCTTCTCCAGGGAATCTTCCATATGCAGGGATCAAACCCACGTCTGCTATGTCTCCTGTATTGGCAGGTGGGTTCTTTACCATCAGCACCACCTGGGAAGACCAGGTCAAAGTAAGAAAGGCTCAGGAATGAAGGATTGGTACTCAGTGCCATTGAAACAATTAATTCTGCTTCAAAAAATGGGAAATGACTGGCAAAGAAGTATTATGAGCAACAAGAATATCATTTATTGACAACATAAGGCGAAAACCATACATGTATATCCACCATGTTTCGTATTTCATGAGTCATTTTTTGGGGAACTTTAATAAAGTGAAGTTCCTGCTGTAACATTAATTACATGATTAATTCTAAATGATTATCTGCTAAAATCAGTGAGAAAATTCAATGTATGGTTTTACATATGGTCATTTCAACCTTAAAACACAGAATGCAAGGGGTTAAGAACATTATGAGCTGTTTGTGGTGCAGGCTTACATACTCTGAAACACTGGTAGAAAATTATTTAAAATGTGATAGGCTTTGGGATTTAATTAGAAAGTAATGTAAAAGAAAATGCTTCATTATGAAATTATAATACAGTTGTGTTTAATTTTTCTTCTCATGTAATTCAAACATATTTTTCTTGTTTTCTTTGTATCCAGGCTTGGACAACTTCAGTGGCTACCCTGATTTTTATTTACCATCCATTTTGTCCATAGAATGCTGCTTGACCTTATTGATGATATCATTGCATTATTTTAAAATAGTTTCCTTTTTTCTTTATGGCTCTGTTATAAAAAGTGCAAAAAGAATAGAAAAGATTTTATTACCATGTGTTTAAGATGGCTTGCATCTTAAAGAAGTAACAGAAATTATGAAAGCAGGATCAGGCGGTATTCAACCATAACAGTTGACGGACAGGAGAGTTGTGTCTGAAAGACAACACGGCTAGTTAAATAAGTGAAATTCAGTTGTATGGACACAATACTATGCATTTTAAGTGTGTGTAGCATGGTGGAGGGTTCATCTTTCTATATCAAGTGGCTGTGACTCCAGTCTCATTTACTTGTTAAATATTTATTGAGCACATACTCTGTTCTCTGGCTTTAAGGGTACGGGACTAAAGCTTAAGGGACATAGGACTGTGTCAAGCTGTAGGGACACAGAGACAAATGAGACAGACATTGACTATAGTCTAGAAAGAAAGACAGGCAAAGGAGATGATTAAATACAACGTGATCAGTTTAGTTCAGTTCAGTTGCTCAGTCATGTCCAACTCTTTGCGACCCCATGAATCGCAGCACACCAGGCATCCCTGTCCATCACCAACTCCTGGAGTTTACCCAAACCCATGTCCATTGAGTTAGTGATGCCATCCAACCATCACATCCTCTGTCATTCCCTTCTCCACCTCCCCAGGGCACTGTTAAAAAATATACAGTGGATATTGAGAAGTCTCTTAACCAAGACTGGGAGACAGGGGTAGAGGTCAATGCAAAGCTTTGTGGCTGAGGACAAGGTAACATCTCCCCCCTTTTCTTATCTCCCAGCCTCTATGGTGTGGCTGCTGTTCACACTGTGAACGTTGCCAGTGTGAGGCAGAGAGAGCTCAGCCATCCTCCATCCTCACAACTTTTCTCTCCTTTCTTCTTCTTTCTCTCTCTCTCTGCTAAAATACAGTTTTGGAAATGGTGATGTCATTAAGGTAGGTGGAACTTTTAGTACCATTCCTGGACATTGGTAAAAGTACTTGAAACGGGGATCTACTCCCATAAACAAACAGTAATGTTTAAACAATTAACAGTCATCTATGAAAACAATATTTAAAATCATTGCAGACTTTTTCTTCTTAAGTGTAGAGAGTAATAACAGATTTTAAATATCTAGAAGTACCACTTTGTTTTATTTTCATAAATATTGAGCTGTAATAATTTCTCTCTTAAAAAAAGTCTTCACTTGGTTTCTAATCCACTAATACAATCCAATGTGACCTTGTCAATTTCAATGCAATGGCCATATTTGAACAGTGATCTTTAAGGCCATATAATAGTTTCCAAAGATAAGTAATGATGAGTATTATGAATTTGCCCTGTGTTGCCCTTAGACTTCTTACACATACAAATAGTATAAAGTGTTTAAGATGGGGAGTGTTGGGCTGGACTGGTGAAAGGCTTTTCTCTTTTCATGAAGAACAAACCTCTATCAGATGTGTTGAAATCTCCTACTTGACCCTTGTCTAACCTTCAACCCAAAATGCAAAATGTAAGATAGAGCTAATTCCAGAAAGCTGGTTTAAACAAACAAGCCAGCAGTTGACTATGTCTATGAAAGGCTGATTTTCTTACTTTCCTCACACACAATCTGTTTAGGAAAACAAGAAGCCTATGACTCGAAGGTAAGTCACAAAAGTCTTGTTGGGAGGTTGTAAGACTCAGAGCAACTATTTGAACACTGGTGTCCAAAATATCTGGTTTCCTGCTGCCTAAGTTTTCCAGAGTGAGACTGCTTGCTTCTGTAGACTTCATGGGTTTTCAAAATTTGTAAGAGTTCTAAATTTCTTGCAACAACTTAGTTAATTAAAACTTGAAGTATCCTCATTTATTTAGTGGGATTTTTTTAAATAGTTTGATTAAAAAAAAAAAATCAACGTCTCTTTTTCTATGAAGCTAGCCAAAAGCTCCTCTGAGTTTAAGCTCCCTTTTTGCTGAAACTGGAGATTTCTAGTTTAGGTAAAGAAAGAAAAAATGTGAGTTATTTTGTGCTCAGAATAGCCTTTTCATTAATACTAAAATTTAGGTGATATATATACTATAAAAAATATGTAAGAAGTTATAGTCTGATTACATTTGAGAGATAGTAAATAAAAATTGCAAAAATTATTTACAAAATTATCCATTGGTTGTACAAATAGAGAGAATTTGGATATTGTATACATGTGCATGTAACCAATATATTGCCTTGACTGACTAATGAAATTTATAGGTGCTTTCACCAGAAAAAAAAAAAAAAAACTATAAGTTAACAATGTATTTATATATACTTAAACCAAGTTTTGAACACACCAAATCCTTTTGACTTTAGAATTAGTTTTATCTGTATGTGTTTATCTATGTGTGAGTGTGTGTGTGTGTGTGTGTGTGTGTGTGTGTGTGTGTGTGTGTGTGTGATTCATTTATCTCCCTCATGGCCCAGACATGGAAAAGATGCAGCCAACAGCCTGGAGCTCTTGAGAATGTGATTGAAAATGTGAGAGCATCAAGATACTGTTGAGGAGTATCAGGGAGGTCAAGGGTGTGAACTGAGAAAGATACACACCAATGGAAGAGTTAAGAAAACCACCAAATTTCAGGATTCATGACTCCTAACATCTCACTCATATTCTTTAGGAAACAAACACAGAACTGAGAGTGCTCATCTCAGTTAGGGGCTGAACTGAAACTAGACACAGAGGCCTCTAACTCCTAATATCATCCTTCTATTGCATGAAGAAACTATACTCTTACTTTTTAAAAAAAATTATTTTAATTGGAGGCTAATTACTTTAAATATTGTGGTGGGTTTTTCCATACATTGACATGAATCAGCCATGGATGTACATGTGTTCCCCATCCTGACCCTCCCTCACACCTCCTTCCCCATCCCATCCTTCAGGGTCATCCCAGTGCACCAGCCCTGAGCACCCTGTCAAATACATCAAATTCTGGACTGGCGATCTATTTCACATATGATAATATACATCTTTCAAGGCTATTCTCGCAAATCATCCCACCCTCGCCTTCTGTCACAGAGTCCAAAAGTCTGTTCTTTATATCTGTGTCTCTTTTGCTGTCTCGCATATAGGATCATCGTTACCATCTTTCTATATTCCAGATATATGCGTTAATATACTGTATTGGTGTTTGTTTTTCTTTCTGGCTTACTTCACTCCGTATAATAGGCTCCAGTTTCATCCACTTCATTAGAACTGATTCAAATGTATTATTTTTAATAGCTGAGTAATGTTCCATTTCTATATGTACCACAGCTTTCTTATCCATTCATCTGCTGATGGACGTCTAGGTTGCTTCAATGTCCTGGCTATTGTAAACAGTGCTGCAGTCAACACTGGGGTATACGTGTCTCTTTCAATTCTGGTTTCCTCAGTGTGTATGCCCAGCGGTGGGATTGCTGGGTCATATGGCAGTTCTATTTCCAGTTTTTTAAGGAATCTCCACTGTTCTCCATAGTTGCCGTACTAGTTTGCATTCCCACCAACAGTGTAAGAAGGTTCCTTTTTCTCTGCACCATCTCCAGCATTTATTGTCTGTAGACTTTTTGATAGTAGCCATTCTGACTGGCATGAGATGGTACCTCATGGTGGTTTTGATTTGCATTTCTCTGATAATGAGTGATGTTGAGCATCTTTTCATGTGTTTCTTAGCCATCCGTATGTCTTTAGAGAAATGTCTGTTTAGTTCTTTGGTCCATTTTTAAATTGGGTTGCTTATTTTTCTGGAATTGAGCTGCAGAAGTTGCTTGTATACTTTTGAGATTAATTCTTTGTCAGTTGCTTCATTTGCTATTATTTTCTCCCATTCAGAAGGCTGTCTTTTCACCTTGCTTATAGTTTCCTTCATTGTGCAAAAGCTTTTAAGTTTAATTAGGTCCCATTTGCTTATTTTTGCTTTTATTTCCATTACTCTTGGAGGTGGCTCATAGAGGATCCTGCTATGATTTATGTCAGAGAGTATTTTGCCTATGTTGGCCTTAAGGAGTTTTATCGTTTCTGGTCTTACATTTAGATCTTTAATCCATTTTGAGTTTATCTTTGTGTGTGGTGTTAGAAAATGTTCCAGTTTCATTCTTTTACAAGTGGTTGACCACTTTTCCCAGCACCACTTGTTAAAGAGATTGTCTTTTCTCCATTGTATATTCTTGCCTCCTTCATCAAAGATAAAGTGTCCATAGGTGTGTGGATTTATCTCTGGGCTTTCTATTTTGTTCCATTGATCTATATTTCTGTCTTTGTGCCAGTACCATAATGTCTTGATGATTGTAACTTAGTAGTAGAGCCTGAAATCAGGCAGGTTGATTCTTCCAGTTCCATTCTTCTTTCTCAAGATTGCTTTGGCTATTTGAGGTTTTTTGTATTTCCATACAAATTGTGAAATTATTTGTTCTAGTTCTGTGAAAAATACCACTGGTAGCTTGATAGGGATTGCATTGAATCTATAGATTGCTTTGGGTAGTGTGCTCATTTTCACTATATGGAGTCTTCTAATCCACGAACATGGTATACTTCTCCATCTTATACTCTTACTTTTTAAAAATGTAATAATCCTCAGTAACTTTAACCCACCATAAAAATCTAAGGACATACTCAGTCTGCTGTTGATCTGATTGTCACACCTTTATAAGTGATCTCCTTGAGATTTTGCAAAGTTGATATAAAATACATGGGTTGTGGACTAATTAAATTGATCCTAATTAGTAGTTAGAATGACTTTAAATATCTGAATTGTTTATCTTCTCTGGAAATTTCTCATCTTTTATCTCTTTGAGTATTGACTTTCTGCTGTTCTCTCTAGTTTTCTAGTGCTGATCCTCCTTTCAAATGTACATTAGACTATTTGTTTTTATCCTCAAACACTCTTAGCCCCTCAACAATAATTTCTATCACTTTATTCTCTGTGATTTTCTTTTTCAACTTCCAATTTTAAAAATTTATATCCTATAGTGTCTAATATCCTGTTTCAACCATCTTTTGAGGTTTCTCCTCATACAAGGACTTGATAAGAACGTCAGTCTTATGAGAATGTATCTGTATGTCTGTGTGTGTGTTGTGTGTATATTTGACTGTCTGCTAAGCATTTGAAAGAATATTGTGGCATGCTAGACTTTTTTGGCTTGCATTCTCTTCACTTTTGCCCTTTCATTTTGATAGTTTCCTTTCTGTGCTTATTTGCATAATCCTTAAAAAATATTTTTACTTAAATAAATTAACTCCCTCCCAACTAATGTACAGGCATAATTTGTTTTATTGAACTTTGCTTTATTACAGTTTTACTTGGGTTTCTCTTACCTTGGATGTAGGGTATCTCTTCACAGCTGCTCCAGCAAAGTGCAGTTGCTGCTCCTTACCTTGGACGAGGGGTATCTCCTCAGTGCCACTCCTCCTGACCTTGAACATGGAGTGGCCAAGGTAAGAGAAACCCAAGTAAGATGGTAAGTGTTGTGAAAGGGCATCAGAGGGCAGAGACACTGAAACCAATCACAGAAAACTAGTCAATCTAATCACACAGACCACAGCCTGGTCTAACTCAATGAAACTAAGCCATGCCCTGTGGGGCCACCCAAGATGGGAGGGTCATGGTGGAGAGGTCAGACAGAATGTGGTCTGCTGGAGAAGGGAATGGCAAACCACTTCAGTTTTCTTGCCTTAAGAACCCCATGAACAGTATGAAAAGGCAAGATGATAGGATACTGAAAGAGGAACTCCCCAGGTCAGTAGGTGCCCAATATGCTACTGGAGATCAGTGGAGAAATAACTCCAGAAAGAATGAAGGGATAGAGCCAAAGCAAAAAAATTACCCAGTTGTGGATGTGACTGGTGATAGAAGCAAGGTCCGATGCTGTAAAGAGCAATATTGCATAGGAACCTGGAATGTCAAGACCATGAATCAAGGCAAATTGGAAGTGGTCAAACAGGAGATGGCAAGGGTGAACATCGACATTGTAGGAATCAGCAAACTAAAATGGACTTGAATGGGTGAATTTAACTCAGATGACCATTATATCTACTACTGCGGGCAGGAATTCTTTAGAAGAAATGGAGTAGTCATCATGGTCAACAAAAGAGTCTGAAATGCAGTACTTGGATGCAATCTCAAAAATGACAGAATGATCTCTATTCATCTCCAAGGCAAACCATTCACAATAATCCAAGTCTATGCCCCAACCAGTAACGCTGAAGAAGCTGAAGTTCAATGGTTCTATGAAGACCTACAAGACCTTTTAGAACTAACACTCAAAAAAGATGTCCTTTTCATTATAGGGGGCTGGAATGCAAAAGTAGGAAGTCAAGAAACACCTGGAGTAACAGACAAATTTGACCTTGGAATATGGAATGAAGCAGGACAAAGGCTAATAGAGTTTTGCCAAGAGAATGCACTGGTCATAGCAAACACCCTCTTCCAACAACACAGGAGAAGACTCTACACATGGTCAACACTGAAATCAGATTGATTATATTCTTTGCAGCCAAAGATGGAGAAGCTCTATATAGTCAGCAAAAACAAGACTGGGAGCTGACTGTGGCTCAGACCATGAACTCCTTATTGCCAAATTCAGACTTAAATTGAAGAAAGTAGGGAAACCCACTAGACCTTTCAGGTATGACCTAAATCAAATCCCAGTGAAAGTGAGAAATAGATTTAAGGGAATAGATCTGATAGGCAGAGTACCTGATGAACTATGGACAGAGGTTCATGACATTGTACAGGAGAGAGGGATGAAGACCACCCCAAGAAAAAGAAATGCAAAAAAGCAAAATGGGTGTCTGTGGAGGCCTTACAAATAGCTATGAAAAGAAGAGAAGTGAAAAGCGAAGGAGAAAAGGAAAGATATAAGCATCTGAATGCAGAGTTCCAAAGAATAGCAAGAAGAGATAAGAAAGTCTTCCTCAGCAATCAATGCAAAGAAAGAGAGGAAAAGAACAGAATCGGAAAGACTAGAGATCTCTTCAAGAAAATTAGAGATACCAAGGGAACATTTCATGCAAAGATGGGCTCGATAAACGACAGAAATGGTATGGACCTAACAGAAGCAGAAGATATTAAGAAGCGGTGGCAAGACTACACAGAAGAATTGTACAAAAAAGATCTTTACGACCAAGATAATCACGATGGTGTGATCACTTACCTAGGGCCAGACATCCTGGAATGTGAAGTCAAGTGGGCCTTAGAAAGCATCACTATGAACAAAGCTAGTGGAGGTGATGGAATTCCAGTTGAGCTATTTCAAATCCTGAAAGATGATGCTATGAAAGTGCTGCACTCAATATGCCAGCAAATTTGGAAAACCCAGCAGTGGCCACAGGACTGGAAAATGTCAGTTTACATTCCAAAGAAAGGCAATGCCAAAGAATACTCAAACTACTGCACAATTGCACTCATCTCACATTCTAGTAAAGTAATGCTCAAAATTCTCCAAGCCAGGCTTCAGCAATACGTGAACTGTGAACTTCCTAATGTTCAAGCTGGATTTAGAAAAGGCATAGGAACTAGATATCAAATTGACAACATCTGCTAGATCATCAAAAAAGCAAGAGAGTTCCAGAAAAACATCTATTTCTGCTTTATTGATTATGCCAAAGTCTTTGACTGTGTGGATCACAATAAACTGTGGAAGATTCTGAGAGAGATGGGAATACCAGACCACTGACTTGCCTCTTGAGAAACCTATGTGCAGGTCAGGAAGCAACAGTTAGAACTGGACATGGAATGATAGACGGGTTCCAAACAGGAAAAGGAGTGTGTTAAGGCTGTACATTGTCACCCTGCTTATTTAACTTACATGCAGAGTACATCATGAGAAACACTGAGCTGCAAGAAGCACAAGCTGGAATCAAGATTGCCGGGAGAAATATCAATAACCTCAGATATGCAGATGACACCACCTTTATGGGAGATAGTGAAGAGGCACTAAAAAGCCTCTTGATGAAAGTGAAAGAGGAGAGTAAAAAAGTTGGCTTAAAGCTCACCATTCAGAAAACAAAGATCATGGCATCTGGTCCCATCACTTCATGGGAAATGGATGGGGAAACAGTGGAAACAGTGTCAGACTTTATTTTTGGGGGCTCCAAAATCATTGCAGATGGTGATGGAAGCCATGAAATTAAAAGATGTTTACTCCTTGGAAGGAAAGTTTTGACCAACCTAGATAGCATATTCAAAAGCAGAGACATTACTTTGCCAACAAAGGTCTGTCTAGGCAAGGCTATGGTTTTTCCAGTAGTCATGTATGGATGTGAGAGTTGGACTGTGAAGAAAGCTGAGCACCGAAGAACTGATGCTTTTGAACTGTGGTGTTGGAGAAAACTCTTGAGAGTCCCTTGGACTGCAAGGAGATCCAACCAGTCCATTCTCAAGGAAATGAGTCCTGAGTGTTCCTTGGAAGGAATGATGCTAAAGCCTCATGCAAAGAGTTGACTCATTGGAAAAAACTCTGATACTGGGGGGATTGGGGGCAGGAGGAGAAGGGGACAGCAGAGGATGAGATGGTTGGCTGGCATCAGCGTTCAATGGACATGAGTTTGAGTGAACTCCAGGAGTTGGTGATGGACAGAGAAAGCTAGCGTGCTGCAATTCATGGGGTTGCAAAGAGTTGGACACGACTGAGTGACTGAACTGAACTGAAGTGAACTTGCTTTATTATGCTTGTAAATTTTTTTTTTTTACAAATTGATGATTTATGGCAAATTTGCCTTTAGCAAGTTTATCAGCACCATTTCTCTAATAGTATTTGCATAATTTTTGCTTCTTTCTTGTTTTGAGAATTCTTACAATAGTCTAAGCTTTTTCTTTATTGTTATATTTGTTATGGTGATCTGTAATCAATGATCTTTGATGTTACTGGTATAATAGTATTGGGACCTTATGAACTGCACCCATGTAAGATTGCAGGCTTAGTTGATAAATGTGTGTGTTCTGACCACTCCACCAACTGGACATTGAACATTCTTTTATTTCTTCCTGTATCTTGAGACACAACAATATTAAAATTAGGCCAATTAATAACCCTACAGTGGCCTCTGAGTGTTCAAGTGAAAAGAAAAGTTGTATGTCTTTTACTTTAAACCAAAAGTTAGACTTTGCTAAGTTCAGTGAGGAAGGCATGTTGAAAGCTGGGATACACCAAGAGCAAGGCTTCTTGCGCCACACTGTTACCCAAGCTGTGAATGCAAAGGAAAAGTTCTTGAAGAAAATTGAGTGCTAGTACAGTGAGCACACTAATGAAAGAAAGCAAAGCAGCCTTGTCATTGTTATGGATACAGTTTGAGTGGTCTGGATAAAACAACAAACCAGCCAAAACACCACCCTAAGCCAAAGCCTAAGCCAGAGCAAGGACCGTTTTCTCTTCAACTCTTTGAAGACTGAGAGAGGTGAGGAAGCTACGGAAAAAAATTGTGAAGATCACAGAGGTTCATTCATAAGGTGTCAGGAGAGACACCGTCTCTACAACATTAAGTGCCAGGTGAAACAGCAATTACTGATGTAGAAGCTGCATCAGGTTATTTACAAGTTCTAACTAAGAAAGTTAAGGAAGGTAGCTTCTCTAGACAACAGGTTTTCAATCTAGAAGAAACAGCCTTACATTGAAAGAAGATGCCATTTAGGCCTTTCATAGCTAGAGAGGAGAAATCTATGCCTGCCTTTAAAGCTTCAAAGGACAAGCAGTCTCTTATCAGTCACTCTGGTGAACTTTAAATTGAAGCCAAGTCTCATTTGTGTGCTCAGCCGCTCAGTCATGGCTGATTCATTGTGACCCCTTAGACTGCAGCCCACCAGGCTCTTCTATCCATGGTATTTCCCAGGCAAGAATACTGGAGTGCATTGCCATTTCTTATTTACTATTCTGAAAACCCTGTGACCCTCGCTTATTTTGTTAAATCTATTTCTTTATAGTTGGACTGCAAAGAAAATAGAGCACCAAAGAATTGATGCTTTTGAACTGTGGTGTTGGAAAAGACTCTTGAGAGTCCCTTGGACTGCAAGGAGATCAAACCAGTCCATCCTAAAGGAGATCTGTCCTGAGTGTTTGTTGGAAGGACTGATGTTGAAGCTGAAACTGCAATACTTTGGTCACCTGATGCAAAGAGCTAACTAATTTTAAAAGATCCTGATGCTGGGAAAGATTGAAGGCAAGAGGAGAAGGGGACAACAGAGGATGAGATGGTTGGATGGCATCACCGACTCAATGGACATTAGTTTGAATAGCTCTGGGAGTTGGTGATGGACAGGGAAGTCCATGAGGTCACAAGAAGTCAGACACAACTAAGCAACTGAACTGAATTAACTGAAATCTACTCTGCATGTGCTCTGTAAGTGGAAAACATGGGCACCAGCACATCTATTTACAACATGGTGTAATGAGTATTTTAAGCCCACTATTGAGATCTACTGCTCAGAAAGAAAAGATTCCTTTCAAAATATTACTGCTCATTGACAATACACTTAGTCACCCAGGAGCTCTGATGGAGATATACAGCAAGGTTAATGCTGTTGGTTCACTTGTTTCATCCCTGTTAACACAAGATCCATTTGCAACTTATGGATCAAGGAATCATTTTGACCCTCAAGTCTTATTATTTAATAAATACAATGTGTAAGGCTGGGACAGCCATGGTGATTCCATTGATGGATCTGGGCAAAGTAAATCAAAAACTTTCTGAGAAGAACTCATGACTGAAGAGGTCAAAATATCAACATTCACAGGAATTTGGGAGAAGTTGATTTGAGCCCTCATAGATAATGTTGAAGGGTTCCAGACATCAGTGGAGGAAATATCTGCAGATGTGGTAGAAATAGCAAGAGAACTAGAATTAGAAGATATGACTGGATTGCTGAAATCTTATGACAAAATTTTAACAGATGAGTGGATGAATAAAGAAAGTAGCTTATTGAATGGAAGCTAACACCTCATGAAAATTCTGTGAAGATTGTCAAAATGACAAAACAGATCTAGAATAATATATATATATATATATATATACATAATTATGGTTGACAGGGTTGACTACAATTTTGAAAAAAAATGTTATACTGTGGGGGAAATATTATTAAACAGCATTACAGGATGCAGAGAAATAGTTCATGAATAGAAGAGTCAATTGTTGGGCAGACTTCATTGTCCTCTTATTTTAAGGACTTGTCCACAGCCACCCCAACCTTTAGCAACCAGCACCGTTATTAGTCAGCTGTCATCAGCATTGAAGCAAGACCCTACACTAGAAAAAGATTAAAACTCAGGCTCAGAATGATGGTTAACATTTTTATCAATGAATTATTTTAAGTAAGATATGTACCTTTTTTAGATATGTTAATACTACACGCTTATTAGACCACAGTATGGTGTAAACATAACTTTCATATGTACTGAAAAACCGAAAAAATATGTGTTACTCACTTTGTTGTGGTAGTCTGAACCTGCAAAATCTCTGAAGTGTGTCTGCAAACTGTACATTTTTTGAAGTATTCCAGTGAATTTTGAAATGTTGAATCTGAAAGGAATCAGAGTCATTGTCTGGTGTCTCCAGGTAAACATCTTCAGATTGGTGAGACCAGTTCTTATCACTCTGTAACCATTCACTCATCTGAAAACTCCTCTTGGAAATTTACTGTTCAGTTATTCTCATTCTGTTTCTCCCCTTCTCACCCAAGATTTGAAATTTTGGTTGTGCATTTGGTTTATAAGTACAGAATGTAGTTGACTTTCTCAATTTATTGATGAGGACACCACATTCAAACTATTCTGTTGACTAATTTCATGCTGGTATAATAGCAGGTTGACACATGACTGAAACTTGGTTATTTGTCTTCTAGTCCTTCTAAAAACCAAGTAAATATTTGTTTTTATTTATAGAAACCAATAAACTACTTTCTATCGAATATATGATATCCAAGTATTATGCTAAATAGCACTTCAAGCCTTTTGGGAAAATAATCAGAGGAAGTTCTGAGTTAACTGTCTCTCCAGTGTAAATCACCAATGAAGAAAGCACTATCAGTAGTTATATGGTACTCTCATATTTTTCTTTAAATTGAGGCATAGTTACTATACAATGTATTAATTTCTGCTGTGCAATGAAGTGAATCAGCTATTCAGTGAGTTCAGTTCAGTTGCTCAATTGTGTCCAACTCTTTGTGACCCCAGGGACTGCAGCATGTCAGGCCTCCCTGTCCATTGCCAATTCCCAAAGTTTGCTCAAATTCATGTCCATTGAGTTGGTGATGGCATCCAACCATCTCATCCTCTGTCATTCCCTTCTCCTCCCGCATGCAATCTTTCCCATCATCAGGGTCTTTTCAAATGAGTAAGTTCTTTGCATTGGGTGGCCAAAGAATTGCAGTTTCAGCTTCAGCATCAGTCCTTTCAATGAATATTCAGGACTGATTTCCTTTAAGATGGACTGGATAGATATTCTTGCAGTCCAAGGAACTCTCAAAAGTCTTCTCCAACACCGCAGTTCAAAAGCGTCAATTCTTTGATATTCATCTTTCTTTATAGTCCAACTCTCACACCCATACATGACTGCTGGAAAAACCATAGCTTTGACTAGATGGACCTTTGTTGGCAAAGTAATGTCTCTGCTTTTTAATATGCTATCTAGGTTGGTCATCACTTTTCTTCCGAGGAGCAAGCATCTTTTGATTTCATGTCTGCACTCACCATTTGCAGTGATTTTGGAGCCCTGAAAAATAAAGTCTCTCACAGTTTCCACTTTTCCCCATCTATTTGCCATGAAGTGATGGGATCGGATGCCATGATCTTAGTTTTCTGAATATTGAGTTTTAAGCCAACTTTTTCACTCTCCTCTTTTGCCTTCATCAAGAGGCTCTTTAGTTCTTCTTTGCTTTCTGTCATAAAGGTGGTGTCATCTGCATATCTGAGGTATTGATATTTCTCCCGGCAATCTTGATTCCAGCTTCTGCTTCATCCAGCTCAGCATTTCTCATGATGCACTCTGCATATAAGTTAAATAAGCAGGGTGACAATGTACAGCCTTGACGTACTCCTTTCCCTATTTGGAACCAATCTGTTGTTCCATGTCCAGTTCTAACTGTTGCTTCCTGACCTGCTTATAGATTTCTCAAGCAGCAGGTCAGGTGGTTTGGTATTCCCATCTCTTTAAGAATTTTCCACAGTTTGTTGTGGTCCACACAGTCAAATTCTTTGGCATAGTCAATAAAACAGAAGTAGATGTTTTTTTGGAACTCTCTTGTTTTTTGATGATCCAACGGATATTGGCAATTTGATCTCTGGTTCCTCTGCCTTTTCTAAATCCAGTTTGAACATCTGGAAGTTCACGGTTCACATACTGTTGAAGCCTGGATTGGGACTTTTGAGCATTACTTTGCTATCGTGTGAGATGAGTGCAATTGTGCGGTAGTTTGAGCATTCTTTGGCATTGGCTTTCTTTGGGATTGGAATGAAAACTGACCTTTTCCAGTCCTGTGGCCACGGCTGAGTTTTCCCAATTTGCTGGCATATTGAATCAGCTATTATGCATACATACCTGCCCTCCCTCTCAGAACTCCCTCCCAGGTTCCATCCATCTACATCATCGCAGGACACCAAGCTGAGCTCCCTGTGCAACACAGTAGGTTCCCACTAGCTGCCTGTATCACGCATCACAGTACACATACATCAGTCCCAGTTTCCCAGCTCATCACCTCCCCTACCTGGTGTGCAGCGGAATGTTGCTCAGTCATCAAAAGGAATGAAATTGGATCTCTTAAGAAATTTACTTCCAACAGTTACAGATTTGATGTTAGCTAACCCTAAGTAGGCTTTTTCCCAATATATAAGATTATGAACTGGCAGAAAATATTTCAGAGGGTATGTCTTTAACATGTTTTATTCCAAAAGTTCTTATTACTTCAACTATGTATTAAACAACTATTATGTGCTAGTTAATGGCTGTCTTACTCTGGGTTTGCCAAGAGGTCCTTGGACAACAGCTTGTATACTACTTGTCTGTTAAGTAGTAAAAATCCCAGAAAAGCAAAAGAGAGGGAAAAGAAGAACAGAGAGGGGAAAAGTCAAGAGCCCGTCCAAGGTTTCTTACTGAGCCAGTGGCAACATTGTAAGAGATCTCAGGTAACTGCTTTCCAAGAGATTATATAAATGGCTGTGCCTCCTGACAGTCCATTCTGAAGAAGAAATGAATAATGTGTTACCCACTGGCTCTGGTTGCCTATTGGTCCAATGCTTGCCAGACAGAGGGCTAATTCACTTGCATTTCTGGATTGTACATGCCTCAGCCTCAACTATGAAGCCTTTGAGAAGGATGAGTAAGAAGTGAGGAGCTGTAGGGCTGTGCCTCTGTAATACTGGGTAAAGTTCTCTTAGAACTAGTCTTTCCAGTGTTAACTAGGAAGAGAATAAGTAGCCAAGGGCCCTGGGCAGGGATTAAGCTGATAGGAGCAGATACATGTGCTAAGAAAACCAGGATAAGGGTTTTCACCTTCCAAGGAGGGTAATGATTCAAGGTGAGTACCACAACCAACAGCAAAAAACTGTATTTGCTGCATAAGTTCCACAACAATGATGCTGTGAGACCAAATGTGAGGGCAAATTAATGCAGTAACAACATACTAAAAAGTAGAGACATCACTTTGCTGACAAAGGTCTGGATAGTCAAAGCTATGGTTTTTCCAGTAATCAAGTATGGATGTGAGAGTTGAACCATAAAGAGGGCTGAGCACCCAAGAATTGATGGCTTCAAATTGTAATGCTGGAGAAGACTCTTTATAGTCCCTTGGATAGCAAAAGCAAATCAGTCAACCCTATGGGAAATCAACCCTGAATATGCATTGGAAGAACTTATGCTGAAGCTGAAGCTCCAACACTTTGGCCACCTCAAGCTAAGAGTGGACTCAATGGAAAAGACCTTGATGTTGGGAAATATTGAGGCCAGGAGAAGAAGGGGCCAACAGAGGATTAGATGGTTGGATGGCACCATCAACAATGGACACGAGTTTCAGAACTCCAGGAGATAATGAAGGACAGGGAAGCCTGGCATGTTAAATTCTATGGGATGGCAAAGAGTCAGACTCAACTTAGGAACTGAAAAACAACAGTTGAAAGTAAAGAAATACCTAAGCTAACATCTAAAGATGGGATAAAGTTATTTCATCAAAAAGAAATTAGACAGAGGATAGAGGGAAGAGCTTTTCAGGATGAGGAAACAGAGTGTACAAAATTATAAGGAAGAAAGGTGATAATTAGGGAAAAATGTAAATAATACAATAGCTTTGTCCAAAATGTGTACATATAGCACTGCCAATTTTTCTACTTGTAAGCAAATTTATTAATTGCAAAATGGGTATACAAAACATTTTGTAGAGATAACCTTTATGGATGTTATCTGTGAGAGAAAGAAAGCAGCTGTCTTTGAAAGAAGGAAAGAGTACAGCTCGCTGTCTAACTATCTAGCCCCCATCAAATATTCTTATTATAATATAATAACCATAATTAATAAGGATGATAGACAACCATTTGCATTTGCAATGAAAGAGTAACTGGTGCTCATTTTCCTTTGATAATGCTACTACTGAATTAATCATACCCTTGATGAATTACTGAAACACAATGTTATACTATTGTAGGTGTCCCCATTTTTTGCAGCCATTTAAGATTGTTTTTATTATAAAGTATTATAGTCTTGTAATGGTAAAATTAAACAATTGATAGCGATGCAGGAAAGATAACTTTTCTGGCAATTTCTTTAAAAATGTGTCTTTTTATTGTGCATCTATGTGTTTAAAGTATGTACGTGTTTTATTGTATTTCTTGATAGAAGACCAATTGATGTTTTTTTTTTTTTCAGAAATCCACAAGCAAAACAGGCAGAAAGAAAGAATAGAATTTCTTCTCCCCAATTTTGGTGGATTGAAGCCAGGAACATAATGACAATTTAATGTACTTCATCATGTCACGTAGAAATATAAAACCCATTGATGTGAAAAAAGAAGGAATCTCTTGAGTAAGGTTAGGAAATTAGAAAGTGTTTGTTTCTTAGTCATTGAAATCTCACTGGTCGGCTTGGTTGTTTGCTTTTTAGCATAGAAATTCAATGTGACAACTTCGAATAGTTTAGAAATTTGGTGTAAGTATCCTGTTCTAGAAGTGATTTGTTCAGTCCATTTATTCCTACAATGCTGCTAAATGAATTCTACACAACAAACTCACTTCAGTGATTTTCAATTCTCTAAATGACCCCTAAATTTCTTATTATGAGGATTGCAACATAACTTCGTGCAATGGACATCGCTTTCCTCTATGTGTGAAATGCCATATGGTTGAAAAAATATTAAGAACTAATGTCATGCTTTGCCCATCAATGTTGATAACCATCTCAAAATAGTGGTAACTTTTTCATTGTTGATTGTGAATTTGGCAAGGTTACTTGATCTTTTGTTCTTCCACTGGGTATTAATTCATGGCAAACAGCATAATTATATTAGTGAAAATTCCGTAAGCCCCAGCATATCTTTCTACAGCAGCAAACACAGTCAGCATTATGGCCAGAATTGTGAGTTTCCTTGGCTGATGCTACTATACTGTCTGACGACATCAGGGGCTTTTAGCTTTCCTGTTGTTACAAACTGACAGCATTTTAATAGCATGCAGGAACAAGATAGCTCTGCCCACTAGTATTTTCCTATATTCAGAAAAACCATATGTTAACACGGCTCAACATTGCATGGATTTAGATGGAAAATGAATTCTATCTTGTCTCTTGAAATATAATGACATGACCATACTGTAATATGTCTACCATATGAGGCAACTGTTAGGTTCTTCCTAACCACTACTATAAAGTTATTTTATTCTACTGGCTAAACATATTCGTTCTGTGCTGAGTACCTTAAAAACTCAAGTGGCTGACTCAGAGTTTGCTCCTAAAGTTATTGTTGGGGTTTGTTTGGGGCGCTAATTCTGAGAGAGCTGACAAAGATAGGGCTTGTGTAATTGGAGATCAAAATACGATGGTAAGAACTTCTCTGGTGGTACAGTGGTCAAGAATCTGCCTGCCAGTGCAGAGGACATGGGTTCTATCACTGGTCTGGAAAGACTCCACATACCTTGGAACAACTAAGCCTGTGGGTCACAATACTGAGCCTGCACTCTAGGGCCCATGAGCCGCAACTGCTGAGCCTGTGTGCTCCAACTCCTGAAGCCCATGGGTCTGCAGCATTCAGCGTGTGAGAGCTTAGCCCAGTCTCCTTTGCTGCTGCTACACTTACTCCACTAAAACCCAAGTCACATCTCATTTCTATTACTCAGAAAAAGTTCACTTGTTCTCGAATGTGCATATTGTAGAAGTTATATCGGTTTCTTATCTTGGATTCAGAATCTTCCACAAACTGGTCCCAAGCTGTCTATTCACTTGCTGGGTTCTTGATAAAGCATTGAGCACGTCAGACTCTTTGCCTTCAGAAACAGGCCACCATGGTCTTAGGTACCCTCATGTGGGTAATTCCGTTGTGTGGGTGCCTTTTCCCAGCCTTTGATTCCTCTGATTCAACTCATTCTCCTATGTCCAGTTCAAATATGCTTCCAACCCAACACCTTCATCTTCTTTTCAAGGTGGAATAATCTCCTATGAAATTCCAGGAGCGTGTATCATGCACTTTAATTATTGGATCTAATTTAGTAATAAAGAATAATGATAAGTGGTCACTACAAGCATAAACTTTGAAGCCTGAGAGAATTACTGTTAATTCGTGACTACTCCTAAGAGGCTGACCTTGAGAAATTGACTTAATCTCTAGGCTCAAATTTCCTAATCAGAAAAATCATGGATAATAATATGACCCAATTTGTTTGTTTAATTCTGAGCTTTAATTTAAATCTTGCATGTAAAATATTTTGGATACTTCCTGGCAAATGTATCAACTATTATTTCTGTCCAATTACTATCATTCCAGGAAAAAGCTAAGCCCTTGACGTGCCTGTATCTTCAATCATTCTATAAGCATTCTGGGCTCAAGCAACCTTCAGTGATTCTGCATACCATGAATTATATACTCTTACAAATTCTAGCTCAAAAAATATGTATTCAATGAATTAATTAACCAATACTTTGTTAGGCAAAACTTTTCTGATCCTTTCCTAATTAATACTTCTATGTAAACCTCTGTTTATATCATGTAAAATATTTTATTAAAATAACTTAAGTAGTAAGAGTGGCTCAGAGGTAAAGAATCTGCCTGCCAATGCAGACGTGGCTTCAAACCCTGGGTCAGGAAAATCCTCTAGAGAAGGAAATGGCAACTCACTCCAGTATTATCGCCTAGGAAATATCATGGACAGAGGAGCCTGGCAGGCTACAGGCCTTGTGATAACAAGAGTTGGAATGACTTAGTGACTTAGTGGCAAGTGACTAAACAACATAAGTAATAATCTATAAGAACCTTATATTTTTAAAATTCTTTTAATATTTCTTAGCTTTTACATGTAATATGTTATAACATTTTAGTAAGATACATACAAAACACCTCCTTGGAAGAAAAGCTATGACCAACCTAGACAGCATATTAAAAAGCAGAGACATTACTTTGCCAACAAAGGTCTGTATAGTCAAGCAATAAGTTTTCCAGTAGTCATGTACAGATGTGAGACTTGGACCATAAAGAAAGCTGAGTGCTGAATAATTGATGCTTTTGAACTGTGGTATTGGAGAAGACTATTAAGAGTTACTTAGACTGCAAGATCCAATCAGTCAATCCTAAAGGAAATCCATCCTGAATACTTATTGGAAGGACTGATGCTGATGCTGAAGCTCCAATACTTTGGCCACCTGATGTGAAGAACTGACTCATGGGAAAAGACCCTGATGCCAGAAAAGATTGAAGGCAGGAGGAGAAGGGGCTGACAGAGCATGAGATGGTTAGATGGCATCACCCACTGGGTGGACAGGAGTTTGAGCAAGCTCCGGGAGTTGGTGGTAGACAGGAAAGCTTGGCATGCTGCAGTCCATGGGGTCACAAAAAGTCAGACATGACTGTACCACTGAACTGAACTGAACTGATATTGCGTTGTATCAATAAAAACAACAGGCTCTTGGAAACATCAGATCTCATCAGAGAAGCTCTGAATTTTAATTTTAGGTATCTATAATATGCACAGTATCTGATATTAATATTGATACTAGTAATGATAGTAATTAGCATGTATAAAATAATTTTTATCTGTAAAGCAGATAACTTTCATAATATTTGGACATTATTATTATATGTATGAATGAATCTATCTTAAGTTCATTAAAAAACAAAAAATAATAATTAAAAGTGTAACAACAATGCTTTTGTCAGTTTGACAAATGAGATGCTATGAAAAGGCCTCTTATGGAAAACAACTAGATTTTGGATAAAGCATATTTTAAAGGCATCTCTGGACAGGGAACTTTAAGATCCTTCCTGTTCAAACAAATAACCAAATCAAGCCAGAGAAGTCTTGAGCATGAAGAGACTGCTAATAACTTGATCTACTAGAAAATGTTAATATCTGCACTGAAGTTGGATCCCTAGATCTGAGCCAGAGCTAACCAGACACTACTGCTTTAAGTCTGAAGTCCTGTAAAGGATGAAAGAGCCCAGGATTGGCCACATCCCTGTGTTCCTGACAAAGGCAATTGCATGGTCTCTCTGAAGTAAGAGCCTCAGGACTGGCACTGATGAAAACTAACCTCAGTGAATTTAGGGCCAAGGGCCACCAAGCAAAGAAGAGAACTTCCACCAGGTGTAACAGTCACCGAGATGAGACTTGCCTCCCTCAGAGGACTTCAGATATTACGAATATCTTAATCAGAGTATTAAAAAAAAAAACAGAAGGGCAATGCCAAAGAATATTCAAACTGCTATTCAATAGTGCTCATTCCACATGCTAGCAAGTCTATGTTCAAAATCCTTCAAGCTGGGCTTCAGCAGTATGTGAACCAAGAAAATCCAAATGTACAAGCTGAAATTAGAAAAAGTAAATGAATGAGAAATCAAACTGCCAACATCTGTTGGGTCATAGAGAAAGCAAAGGAATTCCAAAAAGCATTTACTTCTGCCTCACTGACTCTGTTGTCTTTGACTGTGTGGATCACAACAAACAGAAGAAAATGCTTAAAGAGATGGAAATACCAGACCACCTTACCTGCATCCTGAGAAACCTGTATGCAGGTCAAGAAGCAACAGTTAGAACCAGACGTGGAAGAGTGGACTACTTCACAATTGGGAAAGGAGTACGACAAGGATGTAACTTCTATGTAGAGTCAGTTCAGTTCAGTTCAGCCACTCAGTTGTGTCCAACTCCTTGCGACCCCATGAATCACAGCACACCAGGCCTCCTTGTCCATCACCAAATCCTGGAGTTCACTCAGACTTACGTCCATCGAGTCAGTGATGCCATCCAGCCATCTCATCCTCTGTCGTCCCCTTCTCCTCCTGCCCCCAATCCCTCCCAGCATCAAAGTCTTTTCCAATGAGTCAACTCTTCGCATCAGGTGGCCAAAGTACAGGAGTTTCAGCTTCAGCATCATTTCCTCCAAAGAAATCCCAGGGCTGATATCCTTCAGAATGGATTGGTTGGATCTCCTGCAGTCCAAGGGATTCTCAAGAGTCTTTCCCAACACCACAGTTCAAAAGCATCAATTCTTCGGCGCTCAGCTTTCTTCACAGTCCAACTCTCACATCTATACACGACCACAGGAAAAACCATAGCCTTGACTAGATGGACCTTAGTCAGCAAAGTAATGTCTCTGCTTTTGAATATGCTATCTAGGTTGGTCATAACTTTCCTTCCAAGGAGTAAGCATCTTTTAATTTCATGGCTGCAATCACCATCTGCAGTGATTTTGGAGCCCAGAAAAATAAAGTCTGACACTGTTTCCACTGTTTCCCCATCTATTTCCCATGAAGTGATGGGACTGGATGCCATGATCTTAGTTTTCTGAATGGTGAGCTTTAAGCCAACTTTTTCACTCTCCTCTTTCACTCTCATCAAGAGGCTTTTTAGTTCCTCTTCACTTTCTGCCATAAGGGTGGTGTCATCTGCATATCCGAGGTTAACTGATATTTCTCCCAGCTATCTTGATTCAAGCTTGTGTTTCTTCCAGTCCAGCATTTCTCATGATGTACTCTGCATAGAAGTTAAATAAACAGGGTGACAATATACAGCCTTGATGTACTCCTTTTCCTGTTTGGAACCAGTCTGTTGTTCCCTGTCCCCTTCTAACTGTTGCTTCCCAACCTGCATACAGATTTCTCAAGAGGCAGGTCAGGTGGTCTGGGATTCCAATCTCTTTCAGAATTTTCCACAGTTTACTGTGATCCACACAGTCAGAGGCTTTGGCATAGTCAATAAAGCAGAAATAGATGTTTTTCTGGATTTCTCTTGCATTTTCCATGATCCAGCGGATGATGGCACTTTGATCTCTGGTTCCTCTGCCTTTTTGAAAACCAGCTTGAACATCAGGAAGTTCACAGTTCACATATTGCTGAAGTCTGGCTTGGAGAATTTTGAGCATTACTTCACTAGCGTGTGAGATGAGCGCAATTGTGCAGTAGTTTGAGCATTCTTTGGCATTGCCTTTTTTTGCGATTGGAATGAAAACTGACCTTTTCCAGTCCTGTGGCCACTGCTGTTTTCCAAATTTGTTGGCATATTGAGTGCAGCACTTTCATAGCATCATCTTTCAGGATTTGAAATAGCTCAACTGGAATTCCATCACCTCCACTAGCTTTGTTTGTAGTGATGCTTTCTAAGGGCCACTTGACTTCATATTCCAGAATGTCTGGCTCTAGGTGAGTGATCACACCATCATGATTATCTGGGTCATGAAGATCTTTTTTGTACAGTTTTTCTCTGTATTCTTGCCACCTCTTCTTAATATCTTCTGCTTCTGTTAGGTCCATACCATTTCTGTCATTTATCGAGCCCATCTTTGCATGAAATGTTCCCTTGGTATCTCTAATTTTCTTGAAGAGATCTCTAGTCTTTCCCATTCTGTTCTTTTCTTCTATTTCTTTGCATTGATCACTGAGGAAGGCTTTCTTATCTCTTCTTGCTATTCTTTGGAACTCTGCATTCAGATGCTTATATCTTTCCTTTTCTCCTTTGTTTTGTCTTCTTTTGACAGCTATCTGAAAGGCCTCCCCAGACAGCCATTTTGCATTTTTGCATTTCTTTTCCATGGGGATGGTCTTGATCCCTGTCTCCAGTACAGTGTCACAAACCTCATTCCATAGTTCATCAGGCACTCTATCTATCAGATCTAGCCCCTTAAATCTATTTCTCACTTCCACTGTATAATCATAAGGGATTTGATTTAGGTCATACCTGAATGGTCTAGCGGTTTTCCCTACTTTCTTCAATTTAAGTCTGAATTTGAGTACATCATGCTAAATGCCAGGCTGGAAGTATCACAAGCTGGAATCAAGACTGCTGGGAGAGATATCAACAACCTCAGATATGCAGGTGATACTATTCCAATAACAGAAAGTGAAGAGGAACTAGAGAGCCTCTTGATGAGAGTGTGAAGAAGAGAGTGAAAAAGCTAGCCTAAAACACAATGTTCAAAAAGATAAGATCATGGCATCCAGTCCCATCACCTCATGGAAAATAGAAGGGAAAAAAGTGAAAACAGTGACAGATTTTATTTTCTTGGGCTCCAAAATCACTACAGATGGTGACTGCAGCCATGAAATTAAAAAACCCTTGCCCCTTGGAGGAAAAGCTATGATAAACCTAGACTGTGTATTAAAAAGCAGAGACATTACTTTGCCAACAAAGGTCTGTCTAGTCAAAGCTTTTTTTTTTTTTCCAGCAGTCATGAATGGATGTGAGTGCTGGCCCATAAAGAAGGCTGAGTGCCAAAGAACTGATGCTTTTGAATAGTGATGCTGGAGAAGACCCTTGAGAGTCCATTGGACAGCAAGGAGGTCAAACCAATCAATTCTCAAGGGAAATTGTCCCTAATATTCATTGGAAGGAGTGGTGCTGAAGCTGAAGCTCCAATACTTTGGCCACCTAATGCGAAGAACTGACTCCTTGGAAAAGACCCTAATGCTGGGAAAGATTGAGGGCAGGAGGAGAAGGGGACGACAGAGGATGAGATGGTTGGATGACATCACCCATTGGATAGACATGAGTTTGAGAAAGCTCCAGGAATTGGTGGTAGACAGGGAAGCCTCTCGTGCTGCAGTCCAGAGGGTTGCAAAGAGTTGGATACAACTGAGTGACTGAACAACAATGTGCCATCTTGTACAGAAGCTGCAGTTAAGCCAGTTTCTACCACATGGTCTTTAGTCTATTCATCCTCTCCTCTCATCATCTTGTCTTTGCTTTGGCTTCGAGGCTGGGTTAAGAGCATGCTTGGCATGAATCTCTCTATGGATATGTTAAGTCAAATCAACCTTTGCTGACCTTTGTGAACAAATTAAGCATAGAAGGAAGGAAGGAAGGAGAGTTACATGATACATGTTGTGCATAATTCCATTCTTCATCTTTACTTTCTTTCATGATTTCCAGCTCTAACGTACTTCCAAATTCCAAACTCTATCAATATCCATTGCCATAATCCTGCAGGAGCAGAGAGACTAATGAAAAATAAGATAAAAATATAGGGAAGGTAGGGTTGTGACGGTGTTGTGTAGATGTTTTTGTTTGTATGTATGTATGTGGAATGGATGTGTGTGTGTCTGAAGGAGTGAGTGTGGACAATACGGAATTTCTGAGAAAGAGGTGGAAATGGGGAAGAAAGGGAAAAAAAGAGATAGGAGACAGACAGTACATTATTTCACCTGACGATAAAGCGTATGATGACTTAGAAATTAGTTTAAATGTAGAATTTGACTGCAGTAGTTCTAATGCAATAATACTAGTTATTCCATTTGCCTTTCCATAAAGTCTTCTCTACAAATAGATTCTATTTTTGAGGAGAGTCATTTAGCCAAGTTTGTGTAATTCTCTGTGCAGTAAAAACAGAAAGATATGGCTGTTTGAAGATTTTGGCGGAGAAGTTACAGAAGTATAGCTGACAGTGTGTACATGCTCATTGGTAAAGAAAAATTATGAAACTCCTGCTTAGAAGAGCTCTGTTTGCCTTGAACTATGAAATAAACTTAAGATCCCTTTGAATTTAGTATCTTAAAGGACAGTCTGTCATCATTAATTTTTTGTTGTAAATTTTAAAAGAATTGTATTTCTAGTTAACTGGACACTTTTATTTTTCTTAATCTCTCTTAGAATCATAATACTTAAGAAGTTAGTCACATCTGAAAACCTTCATGTCACCAAAGTATTTCTGCGGCTTTCAGGCATGGGTAAATCTTTCTGATATTTCAAAACCTGGATGTTCATGCCTTAAGCTAATTTTTCTTCGAAATCCCTGTCTCCTTAGTGAACTGCATTCTGCATTGTTCTCTGAGTCTTAAGTTGCTTCTGTATTACAGTTGGATTTCATACCATCTAAAATATTATATTTTATTTTTGACCTCTAAAATAAAGGATAATTTGCATGTGGGCCTACCTGTAGTTTCAAAGGAAAATGACAATTTAAATGTATGAAATAAATTTTTAAAAATCATGTATTAAGATCACACACATACACAGCAATTTATGTGGCAATTTGTTTCTTAACAGAGATAAGAACTTTTCCATAGTAAAGTTGGATAACCTTAAATGCACCATACTTTTTGGAGGATTTTATGGGTTATGTTTCTAGGAACAAGTGAGTATTCTTATGGAGCTGTAGAATTAGATTTAAAGACTTATACATAAATACATCTCTGATTCTACTTGTATATTTCCTGCCACTGGTATACCTCATTTTTGCCAGTGACTTTGAAGTAGAAAATTAGGCATGTGTTGTCTATTGACTACATCACCTTTGTTTTGTTGTTGTTGTTTCCCCGTGAGTTTAAAGTAAATTATTTTTCCAAGAAGTGAAATATTTAAAACTTTGCCAGAACATCTGTGTCAGAGGAGTAAGGTTTACTTGATCCATATAGAAGTGGAATGCTCATCGTATAATTATTATACAGATGAATAGTCTTGAAACAGGAGGGAAGAGGGCAAGGTACACCTTTTCATAGAATGACATAGCCAGAGGACACAACATAAACTGATTAGAATTAAATTGATCCAAGATGGAAGACACGTCAACTTCGGCTAGATCTTGATCCTCAGTCAGCAAGCTAAATGACACACCAAGAGGTGTCATGATAGTTCCAAGGCCTACTGTCAAAAGACCAAACAGTTGGCGGTGGCCCAATTCCTGAAACTCTGTACCCCAGACCCAAAATAGTTGGAATAATCCTCCCACTAATTAGCCTATGTTATTACCCAGCTCATAAAAGCTAACCAGGACACGTTTCGAGACCACCAGACTCTCCCTCCGAGATGGCCCGCACTCTGTCCATGGAGTGTTTCTTTCTAAATAAATCCACTTCTTACCCATCATTTTGTCTCTCACTGAATTCTTTCTGTGATGAGACATCAAGAACCTGAACTTCACTAGGTCCTGAAACCACGAACCATGGGTTTTGGCTGGGTTTGAGTCCCAACCTCATGGGTTAGAGTCTCAAACTGGGTTTTGGCTGAGTTCACGTCCCAGCACATGAATTAAAGTCCCAATCTGAGGTAAAGAGTTTTGGTTTGACAAAATAGTCAAAAAATAGACAAAAAAGATATTATAATGTCTCCGGCAGAACTAACAACAACAACAAAAAGCTAAAGTGTTTGCAGTTAATAAGGCTAATACTACTTAAAGTGAAAGTGTTAAAACACTCAGTCATGTCCAACTCTTTGCAACCCCACGGAGTGTAGCCTACCAGGCTCCTCTGTCCATGGAATTCTCCAAGCAAGAATACTGGAGTGGGTAGCCATTCCCTTTCCCAGGGCATCCTCCCAGTTCAGGAATTGGACCTGGGTCTTCTGCATTTTAGGCCGATTCTTTACCATCTGAGCCACTAGGGAAGCCCCTATACTACTTAACCTAAGGATAATTGACCACATATTGTTGGACATTTTTCTTTCCATTATGGAGCAGGCAGGGGGATGGGGCAGACACGTCATCAACCTCCTTAGTATGGCACAGAATTCTTTCAAAATTAAATCTTATTCTAACTTTTAAAATCACCTCCAATCACTCTCTCCTATAACAAGGAACCGTGTTTCCCCAGATGTATAGGCTTAAACTCTTTGTTTTGTCTTTGCCTGACACCTCTCCTGCAATAAAAATCTCTCCTTCAATTTCCTACTCTTCCTTAGAGACCTAACTCAGAACTTAGCTGGATCAGTGGTTCCCTCCTTTGTGATGCCAAGAGCACTTGTCTATTATATGTAAATATCTGTTTACAGTTCACTGAAAAGATGTTCATGGAGGAGCTTATAGCAACAACAACAACAGAGCAATAGGAAATAATTTTTCCTTCCTCTAACCTAACACAAATTCTGGATGATAATTGCTAATATATAAATAAATGATGAATGAATGACCTTGTATCAACCATAGGACCTCTGAAAGATTATTATAATGGCACCAACAATGAGATAACTAATATAATTTCACCAGTTTTAGAAAGCCCAGAAACTGAGGCTTTGTGGGGACCAGTAGTCCTATTGCCTGTTTTTTTGCATTGTGTTAGCAATTACGTGACACTCCATGAAGGACCAGGCTTTTATTCATAATTACATTTTTTTTTTCTGTAAAAGATAAATCAATTATGAGGGCAAAAGCTAAGATGCTGCTGAAGGAATAAGGGAAATCTGAAACAGTCGGAATACTCAAACCATAGAAAATCATGCAAAAGAATTCTGAGTATGTTGAGTAGTCAACAGACTGAGTGTCTCAAATTTGAGTTGTAACGAAAAGACAATTGAGAAAAAAAATTAAATAGAATCAGTTGAAAAGTGAACATAAGTCTTCATGATACAATATCAAACATTTTTCATCACTATTCATTTTTAATCTTAAAAAGCATATTGGTAGCATTTAGTCCCAAATTTCCCAGCCTTGTTCTCCTTCACTGTGATGTTATCAGCTGGAAGGGAAAGCTGGCTACAAAACTGTTTTGTTAAGCACTTTTCCACAGGAACTTATTGCTTTAATAAGTTGGGAAATGCTCTTAAGAAAAGAAAAAGTCATTGAAGATCATTAGAGAGGAAAAAAAAGAAAAAACCTACTTGATTCTCCATAGAATTCACACTTTCCTTACCATGGGATACAGCATATACCCTGAGGTCTCCCAAAGGGTAGGAATAAAATGATTACTTATCTCTGGAAAGAGAACTTTTTGTTTGCAAGCCCAGCAGGGTAAGACAAAAATCCACATACTCTCCATTTGTATAACCAGCAGTTATCCCGATATCCCATTGGACTAGGGATTCCAAGGTAAACAATGCTCCACACAGGTAAGTGCTCAATAAATATTTTTGAAAGAGTGGATAAACATTAGAAAACACGTGAATGCTCTTTGATGACTGTAATCACCACCCCCCCACAATCCAACCCCTGTGTTGATCAAATTCTCACCTTATAGGAGTGTATGGGAAAGAAGTAAAACTCCATCTCCAAGAGGATTTGCATATCCGTGTAATCTGCTGTCTTAGACTCTTTTTAGAATTTAATCTTTTATTCTAATAGTCTTATAGATTTTAACCAATTCTGAAAGCCATATGCAAAAACACAATAAACACGCTTTATGACCTCAGTAAAAAGATAAGTATCTTTTCTGTTTCAAGATTTTGTTTATAGTTAACCTTATTGATTAAAACTTGTATTTAAAAAAAAAGGCCATAATATAACCCCCATTATAACTGAGAGATAGAATATTTGCAGTCAGATCCACTACCTCCAGCAACCATTGGTCAGTATTCTTTCACTATGGGTCATTTTAGTCTTTTTGAAAATTTCATATAATTTAATTGTGCCGTATGTAGCTTTTTATGTTTATCTTCTTTCCCTCAACATAATGTTTTTGAGATTTAAACTTGATGATGCCTATGTCCATAATTTGTTCCCTTTTACTGCTTAGAATTGAGTTTAAAGAATCTGCCTACAATACAGGAGACCCCAGTTTGATTCCTGGGTAGGAAAGCTCCTGTGGAGAAAGGACAGGCTACCCACTCTAGTAGCCTGGGCTTTCTTGAGCTTTCCTGGAGGCTCAGATGATAAAGAATCCACTTGCAATATGGGAGATCTAGGTTCAATCCCTGGGTTGGGAAGATTCCCTGGAGGAGGGCATGGCAACCCACTCCAGTATTCTTTCCTGGAGAATCTCATGGACAGAGGAGCCTGGTGGACTACAGCCCATGGGGTCACAAAGGGTCGGACACGACTGAGTGACAAAGCACACTGAGTCTAAAGACAAATAACAATTTATCAAATCAACTAGTGATGGAAATTTGGGTTGATTCCAGGCTTTGGTTATTATAAGTAAAACTTCTAATTACCAAAAAAAAAAAGAAAAAGTGACTTAAGACAGATCAGCTTATGGTTAAGAAAATACTGAGTATCATTAAAAAAAAATAATTTCTGAGTCATGTGGATACTCCATGAAAGGGAAAGCGGATGACTCACTTTCCCAGCAATGAGTCTTGCTGTGGGTTTCCTGCTTTCCCGCCACCTCCTTCCACTGTCCCATAAAGCCCCACCCATAGCAAAAGCCAGGCAAGTTCTCCTACTTATACAAAGTTTGGATACTTTAGCATGAAGTTGTTCTAAAGTTTCAGTTTGATATGGTCCAAAAGGGCAGGAATGGGAGAGAGAATGGAGCTGTATCCAGATTCCATCTGTGACTAAAACCCAATAACATTCTTTGGTACCAAGTAATCACCCACTCACCTAATGGTCTCTCTGGATGATTGCGAATGGCTTAAGCAAGTACATAGGAGTTTAAAGAGCCACTTCAAATGACTGAGAAGCAGACTGTCCACAGAGGAGCCGTGTCACTCCATTGACAAGAAAGTGTGGAGCGAGCAGGCAATGGGCTTCCCAGGGGCTCGCAGGCTGAGAGAGGGAGAATCTGACTGAGTATGAGAATAATAAGTGCTAGGAGCATCCTGCTCCATCCCACTCCTACTATTATATGAATGCTATGTTTTTTAGGCTAGCTCCCTCCCCAGCCACCCTCCAAGCAGTTCATAGACAATAAAACACCAGGAATCCCTGAAGAGTGGTAAAATGCTGACATGATTTAAGAAGGAAGACTCTGATAAGAAGATAAAAATCTAATAAACAGAGTCTAGAGAACCTTGGTGCGTCTCAGGCCCTCGGCCAGGGTAAGCAAAACCCTCCCAAGGAAAACAAAAGGAGCCTTAATCGTAAGGACATTCCACTCACAGACCATCTGAAGGAGAAAGTTAAGGCCGTGACCTCTGCAGGCTGCAGTTATGAGCGCTTTGACAAGAAAATATTTGATTTGGTTCAAGAGGCAAAATCAGTCACTGGGTTTTTTTAATACCTTTTTTTTCTTCAAGAAAACAAAAAATCATGTATTTTGTATGTGCTTGAGAGAGAGAGAGAGAGTTCTGTGTACGTGGTAAATATTTCTCCAAACCTTTGTATCTTTTCTGTTTAACTTGGTTTTAATTTCTTCTTGGATTTTAATCAACTCCAGGAAAAGGTGGATTCACAGGCCCATTGATTTCCCTTTTTTAATTAACACAGAGCTCCCAAAGGCTAATCTTAAGTTTCACACGTGAATCTGCAAATATGTAAAGACATACATTCTCTACCAGAACCAGGTCGAGAGAGTCATAAAGCTGTTTATTGCTGAAGACTTAGGATGACCTCCAACAATTCATCTGTGTCTTTGAAATCTAGAACAGAGAATTGCATAGAAAAATGTTGAAGTGCTACCCAGGCTCTCAGCCTAATTCAAAACAAAGCCTTTATATTGGTTGAAAATCTGAGCAATTTTGTCACACCATTGATAAAACATGTGCAATAAGAAACATTTATGTAGTGATGTATGTATTTGGTATTAAGAGAACATATGTAGAGTTAGGAAGGAGGAAATTTTTATGGAGATTTTAAAGAGCTCTTTCAGTATACTTATAAGAGCTTTAAGGTTTGCAGATACTTCAAGATTAGCTTAATTTTAAGATTCAAGGCTTTCTTTTCACTAATATAGAGGCAAACTGTACTTGTGCTCATCAGATGCAATTAGTTTATTTTTAATACTTATTTTTCCTCCCTTAGAAGAAAAGTGGAACATAGGTATAAATGAGCGTGATCTAGAAGGAAACAGGGAAGAAATGAAGAGGAGGGAAGAAGTGAGAAGGAAAAAACCTAGGGCAGAGATGAACAGCCCATGAGAGATGAAAGGACGACAAAAGAACAGGTTGAGGTCCTTTCTCCTATCCTCTGAATAAGTAATTGGGAAGCAAGACTGCGTCAAAGCGCTGAGAATTATCCAAAGCACTTAGGGCTCAGGAAACTTTCCTGACCATCTGATAATCACAAATTCAACAAAGAGATGGGTGAATGGGGCACAGGTAGGGAAGGGAACAGATAAGAACAAATCTTGGGTTATGCAGCAGGTGAGAGCCTGACCATGGAGGGAGGAGCCTGGTAGGCTATAGTCAAGGGGGTCGCGAAGAGTCAGACAAGACTGAGCGACTTCATTTTCACTTCCACTTCTCTTCTGTTCTATTTGCTTAGAACCCATGATGGTAGAGTGAATTCTCTTGAGGACATATTTAATTTTAGAATTTTAGAGCTCTAAGAGATTGGACCAGTAAGCTCATGTAAATTTCCTGTATGCTGCTGCTGCTGCTAAGTCACTTCAGTTGTGTCCAATTCTGTGCGACCCCATCGACGGCAGCCCACCAGGCTTCCCCTTCCCTGGGATTCTCCAGGCAAGAACACTGGATTGGGTTGCCATTTCCTTCTCCAATGCATGAAAGTGAAAAGTGAAAGTGAAGTCTGTCAGTCATGTCCAACTCTTAGTGACCCCATGGACTGCAGCCTACCAGGCTCCTCCATCCATGGGATTTTCCAGGCAAGAGTACTGGAGTGGGGTGTCATTGCCTTCTCCGAATTTCCTGTATGGCAAAACTTTATTCTTTAAACCAAACTTTTTTAAATTTTTTAAATTAAATTTTTAATTTGTTTTTTAAAGCAGGTGATTTTTTCATGACCATACTTCAAACTGAAGTGGAGGTTCAACAGCTATGTAATCAGTTTAGGACGTTAGCGAAGAAATTGTTTCTTTTGAATTTCTGGGATATTTAGTCTATTTACATTGATCTGTTAAACTAGAACCACTTTATTTGGTAACACATAGACATATCTGTGAGTGGCCAGTCTTTAATATCATGCCCTCCTTGAGCATGAAAACAGAAGATCAAAATTGCCTTTGATATTTGCTAACAAACTCTACAATTAGAATAAAGAAAATTCAATTACATGCAGTTAAACAACTCTGAACCTTGACATCAGAAATATGTTAGTGTGCTTGTTGTTATTCAGATTTAGATACCTTATGCTTGGGTTTGCCCGAGTTAATGCTATCTTTCTGGGTAATAACAATTAGGTTAAAGAACTGCTTCCCTTGTGGCTCAGTGATAAAGAATTTGCCTGCCAGTGCAGTTGATGCCAGTTCGATCCCTGGGTCAGGAAGATGCCCTGAAGAGGAGAATGGCAGCCCATATGTATTCTTCCCTGGGAAGGACAGAGGAGCCTGGCTGGCTATAGTCCATGGGGTCACAAAAGAGTTGGACACAATTTAGGGATTAAACAACAACAATGATCACAAATTGCTATTTGGACAACCTGTTTTATTTAGAAAGCATATTATTACAATTTCGGGCTTTGGTGTCAGGTAACCAGGGTTCAAATCCTGGTGTCATCATGTACCAGCTATATGACCTTGAGTAAATGGGTTAACTTCTGTGATAATTAATTCTCTCATTGATAAAATGAGGTAAAATAGTACTTATCTCAAAGGCTAGTTATAAAAATTAATGAGTTAATGTAAAGAAGTTAAAACAGTGCCTAGCACAGAGTAACAATTAGCTATCTTTTTAATTTATAAAATTATGTGCATGTCAAAATTTTGTAGGACATAGAAAGGCATTTCCAAAAAAAAACAAAAAAAAGATACCCTAATAGCTAGGGATGGTCACTCATTTTCCTAGTTTTTAGTCTCTGTGTTCATTTTAAAATATTGAAATTAAGTGTATGTATGCTTTTATTTAATTGCTTTTATCCTCTTTCTTATTAAATTTCATAGGTAGATGATAGGTAGAGATTTATATGGACAGATATCTAATATTCTCTCATATGGATATAATAAAGTTGTTAATCAAATCCTATGAATTTGGATGCTTTATTAATGTCATTATAAATAATGCTACACTGAACATTTTTTTTGTACAAACTCTGTCCTATTTTTCCTATATATTTTGGGTAATTAAAAATAAATATTGCATTACTGTGTGGATAATGCCAATATAAACATCAATAGCCATTATATAATTTCAAATTTGAAAGCAGACAGAAACAGCAGAAATTGAACTCCTTGAGGTCTCCATTCAAATTTAGGGGGGCCAAGATATCTGTCACTTCTTCCTTATCTCTCCCTCAAAGCTCAACCCTCTGGATTTCCTGAAATTCAACAAATAAATTGTTGAAAATCTAGTTTAGAAACATGTGTACTTGTCAACAAATAGACACTTAATTAAAAGCTAATATGAGCAGTTCAATTTGATAACAAATAATGAAGAAAGTTGGAGAAGAAAACGGCAACCCATTCTAGTATTCTTGCCTGGATAATTCCATGGAGTCTGGAGGGCTATAGTCGATGGGGTTTCAAAGAGTCAGACTGAGCACACACTGAAGGAAGTAGACATCTCAATTGAAAAAGCAGTATTTACACTCATTTGAAAGCCCAGTTAGTGCCATCTATGAGTGTGAACTAAATGGATGTCTCTCAACCTATTTTTTGATGTGCAGTTTGTGTGTGTGTGTGTATACGTGTGTGTGTGTGTGTGTGTGTGCGCGCGTGCACACATGTGCTGCATAATGACTTCTGGTCTAAGATGGGTTCCACATTGTTCAATGTCATGAAACATCATGGATTGTAAAAAATTCTACCAACTCGACTTAGATTTAGAAATATTCATAACATTGTATCACAACTTGAAGATTGCAAACCTTTTCATTTAAGACTTCTTTCTAACTCTGAATGCAACCTGATTTCTCAAAAGGACTGACACTCATAGTTTTGAGAAGGCTGAAGACTAAGCATTTCAGGCCAATAAATGAATATTAATTTAAAAGAAAACATACAGAATGTTCATAAATGCATCCTTAGCAGTCATTTTAGTTATGACTCAGTTTCTGTTAAACGTGTTTAGTATTTTAAATGCAATAGATTTTTTTCCAATTTCAGATTGTACATATTTTATCTATAAAATAATGCAATTTTTAAAAATGTATTTTTTGTAAAGAAAAATATTAAGAATAAAAATCTTTTTCAATTATGATTTCCTCATAAGTGCCCAATAGAGGGATTGCTGGGTCGTATGGTAGTTTTATTCCTAGTTTTTTAAGGAATCTCTGTACTGATCTCTATAGTGGTTGTATCAATTTGCATTCCCACCAACAGCGTAACAGAGTTCCCTTTCCTCCACACTCTCTCCACATTTATTATTTGTAGACTTTTTGATGATGGTCATTCTATCTGATGTGAGATGATGCCTCATTGTAGTTTTGATTTGCATTTCTCTGATAATGAGTGATGTTGAGCATCTTTTCATGTGTTGATTAGCTATCTTCTTTGGAGAAATGTATCTTTAATTCTTCTGCCCACTCTTTGATTGAGTTTGTTTTTCTGGTATTAAGTTGTATGAGCTGCTTGTATATTTTGGGGATTAATTCTTTGTCATTTGTTTTGTTTCCTATTATTTTCTCCCATTTTAAGGGTTGTCTTTTCACCTTGCTTATAGTTTCCTTCATTGTGCAAAAGCTTTTAAATTTAATTAGGTCTAATTTGTTTCTTTTTGCTTTTATTCCCATTACTCTAGGAGGTGGGTTAGAGAGGATCTTGCTGTGACGCATGTACCCCAATGTTCACTGCAGCACTATTTACAGTAGCTAGGACACAGAAGTAACCTAGAAGTCCATTGACAGATGAATGGATAAGGAAGTTGTGGTACATATACACAATGGAATATTACTCAACTATAAAGAGGAATGTGTGAGTCACTTCTAATGGGATGGATGGACCCAGAGCCTATTACACAGAATGAAGGAAGCCAGAAAGACAAATATTGTATGTTAACACACATATATGAAATCTAGAAAGATAGTACCCATGATCCTACACGCAGGGCAGTAAATGACACACAGACATAAAGAACAGACTTCTGGACACAGTGGGAGAAGTAGAGAGTGGGACGATTTGAGAGAATAACATTGAAATACATGTATTACCATAAGTAAAACAGATAGCCAGTGGGAGTTTGATGTATGACACAGGGAATCCAAAGTTGGTGCTCTGTGACAACCTAGAGGAATGGGGTGGGGAAGAAGGTGGGAGGGAGGTTCAAGAGGAAGAGGGCACACATATACCTATGGCTGATTCTTGTTGATGTATGGCAAAAAAAATCACAATATTATAAAACAATTATCTTCCAAAAAAAGAATAAAAATCTCAAATAACATCTTTTGAGAGACAAACTAGAAGATAAAATACAGTAGTAGACAGAAAAAGCAAAATAGAGTGCTTGATGGATTATTCCATTTATCAAGCTTAGGTCAAATACATTTTGAAACCACAATGTGCTTTTGTTATCATTTTAATAAACCACGTATTACTTGACAATCTTTGAATATCAAGACGTATGCCATGTATGTGTGCTTAACTGCTCAGTCATGTCCAGTCTTATGATTCCTTTGACTGTAGCCTGCCAGGTTCCTCTGTCCATGGGATTCTCCAGACAAGAATACTGGAGTGGGTTGCCATTTCCTTCTCCAGGGGACCTTCTCAACCCAGGGATCAAACCCAAGTCTCCTGAATTGGCATGCAGATACTGAGCGGCCTATCAAGCCCCTAAGAAATGCCCTGGGAAGGAAAGTTTTACAAATGGATCTAAAAAACCAAGCACTTTTCAAACACTGTTTAAAAGGGTTTTTTTTCTTAACTTTTGAAAGTTTATTGTTCAGTTTTGTAAAGCAATGAGAGACAAGATGTAGATACTTTCCTATTTTATTTTGAAGGTTATGATTGATTATTATGACCTAAAAATTACCCAAAATATCTCTAATATTTCTCTTATCTCAGCTTCTAACGTTCTATTCCTTAGAAGGTGACAAAAGTTAAACATTTGGTCATTCATTTATTCATGGTGTGATAAAACAAAAGCATATATATGCATTATAATCATATATAAATTTGTCTATAAACTTATCAACACTATGTAGAATCATGTGATATATTATTTTATAATTTGTTTTTCTTTACTTCTGCAATATATTAACTGTATATTATTTATAACTTTAATTTTTTGTTATTATTTTGTATATAAGTGAACAGGGACTTTGTTTTCACATCTTGTTATGATAACTGGTTAAAAAGAAAAATTTCAGTGAAATAATCTGGAGGATTCTTTGGAGGAAATTTGATATTAAAAGGGCAATAAAGGATCCTCTATGTTGAATGAACAATATTCTCTTAACTGTGTTCTGCAGAGGTAAGCAAAATTTGGCTAACAATTTGCTATCAAAGATTATGTGCTGGTGCTGCATGAATCCACAATTGATTATTTTGTTTGGCAGAAACCAGAGAGAAAAGATCGCATGATCATGAAGAATGTCTAGAAGCAACTACTTAAGACTGCAAAAAAAAAAAATTTTTGAGAAATCAATTTTCACAGAATTTGGACACAATCTGATAGAAAGATGGGTTGCCTCAGTTAGACCCCAGACAGCCGAAATACATTTCTCAGGCTGGCATCCAAATGATATGTGGCCCACAGTGTAGAAGAAATGGCCTGAAGGTAATGGTCCTTGTTCAAGTGGAAGCTGAGGCTCTTATCTCTTTCTCTTGATCTTCTTAGTTCTTCCTCTCACCTATTCCAAGGATCAAGATCCTTCTCTAATTGCGCTGTGATCTTGTGATCTACCATCATTTACAAAAAAAAATATGCCTCCTGCGACTGAACAAACCATCTTAACTTGTTGCCACTTTTTTCCTCCCAAAATGGTAACGTTGTTGTGTTTGTTGATGATTACTTATTACAATTCTCCTCCTTTCCTTTCTTTTACAGAGTCTCAAAGAACCACTCCATGAAAAACTGAGACATTCATTTGCTTTTTTTCTGGTAACCCGTGAGAAGATACAGGTCTTGGCAGAGATATAGAAGAAAAAAAAAAATTCCTTGACCCAAGGGGAAAAAAATGGAAGAGGGAAAGGGCAAAATGAGATGATTGAAGGGTAAATCTAAAGACAGAATAGACTTGATTCCAGGTGAAAAATCAGATTGACCTATAACACATTAGATGCCAGAGACATTCATGCTCTGTATGGAGTCTTAACATCAGAAGCCCACAGAAAAGAAATTTACATGAATGCGCTCCTTCCCTTGCACGTGACACACACAGAAATCTAGAAACCAATTTATGTCTTTGCCTCCTTCCCCCACCCTCTAAGTATGTATTTTAAACCAGGAAGAAGTCAGAGCCAGTTATTGTACACAAATCATCTCTTGGCTGAAGTTTTTGGTGGCAGCCAAGAGAGGAGAAGGGAAAAAAAAAAATTAGAAAAATTTCAATTTCAGGACCATTATTATTTTCATTAATCATAAGAGGCGCTGTCACCCCTGTCCTTATTCTTTAGAAGGAGATCTATTATACGGTCCATTTAGTCCAAGCCATATTACCTCATATGTTTTCCTGGCTGACCAAATAAGACTTAAGAGATAAAACAATTTACTGTTCATTATGATCCGTGTCACTGGAATCAATCTATTAACCTACATTAACTGGATATGTGACGATATCTCACATACACGCTTCCTCAGTTTCAAGAAAAGGCAAGAAAATGGGGAGGGGGCCAGTGAGAGTGAGAGAAAAGGAGAGGAAAGGAAACCAGAGCCCATAAAGTGCAGCAGACGTATAATTTGCCAAGCGAATACAACTTCATTTTCCAGTGCCCACTGCTGTGCCCTCCACATCTTCACACAGCCCCTGACCTGTAAAGAAGTCTAACAAATTGGCTTCTATTGTGGAGCCAAAAGGTGCCATCAAAGAAGGGACGGTTCGCTGGTCCTAAAGTATGATGGGAAATCTCAGGCTGGAATAAAGAGCCGCGGTTTTATGAAGTTAACCCATTGAGGTTAAAGGCAAGCAGGAAGCCCCAGCCTATAGGGCAGTAACACCGGGAGGAGAGAATCCCTCCAGCCGTCTCATTCAAACACAGGAAAGGCAGCACCAGGTGAAATGATAGCCACACAAAGTTAAAATAAAAATCAGCATCATTTCTCTATTTTAAGCAATAAAAATTCCCCTGCTGGGCCTCTGGACAGTCCCTCTCTTTCATTCTTTCTCTATCTCTGTCTTTATTTCTCTCTCACTTTCCGTGGATGAGGGACGATAAACATATCAAGAGAGAGAAATAAATCCGTGGGTGGTCTTGATGCATCCTCGCACAGAAATATGGCTTTAGAATAGACAGTACAGAAGTTAAGGTGCTAAATCCCCAGAAGGTGCACTAAGCCTCCCATTTATCCTGTGTTTGCAACTGCTTGTTAAGGGTTCATCCGGGTATTGGCTTGCATGGTGTAAATTTCTACCTAAGACTTTAAGGCCAAGGCCTTGTTTACCTGGCCTGTGGACAGATTCCTCCACGCCCAGATTATCCAAAAATCTGTATCATCCATGCCACCAAGGAGCTGAGCATTGTTACCTCACAGCTAACATAGTGGTGTCCAATGTGGGTGAGATCAACACCTGTTTCCATTGTGAGATGGAGAGAAAAAACAAAAACAAAAACTGCAGACTCTATTCTGTCCCATTCATCGGTGATTTGTCTCACTATTTGCCTAGGAAGGTGATAGAAGTACAAAGCTCTGTTCCTCATTCAACCTTTTCAGTCCCAAGAAGAAGGAGAAATATCTGTTCAATCACTACCTGTTCCATAGCTCAGGGTACAACTGAGAGTGGGGCTGTAGGTGAGGGATGAGAAGTGAGGATGACTTTCTAGGCAGCTGCAGCTGAGTCATTGCTTACCAATTTATCCTCTTCTCAAGAACAGGAAGTGGAAAGAAGTACGCATTAATGGTAGGCCATGTCACAATCAGAAACAGAGACATTACTCACACACATGAAGAATGCTGAAGAAGTCAGGGGTTGTATCATTAAGAGTGTTCTCATGACGTCATTATACTGTTCATGGGTTTCCATGGGTGCATGCCGGGGCCAAGTCACGGAAGTCACATTCCTTTTGATCCATATCCACATAACTGTTTTTATAAAGATGATGAGGTGTGTCTTCTGTTTGAAGATACCCAGTCCACCCATTCTGCCTTGCTCTAGAGATTCAGTTCAGGTCAATCACACAGTCGTGTCCAACTCTTTGCGACCCCATGGACTGCAGCACGCCAGGCTTCCCGGTCCATCACTAACTCCCGGAACATACTCAAAATCTTGTCCATCGAGTCTGTGATGCCATCCAACCATCTCATCCTCTGGTGTCCCCTTCTCCTCCTACCTTTAATCTTTCCCAGCATCAGGGTCTTTTCCAATGAGTCAGTTCTTCACATCAGGTAGCCAAAGTATTGCAGTTTCAGCTTCAGCACTGGTCCTTGCAAATATTCAGGACTGATTTCCTAAATATCAGGTTTAACCTCCTTGCAGTCCAAGGGACTCTAAAGAGTCTTCTCCAACACCACAGTTCAAAAGCGTCAATTCTTTGGTGCTCAGCTTTCTTTAGAGTCCAGCTCTCACATCCATACATGACTACTGGAAAATCATAGCTTTGTTGGCAAAGTAATGTTTTTGCTTTTTAATATGCTGCTTAAGCTGGTCATATCTGTACTTTCAAGGAGCAAGCATCTTTTAATTTCACAGCTGCAGTCACCATCTGCAGTGATTTTGGAGCCTAAAAAAATAGTCCTCACTGTTTCCATTGTTTGTGACGGGACCGGACGCCATGATCTTAGTTTTCTGAATGTTGACTTTTAAGCCAACTTTTTCTCTCTCCTCTTTTACTTTCATCAAGAGAGCTCTAGTTCTTCTTTGCTTTCTGCCATAAGGGTGGTATCATCTGCATATCTGAGGTTATTGATATTTCTCCTAGAAATCTTGATTCCAGCTTGTGCTTCATCCAGCCCAGCATTTCCCATGAAGTACTCTGCATATAATTTAAATAAGCAGGTGACAATAAACAGCCTTGATGTACTCCTTTCCTTATTTGGAACCAGTCTGTTGTTCCATGTCCAGTTTTAACTGTTGCTTCTTGACCTTAATACAGATTTCTCAGGAGGCAGGTCAGGTGGTCTGGTATGCCCATCACTTTAAGAATTTTCCACAGTTTGTTGTGATCCACACAGTCAAAGGCTTTGGCATAGTCAATAAAGCAGAAGTAGATGTTTTTCTGGAATTCTCTTGCTTTTTCAATGATCCAGTGGATGTTGGCAATTTGATCTCTGGTTCCTCTGCCTGTTCTAAATCCAGCTTGAATATCTGGAAGTTCACGGTTTATCTATTGTTGAAGCCTGGCTTGGAGAATTTTGAGCATTATTTTGCTAGCATGTGAGATGAGTGCAATTGTGTGGTAGTTTGAACATGCTTTGACATTGCCTTTCTTTGGGGTTGGAATGAAAACTGACCTTTTCCAGTCCTGTGGCCACGGTTGAGTTTTCCAAATCTTCTGGCATATTGAGTGTAGCACTATCACAGCATCATCTTTTAGGATTTGAAATAGCTCAACTGGAATTCTATCACCTCATTAGCTTTGTTCTTAATGACGCTTCCTGAGACCCACTTGACTTCACACTCCAGGATGTCTGTCTCTAGATGAGTGATTACACCATCGTGGTAATATGGATCATGAAGATCTTTTTTGTATAGTTCTTCTGTGTATTCTTTCCACCTCTTCTTAATATCCTGTGCTTGTGTTAGGTTCATACCATTTCTGTCCTTTATTGTGCCCATTTTGCATGAAATGTTCCCTTGGTATCTCTAATTATTTTGAACAGATCTCTAGTCTTTCCCATTGTATTGCTTTCCTCTATTTCTTTGCATTGATTACTGATGAAGGCTCTCTTATCTCTCCTTGCTATTCTTTGGAACTCTGCATTCAAATGGGTATATCTTTCCTTTTCCCCTTTGCCTTTAGCTTCTCTTCTCTCCGCAGCTATTTGTATGGCTTCCTCAGATAACTATTTTGCTTTTTTTGCATGTCTTTTTCTTGGGAATGGACTTGATCACTGCCTCCTGAACCATGTTACAAACCTCTGTCCATAGTTCTTCAGGCACTCTGTCTATCAGATCTAAACCCTTGAATCTATTTGTCATTTCCATTGTATAATCATAGGGATTTTATTTAGGTCATACAGGGATGGTCTAGTGGTTTTCCTTACTTTCTTCAATTTAAGTCTGAATTTTGCAATAAAATGTTCATGATCTGAGCCACAGTCAGCTCCCAGTCTTGATTTTGATGAGTATGTAGAGCTTCTCCATCTTTGGCTGCAAAGAATATGATCAATTTGATTTTAGTACTGACCATCTGGTGATGTCCATGTGTAGAGTCTTCTTTTGTGTTCTTGGAAGAGGATGTTTGCTATGACCAGTGCATTCTCTTGACAAAACTTTGTTAGCCCTGCTTCATTTTGTACTCCAAGGCCAAACTTGCCTGTTATTCCAGGTATCTCTTGACTTCCTACTTTTGCATTCCAGTTCCCTGTGATATAAAGGACATCTTTTGGGGGTGTTATTTCCAGAAGGTCTTGTAGGTCTTCATAGAACCATTCAACTTCAGCTTCTTCAGCATTACTGGTTGGGGCATAGACTTGGATTACTGTGATATTCAATGGTTTGCCTTTGAAACGAACAGAGATCATTCTGTCATTTTTGAGATTGTACCCAAGTATTGCATTTCAGACTCTGTTGTTGACTATGAGGGCTACTCCATTTTTTTTTAAGGGATTCTTGCCTACGGTAGTAGATATACTGGTCATCTGAATTAAATTCACCCATTCTAGTCCATTTCAGTTCACTGATTCCTAAAATGTTGATGTTCACTCTCTTGGCATCTCCTATTTGACCACATCTAACCAGTCCATCCTATAGGAGATCAGTCCTAGGTTTTCATTGGAAAGACTGATGTTGAAGCTGAAACTTCAATTCTTTGGCCACCTGATGCAAAGAGCTGACTCATTTGAAAAGAGCTGGGAAAGATTGAGGGCAGGAGGAGAAGGGGACGACAGAGGATGAGATGGTTGGATGGCATCACTGACTCAGTGGACATGGGTTTAAGTAGACTCCGGCAGGTGGTGATGGACAGGGAGGCCTAGTGTGCTGCGGTTCGTGGGGTCGCAAATAGTCAGACACGACTGAGCGACTGAACTGAACTGAACTGAATTTGCCTTGATTCATGGACTTAACGTTCCAGGTTCCTATGCAATATTGCTTTTTACTGCATTGGGCTTTATTTCCATCACCAGTCATATCCACAACACGGTGTTGCTTTTGTTTTGGTTACATCTCTTTATTCTTCCTGGAGTTATTTCTCCACTGATCTCCAGTAGCATATTGATCACCAATTGACCTGGGGAGTTCATCTTTCAGTGTCCTATCTTTTTGCCTTTTTATACTTTCCATGGGATTCTCAAGTCAAGAATACCGAAGTGGTTTTTGCCATTGCCTTCTCCAGTGGACCACATTTTGTCAGAACTCTCCACCATGACTTGTTCATCTTGAGTGGCCCTACACAGCATGACTCATAGTTTCATTGAGTTAGACAAGGTTGTGGTCCATGTGCTCAGTTTGATTAGTATTTGACTGTGGTTTTCATGTGTCTGCCCTCTGACAGATAAGGATAAGAGGTTTATGGAAGATTCCTGATGGGATAGACTGACTGTGGGAGAAACTGAGTCTTATTGTGATGAGCAGGGCCATGCTCAATAAATCTTTAATTCACTTTGCTATTGATGGGCAGGGCTATGTTCCCTCCCTGTTGTTTGCCCTGAGACCAAACTATGATGGAGGTAATGAAGATAATGGTGACCTCCTTCAAAAGGTCTGTGCACACATTGCCACAGTCAGTGGCCCCAACCCTGCAGCAGTCCACCGTAACCCACCCCTCTGCTGGAAACTCCTCGACTTTCATGGGCAAGTCCGGGTCAGTCTCTTGTGGGATCACTGCTCCTTTCTGCTGGATCCTGGTGAACACAAGGTTTTGTTTTTGCCCTCCAAGAGTCTGTTTCCCAGGCCTGTGTATATTCCGGTGGCTCCATGGTGGGTTTGATGGCAACTTCCTCCAAGAGGGCTTATGTCACACCCAGGTCTGCTGCACCCAGAGTCCCTGCCCCTGCAGCAGGCCATTGCTGACCTGTACCTCCACAGGAGATGCTCAAACACTCAAAGGCAGGTCTGGCTCAGTCCTTGTGAGGATTCCTGGTGTGCACAAGGTTTTGTTTGTGCCCTCTGAGCTTCTCTGGTGATTATGGGGTTTGATGCTAAATGTGATTTCGCCCCTTCTACCATCTTGCTGGGGCTTCTCCTTTGCCCTTGGGCATGGGGTATCTTTTTTTTGGTGGGATCCAACGTTCTCCTGGTGATGGTTGTTCAGCAGTGAGTTGTAATTTTGGAGTTCTCTCAGAAGAAGATGAGCACATGTCTTTCTCCTGTGCCATCTTGTAGATTACTTGTATGAAATGTCCAAAATTTCATAATCCATGGAGATGAAATACTCCAAACTGATGGAGACAGAAAGCATATAAGTGTTTTCTAAGGACTTCTCTTCAGCTTCCAAAAGAAAGTGAGCCAGGGAAGCCCTAGTCCCCTCTCCCACTACTTTTGACTTACGTGAGATGCCAATTGATGATTTTGAGTAGAAGAATGATATGATCAACTTCCTGGCTAAGGAACCATTCATTCAGGAGAGCTTCCAATTGAGGAATTAAAAAACCACTCTATCAAAAGCATCACAGGGTAATACAATGGAAGCAGGAGGGATAACCTTCCTTTAGGCTCATCAAAATCTTATCTCATGAAAATTGCATAACTTTTCTCAGCTCTATGTTCTCCCTCTGTAAACTGAGGAGCAGAGCCAGACAAAAGATTTCAAACAGAGCTTAGTAGACCATTCCAAGCGGGAAGGGGGAGGGTCTCACAGGCCGTCCTTGTTCCAACTTGAGAAGCACCATTTGCTTCTGCTTCAGCTATTGGACTACTATTTATTAGGGTTTTATTTGAAGCTATATATATATATATATATATATATATATTTGCCATTAAAATACATTGAAAAAATCCACTAGGCTAGATGAACTCTAAATTCCTTTCAGCTTGAAAAATGTATGAGTCTATTACCAAACACCCCAGAAATGGGCACATTGAATAGAAGAGAAAATGCGTATCAAATTGGGGTGGTGTGGAAATTGACTTATGCTTATAAGTAGAAGCAATAAAATTTCTCTTGGGAATCCCCAGGATATCTTACCCCTGGACACCATCCCTCTGTGTATTTTTGTTTACCTCTCATTGTGAAGAAGGGGAAAAAAAATGGAGGTGGGAAATGTTGGCAAGTGGAAGGGAAAAGATAAAATTCTAGTGTAATCAAGACCAAAGCAATTTTTGGAAGCTGAAGAAAGTGTACTCTGGGAGCGTTCAAGGAGTTTCTGTCTTTTAGGTGTAGCCTGGAATTTTCCTTTAAAACAGACCTTCTCTTTGTAATGGGAGGGGTTACTTTGTTGAGAACTTTCAATTAATGGTTTTTTTTTTTCTCTTGGGGAAGCTTCAGTGCTTCAAAACTAGTCAGTAAGAGAGTCGAAGGGTTTGATAAAGCTCTCTCCCAGCAGAAGCCCAAATGGGATCACCACCTGCAGTAATAGTTGTGATTTCTGAGGTGTGGAGTTTCCCATATCCTCAGGATTTTGGAAAAATGCTCAAAAGGAAAAAAAAAAAATTCTACTTAAGTCTCAAAGGTGATGTGGGAAATAGTGTTTATGCCTTCTCAGAGGCCAGAGATGAGACCAGCTGTACCCAAGGAACTCTGGGCAAAGAGCCATCAGTAGAGCATAAGCTGAAAGAAAGAAACAGCCGGCATGTTCAGGGCTGCATCCTCAGCCCTAGCAGGTCCCGGAGAACAGACACTGCCTGCCTGCTCTCCCCACACTGGCAAGTGGTGGAAAGAGGAATGGAGGGGAATGAACAGGTTTCAAGACACAGTGAGGCAGTCAGTCACAGGGGAGCCTACAGACAGAGCTGGGAACACATGGAAGGGAGTTAACATCCAGCTATTATGTCGGTAGGTTGTACAACACAATATTGGGCACAAAACACAGGCAATCTTAATCTGTAGTCATCATCTGATGAGGCCAATGATGCATCTGTTGCAGGAGACTGAGGATAGATTCAATCCTGGATGCAGAGCTACAGAAACACCCAGTCAACAGAACTCCAAATGCATAATGTCATTCATTACTCTTGGATCCTAGCTTTACATGGTATGGTCTAGCCTTAGAGAGAGGGAGAAAACTCCAGAAGTGATATCTTACTAGCATATCTCCCTCATTGTTGACATGTTCCTTGAGTTCCATCAATGGTTCTCTGCATTAGAGTCCACCCAATTCCTCAAGTGAAGTCTTTTGATGGAGAAAAACTCTTTCTCTTGTTTGTTTCCCCTGTTCTTGTTCCTTGTCCCTTCATCTCACCAAAACCCTTCCTAGACTCAGACATAACAATTAGACAATAATTTGACAATTAGAGTAAGAAACACAGAGGAATCATTTAATGTCTTAGCCTGGAACATAATAATTGGTTAGCATATGAGAATTGTTGTTGCTGCCATTATTGTTGTTGTTATTATTAAAATATTAATATCTGCCTCCCTCTAGTCCAAAGTCTAGTTCAGCACTGTCCAGCAGAAATTTCAGAAAATGATGGAAATATTCTATATTCATGCTGTTGTTTATGTGGCCACTAGCCTCCTGTGGCTATCAAATACTTAAAATGTGGCTAGTTCAAATGAGAAATGCAATGTTTTATTTGGTTTGACTTACATGAATTTAAATTAAAACAACCACAGAACAGTACAGGTGTATACCCATCCATCTTTCAGGGGTGAGGCTTAGGACATCCTTATTCTTTAAACCTGTAGTTATAGAACTTATATCAGCACAATCTGGAAAACTTGTTTAAATACAGACTTTGGGGCTACCCTGGTGACTCAGATGGTAAAGAATCTGCTTGCAATGTGGGAGACCCAGGTTTGATCCCTGGGTCAGGAAGATCCCCTGGAGATGGCAAAGGCAGACCACTCCATTATTCCTGCCTGGAGAATCCACGGACAGAGAATCTTGGTGGGCTACAGTCCATGAGGTTGCAAAGAGTTGGACATGACTGAGCAGCTAATACTTTTGGGGCTCTAATCCTGGAGTTTCTGAATTATAATTTCTAAGATATAGCCTGAGAATTTTTATTTTCACAAGTAACACTGGGGTTGCTGTTACAGAGACCAGACTTTGAGAACCACTGCTTTCGGGCCATCCATGCGTCTCCATTCCAGATGCACGTGGGAACCAGATGGGGGTGGGGGGACTGGTGTCCAGGCTCTGGCCCAGAAACACAGAACCAGAACTTTTTAAACTCCAGGTCATTTCTTTTTCTAGAATAAATAAATTAATCCTCAAATCACTTACATCTTATATAACTAATAAAATTCTGAAATCAGGAGACATGTGGAATCAGGTCAGGGCTTCTCAAACTGTCCTGTACTTCTGAATCACCTGGTGCTCGTGCTTCATCACTCAGTTGTGTCTGACTCTTTGGGACCCCATGGACTGTAGCCCACCAGGCTCCTCTGTCAGTGGAATTTTTCCAGGCAAGAATACTGGAGTGGGTTGTCATTTCCTTCTCCAGGGAATCACCTGGTAGTCATGAGAAAAAGCAGAGACTAATTTCCTAGGTCTCGGATGAAGCCCAAGCATCAGCATTTTTAACAAGCTCCTGATCACGTTGATGCTGCAGGATCCAAGGCCCACAGTTTGAGTAACAAGGGATTAGGTGATTCCCGAGGGAATCTTTAAATGCTGCCATTTCAAGAGCCAGGTAGGATATCTGAATCTTGGCATGCCCACCCAAGTCTAGCGCTGCTGGGGAAAAACTGAAAAAGCAGCAAACAGAGTGATGACAAGAACTGCGAGTCCAGGGAAGGAGGAGAGAAAAGTGGTTCATTCCAGGCAGCTGGGTCCTGGCTGTGAGGCTGCCAACTGTGAATGATGCTGGCGAGCTCCTTCCTCCAAACAGGAGGGGGGCAGACAGAATGACACTATCGCTCTCAATATCCCATTAGGCTCCATGTAGAGTTCAAAGTCTGTAAAACATCTCCACGGGTTTCCAGCCACAGGAGAAGAAAGCTGGGGACCAGACCACCCTATGGTTTAAACAGGGCAGTTCCAGGCTCAGAACTGTCAAGCTGTCCAGCGTTCAGATCCTTTAAATGAAGAAAGAAAACCAAACACTGAAGGCTCTATTACATGATTGGATAATAACCAAGGGGCAGTACAGTACTTGTAATGTCAAATAAAAAGAACACTTAATGTTTCTTTTTCTCATTTCAGGTCAAAGGTGAGTTACAATTGAGGCTTCAGACTTAAGCTGTTAGATAGTGAGGTAGAGAGGAAAGAAAAAGAATGTGCAGATTCACCAAGGAGTCCAGGAAAGCCTTTACATCAACCTTTAGTGTTTTTTCAGGGGAAGGGATGAACATAAGAATAACTCAAATTTTTTCTTTGCAAATCTGAATTTTCTTTGTAATGTACTTGCTATGGTATCCTAAAATCATATCATCAAAAAAAAAAAGTGTTTTATTTCCATACAATTTTAGTCCATTGCCATGAATGAAAATATATTTAATAATGATGATTGCCTGGTGGTCTCTATAACTTTTCTTTCTTTCTAACCAAAGAGGAAGATGAAAACATGTAAAACCATCCCCAGAAAAGTACTTCTTTTGAATTTTAAGTAGATGATGGACTAGGCTGGACTAGGAGTCATTATAAACAGGTATTCAGCAGTGGAAATTCTTTTAATTCTCTTCTTTCTGTTTCTGTCTTTGTTCCTCTCTCTCTCACACATACACACACACTGTTACTTACAGAGTTGATATTGTAATGATCCAGGAGACCAAATAGAGGGGGGCAAGTGCAGAAATGCAAAGAGTGTTTTAAAGACTGGACTTGACTTGTAGAGCAACTGTTTTTCCATGAGCTTGGATTTTCAGATGAGAACTTCTCTCTCTTTAGTCTCCAGTAAAAGTGATTCTATTTGTTCTTTTTCAGGGACCCCACCCCCAAGGGTCCTGTCCTAGAAAATGAATAATGATGCTTTATTTTTCATAGTACCTTTTCCCAAGAAGTTCATAATGCTTGAGAAAACTGATCTCATAAATCTTTAAGACACTCTTGAGAGGTAGAAAGCAATAGTCTCACCCCCATTATACAGGTGAGGAAACTGAGGTGTACTGAGTGAACTTCTAATGACAGAGCTTGAAAAAAGCTGATTTTTTTCAAAATCAGTCCCCCTGAGTGCACGCATGCCTTCCTTGCTAATGTGTCATATGTTCCAGTATCTACAGACATGAAATACTCAATTCAGGAGCTCCAGAAAATGCCTCCACTTTTTAATGTGCCTTATACTAATCACAACTGAAGAATGTCCACGGTGGAGATGCAGATTGCACTAAATAATTGCATATGAATGTGTATTAGGTGTTAGGTAAAGACGACCAGGACACCGAAAGAGCGTCTAACAGGCTTCTTAATGGCGAAGCGCTCCCGGGCAGGGTTCCCGGACCCGAACGAGGCAGGTCGAGGAAGTCCGCACCCGGACTATGTTGGGGGTGGTTTTTATACGTTTGTTGCAAGGGATGGTCAGGCTAGATGGACGGGGTTTCAGATAGGTTGCTAGGCAGAGGCGTCGCATGCTGATAGGTCCTTCTATGTGGCTGGAATGGGGCGGCTTTAGCTGGCGAAGTGTGCTGTCACTGGTCCCCGGGATCTGGGAGGCTCCTTCAAGGGACGTCCCCCGCCATTGGGAGGGAGAGGAGGGGCGGCCCATCATGGCCCCCGGAGTCCGGCCTTACATGAGGCATGCTGGTGCCATGTGTACATTGGGTATTGTTTTGGATCATGGAGCTTACCTGGACACGGTTTTAATGCATTTCAAAAGACAAGGACCTGCTCAAACCTGTTGGCTTCAGGAGTGAACCATGTAGTGATGGAACTGAGACCTCAGTGATTGATCAGTGGTCTCTAGTCTTGCATCTGTCACCCTGATCTTCAATTCCAACTCCTGCAGGATTCAAATGCATCCTGGAAACAGGTGAAAGCCTTGCTGAGAAGTAGGAGCTCCTAGCAAGAGTACCATGGGCATGTTCCCCAATATTATTACCCTTCTTTCTTTGATGCCAGCCTTTTAGATAGTAGAGAACTTAATTCTTGGACTTCTGATTTAAAGCATGGTGCTTGTATTGAACTTGAAAATCAGTGATTAACTTGTGTCTTTCAGCATCTTAAAACAATATAATTCATAAACAATCCTTACTGTTGGAGGGAAGAAGAATCATGCTCCTGGTGACTAACGCCTCAGGAGAAAAGTAGTTTAGAATGCCCTAGGGTAGAGACATCACAGATCATTAGGAAGAACTTGAAGGACACCAGATAAAAGGAAGTGAATTGAAATGGCATTTATTTTCTCAGATCTTTGAGCATTTATTTAAAGAGTCGTCTTTTCTCCCACATCCACTACTAACACAGTGAGAAGGTATCTACCCAATCAGTCCATGAAATATTATTTATTCCTTCAGCCATATTTTTTGCATTTTTTTTCTTTTACCAAATGAATATTATCTAATCAGTATCAATCTTTCTTTGACATAGTTTGTTGTTGTTGTTCAGTTGCTAAGTCATGTCTGACTCTTGTGACCCCATAGACTGCAACATGCCAGGTTTCCCTGTCCTTTACCATTTCCAGGAGATTGCTCAAACTCATGTCCATTGACTCATTGATGCCATCAAACCATTTCATCCTCTGTCACCACCTTCTCCTCTTGCTTTCAGTCTTTCTCATCATCAGAGTCTTTTCTAATAAGTCAGCTCTGTGCATCAGGTGGCCAAAGTAGTGGAGCCTCAGCTTTAGCATCAGTCCTTCCAATGAATATTTAAGGTTGATTTCCTTTAGGATTGATTGGTTTGATCTCACCATTCTCCAAGGGACTCTCAAGAGTCTTCTCCAGCACCACAATAAAAAGCATCAATTCTTTGGTGCTCAGCCTTTATGATCCATCTCTCACATCTGTACAAGACTACTGGGAAAACCATAGCTTTGACTACATGGACCTTTGTTGGCAAAGTAATGTCTCTGCTTTTTAATACACTGTCTAGGTTTGTCATAGTTTTTTTTTCCAGTGAGCAAGTGTCTTTTAATTCCATGGCTGCAGTCACCATCCCCCATGGTTTTGGAGCCCAAGAAAATAAAGTTTATTAGGGGAAAAAAAAAATCTCTGTTGTATATGAAAAGGGAAACTTACCTTTCCCTTTCCTTCTCAATTTGGAGATCCCTGACCTCAGCATGAGCACTTCTATCTCAGCAACTCACCACTTCATAAGAAAACCCACTCCACTTTAGCTGCTAGAAAATTCCATTTTCTTTGGAGCCCAAACCTTCTTTGTCATTTCAACTCATTTTTCCCAGTGTATTTCTTCTGGATCAATCATCTCTTCTCTCTTTGAAAGCAGTGATGATGTTCTCCACACAACCCAACTCTTTTTCAAATGTTTCAACTGCTATGCTTTTATTACTTTTTGTCAAGTCAATTCTATGGTATGTTAAGCATTAATATAAGGAAAATAAAGGGCAGCCCTTTTTAATTAAATATAGAGTTAATTCACCAACTCAAGACTCACGCAATATTCTTCAGGAAAATCACAGAGGAGTAGCATGGCTATTGGAAAAGGACATCTACGCGCTTAATAAGCAAAGGAAGATGAAAGAAATATTTCCAGTAGGGTGGGGGCTATAAATAGCTCAGGCTTAAAAGGGCATGGAGTAACTGAGACTCAATTTAAACAACACTGGAGAATAAAACAATTGGGAGAAAAAAGAAAATTATGTCTTACAACAATTACCCTGGCTACGAAGCAAAATTAGCATAGTCCTTTCTAATTTAAATGTGTTGAAAGTGACTGAGCAGGACAGCAGAAAATTATAAGGTTTACGGCACAGGCTTTCATTAAAATGATGGCAATCGGAATATTGTAGCTTTCTTCTGCTGACAGTGATGATTATTAAGTCACCTATAAATATTAACTTCTAATGCTAGTTGAGATTTTACTTTGCTGGCAAGTTCAGGTGGGTTTTGTGTATTTTGCTTTCCAGTTCAGTTCAGTCATTCAGTCGTGTCTGACTCTTTGCGACCCCATGAATCGCAGTACACCAGGCCTCCCTGTCCATCGCCAACTCCTGGAGTTCACTCAGACTCACGTCCATTGAGTCGATGATGCCATCCAGCCATTTCATCCTCTGTCATCCCCTTCTCCTCCTGCCTCCAATCCCTCCCAGCATCAGGGTCTTTTCCAATGAGTCAACTCTTCACATGAGGTGGCCAAAGTATTGGAGCTTCAGCTTTAGCATCATTCCTTCCAATAAACACCCAGTCCTTTAGAATAGACTGGTTGGATCTCCTTGCAGTCCAAGGGACTCTCAAGAGTCTTCTCCAACACCACAGTTCAAAAGCATCAATTCTTTGGCCCTCAGCTTTCTTCACAGTCCAACTTTCACATCCATACATGACCACTGGAAAAACCATAGCTTTGACTAGGCGGACCTTTGCTGGCAAAGTAATGTCTCTGCATTTTATATGCTATCTAGGTTGGTCATAACTTTCCTTCCAAGGAGTAAAGTGAAGTGAAGTGAAGTCGCTCAGTCATGTCCGACTCTTTGCTACCCATGGACTGTGGCCTACCAGGCTCCTCCACCCATGGAATTTTCCAGGCAAAAGCACTGAAGTGGGTTGCCATTTCCTTCTCCAGGGGATCTTCCTGACCCAGGGATCGAACCCAGGTCTCCCGCATTCCAGGCAGATTCTTTAACCTCTGAGCCACCAGGGAAGCCAGTGTCTTTTAATTTCATGGCTGCAATCACCATCTGCTGTGATTCTGGAGCCCAGAAAAATAAAGTCTGACACTGTTTCCACTATTTCCCCATCTATTTGCCATGAACTGATGGGACCAGATGCCACGATCTTCATTTTCTGAATGTTGAGCTTAAGCCAACTTTTTCACTCTCCTCTTTCACTTTCATCAGGAGGCTCTTTAGTTCCTCTTCACTTTCTGCCATAAGGGTGGTGTCATCTGCTTATCTGAGGTTATTGATATTTCTCCCGGCAATCTTGATTTCAGCTTGTGTTTCTTCCAGTCCAGCGTTTCTCATGATGTACTCTGCATAGAAGCTAAATAAGCAGGGTGACAGTATACAGCCTTGACGTACTCCTTTTCCTATTTGGAACCAGTGTGTTGTTCCATGTCCAGTTCTGACTGTTGCTTCCTGACCTGCATTTATCACTTACAGGTTTACCTGTTTTTTAGTGCCCAACACTTGTTTCTTTCCTGGGTTCCACTCTTTCCAGCTTTCCCTCCTTCCATCCCTCTTTCCTTTCTTTGTTTTAACTGTTGGATCCAAGAGGAAAATGAGGAAGTCTTAGAAATGGAGACTCTTAAAAAGACTTGTTTCAACTTTGTCCACTTTCTCACATCAAGGCTTTTATTCCAGAAAGGGTCTTAATTTCCAATTTAACTATACTTTTATTTTCAAACAGAAGTCCACTGAGCTACATAACCATCTTTAGTTCACTCTGTAACACAGTTTTCTTAATTGTTGTGTCTATTACATTGCCCCATTCAGTTACTTACCACTTTCTCAAGTTTCTTCATATTCTACTTTTATGTAGAGGAATTCATCAGACCAATACTTTGTACATTCCCCACTCCTGCTGCTGCTGCTGCTGCTAAGTCACTTCAGTCGTGTCTGACTCTGTGCGACCCCATAGATGGCAACCCACCAGATTCTGCCTTCCCTGGGATTCTCCAGGCAAGAACACTGGAGTGAGTTGCCATTTCCTTCTCCAATGCATTAAAGTGAAAAGTGAAAATGAAGTCGCTCAGTCCTGTCCAACTCTTCATGACCCCATGGACTGCAGCCTACCAGGCTCCGCTGTCCATGGGATTTTCCAGGCAAGAGTACTAGAGTGGGTTGCCATTGCCTTCTCCACCCACTCTTTCATCTGATCAAATAGAATATGCACCTTTATTTAATTATCAACAGTTAGCTAGTTGTTAGATGTATGTCTCAGTTCAGTTCAGTTCAGTTCAGTCGCTCAGTCCTGTCCGAATCTTTGTGACCCCATGGACTGCAGCACGCCAGGCTTCCCTGTCCATCACCAAGTCTCAGAGTCTACTCAAATTCATGTCCATCGAGTCGGGGATGCCATCCAACCATCTCATGCTCTGTCATCCCCTTCTCCTTCCTTCAGTCTTTCCCAACATCAGGGTCTTTTCCAAGGAGGCAGTTGTTCACATCAGGTGGGCAAAGTATTGGAGCTTCAGCTTCAGCATCAGTCCTTCCAATGAATATTCAGGACTGATTTCCGTTAGGATGGACTGATTGGACCTCCTTGCAGTCCAAGGGACTCTCAAGAGTCTTCTCCAACACCACAGTTCAAAAGCATCAATTCTTCGGCACTCAGCTTTCTTTATAGTCCAACTCTCACATCCGTACATGACTATTGCAAAAACCATGACTTTGACAGATGGACCTTTGTTGGCAAAGTAATGTCTCTGCTTTTTAATATGCTGCCTAGGTTGGTCATAACTTTTCTTCCAAGGAGCAAGTGTCTTTAAATTTCATGGCTGCAGTCACCATCTGCAGTGATTTTGGATCCCCCAAAATAAAGTTTCTCACTGTTTCCGCTGTTTCCCCGTCATTTCCCATGAAGTGATGTGACCAGATGCTATGATCTTTGTTTTCTGAATGTTAAGATTTAAGCCAGCTTTTCACTCTCCTCTTTCACTTTCTTCGAGAGGCTCTTTAGTTTTTCTTCACTTTCTGCTGTTAAGTGTGGTGCCATCTGCATATCTGAGGTTATTGCTAGTTCTCCTGGCAATCATGATTCTAAGTAAGAAAGGCTAGGATATTTTTCAGAATAATTGTTACTGGCAATTTGATAATAACAAAGAAAAAAAGAGATTGCATTTTGTGTTCACAGCTAGTGATGTTTCCCATTCATTTATTCTTTTATATTCAGACATATTCTTCTCAAACATTTACTGTGTGCCAGACACTCTACTTAATGAGAGTCCCTTGGACAATGATGAGATTAAAGCAGTCAATCCTAAAGGAAATCAACCCTGAATATTCACTGAAAGTACTGATGTTGAAGCTGAAGTTCCAATACTTTAGCCACCTGATGCAGAGTCAACTCAATGGAAAGACCCTGATGTTGGGAAAGATTGAGGGCGGGAGCAGTAGGGAGCAACAGAGGATGAGATGGCTGGATGGCACTGTCGACTTAATGAACATGAGTTTGACCAAACTGCGGGACAGGGAAGGACAGAGAAGCTGGCATGCTTGAATCCATTGGATCACAGAGTTAGATCACTGAGCAACAGAACAAGACATGCTGCTAGACATTGGAAATAAGATCGAGTGAACTTTGCTGCCTGGGAACATATAATTTATAGGGATCAGCAAGTATTCATAATAAATTAAATAATTGACAAATAACATGCAAGTCCTAGAAAAGCTACAAAAACACACTAGATGCTCTGAACCTCTTAAAGGCAAAATGTGTTTTTCTGCTTCTTCAGCACATATAAGTTGTTTGCAGTGTTGTACGTGCTCAGTAAAACTTTGGGGACAGATGCACAGTCTGATCTGGATCAAACACTATGTAAAATCATATGAAGTTCTGAAATCAAAATAACAGTGTAGCTACACAAGTAAAAGTCAATTTCCATTCTATTTTAGTTTCATAGATTGTTACTTCAAGCTCAGGTTGCAAAATATACCATCTTCAGCAAAGACCTAAAGAAATCCTGTCCCCCTATTAAGTAAATTCACCTCCATCAGTATTTCCACTGAGAAGGTCAACTGTTCAGATATTTTATTTATTGAATTATTTCTGCAGAAAATTAATATGAATTTCACCCAATAACCTACAATTTGGGCAGCTCCAAAAACAAAACTAGACTCCATTGTTCCTATAGAATCTTGTTTTTATAACCTTTTTTTTGGCATGTATATCCTGATTCCTATGTAAATAAGTTCTCTCTGGTGGGTGTACAGTTTAAAGTTGCTTTAGAGAAATCTAGAAATCAGTGCATTTGGGAAGTAAACAAATTCATTTCAGCCGTATTAACCTTAAATATTACTCTTATTTGTGCAGCACTAAAGCTTACCCACACTCATACACAAACTCATCCAGAGACTCATAAATAAGAGACTGTCAAAAATATCTCCATTATTATCCAGTATCTTCCAGTCAGTTCAGAAAACAATAACAATTGAAATATGTCTGTACTAGAAGACACCTTCCTTTTATTGCCTTAAAAGATATTTTTCTGTGGCTTTATTTTGCTACAAGAGAGCGCTGGGCAATCTCAGAAATTTTCTATTTCTTTTGTGAAGCTAAACTAACCAGCACTCATACAGGGATTGTAGAAGTAAACCTCCAGTCTCAGATTTTGTTTTTCTAATTCTAATGAAACACTATTAAAAGTAAAGTCTTAAAGACTGTAACTTTCTTAACATCAGGGTTATTTTGTGATTTGATCTGTAGATGTTAAACTGGTCCCAAAGCTCATCTTCTCTCAATGAACAAGAACAGCCAAATATGTTTTAGCTCCAAATCACAATGTAACTTAAAGGTCCAGTCTTTCTGCTACTACCTAGAGTTAGAAATAAATTTGTCTTATAGGCATTAAAATTTATTCACGTTTGACCAATCTGAAAAGTCAATAACCTGAAGATATTTATAAAATTATATGTGCAGCTCATCAAAAATACATAATTAGTAGTCGGGCAAGTTTAGCAACTGAAAGCACAATTTTTAATAATGAAATGAAAAATAACTGGTTGAAGTTTGGTGTGAAAGTTATGTATACCTTTGAGGAGATAAAGCATTGACGTACATAAATATTCACATCCACTGAATCTAGAATGTTTCTGCCTGTACTACTCAGATAATCCAGGCAAAATCTAGTGGAATGTTTTACTGTTATATTATTCGCATTTTCTGACCGGCTTCCTGGCATTATGTAATCTGTGCTACTGGTGCCAATAGTGGAATAACCTGGAAAAGGGCAATCAGGCAACTTTGGACAGGTAATATTTGTATTTCTATCAACTCTTTCTGCATTTCCTAGTGCTTGCCATTGGAGACCATGGAGGTCAAATTTTAGTTGCAAATGCAGAACAGAAGTGGAAAGAGAAAGCCAATTCATGGGAGCAGGGTACAAGTGGGCCATATTAGCTGGAATGGTCATTTTTGAAGAAACACAATATTTGGACTTTGAGTGAGCTTGCCTAAAAACCAATTTAAGGTTTACAAACTAATCGTGTAAAAGCATTGTTGTATTTCTTTCTTTGCATTCTCAAGATTGTTCTCCAAGCCTACATTTTTCTTTCAAGACACTTTTCAACCATTTCATCCCAATCCAATTTGAACCTTGATTATTTTGAAAATCTAAAAATTTTAAACATTTGATATGATTTGAGCTTATTTTTCAAGATACTAACCTAGGTTTTGATTAATACACTTTTTATTTTAGAACAGATTTGGATTTACAGAATTATGATGGAAGCGGTATAAAGAGCTCTCACTGTCTCACATCCAGCTTTTCCTATTTTTAACTCCTTACATTTGTATGATACGTTTGTCACAATTAATGAACCAATATTAACCCATGATTATTAACTGAAGCCTGCACTTTATTTGCACTTCCCCATTTTTTCCTTAATGTCTTTGTTCTATGATAGGATCCTGCTCAGGGAACCACATGATGTTCAGTTGTCATGTCTCTATCGGCTCCTTTTGGTTGGGACAGATTCTCGGATTTTCCTTGTCTTTGATGATCATGAAAGTTTGGGGGAGTACAAATCAGGTGTTTTGTAGAATTTTCCTCAGTTAGAATTTTTCTCTCACTTTTATTTTCTCATAAGTAAAATGGGATTATGTGGTTTTCTGAGGAAGGACCCAGAGGTTATATGCCACTCACATCATATCCAGGTATATACTATTGACACAACTTATCACTGTTGATGTTGACCTTGATCACATGGCTGACATCGTGTTTGTCAGACCTTGTACTGTAAAATTAGTCATTTTCTACCCTTTCCATACTGCACTTACAGAAGGAAGTCACTGTGTATAGCCCACACCTGTGGAAGAGGAATTAAGTTCCCCATCTTGAGGGCAAAGTAGCTACATAAATTATTTAAAACTCTTCTGCATGGGAGATTTGTCTTATTCTCCCTCATTTGCTTGTTTATTCAATAACTTATTTATATCAGTATAGGCTCATGGACATTCATTTTATACTTTGAGTTATAACTCAACATTACTTTATCTTGGTCAAATTGTTCCAGGTTTGGCCACTGGGTACTCTTTCCACTGACTCTTGTGTCCTTTTGACACACATGGGGTTTGGAGGGGATACTTCATTTCTAGTACTTGAAACTCATTTTATACCAGCCCTAGTCCTGGAATCAGCCATTTCTCCAAGGAGCCCTGGTTCTTCTTGTTAGAGAATTGTGTTTAAAACCAAGATCTGGGAGCCAGGTTCTAGAGCTTTTGAAATATTGTCTTCTATATTACTACAGAATAAATGTTTAATGCAGCTTAACTATAGCAGATACTCTTGAAAGGAATTAATCATTATTAATGATTGCCTTCTGCATTTTATCCTAATATTTGTTTAAGCGACTATGTGGTGTAATATTGTAGCAAATTTTCTAGATAAGATACTCCATTTTGCCTACCATTTTTGTCTTCTTGTTAAAGATATCTTCACTTCCATAAAAAACAATGCAAGGAGTTGAGGAAGGGGTAAATTAAAACCAAACAGTATGGAAGCAACATGATGAAAATAGGTTCGTATTTGCAGCAAGGCAAGGATTTCCTCACAATATCTTTATTCAGCTTTTATAGGAAATTCTTCAAAAGATGAATGTTCCAGCATCTCACATGGATTGCATTCTACAGTGAAAAAATAACTACATTTTAAGAGACGTGTAGAAATGGTACCACACATGTCTCCTAAGAATACATGCGTATTTGTGTATGAATATATTAAGTAATATATTCAGCACATATCCCCTGACCTCCTGTGCGTAATTATAGATTGTGCATGTGTGTGTATGTGCACACATCACACAGGCACATGCAATTTGGGCAATCACAAGTCCATGATCTTTGTTTTTCTTACTGTTCATTGTGTCACTGATTTTATGCATGTGCTCATTTATGTTGCTTAGGGGGAGAAAAAGCTGTACATAAAAACAGATTATCTTTTAGAGCACCCCAGGGTTAGTTTCATTTTACCCTCATCTTTTTATGAAGAAAATGATAGGAAACATAAACCGGTGCCCTTAAAGAAGAAAATGCATGAAATGAAACAAGTAAGCTTTCAAAAATACGCAAAACATGACAGGCAGACCTCCAGCTTAGCGGGAGGGCTAGGGGTAAAATATGCACTGTGTACACACACCCAGTATATCTTCAGCACTTAAAAAAGATAAAAGTGGTCTTGAAAGTGAATGAAGTTGACTCTCAAAAAGTGGGTTTTAGATGTTGAATATTTAATTCACTGATAAAAGGGACCTGATTTCCTGCACACGGCTGCCATAAAAAAAAAAAAAAAAAGCACATCTTAAAAGAGAAGCAATGAGCAGAAACTGACCTTTCTGTGAGCAAGCAGATGAGAGAAGGTATTTGGCTAATCCCAGCTGTCTCTGATTGGCCAGACAGCACCGTGTTGAAAATGTCTCCATCTGGGCTAATCTGCTCTCAGTTGGATGAGCTGAGGCCTTCAGAGTTAACCTGACATTTAACAATAATTACCCTTTCGAATGACCCTGGCCCAATCGTCTGCTCTCTTAGAAATCTCTTTTTTTGTGCATGCTCCCAAACCCCTTGACTTTTGTGTTAGAGATAGGGAAAAATAAAAAAGATGAGACGATAAAGCTTGTGTGCAAACACCCAGAAGTATGTGGTTGTGCGTAGTTATATACCTATACATTATATATAAAGACATATAATACCATAGATGATAACTAGGGATCTCCAACTGGTTATAGGGCCTCATTTAATGGCTCTACTTTACTGCTCTGCATTCTACAGTTTAGCAATGCCTTGTAATATCACAAAGAAAACACAAGAATAACACCACCAACTAAAATAGGGCAGAATTTGTTTACTGGCTATTTTATGAAAGTCAAAGTTCCAGTCTTGCCTTTCTCAAGCCCTTGTGTGTCCCTTATCAGATACCGTGAGAAATGGTGCATGAAAAGAGGTTCAGATAGAAAAACCAGGTTCAGGGGTCATGAAGGCTAACTGTGGATGAAATGTGGCCATTTCTTTTTACCTGAGGCTGGCTTCATCTTTTCTTAGAAAGGTCATTGTGATAAAACAAACAAACAAAAAAAATCTTGGAAAGAAAATCCATTTTGGGGTTTTATTTGATTAAAAAATAAGAAAAAGCCTTTCCTAGTTTATATATTTGCATTTTCCCAGAGTGTCCTTAATGAAAGCCAGTATAAGACAAGATGGTTTCTAACACTAATATTTAGTAAGGAACTTCCCACAGGCTGAAAATTGGAATTGAATAGCCACCTGCAAGTTTAAGTACTTGCCCTAACTTTGTCAAAGTATCAGACCTGGTTGGCTTGGGGGAAAAAAATGGTCTGGAACTCCAATAAGCACAATTTCTTTAAAACTCTATGTTTATGCTTTTTTGCGTACACTTTAAATACCAAAAGAATAATTGTTTATGAATATTTCTTTCCGCCTCCTCAATAACTAACATATAAGATATCAAATGTGAAAATGCACACAGACATAACACATGTATGTAAGAAGCCCTGTCAGTGTATTTCATTTTGAGCTGGTCCTTCAGATACATAGCTCAGCTAATAAAGAATCCGCCTGCAATGCAGGAGACCTGGGTTTGATCCCTGGGTTGGGAAGATCCCCTGGAGAGGGGAATGGCTCCCCACTCCAGTATTCTAGCTGGAGAATTCCATGGTCTGTGTAGTCCATGGGGTCTCAACAAGTCAGACACAACTGAGCGACTTTCACTTTCACTATCTTTCAGGTATATACAAGACAGCTGGGGAGAGCAGGCACACAGCTGGTCTAATGAACTCTTGCCAGTTCCATGTTTACACTCCAAGGCTCTCAAGCTCATTTATTTATAATTTGGAGTATTCTTTCCTTGAGATAACCCTCAGCCCCTCCTATCTCTCTGCCTATCTACTTTGATTTCACTTCCTGGATTTTTTTTGTGTGTGTGGGTGGCTCCAATCCTAACTATGTCCAACTATCAACTAACCTCATGGGGCTGTTACCATGGCCTGAACTTCATTATAAGCCTGACTAACTGAACAGATTTCTTAGGAAACAAATGAGTGACTCAAAGAATGACTTGGCATTCAGAATTAAACAGGATCTTTTTGGGAAAGAGGGAGGTTCCTTAGGGGAGAGTAAATACTTTTTAGAAAAGATGGATGAGTTCTTAGAAGAATAGACAGGGGGTAGGATAGATAGAGGAGAAGGCAATGGCAACCCACTCCAGTACTCTTGCCTGGAAAATCCCATGGACGGAGGAGCCTGGTGGGCTGCAGTCCATGGGGTCGCAAAGAGTGGACACAACTGAGTGACTTCACTGTCACTTTTCACTTTCATGCATTGGAGAAAGAAATGGCAACCCACTCCAGTGTTCTTGCCTGGAGAATCCCAGGGATGGGGGAGCCTGGTGGGTTGCCGTCTATCGGGTCACACAGAGTTGGACACAACTGAAGCGACATAGCAGCAACAGTAGCAGGATAGATAAACCAGAGATTAAATTGCCAACATCCCTGGATCATGGAAAAAGCAAGAGAGTTCCAGAAAAACATCTATTTCTGCTTTATTTACTATGCCAAAGCCTTTGACTGTGTGGATCACAATAAACTGTGGAAAATTCTGAAAGAGATGGGAATACCAGACCACCTGACCTGCCTCTTGAGGAACCTGTATGCAGGTCAGGAAGCAACAGTTAGAACTGGACATGGAACAACACACTGGATCCAAATAGGGAAAGAAGTATGTCAAGGCTGTATATTGTCACCCTGCTTATCTAATTTACATGCAGAATACATCATGAGAAATGCTGGGCTGGAAGAAGCACAAGCTGGAATCAAGATTGCTGGGAGAAATATCAATACCTCACATATGCAGATGACATCACCCTTATGGCAGAAAGTGAAGAAGAACTAAAGAGCCTCTTGATGAAAGTGAAAGAGGAGAGTGAAAAGTTTGCTTAAAGCTCAACATTCGGAAAACTAAGATCATGGCATCTGGTCCCATCAGTTCATGGCAAATAGATGGGGAAACAGTGGAAACAGTGGCTGACTTTATTTTTCTGGGCTCCAAAATCACTGCAGATGGTGATTGAAGCCATGAAATTAAAAGATGCTTACTCCTTGGAAGGAAAGTTATGACCAACCTAGACAACATATGAAACAGGAGAGACATTACTTTGTCAACAAAGGTCTGTCTAGACAAGGTTATGGTTTTTCCAGTGGTCATGTATGGATGTGAGAGTAGGACTATAAAGAAAGCTGAGCACCGAAGAATTGATGCTTTTGAACTGTGGTGTTGGAGAAGACTCTTGAGAGTTCCTTGGGCTGCAAGTAGATCCAACCAGTCCATTCTAAAGGAGATCAGCCCTGGGTGTTCATTGGAAGGACTGATGCTGAAGCTGAAGCTCCAACACTTTGGCCACCTGATGTGAAGAGCTGACTCATTTGAAAAGACCCTGATGCAGGGAAAGATTAAGGGCAGGAGGAGAAGGGGACAACAGAGAATGAGATGGTTGGATGTCATCACCGACTCAATGGACACGAGTTTGGGTAAACTCCGGGAGCTGGTGATGGACAGGGAGGTCTGGTGTGCTGTGGTTCATGGGGTCACAAAGAGTTGGACATGGCTGAGCGTCTGAACTGAACTGAACCAAGGATAGCTTGTGACAAAGTATGTCTGAACATGACATGGATTTCCAGTCTCTTCCCCTGTAAGGAGCCAATTTTCCCTGCTTGGTAAAATGTCAAGGATGAGATAGATTTATGACAATTGTGTTCCTTTAGGAAAATCTGTCCATAGGTAGAGAAGGGAATTCAGATGAAACCTCTCTTTGCATTGGTTGTTTTTCAGTTCCCTTAGCTCGACTGGGGCTTCCATGGTAGCTCAACTGGTAAAGAAGCCATCTGCAATGCAAGCGACCCTGGTTCTATTCCTGAGTTGGGATGATCTCCTGGAGAAGGGAAAGGCTACCCACCCCAGTATTCTTGGGCTTCTTTGGTGGTTCATGTGGTAAAGAATTGGCCTGCGACTGGGGAGACGTGTTCGAGCCCTGGGTATGGTTCTTCTTGTCCAAAGAGTCGACTCTTCACATCAGGAGGCCACAGTATTGATAGACAGATAGGTAGATAGATAGACAGATAGATAAAATTAGCATTGCTTTACTTTTTTCCCAGGGTTGGTGTCCTGGAAAACTACAAGCCTTCAGTAAAGTGGCCATTATCTTTTTTTAACTGTTAGCTAATCACTAATCTTGTAATGCTTTTGCATAAAATGATACCTAAAAGTGTCTCTTCAGCATGCTCAGAACCTTCATTATTTCAAAATTTAACTTGAAAATAAATCCTGCTAGTTGAGTACTAGAGACTGGCAGACTTCACTGGCTATACTGTATGTAACACCTGATGATTTCCAAAATGAAAAAGATATTTGCTAAATTTGCTCTATCATACAAGTCCTCAAATTCTCCACTTCTTTAAAAATAGTACATACACATAAGTATCCTCACAACAAAGTCTTTTGATAGCATTTAAAATATTTTATCGCTTATAAAATTAATGATATCAATAAATAATTGAATTGCATTTATTAAAATGTTAAAATTAAATTAAGATTACTTTCTCTCTATTCATTGGAGAAAGTTTGGAAAAAATTGAAGAGTCAAGGAAGGACAAAATTCAGTTAGTTGCTACATTCCTTTTTTATTCCTAAAGATGTCATTGAGTAGTAATAGATAAATCATATTAACTTTCACTAGAAACTGACAAAAAAGCCAGACCATATTTGCTTCATAGATTATCTCATTTAATTCCCAAACAACCCTATTCAGTAGGTATTATTGGGTTTTATTTTTAGATTTAAATATAACAAGATGTTTAGAGAAGTTGTAGAATTTATTTGAGGCAGAGTTTCCCAACTTCAGCCCTACTGACATTTTGAGCTAAATAAATCTTTGTGGTCGGGGCTGTCCTGTGCATTGTGGATTGTAGCAGCATCTCAAGTCCACTGAATGCCAGGGACCCCCCTCCCCAGTGGTGACTATATATATATATATATATATATATATATATATATATATATATATATATATAGGCATTGGGAAAGGTCTCTGTGTAGCATAATCACCTCCTGTCAAGAATGACTGACTCAAGATTCTACTTCTAGTCAGTGATGAAATCCTAGAAATAAAAGCCAATTTTCTCTTTATAGCTGTGATCTTATTCCAAACTTTGGCATTCTCACTTAATGTGCTGTAATTGGATCCACCATTTCTCTTTCATTTGCTTTCCTTTATGGATAATGCTAATAATGTCTTAATGATTATCTTTACATGTAATCTAGATTTGTTCTATGTTCCTGGTTTCCCTTATGCTGTTCTTCCCAAGCTGAAACCTCTGAGTCATCATGTGTGAATTTTGCAAGACTTCTGATATAAGTTGTCATATTAGTTGAGAAAACAACCTTGTATCAAAGCGTCTTCTTTTGTCCCCGCCCTAGCATGTTCATTTGAGGTTTGTAATTGCTGATCTTAAAATCATGTGGCTGTTAAACATTCAAAATCAGTTAAAATTCCCCTTGAGAAATAAAAACATATGTGTTGTTATTAATGTTATCAATGTACTAAGTATTTTATAAGTAGAACACAACACACAACCATTACTCCCAAGTATATTTAGCCTGCTAATTCTTATTGAAGTCCCTTACCCTTCTGAATACCCCTGGCCACCCAAAATTTCCCAGGGGCAGCTCTAGTCAATGCAATAATTTTTATTAACACGTTTAAAATAAGTCATTTTCTTCTGTATCGTGATGGAAACCACTAATACCAGTTCTTTGCCTTGGACTCCAATTCCTCCCCCAAAGCTGCTGCTGCTAAGTCGCTTCAGTCGTGTCCAACTCTGTGTGACCCCATAGACAGCAGCCCACCAGGCTCCCCCGTCGCTGGGGTTCTTCAGGCAAGAACACTGGAGTGGGTTGCCATTTCCTTCTCCAATGCATGAAAGTGAAAATTGAAAGTGAAGTCGTTCAGTCATGTCAGACCCTTAGCATGGACTGCCGCCTACCAGGCTCCTCCACAATTCAATCAAAGAAATTAAAGGAAGCATATCTTAATATGCATTTGCTAGATTTAGAGTATGCTGCTTTTTCTAAGTTCAGTTCAGTTCAGTTCAGTCGCTCAGTCATGTCCGACTCTTTGCGACCCCATGAATCACAGCACGCCAGGCCTCCCTGTTCATCACCATCTCCCGGAGTTCACTCAGACTCAGGTCCATCGAGTCCGTGATGCCATCCAGCCATCTCATCCTCGGTCGTCCCCTTCTCCTCCTGCCCCCAATCCCTCCCAGCATCACAGTCTTTTCCAATGAGTTAACTCTTCTCATGAGGTGTCCAAAGTACTGGCGCTTCATCTTTAGCATCATTCCTTCCAAAGAAATCCCAGGGTTGATCTCCTAAGTTTTCTAAGTTATCTCATTTAATTTGTATATACAGTATTTGAATTAGGGAAGCTTCCCAGGTGGCTCAGTGGTAAAGAATTTGCTTGCCAGTAAAGGAGATGCAGGAGGTGTGGGTTCAATCCCTGGGTGGGAAAGATCCCCTGGAGGAGGAAATGGCAGCCCACTCCAGTATTCTTGTCTAGAAAACCCCATGCACAGAGGAGCCTGGTGGGCTACAAGTCCTTAGAGTAGCAAAGAGTCAGACATGGCTTAGCAACTGAGCACACACACATTTGAATTTTGTAGATGAGGACACTGAGATTTAATATTAGTTATCCAAGTTCACAAGTTAGAAAGTGGTAACGCTGATACTTCAAAGCAAACCTCTGCTGTTTGGATATCTACCATATTGATAGACCTCAAAAACATTTTCCCTGTCAAAAATCTTAAAGCTCACGGATGCCCCGAAGATATTTCTACAGCCAACAGCATTGGTCCCATCTGAGACCTTGATAGAAATGCAAATCTAAACCTCTGGGAATGGGATCCAGAAATCCCTTTAACAAGTCCTCAAAGAGAAGAGGTTCCAGTTTGACTACTTTTCCACTACTTTTCAAAAACCTTCCACCTTCTACACTATTGGCTGCACCTGAATACATTTCAACGAAGCACAGGAAGTCTTTACCTTTTTGATGCATCATGCAGAAAAAAGAAAGAAAAGAAAAAGTCAAATGTAAGAAGGGTGTTCTGCTTTTACCCTGACTTTACAAATTATCTGTTTTTTATTTCTCCAGTGTTCCTCTTGATACATTTCCACCCTATATGGAATTTATCATCTAACTTATTGCACCTCTTTTTACATTTTTCTCTATTGCCAGGCCTGATTTCTCTCAAGACCCTTGTCTGTTAGAGGCTGAAAAGAATGATGCCTGAGGGCCAACAAATTAATTTTACTATTTCCACTGAGGCATTCAATCTACCCGTTGAAATTATCATTGTCAATTGTGGTGACCTGTGGTTTTCTTTGTGAATTATTCTACATGGTTTTAGAACCACCATATGGGCTGAGAGCATGGTTGAACTTGTTCCGCCTCAGTTGACTACCTTTCCCAAACTGGACTGGAGTTTCCAAAAGAGATCTCTTCACACCACTGCGTTTTCCACTTTCACAGTCAATTAGCAATGGCTGCCAGTCTTGGGCAGGGCAGAGGAATTGGAGCACTGCCCTTGAGAAAATGCCATATGAGATATTACCATAGAAACATACGTCATCGAAGGTCATAAGATAACAGAGGCATTCTTATCTAGGCAAAAGCATATGTTCACACATATGAAAGTTGCTTACATATCTTTATCATGGACTTTGGCAACTAGGCTGAGGAAAATGCAAAAAAAGAAAAAGAAAGAAAACCTGAACATATTTGCGATTAGGAAACTAATTCAGCATAAGCCATGAAGTTAGCATTCATAAACTTATTTCATTCTTGTCATACATTTCAAGTCAGGTCTTTTAATCAGTCATCACAAAGCACATATAAGGTTCATTGACAGGTCGGAAATGTAGTCTTTCTCTCCAAGTATTTAAGAGTCTTACTCTTGGGGGCTCCTTTGAGATTCCCCAAAAGGCTGTTAAACAATTCTTTCTGCACAATACCCAATCACAGTCTATACAGCAAAAACATGTGTATTAGTGATATCTCCATCATACTATTTTCTCCACGGCATAATAAAAATAGTTAATTAGATCACACTAGAATGCCTATCAGTGAACTGCAGAAGTAGAAATGGTCCCTTTTAAACCTATGGAGCAGAGAAAGAGCTCTTTGTGAAATTCTTTTGAAATTAACACACAACTATTCAGAAGAAACTTACCTGCTTTCATTCCTTTTATCTACACCCCTCCCCCTGCTTTATTTTTTAAGTCACCCAGACCTTGTCTTTCCAGTAATGTCATAATCAGCAGGCTGAAAGCAAGGTTGCTGATAATAGTTCTTTATGTTGCTCTTTGTTTAGTATCTGATTCAATACATCTGTGTGGACACCATTTCATCACCTTCTTAGTAACAGAGGTGAAAAAAATCAATGGCAATCAGATTACCTTGTTAACAGAAAGGCTAAAGGGCCAGTGTGTTAAGTTCACAGTGCATCACCTTTCATTTAAAACATTTCACTTTTTTTTTATTATTTATCTTTATTATTATTTATAGCACTGAGTCCAGAGCATTCCCGAACAGAGAGTGTGGCCTTGCATTTGTCTTCTGCAGAGCCAAGCACTTCTGCCACATCACGGAATAGGTCAGGGACCTCTCCGGCAGGCCCAGTGGAGAGCCTGCAGAGAGTCCGCTGCTGCTACTTCTCACAAAGCGCTTCGGAAGAGTCCCAGAGGACTCTGATTGCCAGGCTGGTTTTGTGATCCACGTTGTCATACGATATTGTATCTGTTGTCGTGTTTGTTATTTACTGTTGGTTCTCATTAAGATCACTGTTCTTATGCACAGCAGCTATGTGCCCTGAGCTATGGAAGAGGCATTATAGTGTGCCCAAGGAACAAAAGCTCTCAACAGGGAACTTACAGATGAAAGGTGTGACACTGGCCTGCACAGGCCAAAACAATAGAGACGGATGCAGGGTAGGCGTACACAGAGAGTTAGGTGGTTATTGCAAGAGCAAGCTCTTTGAAGAACAGGTGGGTATGGAGGAGGGTTTTGAAAGTGGAGAAGGATGTTATGTTACTGCAAACATTTTATTGTTTGAGCTTGGTGGGTGATTCAACAACTTTTGAAAAACCAAAGGGACTATCGGACCTAAAACTCCAAGTACTCACTGAGAGACTTAAAAGGCACATAGGCGAGAGGACAATTTCATCGCAGTTGATTTCAAGACCAAATGTTATGAGGAGTGACCACTGCTTACCCTCCGTTATAATGCAGTGGCCAAATGTCAACTGCCTGCATTCAATTAAGAGACTTGAGCGTGTCTGTATGGCTTCCTTAAGCCTGAACTTGTGACTCTGCATTTTGGGAGGGGGGATATTTGGAGGTTTTTCAGAAACCCCTAAACATGAACTTGGCCTAAGTTTTGGCAGGTGGGGCCCTGGAGTAAGCGATCTTGGAAACTAATGTGGTTGGGGAGTTGACTGCACTTCTGGACTATCAGTTTTTGGAGCCGATTATACAGAGTGAAGTAAGCCAGGAAGAAAAACACCAATACAGTCTACTAAGGCATATATATGGAATTTAGAAAGATGGTAACCATAACCCTGTATGTGAGACAGCAAAAGAGACACAGAGGTATAGAACAGTCTTTTGGACTCTGTGGGAGAGGGAAAGGATGGGATGATTTGGGGGAATGTCATGGAAACATGTATAATATCATATAAGAAATGAATCGCCAGTCCAGGTTCGATACTGGATCCTTGGGGCTGGTGCACTGGGATGACCCTGAGGGATGGTACGGGGAGGGAGGTGGGAGGGGGGTTCAGGATGGGGAACACGTGTAGGCCCGTGGCAGAACCAATACAATATTGTAAAGTAATTAGCTTCCAATTTAAATAAATAAATTTAAATTAAAAAACCCAGATTATAATATAAGATCATTATAAATGTTCCAGTTTCAGAGTGAATTCCGGAGATCATGCCCAAGGTAGCCCCAGGTTGAGTGCAAAGTCAATAGGCAGCATAAGTATTGATCACCCTCAGATAACCATGAGATTTAGAAACTTCACTTTCTTGACTCTTCATAAGATTCTCAACAAAGTTCACATCCCTTTGCACCTGCGAATGGAATTCTAAAATCATGTAAATTGTAAATGGTGGAGTTTGTCAGGTTTGTTTGACTTAAGGCTATTTGTTCCACTTCATTGTTTTTGCTTGGCTTCCCAGGTGGCTCAGTGGTAAAGAATCCACCTGCCAGTGCAGGAGATGTCAGAGATGAGGGTTTGATCCCTGGGTCAGGAAGAATCCCTGGAGAAGGAAATAGCAAACCACTTCAGTATTCTTGCCTGGAAAATTCCATGGACAAAGGAAGCCTGGTAGTCCGAGGGGTCACAAAGAGTTGGACACAACTTGTGACTAAACACAACACACAAAAAAATTACTGTGGTGCTTAGAGGTGGTCCCAGGAATGACAGCATCAGCTTTCCTTGGGAACTTGTTAGAAATGCACATTCCTGAATGGGAGCATTTACACAAGTATGCACAAATCAGCCTCATCTTGTCAGGGGAGCTACACTCTCCTCAGATGGCGCTAGTGGTAAAGCACCCACCTGCCAATGCAGGAGACATAAGAGACACAGGTTTGATCCCAGGATCCAGAAGATTCCCTGGAGGAGGGCATAGCAACCCACTCCAGTATTCTTGCCCGGACAATCCCATGAACAGAGGAGCCTGGCAGGCTATAGTCCATAGGGTTGCAAAGAGTCAGACATGCATGCACACTCTCTGCAATAGGCTTTCTATGTCACCACATTTCTACTGAACCAGCTATGGCCAACCTAGACAGCATATTAAAAAGTAGACACGTTACTTTGCCAACAAAGGTCTGCCCAGTCAAAACTTTGGTTTTTCCAGTAATCATGTATGAATGTGAGAGTTGGACTATAAAGAAAGCTGAGCCCTGAAGAATTGATGCTTTTGAACTGTAGTGTTGGAGAAGACTCTTGAGAGTCCCTTGGACTGCAAGGAGATCCAACCAGTCCATCCTCAAGGAAATCAGTACTGAATATTTATTGGAAAGACTGATGCTGAAGCTGAAACTCGAATACTTTAGCCATCTGATGTGAAGAACTGACTCATTGGAAAAGACCTTAATTCTGGGCAAGATTGAAGGCAGGAGGAGAAGGGGACGACAGAGGATGGGATGATTGGATGGCATCACCTCTGATGGACATGAGTTTGACCAAGCTCTGGGAGTTGGTGAAGGACAGGGAAGCCTGCAGTCATAGGGTCACAAAGAGTCAGACACAACTGAGGGACTGAACTGAAGAGTCTCTGGGCATGAGGTCCAGCAATCTGTGTTCTAATAAGACGTCTAGCTGACCCTGATCACACTAAAATCTGAGAACTATACATACCAGCTTGGCAGGTTCTACAGTCTTCAGCATCCCTCTGAGATGCTGGTGAAAAAACGAAGAGCATAGCACAGAACAGAGGACCCAGCAAGAATACTGTCTATGTCTCCCATATCACTAGGACAAATCAAGAGCAATTTGGATTACTAAAGAGAAGATACTGATATGCTGCTAAGCATAATTCTTTATTATAATATGCAACATAGTAAAATACTGGGCAGATCAGATTAACTAGGACAGACAATCTAAGGCAGTCAATGGTGTTTATTTCAGACACTAAAAAGCTAGTCCTCAGCACAGCTGTTATCCAACTCTCCATTGTCAAATTTCCAAAGGGACTTTTATGCATCAAATTCTAAATTCTCAAAAGATGTTTTAATCAATGTATTTATTTTTATTTTAAAGAAAAGTTATGCAGTTACCAGCCAGGGCACCTCAAAAGCATCCAAAGTTTAAAGGAGACATGATAAGGAAATAAAGTGAGTAAACTTGGACTGGATCCTGATCCAGAAAAGAACTTGAAGAGCTTCATAAATGCTCAAATTGCCCTACTTTTAGCCTCTTCAGGATAGATTTTCGAGTCCTTTTGGGATAGCTACAGTAGTCTTTGATCATTTACTTGCTTTCTGCTAAACCATCCTTGTCTTGTTTTGTTGCATATATGTTTCTCCTCTATCTTTACTATTATTGTATGTTAGCTTTGATAATGGTTTTAATTTCAGTTTTTTCTGAAATTTTACTGTGAAACATTTGTGCTATAAGTAAAACATATATATAAATACATTCTAAACCAATTCTTTTCACACATTATTTTAGCAATGTATATTAGAAATGGTTGTAAAATATTCAGACCCTTTAGCATAAAACATATATTTCTGAGAGTCTATCCTGAGTAACTACCCACAATTTTGGATAAAACCTTTATGTACAACACAATGATGTTATTTTTAAAAATGAAAAAGTGACAAAAACTTATACCTTCAATCCCAAACCCAACAAAATGGGATGAGTAAAGTGAATATCATGCAGAATTTAAACATGTAATTATGAAAACAATTTAGCATCTTTGAAAGCATGCTTATATAATTAAATGTGAAAAAAGAACAAAATGAAGTTGTTATGTATACCATGATTGCCATTACGAAAGACATATGCCTATGATAAATATTTTTTTCAGATGATAAACACAAATGAATAGTGATTGTGTTGGTGAGTTAATGATCCAAGAAAAAAGAAAAAAGAAAAATTTGGCTTCTCAAAGATTCTGTGATGCTCTCATATTACTATTATAATTTTAAAAATTACTTAAACCACTCTAAATGGCCATGTTATCAGAATGGTTGGAATATACCCATCATCTCTTCATTTTATTGCTCACCACTTCCTTCGGTATAATGTGTAAATATTATTTGAATTAAACATAATACAAATCAAGTCTGAGTTCTTGTAGAAGCATTTTTGCTTTGCTCTGTTTGTTCCCTTCCATGGTTGTCTTCCTTCTGAGCCCCTTAGTCACTGCATGGTACTTACATGGCCCTCAGTGAACACCATTATTTTGACTCATTGTCTGGGACAACTGTTGCCAGAAAGATAGAGCTATTATTGCTTTAGATTCTTTCTCTTGGCTTAATACAACCACATACTAAAGACTGACTAAAAAGGACCACAGTAGTACTTTGCATCAATGCTTGTGAAATGTATACAGAGAGAAACAAATTCAGAGCTAGATTTAAAACCCACTGAGACCATCAACCTTGATATTCTGATCTTTCTAGGCAACTAAATCTATGTCTCAAATCAAGATCACACTAATTAATACAAACTCAGTTTAAAAAAAAATTGATTCTAAGTCCCATATTCCTTTTATTTGGCATCTCAGATATGGGTTGAACTTTATGTTAATCAAGCATGACCATGCAATCTTGGAACTCTTTAGCTATACTGTGCAATTGAGTCTCTCCAGTTATATCTGTACCATACTAAGATGGTGGAGTAGAAGGACATGTGCTCATCTTCTGTAAGAACTTCAAAATTACAACTCGCTGATGAAAAACCATCAACAGGAGAATGTTGGATCCCACCAAAAAATGATACCCCATGTATAAGGGCAAAGGAGAAGCCCCAGTAAGATGGGTTTAAAGCTCAACATTCAAAAAACGAAGAGCATGGCATCTGGTCCCATCACTTCATGGCAAATAGATGGAGAAACAATGGAAACAGTGACAGACTTTATTTTCTTGGCCTCCAAAATCACTGCAGATGGTGACTGTAGCCATGAAATTAAAAGACACTTGCTCCTTGAAAGAAAAGCTATGACCAAACTAGATAGCCTATTAAAAAGCAGAGACATTATTTTGCTGACGAATGTCCATCTAGTCAAAGCTATGGTTTTTCCATTAGTCATGTATGGATGTGAGAGTTGGACTATAAAGAAAGCTGAGCACAAAAGAATTGTTGCTTTTGAATCGTGGTGTTGGAGAAGATTCTTCAGGGTCTCTTGTGAGATCCAAGCAGTACATCCTAAAGGAAATCAGTCCTGAATATTTCTTGGATGGACTGATACTAAAGCTGAAACTCCAATACTTTGGCCACCTGATGTGAAGAACTGACTCATTGGAAAAGACCCTGATGCTGGGAAAGATTGAAGGTAGGAAGAGAAGGGGATGACAGAAGATGAGATGGCTGGATGGCATCACCAACTCTATGGACATGAGTTTCAGCAAGCTCCGGGAGCTGGTGATGGACAGGTGTGCTGCAGTCCATGGGGTCACAAAGAGTCAGACACGACCAACTGAACAACAACAATTTATTTTCTAGAATTAATGAAATACTGAGAATTAGAAGAGAACACAAAAAGATTGTATTTCATGCTATGAGTTTACAAACTATGATGCCTTCTACATGCTTGAAGAATCAAGTCTGCCTTCATAGCTAAGAGTTTACATTCACCTTCATGTACTTGTTATAGCTGCTTACACTGATCAAGCAAAATAACAAAATCTTATCAGATTTCGTATGGGCTACCACTGCCAAAATCTTAGTTATTTGTCACTTTTCTGAGTTTTGACAGTGAGCTGCACACATTCCTCACCCACAGAACTTACCTTCTGTGCTGTAAAAATCCACTCTTTATTTCTTATCTCTTTCAGTTCCTTGAAGGCAAGGACTGCTTTTTCTTCTTTTTTTCAAGTATTCAATTCCAGGACCACCATGATTTCCAACTAATTTTAAGCACTTGAGGAATATCTGTGCTAAAGAGACAGTTGACCAAACTGATTGTAATAAACAGTGTTGGATATAAATTAAAGATCAAGGGAGAGAAAAGAAGCCTTAACTGGATGGTTAAGTTCTTCAGACTTTATCCCAAAGCAATTAATATTTATTGAAGTTTGTGTGGGGTATGTTTAGGAAGACTAAACAACATTTGTTACTTTATGTATACTAACCAAAAGTATTTAGAATGTCCATTTGACACTATAAATAAATAGATTGATTAATTAATTAAAATAAATAATAGATTACTTAATTAATCAAAATCTCAAAGGAAAAATATGGTACAGGAGAAGTAGAAAAAGGAGGCAAACGATTGACTAAATTCGACAGAGTCTTCATTTTTCATTCATTGATGTATATTTAAGCACCTTTCAGGTTTTAACTAAGTTTAAGATGAATCACATGTAACTACTAGGAACCTCTTCACCACAGAATCCCGCTGCTGGAGTAATTTCAATTAATTAAGTGTTGCAGAGGTTAGTAATGATTTTATGCTGCAGAATGAAGTCATTGCATGCAGTGGCAAGCTCCTCATGTGTTTCCCCCCCCTTCATCTGGATTATGGCAGGCAGAAATTGAATCCTGTCAATAGATCTTTTAAAAGCCTTATTCCTGGAATGACTTCAAGCACAAATCCAATATCTTGTGTAAAAAAAGGAAGAAAAAAATAAATAAATAATCACACATAATCAAAAGTAATTCACGCCCAACTGAGAGGTTTTTGCAACTTTCTGAAGTGAGATTAAGTTAAAAAAGAAAGTATGCTTATACATTTTCAAATTGACTTTTTAAAGTCAAAAATATCAAAGAATTTCAGTTTCTTATTCAATCCACACTATCCAATGAAAAAAGAATTAAGGACAAAATAAGAAAAATAATCCCAAATAATTAACAAATATATATTTTATCCATATGAGAAGTCCAGCACTACATTAGTTGAAATCAAGAATAGTAGAAAGAACTATGACCTTGTACTCAAGTAATTTATAATCTTGTATATTATTCACAAAATATACATATACATTTAAAAATAAAGGCAGTGTGTAATAAGGCAATAGCTTACATAGTGGAGAAAGAGGATATTAAAGAGATGAGCCAATTAATATTATTCAATGCTTATTTTTTAGCAAACCTATGCTAACAATTTTAGTTAATTTTTGTTTACATTTTTTCTACCACAGAAATAATAATAAAAGTAATTCTTGTCATATTTGTTAAAGTTGAAAGGATACATGTGAGAACAAAAGAAAAGAAAATCTCCTATAAATTTACTATTAATCAAGTTTAACTTTTAGAATTTCCTCCAGAATTTTCTATGACAATGGCATATTAATATATATCAATCACATCATGTGAGCAGTTTAACTACATTTTTCCCTCAATAATATCATGAGCATTTTCCCATATCATCAAATTTTTTTTTCTCTAATATTATTTTAAATCTCTAAACCATTCCACTTTGTGGATATGCCATCATTTAACTAATCTACTAAGTATTCTTAAATTATGTCATTTAATTCTAGCAATTTACAATTTAAAAACTAACTTTCTACCTCATACATCTATACTGTAACATTGTATATAGTAAATTACCATTTTGCTTATATAATTACAATCAGTTCAGGTCAGTCGCTCAGTCATGTCCGACTCTTTGTGACACCACGAACCGCAGCACACCAGGCCTCCCTGTGCGTTAGCAACTCCTGGAGTCCACCCAAACTCATGTCCATTGAGTCGGTGATGCCATCCAACCATTTCATCCTCTGTTATCCCTTTCTCCTCCTGCCCTCAATCTTTCCAGCATCAGGGTCTTTTCAAATGAGTCAGCTCTTCGCATCAGGTGGCCAAAGTATTGGAGTTTCAGCTTCAGCATTAGTCCTTCCAATGAACACCCAGGTGTGATCTCCTTTAAAATGGACTGGTTGGATTTCCTTGCAGACCAAGGGATTCTCAAGAGTCTTCTCCAACACCACAGTTCAAAAGCATCAATTCTTCAGTGCTCAGCTTTCTTTATAGTCCAACTCTTACATCCATACATGACCACTGGAAAAACCATAGCCTTAACTAGGCAGACATTTGTTGACAAAGTAATGTCTCTCCTATTTAATATGTTGTCTAGGTTGGTCATAACTTTCCTTCCAAGGAGTAAATGTCTTTTAATTTCATGGCTGCAGTCATCATCTGCAGTGATTTTGGAGCCCAGAAAAATAAAGTCAGCCACTGTTTCCACTGTTTCCCCATCTATTTGTGATGGGACCAGATGCCGTGATCTTAGTTTTCTGAATGTTGAGCTTTAAGCCAACTTTTCCACTCTCCTCTTTCACTTTCATCAAGAGGCTCTCTAGTTCTTCATTTTCTGCCATATGTGTGGTGTCATCTGCATATGTGAGGTTATTGATATTTCTCCCAGCGATCTTGATTCCAGCTTGTGTTCATCCAGCCTATGAATTACAAAAATTAGCATTATGTCAGAAAAATGAAGAAACATGAAGGTTTCTCACTCTTCACACAAGTTTCCTAAAAGATGGCACCCCCGTGCTAATAATCCTTAGGTAGTATGACACATGTAGCAGAAACAGTAGGTATTTATATTGGCTCACTCCAATACTTTGGAACTCCAGTACTTTGGCCACCTGATGCAAAGAACTAACTCATTTGAAAAGACCCTGATGCTGGGAAAGATTGAAGGCAGCAGGAGATGGGGACAACAGAGGATGAGATGGTTGGATGGCATCACTGACCTAATGGACATGAGTCTGAGTAAACTCCGGGATTCGGCGATGGACGGGAAGGCCTGCTATTCTGTAGTCCATGGTGTCTTAAAGAGTTGGACACAACTGAGCGACTGAACTGAACTGACTGATATTGGATCACATAACTTTATATCAAGTACATATAAGCTCTCCTTTGTGCACACACACAGAGAATAAATGAAGAAGAGACTGTCTTAATTAATGCATTAACTTGCCAACAGGGTAAGCAATAAGAAAAGTAGAGAATTGGGACTAGATAAGTAAGAATTTTGGTCTTCTCAGGTAGCACAGTGGTAAAGAATCCACCTGCCAATGTAAGAGACTCAAGAGTCCTGGGCTCAATCCATGGGTTAGGAAGATCCCTTGGAGTAGGAAAGGGCAACCCACTCCACTATTTTTGCCTGGAGAATTCCATAGATAATGGAGCCTGGGGGCCATAGCCCATGGAGTCACAAAGAGTTAGACATGACTGAGCATGCACGCAGGTAAGAATTTTACTCTTGAAGAGACAAAGGACAAGGAAAGAAAAAATTTGGTTTAGAGAAACTAAGGACAGAGCACTGTATTTGATGGAATTCCATAAAAGAAGCTCGTGGTATAATTGAAGCCAGAGAAAAGAAGAGAGATAACAGGGCAGTTGTATGTAAAGAGGAGCATTAGTACAAGTTACGCTAGGAGGAAGTTAAGACTTTTGCTTCTAACCAAGAAAAAGTAACAAAAAACACATTTACTTGCTAGTCCAAAGTACTTTAAAAGTCCAGATGAAAGAAAAAAGCCAGCAGTCTCCAATGATATTGAATGTCAAGCAGGAGAGCAAGAATGTCTGCTGCTGCTGCTACTGCTGCTGCTAAGTCACTTCAGTCGTGTCCGACTCTGTGGGACCCCATAGACGGCAGCCCACCAGGCTCCCCATTCCCGGGATTCTCCAGGCAAGAACACTGGAGTGGGTTACCATTTCCTTCTCCAATGCATGAAACTGAAAAGTGAAAGTCAAGATGCTCAGTAGAGTCCGATCCTTAGCAACCCCTTCCAGGCTCCTCCGTCCATGGGATTTTCCAGGCAAGAGTACTGGGGTGGGGTGCCATTGCCTTCTCTGGCAGGAATGTCTAAGAGACAGGAAACAAAACAGTGAATCCTTCTAGTGTCTCAGCTTACTGCCTTGAGGGAGTGTCCAGGTTGTGGCTCAATGCGGGGCAGACAGGCAAAGCATGGCTGATTTTCTGAGCCAAGGACAAAGTGATGAAGGTCTGGAGAGATTGATGCATAGAGAGTCCACAGAATAAGAACTGTATTGTAGACTGCTAAATGAGAGAATTCCAGAAATCCTCTGGAGGCCTCCCTTGGAGCATTTAGCACAATACTCATCAGCACAGGTGTGAAGAACTTACTCAATGCCAGGCAAAGAACCACCTGAAAGGATTAGAGGGAACAATATCCAGCATCACACGTGGCTGGAAATAGTTCTTGCTTCACATTGTCAGACTGGAAAATTTCCTAATTCATTATTAGATAGAGTACTTAGAAGAGTCTTGTCTCAGTTGTGGGAAATAATAAGCCTTAGATCATGCTCTGGCCTTGCCTGACAAATATGAAAGGCAAGATGTAGAAAGGTCAAACTGTTTCCAAGTAACTTAACTGCATCCTAGAGCAGAACTCAAGAATGTTTATAGGAATACGAAATTACCCAACACCCAACAAGGTAAAACATCTAGCGTTTAATCAAAGATTATGGGAATTGCAAGCAAGCGGAAAATAAGAACAGTTTTTATAAGAAAAATCTATCAATTAAAGCCAATTCATTTTAGGGCTACATAATATTTCATTGTATAAATGTGCCACAACTTCTTTATCTATTCATCTCTCAATAGACATCTAGACTGCTTCATGTCCTGGCTGTTGTAAATATTGCTGCAATGAACATTGCAGTACATGTATCTTTTAGAATTGTGATTTTTCTCAGGATATATGCCCAGTAGTATGATTGCTGACTTTATGGTAGATGTGAGGCTTCCCTGGTAGATTGAGGCTGCCCTGGTGGCTCAGATGGTAAAGAATCTGCCTATAATGCAGGAGACCTGGGTTTGATTCCTGTGTTGTGAAAATCCCCTGGAGAAAGGCATGTCTATCCACTCCAGTAATCTTGCCTGGACCATTCCATGGACAGAGGAGCCTGGCAGGCTACATTCCTTGGGGTTGCAAAGAGTCAGACACGACTGAGCAACTAACACTTTCACTTTTCATGGTAGATTTATTCCTAGTGTTTTAAGGAATCTCCATACTGTTTTCCACAATGGCTATATCAGTTTACATTCCCATCAACAGTGCAGGAAGGTTCTCTTTTCTTCACAACTTTCCCAGCATTCAATGTTTATAGATTTTTTGATGATGACCATTCTGACTGTTGTGAGGTGATATACCTCATTTTAGTCTGATTTGCATTTCTCTGAATAATAAGTGATGTTGAGCATCTTTTAATGCGCTCATGGGCCATCTGTATGTCTTCTTTTGGGCTTCCCTGGTGGCTCAGACTGTAAAGTGTCTGCCTGCAATGCAGGAGACCCGGGTTCAATCCCTGGGTCATGAAGATCCTCTGGAGAAGCAAAGGGCAACCCACTCCAGTAATCTTGCCTGTAAAATTCCATGGACTGAGAAGCCTGGTAGGCTACAGTTCATGGGGTTGCAAAGAGTCGGACACGACTGAACAACTTCACTCACTCATGTTTTCTTTCGGAAAATATTGGTTTAAGTCCTGCACATTTTTCATTGGGTTGTTTGTTTTTCTGATATTGAATCGTATGAGCTGCTTATATATTTTAGAGATTAACCATTTGTCTGTTGCTTCGTTTACAACTATTTTCTCCCATTCTGAGGGTTGTCTTTTTATCTTGTTTATAGTTTCCTTTGCTGTGCAAAAGCTTTTAAGTTTTAATAGTTTTCATTTTTTCATTTTTGTTTTTATTTCCATTAATCTAGCAGGTAGGTCAGAATTTGAGTCAGATGTAGTGAGGTGGATGAACCTAGACTCTTACACAGACTTACGTATGTCAGAAAGAGAAAAACAAATATCATAGATGGAATCTAGAAAAATGGTACTGATGAACCTAGTAGAAAACAGACTCAGGGACATAGAAGCAAAAGGTGAGGGTGGGATGAATTAAGAAATAACGTTGACATATATACACTATCATGTACAAAATAGATGGTGGGAAGTTGCTAAATAGCACAAGGAGCCCAGCCTGACACTTTGTGATGACCTAGAGGGGTGGGATTAAGGGAGAAAACAGCAATTTATGCTGTTGTACAGCAGAAAGCAACACAAAATTGTAAAACAATTTTCTACCAAGTAAAAAATAAATATTTTTTTAAATCCAGTATTGATATGGATTTAGAATTTTCAGACATATACATTACAACAATTAAACTTAAATTATAATCAAGTGTGCTGCTGTTGCTGCTAAGTCACTTCAGTCATGTCTGACTCTCTGCGACCCCATAGACAGCAGCCCATCAGGCTCCACCGTCCCTGGGATTCCCCAGGCAAGAATGCTGGAGTGGGTTGCCATTTCTTTCTCCAATGCATGAAAGTAAAAAGTGAAAGTGAAGTCGTTCAGTGGTGTCTGACTCTTAGCGACCCCATGGACTGCAGCCTACCAGGCTCTTCCATCCATGGGATTTCCCAGGAAGAGTACTGGAGTGAGGTGCCATTGCCTTCTCCAATAATCAAGTATACTATAATGTAAATTAAATATATCAATTATAATGGAAACAATTATGCATATCCCATATATTCAAATGATAAATATTAACATGGAGATATTTTTTTTAATTAAATTCTAAAGAATAAATTTGTAATGTCTGACATAACATATACATTAGATGGGTATCTTAATTTGAGCTGCTATGACAAATTACCATAGGTTGGGTGGCTTAGACAGCAGATACTTATTTCTCACAGTTTTAGAGGCTGGCAAGACTGAAATCAAAGTGCCAGCAGATTCACCATTCAAAGATTGGTGAGGGAACCAATCTTCTGGTTGTATGCTCATATGATGGACAGAGAGAACTAGATTAGATCTCTGGTCTCTTCTCATAAGGGTATTAAACACATGATAAGGAAGCTACTGGTATCAGTTCAGTTCAGTTCAGTCGCTCAGTCATATCCGACTCTTTGCGTCCCCATGAATCGCGGTACACCAGGCCTCCCTATCCATCACCAACTCCCAGAGTTCACTCAGACTCGTGTCCATCGAGTCAGTGATGCCATCCAGCCATCTCATCCTGTTGTCCCCTTCTCCTCCTGCCCCTAATCCCTCCCAGCATCAAAGTCTTTTCCAATGAATCAACTCTTCACATCAGGTGGCCAGAATACTGGAGTTTCAGCCTTAGCATCATTCCTTCCAAACAAATCCCAGGGTTGATCTCCTTCAGAATGGACAGGTTGGATTTCCTTGCAGTCCAAGGGACTCTCAAGAGTCTTCTCCAACACCACAGTTCAAAAACATCAATTCTTCAGCGCTCTGACTTCTTCACAGTCCAACTCTCACATCCATACCATGACTACTGGAAAAACCATAGCCTTGACTAGACGGACCTTAGTCGCAAAATAATGTCTCTGCTTTTCAATACGCTATCTAGGTTGGTCATAACTTTCCTTCCAAGGAGTAAGCATCTTTTAATTTCATGGCTGAAATCACCATCTGCAGTGATTTTGGAGCCCCAAAAAATAAAGTCTGACACTGTTTCCACTGTTTCCCCATCTATTTCCCATGAAGTGATGGGACCGGATGCCATGATCTTCGTTTTCTGAATGTTGAGCTTTAAGCCAACTTTTTCACTCTCCTCTTTCACTTTCATCAAGAGGCTTTTTAGTTCCTCTTCACTTTCTGCCATAAGGGTGGTGTCATCTGCATAAGCTTATCTAAATCTAATTATCTTCCAAGTTCTCATTTCCTAATACCATCACATTGGGTTTCAACATGTGAATGTTGGATAAGCATTCAGTCCATAGCAGTGAAATCTGACACTTACTCCTTGGAAGAAAAGTTATGACCAACCTAGATAGCATATTCAAAAGCAGAGACATTACTTAGCCGACTAAGGTCCATCTAGTCAAGGCTATGGTTTTTCCTGTGGTCATGTATGTATGTGAGAGTTGGACTGTGAAGAAGGCTGAGCACCGAAGAATTGATGCTTTTGAACTGTGGTTTTGGAGAAGACTCTGAGAGTCCCTTGGACGGCAAGGAGATCCAACCAGTCCATTCTGAAGGAGATCAATCCTGGGACTACTTTGGAAGGAATGATGCTAAAGCTGAAACTCCAATACTTTGGACACCTCATGCGAAGAGTTGACTCATTGGTAAAGAGTCTGATGCTGGGAGGGATTGGGGGCAGGAGGAGAAGGGGACGACAGAGGATGAGATGTCTGGATGGCATCACTGACTCGATGGTCGTGAGTCTGAGTGAACTCCAGGAGATGGTGATGGACAGGGAGGCCTGGCGTGCTGCAATTCATGGGGTCACAAAGAGTCGGACACGACTGAGCAACTGAACTGAACTGAACTGAACTGAGACATTGTAGAGGAAAAAAGTAGTGAATGTTAACACATAGCAATAGAAACACTTCAAAATGAAACACCTATATAGACAAAAAGATTTTTTAATTAAAAAAAGAATGCATTTATTTGATAGATCTGGAGTAGAGTAATTTCTGTCTCCTTGCTAAGACTTTCACTTACAGATGCAAGAAAAAATTGTCCCTGAGTTTACTGTCTCTGAGCATGACAGCAAAATTGAATAGAGTAATACAGGAATTACAGAAACATGATGAGGTTGGGGATAGTTTCTGTCAAAAATAACTGAAAAAAGAACTTGTTTGTATCAGAAAAGGAATCTAAAATCTTGGTTTAAAAAGGGTCAGTGAGCTGAATGACAACTCCAAATGGCCTAATATACATGTAATGGAATCCTGGAAGGAGATGAGGAAATAGAATAAAAGAAAATATATGTGAATAAATGATGAATAGCAATTTTCCAAACGATGAAAACTGTAAAGTCACAAATCAAAAACATTCAATAAAACCCACAGACAAGAAGAAAAGTATATTAAGACACATATTAATAAACAAAACTTTCAAAGCCAATAATATGAACAATGTCTTAAAAACAGCCAGAAGTTTAAAAATTAGAAAAATAAAATGTTCTATGCAAAGGAGCAAAGATAAGGATGACAGACGAGTCCTTTTGTAACCATGCGAGTAAGATGCCAGTGGGACAATGTAAAGCACTGATGGGACAAAAAAAGAAAGCCTGCCAACCTTGAATTGAATACACTTGTAAATTACCTTTGCAAAAACAAAGGTGAAGTAAAGACAATTAGGAATAGAAAAGCTGAAACACTAAGTCTTTCAGTAATTTATGCCTAGGTCAAATTTATAAAGGTAAGTAATGATATAGAGAGAACACCACTGAAAGAAAAGTTTAATGCTGCAGTTCTTTTAGAAATGAAGAGCACAAAGTGTCATGAAGGGCCACAGGGGGAAGCACCAGTGTCAGTCGGGAGGCAGAACAAATCAGCTAAAAAGCCTAGGGTCAGACCTTTCTTATGTTTTTCACAGAAGAGGCAAGATAGAACAGGACAAACATCTTGGGATTCTCTAATATGAATAATTCATCCAGGCTTTGAGTAATAGGGGCTGCTGCTGGGTATCTGGTCAAGTCAAGTGGGCCTTAGAAAGCATCACTACAAACAAAGCTAGTGGAGGTGATGGAATTCCAGTAGAGCTATTTCAAATCCTGAAAGATGATGCTGTGAAAGTGCTGCACTCAATATGCCAACAAATTTGGAAAACTCAGCAGTGGCTACAGGACTGGAAAAGGTCAGTTTTCATTCCAACCCCAAAGAAAGGCAATGCCAAAGAATGCTCAGACTACCACACAATTGCACTCATCTCACATGCTAGTAAAGTAATGCTCAAAATTCTCCCAGCCAGGCTTCAGCAATACGTGAACTGTGAACTTCCTGATGTTCAAGCTGGTTTTAGAAAAGGCAGAGGAACCAGAAATCAAATTGCCAACATCCACTGGGTCATGGAAAAAGCAAGGGAGTTCCAGAAAAACATCTACTTCTGCTTTATTGACTATGCCAAAGCCTTTGACTGTGTGGATCAAAATAAACTGTGGAAAATTCTGAAAGAGATGGGAATCCCAGACCACCTGACCTGCCTCTTGAGAAATCTGTATACAGGTCAGGAAGCAACTGTAAGAACTGGACATGGAACAACAGACTGGGTCCAAATAGGAAAAGGAGTATGTCAAGGCTGGATATTGTCACCCTGCTTATTTAACTTATATGCAGAGTACATCATGAGAAACACTGGACTAGAAGAAACACAAGCAGGAATCAAGATTGTCGGAAGAAATATCAATAACCTCAGATATGCAGATGACACAACCCTTATGGCAGAAAGTGAAGAGGAACTAAAAAGCCTCTTGATGAAAGTGAAAGAGGAGAGTGAGAAAGTTGGCTTAAAGCTCAACATTCAGAAAATGAAGATCATGGCATCTGGTCCCATCACTTCATGGGAAATAGATGGGGAAACAGTGTCAGACTTTATTTTTTTGGGCTCCAAAATCACTGCAGATGGTGGCTGAAGCCATGAAATTAAAAGATGCTTACTCCTTGAAAGAAAAGTTATGACCAACCTAGACAGCATATTGAAAAGCAGAGACATTACTTTGCCGACTAAGGTCCGTCTAGTCAAGGCTATGGTTTTTCCAGTAGTCATTTATGGATGTGGGAGTTGGACTGTGAAGAAGGCTGAGCACCAAAGAATTGATGCTTTTGAACTGTGGTGTTGGAGAAGACTCTTGAGAGTCCCTTGGACTGCAAGGAGATCCAACCAGTCCATTCTGAAGGAGATCAACCCTGGGATTTCTTTGGAAGGAATGATGCTAAAGCTGAAACTCCAGTACTTTGGCCACCTCATGTGAAGAGTTGACTCATTGGAAAAGACTTTGATTCTGGGAGTGATTGGGGGCAGGAGGAGAAGGGGACAACCGAGGATGGCATCACCAACTTGATGGAAATGAATCTGAATGAACTCCGGGAGATGGTGATGGACAGGGAGGCCTGGCGTGCTGCGATTCATGGGGTCGCAAAGAGTCGGACACGACTGAGCGACTGAACTGAACTGAACTGGGTACCTGGTATCTGGCCCTGGGTTGATTTAGGGCAGCAGAAATAATTGTTTGGTAAGTGAGCTAGAAATGGTGACTGGGGATATAAACTCAAGATTGGTTAGTTTGCGTATGAAAGGCACACTCACCACCTGTCATAATTAGCAAGGCCTGGGAGAAGCAAGCTTTTTCCTGCAAGTAAGTTCCCTGCACCAAAGATGCTGAAACGTCATGATATATATAAAAAATATAATATTACCATTGGTCCACTGATATTTGTATATCGTGATAAGGAATCTTTGGGTTGATAATAACAGAAACTTTTAGGGACTTTTAGAGACTATTTCATTATATATTGAATACATATTTGGTGCAATACTTATTGCCCTAAACAGCATAGAAAATACTTCATTATGAACATAGAAAGAAAGAACGTTTAAGTAGAAGAATAACGAGTCCTCATGGGCCAGGCAGAGAAGGGAATGACACCCCACTCCAGTACTCTTGCCTGGAAAATCCCGTGGATGGAGGAGCCTGGTAGGCTGCAGTCCATGGGGTTGCTAAGAGTCAGACATGACTGAGCGACTTCACTTTCACTTTTAACTTTCATGCATTGGAGAAGGAAATGGCAACCCACTCCAGTGTTCTTGCCTGGAGAATCCCTGGGACGGGGGAGCCTGGTGGACTGCTGTCTATGGGGTCGCACAGAGTCGGACACGACTGAAGCAACTTAGCAGCATGGGCCAGGCTATAACTAAGCTTTCCATTTATAAGGCATTAGCCAGGAAAACAGATTTGGAGTTTTTTCCTTTAACAATATTTTGTTAGAGGAAAATATTTGTAGTGGATTTGCAAAGTGTGTTAGAAATATACTTAGGTCAAGTGGCAGTTCAGGCAGTTATGTTCTTGGAAGACAGACACTGATAAACTAGTAAATTATACATAAAGATTAGTGATATTTGCTTGTAGCTAAGGGGAATGAGGGGGTCATGGCTGGAGATGCAGGACAAGAGGTCATGGCGGAGAACAGTAGGAAAGGGCACTGGGAAGTGAGTGAATTTCTCCCAGGAGGTTGAGGGATGTCCTGATATGAGACAGATAACTCCTGGGAAAAGCAATAATCTCCATTACTTTTTAAGATGGTACAGGTAGTAACCTCTACCAGATTTTCCTTTAGACTTGGGAATGTAGAAGTAATACATCTCAGCAGAGAACAAAGCATATCCAGGATTTTAAGCTAAGTAGAGAGCAAGCTCAGGAATATAAAATAATCCCAACTATCAAAGGAAGAAAGCAAAAATATCCTGTGTCTAATTTGTGCCTTAGAAGAGGCAGTTGATGAATATCTCTGAAACAGCAGCTTTAGCATACACGATGAAGTGTAGAGGGCAGGGTTATCACCAATGATGAGATCTTGGCTTGGGATGATGTCATCTGAAACAGTATCATTTCCAGTGGTGAGATTTTGGGCCAGAGAGATTCCATGTGGGATGTGGGACTAGAGTATTCTTTTTTTCAGTAGATAGCCATTGGGTTGATGTGGGTCTCAGCATGGGCCATGCTTAGTTGAAGCAATAGCTTACTTGGAAAATTTGTGACTCCACATTGCAAACCAATGAAACACCCAGACTAGGAGTAAGAAGATCAACAATCACCAGAATGATACCTAGCTATACTTGACAGAGATTATGTTTTAGTATTTTAGTGGAAGTTTAGATAAAAATGGGTCACCTATCAAATAAGCAACTGCTTGACCCAAGGGACACTCTATGGCCAATGGGTTCCAACAGAGTATGTGCCCTCAATATGGCCTTCAGCCTTTATGGGAAGGAAGTAGGGTCAAAAATTTTTAAGGATTGGATAAGGCTGAAACCTATATTCAGGTCAGGAAGTAACAGTTAGAACTGGACATGGAAAAACAGACTGGGTCCAAATAGGAAAAGGAGTACGTCAAGGCTGGATATTGTCACCCTGCTTATTTAACTTATATGCAGAGTACATCATGAGAAATGCTAGGCTGGAAAAAGCACAAGGTGGAATCAAGATTGCCAGGAGAAATATTAATAACCTCAGATATGCCGATGATACCACCCTTATGGCAAAAAGTGAAGAGGAACTAAAAACCCTCTTGATGAAAGTGAAAGAGGACAGTGAAAAAGTTGGCTTAAAGCTCAACATTCAGAAAACGAAGATCATGGCATCTGCTCCCTTCACTTCATGGCAAATAGATGGGGAAACAGCGGAAATAGTGTCAGACTTAATGTTTTAGGCTCCAAAATCACTGCAGATGGTGATTGCAGCCATGAAATTAAAAGCCCACTTTCACTGCTACTATTCAACATAGTTCTGGAAGTTTTGGCCACAGCAATCAGAGCAGAAAAAGAAATAAAAGGAATCCAAATTGGAAAAGAAGAAGTAAAACTCTCATTGTTTGCAGATGACATGATCCTCTACATAGAAAACCCTAAAGACACCACCAGAAAATTACTAGAGCTAATCAATGAATATAGCAAAGTTGCAGGATATAAAATCAACACACAGAAATCCCTTGCATTCCTATACACTAATAATGAGAAAGTAGAAAAAGAAATTTAGGAAACAATTCCATTCACCATTGCAATGAAAAGAATAAAATACTTAGGAATATATCTACCTAAAGAAACTAAAGACCTATATATAGAAAACTATAAAACACTGATGAAAGAAATCAAAGAGGACACTAATAGATGGAGAAATATACCATGTTTGTGGATCGGAAGAATCAATATAGTGAAAATGAGTATACTACCCAAAGCAATTTACAAATTCAATGCAATCCCTATCAAGCTACCAGCCATATTTTTCACAGAACTAGAACAAATAATTTCAAGATTTATATGGAAATACAAAAAACCTCGAATAGCCAAAGCAATCTTGAGAAAGAAGAATGGAACTGGAGGAATCAACTTGCCTGACTTCAGGCTCTACTACAAAGCCACAGTCATCAAGATAGTATGGTACTGGCACAAAGACAGACATATAGATCAATGGAACAAATTAGGAAGCCCAGAGATAAATCCACACACCTATGGACACCTTATCTTTGACAAAGGAGGCAAGAATATACAATGGAGTAAAGACAATCTCTTTAACAAGTGGTGCTGGGAAAACTGATCAACCACTTGTGAAAGAATGAAACTAGATCACTTTCTAACACCGCACACAAAAATAAACTCAAAATGGATTAAAGATCTAAATGTAAGACCAGAAACTATAAAACTCCTAGAGGAGAACATAGGCAAAACACTCTCTGACATAAATCACAGCAGGATCCTCTATGATCCACCTCCCAGAATTCTGGAAATAAAAGCAAAAATAAACAAATGGGATCTAATTAAAATTAAAAGCTTCTGCACAACAAAGGAAAATATAAACAAGGTGAAAAGACAGCCTTCTGAATGGAAGAAAATAATAGCAAATGAAACAACTGACAAACAACTAATCTCAAAAATATACAAGCAACTTATGCAACTCAATTCCAGAAAAATAAACGACCCAAGTTGGTGCATGGGGATGACCCACTGAGATGTTATGGGGAGGGAGGTGGGAGGGGGGTTCATGTTTGGGAACACATGTAAGAATTAAAGATTTTAAAATTAAAATAAAACAAAATAAAATAAAATAAAATGGGCCAAAGAACTAAATAGACATTTCTCCAAAGAAGACATACGGATGGCTAACAAACACATGAAAAGATGCTCAACATCACTCATTACTAGAGAAATGCAAATCAAAACCACAATGAGGTACCAATTCACACCAGTCAGAATGGCTGCGATCCAAAAATCTGCAAGCAATAAATGCTGGAGAGGGTGTGGAGAAAAGGGAACCCTCCTACACTGTTGGTGGGAATGCAAACTAGTACAGCCGCTATGGAAAACAGTGTGGAGATTCCTTAAAAAATTGCAAATAGAACTGCCATATGACCCAGCAATCCCACTGCTGGGCATACACACTGAGGAAACCAGAATTGAAAGAGACACATGTACCCCAATCTTCATCGCAGCACTGTTTATGATAGCCAGGACATGGAAACAACCTAGATGTCCATCAGCAGATGAATGGATAAGAAAGCTGTGGTACATATACACAATGGAGTATTACTCAGCCGTTAAAAAGAATACATTTGAATCAGTTCTGTTGAGATGGATGAAACTGGAGCCTATTATATAGAGTGAAGTAAGCCAGAAAGAAAAACACCAATACAGTATACTAACATATATATGGAATTTAGAAAGATGGCAATGATGACCCTGTATGCAAGACAGCCAAAAAGACACAGATGTGTATAGCGGACTTTTGGACTCAGAGGGAGAGGGAGAGGGTGGGAAGATTTGGGAGAATGGCATTGAAACATATATACTATCATGCAAGAATCGAATCACCAATCTATGTCCAATGCAGGATACAGCATGCTTGGTGCTGGTGCACAGGGATGACCCAGAGGGATGTTGTGGGGAGGGAGGTGGGAGGGGGTTTCATGTTTGGGATTGCATGTACACCCGTGGTGGATTCATGTCAATGTATGGCAAAACCAATACAGTAAAATAAAGTAAAAATAAAAATTAAAAAAAAAAGAAAAAAAAGAAATATTAAAAAATAAAATAAAATAAATTAAAAGGTGCTTACCCCTTGGAAGGAAAGTTATGACCAACCTAGATAGTATATTGAAAAGCAGAGACTGTACTTTGCCAACAAAGATCGGTCTAGTCAAGGCTATGGTTTATCCAGTAGTCATGTATGGATGTGAGAGTTAGACTGTGAAGAAAGCTGAGCACCAAAGAACTGATGCTTTTTGAACTATGGTGTTGGAGAAGACTCTTGAGAGTCCCTTGGACTGCAAGGAGATCCAACCAGTCCATTCTGAAGGAGATCAGTCCTGGGTGTTCTTTGGAAAGAATGATGCTAAAGCTGAAACTCCAGTACTTTGGCCACCTCATGAGAAGAGCTGACTCGTTGGAAAAGACTTTGATGCTGGGAGTGATTGAGGGCAGGAGGAGAAGGGGATGACAGAGGATGAGATGGCTGGATGGCATCACCAATTTGATGGACATGAGTTTGAGTAAACTCCGAGAATTGGTGATGGACAGGGAGGCCTGGGGTGCTGCAGTTCATGGGGTTGCAGAGTCGGACACCACTGAGTGACTGAAATGAACTGAACCAAACCGAAGGCTTGGAGCAATATAGAGACTTGTTTAGGAGTTTATCTGTTTGACTGGAATTTGAAAGAAGTTTCTACACAACTATTTTCTGAGTAAAACCAGATATTTGGTACCTAGAATCTGTCTGCAATGTGAGAGACTTGAGTTCAGTCCCTGGGTCTGGAAGATCCCATGGAAAATGGAATGGCAACCCACACGAGTATTCTTGCATGGAGAATTCCATGGACAGTACAGTCGATGGGTTCTCAAAGAATCAGACACTATTAAGGGACTAACTCTTTCACTTTCACTTTCAGGAACATAGAGATTTTGAAAGCCTTTTTTCCAAGAGCCCAGCACTGTGTATTTTGAAAAGTGAAATATGGGTCTTAGTAATTACCAGTAATGTGTATAACCCCAAAGGGAATAACAAGTGTCCTGAAAAAGCCTTGTATTATGACTTTAGAATATGTATAAATATGTGGTTTTGCTTTATATTTGAGGAATCTATGAGGGAAGATTCACAGACTCCTTTCCTTTGGAAGGAACAAGTTTAAGTAATGGCCCAACAGTTAAGAATAAATATGAAGATGGAGCCACATGTTGGTCAGGGCATCCAATATGAAGATAACTGCCTGAATTTGACCAAGTATATTGACCTCTGGGTCCCCCACCTTAATTAATGACATGTGGGTTAAACAAGGGAAAGCAGCAATATTTCACTGTCCCCCATCACACTTTACTGCAAATAGTGCCAATTGCGTAGTCTAAGAACTCCCATTGCTGTCCGTCTATTGATGCCAAGAGGGTTCTCTGGTTGCCAAAGAACTTGGAGGAGGACTGAGCTCCTTCAGCATCATGGCATCTAGCTAGGGACTGAAGACAGTGGAAGCCACCTGCAGAATATACCAGAAGACCACAAGTGGTTCCATCCTGTCTTGAGGGGGCCTTGATAGCCCTGACAAGTTTGTGGAATGTAGTTTCCATGATCCAGAGCCTAATGGGTAACTGAATATGGAGGGTCACAGGCTCAGGGTCCGTAAGACCTTCCATCTCTAGGAGAGTGCAGTGTGAAACCAGCAATTGTTTTTTGAATGGTGTACAACATGAAGCCAAGAGGGGTAGTTTCTTGTATCAGAAGCCCTTTAGCAATTAATGGCAATCATAGCTCACTCAGAAACTTCAGGAGGCCTGAAAAGAGAAGAGGGAGTAAACCTTGTAACCTTGTGTTAGAAATGACTTCATAATTATGACACCAAAAGCATGATTTATAAAGAAGGAAAAAATAATTTAACTTCATCAAAAGTTAAAACTACTGTCCTTATAAATATGTTTTTAAGAAATTAAAAAAGAATGAGCCACAGACTAATAAAGGACTTATTTCTAAAATGTAAAAATAATTTTCAAAGTTTGAAATAAGAAAATAAACAAGTGGTTAAAGATGAGCAAAAGAGGTGTGAACAAACACTTCAAAGAAAATAGCAGGTTTTAATTTATTTGATATCATGAGTCATTAAGAAGATAAAATTATAACACTGAAATACCACTACCTACCAGTTCAAATGCCTAAAATCAGGGGGCAAAATAGTTGACCATATGAAGTGTTTGTGAGGATATGAAGGAACTAGAACACTTATACATTCCTGGTGGAAATATAAAATGGTACAACCACTTTGGAAAACACTTTGACTTTTATTCAAATGTTAAATATTCATCTACCATATGATCTAGCCATTCCATTCTTAGGTGTTTATCCAAGAGAAATAAAGGTATATGTCCATAAAAAGACCTCTTTACAAATGTTAATAGCATCTTTATTTGTACTAGGCCAAATGTGGAATCAACCTAAAAGCCTGTCAATGTGGAATCACAAAAATAAATTTTGGTGTGTCCATAAAATGGATTGGTGCTTAGTAATTAAAAGGAATGAAATATTGATACATGCAACAACATGGATAAACATCAAAGTAATTGTTCTGAGTGAAATAATTCTGAGAAATGGGGACATGTATTGAATGATTTTATTGATGTAAACCCCTAGAAAATGTATATTGACCTGTAATGACAGAAAACAAGTAAGTGTTTGCTTGGGGATGTTCAGTTCAGTTCAGTTCAGTAGCTCATTTGTGTCTGACTCTTTATGACCCCATGGATTGCAGCACGCCAGGCTTCTCTCTCCATCACCAACTCCCAGACCTACTCAAACTCATGTTCATCGAGTCAGTGATGCCATCCAACCATCTCATCTTCTGTTGTCCCCTTCTCCTCCCACCTTCAATCTTTCCAGCATCAGGGTCTTTTCAAATGAGTAAATTCTTCACATCCAGTGGTCAAAGAATTGGAATTTCAGCTTCAGCATCAGTCCTTCCCATGAATATTCAGGATTGATTTTCTTTAAGATGGACTGGTTGGATCTCTTTGCAGTCCAAGGGACTCTCAAGAGTCTTCTCCAGCACCACAGTTCAAAAGTATCAATTCTTCAGCACTCAGCTTTCTTTATAGTCCAACTCTCACATCCATACATGACTACTGGAAAAACCACAGCTTTGACTAGACAGACCTTTGTCTCTGCTTTTTAACATGCTGTCTAGGTTGGTCATGGAGATACAGTAAATTTTAGGTGATGATGGATATATTTACTACCTTGACTATGGTGATGGTTTCACAGATATATATGAACGTTGAAATGTACCAAAATGTGCATTTAATTATGGGTATTTTATATCTCAATAAATCAGTTGTTAAAATGACAATTTTGGAGATATGCATGAGGTAATAACTGTGTTGGTCTTGGGATGAGATCCAAAGTCTGATAATCTGCCCCCCTCACACACCAAGAAAAGAATTGAGACATTATCAATTGAGTATTTTAAATCAGGAAAAATGTTGCTTTTGAAAATAGATGATAAATTGCTAGATAGATAACAGATGATAGAGAGACAGGTGCATTGATACTGAATGGATAGATAATAGATGTTGGTGAGATAGAAAGGTAGATAGATAAATAATTGAGAAAAAGATAACAGAGAAATAGAAAGGTACATAGAAAATTCATAGATGATATTAGATAGATAGATAATAGGGAGATAGATAAATTGATAGATGATATATGATGGAGAGAGGTCATTGATAGGAGACTGTGGAGTTACGACAAATGAACACTCTTCCTTCTTAGCTACTTAGCCATCACTGTAAACTCCGTCATATGGAAGTGTCCTCCTTTTGCAGAGGGGTCAGTGCCAAGGTGAAGAGAGTCAATAGCCCTGCCTGAGGCTGTGAGGCTGCAGAGAGGTCAGTACCTGAGGCCTCTTACAACATCCCTCTGTCTGTGATACAACTGGAAGGGCTGAAAAGGGCTGAGAGGGAATCCTTCCTTTCCCACCCCCTGATGCCCAGAGCTTTGTCACTCTCCAAAGACACTTCATAGCAGCCTCATATTTCTCATTTAACCCCTGTACAGACTCGACCATGGCTACCCAGGATCATAACATGAATGTGCAGAAAGTTCAGAATGTTCCAGTGTACGAGGCAGCAAATCTGCAGGGAGATTTTAGTTCATTTTGTGGCACTTTGGCTGTTCTAACAAGATATACAATAGCACAGAACTACTCATCAGATGATTTCCGGGAACAAAGCACTTTGTGGACCTATTAGGAAGCCATGGGGTCAATGCCTAATGCTTCTGTACGCAGGAGTTTGAGCCTGGCATTTTCCCATTCTGGCCAGGCTCTAAGGGAAAGAATAAGGCTTTTAGTTTGGGAAAAAGTCAGAAGAAACAGTTATAAAACTTCATAATGGGAAATAGTGTTTTTCTTATCTTATTAAACTCCCAAAACTTTTATCACTGAACATCACTCTTCACTTTAAAAAGCTAGGCTAAAATAATTATTTGGGGGTCTTTATTTTGAAGTCAAGATTAAACAACAACAACAACAACAAAATAAGGTTGTAGAGCAGAGAGAAAATGTCTCTGAAAATTTAAACCAATGGATACTAAAATTTCTCTAGCAAAAGAAAGAAGAGCAAAATGATGAGTTCACTATGGTTAATTGTATTAACGTGATATGTCTAAATAGAATAGTTAATTGTAAGGAAAACTGTCTGTAAGCTCAGGAAAGATTCTTGGTTGATTTTCTCTCTGTCCCTTTCTCTCTTTCTGCCTCCTGCTTGCCTTCCTCCATTTTTTTCTTTTTTTAACAACTAAAACTGACTGTTAGAGGTAATCTAATAAAGAAGTGAAAGATGTTCAGTCGTGTCTGACTCTTTGTGACCCCATGGATTATACAGTCCATGGATTCTCCAGGCCAGAACACTGGAGTGGGTAGCCTTTCCCTTCTCCGGGGGATCTTTCTAACCTAGGGATAGAACCCAGGTCTCCCACATTACAGATGGACTCTTTACCAGCTGAGCCACAAGGGAAGCCCAAGAAACTGGAGTGAGTAGTCTATCCCTTCCCCAGAGGATCTTCTTAACTCTGGAATCGAACCAGAGTCTCCTGCATTGCAGGCAGATTCTTTACCAACTGAGCTATCAGGGAAGCTCCAATAAAGAAATAGAGTGCTACCTAATAAAGAAAGTGGTAGCCTAATACAGAATTCTAGTAAAATCAGATGAATAACAATACAGAATTTGGATTATATTTAATTTTCAACAAGCAGGATATCACATTACCAAAATTTGAAAATACTACAAAGTTTACCCAGACACTTGTAATATTATTACGTTGTCAAGTTAAAAGACAGAAAAATGTATTTTTGTCCATTTAAAATAAGAGAGTTTCGGAGACACTGGGCATTCTTAGTGTAGAGGTGAGGGCAAAGGTGATGTTTTTGCATATTTGTATTATAAACAAATTACATACTCATCCAGTGCAATAAACAAATTACATACTCAATCCAATATTTCTACAAGTATATATGACAGGTCCTTCTGGATAAGATCAACAAGTCTTCAAGTACATTATTCATATTGTAGAACCAAGAGGCTTGTCTTGGGCAGTCCAATAACTTCCATGATCATATCATTAAAATTTAGAAATACATCTTTGGTTCCATTTTAGTAAAACAATGAGGAGCTACCATTATCTATGATTGTATCTAAATCCTCTTGAATATTTATATATTAATTATCTTATGCCCTTGTTATATTCCCTAGGGTTCAAAAAAAGGCATTTGCTTATAAATTATTAAACTAATATCATAAGCTCTTTAATTTAGGATCTCATTTAATTCTCACAATAACTGTATGGTAAGTACTCTTACCATTCTCTTTCTACAGATAAATCTGAGATGTTGACAAGATAAGTAAATTTCCCAGGGTTACAAAGCTAAATGATGCTTTGTAATCAGGTAATGAATTCAGATATTATGATTGTAGTAGTCCGCGTGCTTAATGGAACCTGTTAGTCACTCAGTCATGTTCGACTCTGCAACTGTGTGGACCGTAGCCCGCCAGCCTCCTCTATTCATGGAATTCTTCAGGCAAGAATACTGGAGTGAGTTGCCTTTCCTTTCTCCAGGGGATCTTCCCAAACTGGGGACAGAACTCTGGTCTCCTGCATTGCAGGCAGATTCTTTACCATCTGAGCCACCAGGGGAACTAACTACATGCTTAATTACTACCTGCATTGCAGAGATGATTTCTCTGGACTGATTTTCTGAGATTTGAGAAAAAGTATGTTCATCCTACATATCATCATAATGTTATGGAAGGAAAGATACTCACTGTAAATAATCAACAGTGATTCATGAACTGGTTGTACTACTAAATATATTCATTTTCAGGCATGAGTCTGGCTTTGAAAAAAGATATTTTTTTTTCTATTTTCATCTTTACAACAACATAATTATAAATTGTCATCATTATTACCCTTGTGAATTTGTTTAGAACTTTAAAATTTATTTATGATGAGCCCTGTAGAAGGAACTGTAACTATGTCCCTTTGTTCAGTGTTAGGCTTTAAATTTAAATAAAACTTTAAATAGAACAAATTTAAATGTAATCACGTTGATAAAATTAACAGAGATGAATACAAAGAAATGGAAGGTGTCATCAGCCGGGTAAATTTGTTTATAAAGATATATCAATAAAAAAGACATCTCTTTGTCTTCAGGTCTTAACTTTTACTTGTTACACAACCATATCCTCTCATTGGTGGAATGTTGAAACTCAGCAATGCTATGTGTGTGGTTCAATAGCTCCTAAAACTATTTACTTAAAGTAACAATACTTTTCACTGTGCATTGTAAATGAAGGACTGAAATGAATGTAGTACCATTGCATTTAATTGGAAGATTTAGTCAGGCAGGCAAGAAAATCCCCTAACCAGAAATAGCGACATGTGGGCTAGTGTTCTAGCCACTAGTAATTGCTTAATGGTACAGAGAATCCCGGTGAAAAGCCCGCGAGATAGTCTTACTATTAGTGTAAACCAAATTCAAAGCTTTGGTTTGCTTGCTTGGGCATTATGTGCACTTATGAGATTAGATTAATGATAGTCCAAACGGGTTCTGTTATGGCAAGTACAATCTTAATGTTTCATGGCTTTAACCATATTATTTCAGCAAGTCCTAGGTCTTAAATGAACCTCATTATTACAATCTAAGTAACTTTGAATGAATTCAGCCCCTTAACAGAAAATGTCTGTCTCTTCCAATTCCCCCATTTTGCCTGTGATCCTATAACCCCATGAACTCAGAACTTGTAGTAACCCTGCATTGCATTCTTTTCTGGAAAGGCCAGGGCTAGTCCAGTTCTCAGGACTCCATGGCTCCATTTATATCAACTCTTTTCTGCCCATTTCCACGGTTTTTAACCCTAGTCATTTCGCTCCTGGTGGAGACTAGAAGCCTGCTTGTCAGCATCTAAGGTTGCAGATCCTAGGCTCTCCAGTTTTCAATCATAAACTGTCATCTTTCTTTAACTGTGAAACTTATAAAACGGAGACTCAATGGTCTCTTCCATCAGATTGTAACTCATAAACTTCTCTGAATAATAAATTAACTTCATGTTTGCTTTACATGCTTTGTTAATCTGCCTAACCCTTCCCATGGATCCATACCTGTCATAATCTATTATTAATAAACTTCCCTAGATCTGAAATCCAAGTGACCCCTCTGAATTTCTCTTTCATGCTCCAGCCAATCACCAAGTCCCACAAGGTATTCCTTCTTACTAATCCCTGCTGTTTCATGCTCACCATGTTCATAGCACTTCAAGTCTGCAACACTTTATACCTATGTAATGATAGTCATTTCTGGGATGGCCTTTTGGAAGGCGATGGCACCCCAACTCCAGTACTCTTGCCTGAAAAATCCCATGGACAGAGGAGCCTGGTGAGCTACATTCCATAGTTTCACAGAGTCAGACACGACTGAGCAGGCACACACACACACACACATCTCTTAAATTCCCTTCTTAGAAGCAGAACAGCCTCATCAAGGAGGCACTATGTTAGATTTCTTTATCTTACTGTAAGCTGCAGCTAAAAAAAGCCTAGGGTATGCAAAAAATAAAGTTGAAAATGATTGTCTAGCAACTAGAAGCTGTTCAGACAAATATTATATCACTGAATCACGCATAGTATGCTTTCAAGGATGATTTACTGCTATGAGGAAATGTTCATGACATAGTGTGTTAAAAGCAAAATTAATTATAATAGTCATGTTAGTACTGAGACTTCACTGATTGCTCAGCCCTTTACCTGCATTCCTTTTTTTAGACATTCACTGCAGAAGCAAGATGTAAAAATGTTTAAAACTGGACATTTTTTGGCTTATGAGCTTTCAAAATTTTGTAAATGAGACTATATTTGTTTATTTATCAGAAAATTATTATTTCAGAAAGCTAAATATTAATCCAAGCTCAAACATGATTAGCCATCCCATTTATATCATATCTTTGCAACCTTGCTAGTGCCCTTAAAGGATTATTAATTGTACTCTGTTCTTATCATGAGTACAATCTACTAGAATATATATCCCTTATTAAACTGTAAGTTTCTTGAGGGAAGACCCATGTGTGGCCTCATTGCAATGTTGGCCACAGTAGAGCTTCAAGGAACATCCATAGGGACAAATGATCTTGATGATAGGAAAAGGCTGTGTTTTCTAAATATTCCACAATTAATAATCACATAAGTAGCAAGGAAAACTAATATTATTTTTTTTAAAAAGCAACCATGACAGTTCAGTTCAATTCAGTCGCTCAGTCATGTCCGACTCTTTGCGACCCCATGAATCGCAGCACACCAGGCATCCCTGTTCATCACCGTCTCCTGGAGTTCACTCAGACTCACGTCCATCGAGTCTGTGATGCCATCCAGCCATCTCATCCTCGGTCATCCCCTTCTCCTCCTGCCCCCAATCCCTCCCAGCATCAGAGTCTTTTCCAATGAGTCAACTCTTCACATCAGGCGGCCAAAGTACTGGAGTTTCAGCTTTAGCATCATTCCTTCCAAAGAAATCCCAGGGCTGATCTCCTTCAGAATGGACTGGTTGGGTCTCCTTGCAGTCCAAGGGACTCTCAAGAGTCTTCTCCAACACCACAGTTCAAAAGCATCAATTCTTCGGCGCTCAGCCTTCTTCACAGTCCAACTCTCACATCCATACATGACCACAGGAAAAACCATAGCCTTGACTAGACAGACCTTAGTCGGCAAAGTAATGTCTTTGCTTTTGAATATACTATCTAGGTTGGTCATAACTTTTCTTCCAAGGAGTAAGCGTCTTTTAATTTCATGGCTGAAATCACCATCTGCAGTGATTTTGGAGCCCCCCAAAATAAAGTCTGCCACTGTTTCCACTGTTTCCCCATCTATTTCCCATGAAGTGATGGGACCGGATGCCATGATCTTAGTTTTCTGAATGTTGAGCTTTAAGCCAACTTTTTCGCTCTCCTCTTTCACTTTCATCAAGAGGCTTTTTAGCTCCTCTTCACTTTCTGCCATAAGGGTGGTGTCATCTGCATATCTGAGGTTATTGATATTTCTCCTGGCAATCTGGATTCCAGCTGTGTTTCTTCCAGTCCAGTGTTTCTCATGATGTACTCTGCATATAAGTTAAATAAGCAGGGTGACAATATCCAGCCTTGACGTACTCCTTTTCCTATTTGGAACCAGTCTGTTGTTCCATGTCCCCTTCTAATTGTTGCTTCCTGATCTGCATACAGATTTCTCAAGAGGCAGGTTAGGTGGTCTGGTATTCCCATTTCTTTCAGAATTTTCCACAGTTTATTGTGATCCACACAGTCAAAGGCTTTGGCATAGTCAATAAAGCAGAAATAGATGTTTTTCTGGAATTCTCTTGCCTTTTCCATGATCCAGCGGATGTTGGCAATTTGATCTCTGGTTCCTCTGCCTTTTCTAAAACCAGCTTGAACATCAGGGAGTTCATGATTCATGTATTGCTGAAGTCTGGCTTGGAGAATTTTGAGCATTTCTTTACTAGCATGTGAGATGAGTGCAGTTGTGTGGTAGTCTGAGCATTCTTTTGCATTTCCTTTCTTTGAGATTGGAAAACTGACCTTTTCCAGTCCTGTGGCCACTGCTGAGTTTTCCAAATTTGCTGGCATATTGAGTGCAGCACTTTCACAGCATCATCTTTCAGGATTTGAAACAGCTCAACTGGAATTCCATCACCTCCACTAGCTTTGTTCGTAGTGATGCTTTCTAAGGCCCACTTGATTTCACTTTCCAAGATGTCTGGCTCTAGATGAGTGATCACATCATCATGATTATCTGGGTCGTGAAGATCTTTTTTGTATAGTTCTTCCATGTATTCTTGCCACCTCTTCTTAATATCTTCTGCTTCTGTTAGGTCCATACCATTTCTGTCCTTTATCGAGCCCATCTTTGCATGAAATGTTCCCTTGGTATCTCTAATTTTCTAGAAGAGATCGCTAGTCTTTCCCATTCTGTTGTTTTCCTCTATTTTTTTGCATTGATCACTGAAGAAGTCTTTCTTATCTCTTCTTGCTATTCTTTGGAACTCTGCATTCAGATGCTTATATCTTTCCTTTTCTCCTTTGCTTTTTGCCTCTCTTCTTTTCACAGCTATTTGTAAGGCCTCCCCAGACAGCCATTTTGCTTTTTTGCATTTCTTTTCCATGGGGATGGTCTTGATCCCTGTCTCCTCTACAATGTCACGAACCTCATTCCATAGTTGACAGTGTCTAGTAAGAAATATAAAGAAGAACTCAGTCAAATAAACCAAATGTCCCCATTAGATTATTACTCTCTTTAAGAATGTTGATATTAAATTACAACATAAAGAACACATGCATGATTTAAAAACTCGAAACCACCAATGTAAAAAGTAAAAGCTGCTCTCTCAATAAACCCCACCCAAAACTCAAATGCAACTAGTATATGTAATTTCTTATGACTTCTTTCAGAAACCATGAACATTCATGGATGTAACCATTTATATATGTGTGTGTGTGTGTTTATATATAATAGTAGATATAAAATATATGTGAAATACACATGCATATATTTATATATAAACCTAATGAAAAATGTCATATGTATATAAGAAATCATATTATATATACCACAGTCCTTTTGATTTTTCAATTTAATATGCCTAGGGTTCTTACTACCCATAATTTAACAATATCCTATTGACAGATACTCTGTTATCAAAATTATTTTTTCCAAGCATCTTTGCAAAAAGATGTGTATCTATGGCACACAAATATAAATTGCATATGGAAGATTATATGTATGGATATGCTATGTTTGTGTGTGTGTGTGTGTAACTTATATAACTTCTAGAAAAGTATTTATTTTGAACTTGGAGACACATCAATACATTTTTCTCCAGAAAGTCTGGAGGAGGTGATAAGCCTGCCTCCAACCTCTCTAGCTCTGGGGAGAAATCAATCTTAGCATTTATTTCATCAAAGAGATGAAAAATGGTAATCTGTTATCACTTCAATTTGCAATTTTTAAAACTATAAGTAAAATTGAGACACTAAATATATTTTTGTATATATTTCTCATAATTGTTTTCTATTTTTTAATCAATTTGCTTGAGCTTTTATTAATGACAAAAATAGACCTTTGTCAAATGATGAACATATTCTGTCCTAGGTTGGCTTTGACAGTCAGCCTTTTAAAAGTTGCAGTATTAGTTTTTGTTGTCATCCAGAATATTTTTAGTCAAGTATATCTCCCATATTTTATCATATCTGAATTTTGTGTTTATTAGGAACATTTACCCACTCCAGGATGAAAACCAACATCACACATGCTTTATTCTAAATGGTTTATTTACTGACTTATGAATCCTGATTTTAAAACCTTTTAATCCACTCAGTCGTGTCCGATCCTCAGCGACCCTATGGACTGCAGCCCACCAGGCTCCTCCATCCATGGGATTTTCCAGGCAGGAGTACTGGAGTGAGGTGCCATTGCCTTCTCCAATTTATGTTTATATATTTGCTATATGGGATTCCCAGGTGGCTCAGTGGTAAGGAATCTGCCTGCCAGCGTAGAAGACAGTGGTTTAATTCTGGGTTGGGAAGATCTCCTGGAAGCCAAAAATGTCAACCCACTCCAGTATTCTTGCCTGGAAAGTCCCGTAGACAGAGAGGGCTGGTGGAGCCTGGCAGGCTACAGTCCGTGGGGTCCCAAAGAGTCAGGTGTGACTGAGCTACTGAGTACACAACACACAGCATACATTTGATGTATAGAAAGTTTGGCAAAGTCAGGAATCTTAGGTTGGCTCATCTTTCTGTTTTTGCTTTTCCATATAATTACCTGGTCTCCTCCGTCCACCCACAACCCCGACCCTCAAATGCTCCACAGGTCCTCTCCTAAGAGAACAGTTTGAGGGAGTAGCCTTGTAACCTTGGTTGCTGCACCTGGCATTTACCCTCTTTGCTCACTGAAGTTCCATCGTCAAGGCTGGTGTCTCAGTGATGTATCTTCCTCTAGTAGGGGACACAGTAAGGAGTTCTGAGGGCTTACTTCAGAGAAACCACACATCAGAGAAAGCCTGGATTGTTTCCTTCCCTCTGGAGTTTTCACTCCTCATAAAGGCAAGTGGTGAAAGACTTGGCCTTCTCCCTTAACTGTGAAGAGGGCTGGAAGGAACTGCCTTGAGATCTCCCACAGTGCCTCTTTGTAGGCAGCTCTGCAGCTTCCTGGCTCCAGAGGATGCCAAGCAGCCTGGGAAGCTCTGGTGCTTCCTCCAACGTCTCCTGCCCCCTTCATTTAGCGATGTGGATTTTTGGACGCTTCCGGCCAACAGCCCTTTCCACCGGGTGAGGGCTGCTGACAGAATTTTGTCCTTGCTTGTTTGTTTTCATTCTTCTCCTATGGCGACGTTGGAGGGTGGGAGTGGGAAACGTTTGAGATCTGGTTTTACTCCCCTATCTTAAATAACAGGAAGTTCAAACTATTGTAATCATTTTTAAATCATCCACTGTCATGGGAAAATGGCTAAAATAAATAGCCCACAGTGCTCGCTTCTGTAAAGAAAATGGTGTTTCTTGAGAAAAGATCATTAAAATCCAAGAAAAAGTTCAAAAGGAAATTTTGATCAATGTTATTAATTGATCCATACTTATATAGGAGAACTTCTTCTTACTTAAATCTTCCTTGGAAGCAACAGTTCTTATCAAATTCTTCAAAAGCCACTTAAACTTGAAAGGATATAACATTAATCCTTTTTGCCCCTGCTTCCTATCACTGGCAGAAACAAAATTTTTTAAAAATTATGAATCTAGAATACTAATACAACAATGGAATCCATGTATTTTCCCCCCACGGCAATTCAACAGCTGTTCTATGGGAACCAAGCACATTTACCATTGAAACAATATGGGAAATTAATAACTCTGAGCACAAATTAGATTACTGCTTTACCTATGAGTTTCCAGGCTCAAATATGATTTTAAATATAGGTACACAGGCTTCAAACAAATGTCACAGACTTGTATTGCTCTAGGAATGCACTGACAACTTTGAATATTCCAGCTTTACATTCTTCATAACCCAGTCAGATTCAAATAATCATCATTGGAATTCTCTTCTTTTCCCACTTCTCAACATTCTGGATTTTTCTTCACATTTTCACAAAGCTGATATAATCTGGAAAAAAATAAAAACAGCATACATGAATCTTTTTCCAACATTTGGGTTATGGCTCTTAATAGAAGCTTCATGTTTTTGACCCACAGAAGATCTGTGGAAAATGCCCTCCAGGATAAATTTTCTTCTGCGCCTACAAAGATGAAAGACTCCTACCAGAGGGATAACATTTGCCTCAAGCTTTCAAACTGTGATATCCAGGTTCCTTACTTGTGCACCATTTCAGTTAACTCTAGTCAAGTCCACCAAGTAGAATCACCACCCATGACCTTGTCCGCCATTTAGAAAATGACTTCCCAAACCACAGAGGGTTAATTTGCAACACACCTTTCCCTACAAGGGTTTGTTTCTCTTTCTGAAGAGTCCAAGGTGGTGATAACCAGGGCAATATCTTTTCTGACACTGATATCTCTGTTTTTAAAAATATAACAAAAACTCAAACTCAAAACACAGAATTCCCCCCCCACCCCCCCATCCCCCAACTTCCCATATAAGGTCTCAAACTACAGCCCTGGGCCTGTGGATTCCTCGGAAGCTACCAGATTGTGCAATGTACTATCACAGGACGTCATGTAAGAGCCCTGCTCCAGTCACATCCAATAAGTAATCTGGCATGAAGAAAAGTTAACTAAATTAGTGGCCAATTGGGACACTTGGTGACCTACTAAGGAACTAAGTCCTCTGAACTTTTCCATTCGGCTTTGCCTTCATACTTTAATAGGGACCGAATTCCCATTAACAATTGAGCGGCGACAATAAGTGCCATCAGGAAAAGGAAATTCAATTTTCGTGGGGGATGACAGCCTTACCTTTTCGCGCTTAATTGGCCGTATTGTCTCCAAAAGTTAATTGGTTACTTAGTCCAGGTAGTTAGTAAAATGTTTAGCTGCGTCAAAAAGCTCAGGCTCCCACTGTTAATGGGGCATGAAATGGAATGTTTGATACTGCAAATAAAATCAGTGATATTCAAGGATGTTATGGTAGGTAATGCGTTGAAACTGCCATTTAATGGGTCCTGGAAGATTAGGGTAGTGTCAGCCGGAACCGCCCGGGCTCTTTTCTGACATTGTTAGTTGCCTCTTCATTTACTTAACGGCTGTCTGCACTGATTACATAGGCATAAAACTCCCTACAAAAAAACAACAGAGACACGCTCTATTAGCAGTCCAATTAGAACTATTTGCATATTACAGTTCATTTCTGCTTAAGTGAATCCCTAATACAACTTTAGGAAAAAAAAAATTCTATTGTGTCATTTGAAAGAAAGAGAAAAGAAAAGACTTAAAGGTGATCTCTCTCTTCCTCTTCCTTTTCTTGTCTCACTTTATCCTTTTTCCTTTTCTCTCACTTTCTCTCTTCCACCTCTAATATTTATTCTCTATCTTGGGTAGAAAGGAGAAAATAAAAACTTTAAACTTGAGACAGTTTTGTCGATGTTCCTGAAGATGAAGACATACTTGTGGTCATTCAGTCCTACAAAAATGCAGAGTGGTGTCATGCCAGGGGTATGCTTCATTTAGAGAAATGATTCTACTTTTGAGAGATGTCTCCAGTTTGTTTTACATCCACTATTGCTCTGAATTTTCAAGCAAGCAGTTCACATCTGTAACAATGTCCCTGGTGAGTCAGAGCCCTTTATAATGGCCTCAGTGTCACCTACCTACACAATCATGGAGAAGAGAAGCGGGGTTCCAGTGAGTGCCTCCGCACCTCTCAAGGTTCCAAACATAGTAAATTTGGTGGGTGTTCAACTGCACATGAGGTTAACACATGAAACGGATTCCTTTTTTCACAGGTGAAGACAGTGATTAACCTGGCTGAAGCCAGACTAGAGATCTTACTTTTTCAGAAGTGTTTCTTCTTTTTCAAAAGGTCATTCTGAGTAATAGCATCACTTGATGGCTATTTAGGAAGGCACTGAGTGCTCAGTTGCTCAGTCATGTCTGACTCTTTGAGGCCCCATGGACTGTAGCCCACCAGTCCATGGGGTTTTCCAGGCAAGAATACTAGAGTAGGTTGCCATTTCCTACTCCAGGGGATCTTCCCAACCCAGGGATCGAACCCATGTCTCCTCCTTTGGCAGGAGCACCACTTTACCACTAGCGATACTTGGGAAGTCCATCTGTAGGACACTGATGAATTAAAACCAGCATACTTTCTTAAGCTGATGCTGTGAGAATGCATGGAGTGTTTTAAGAGAGCAAGTCCAGCTTACAGCAAATGTTTTTAAGATGCTCCATAGACGTTCATATTATTCCCGACTCTCCTTAAGTCCTATGAGTTGACAGGAGACAGAGAGATTGTAGGGATAGCTCTTAGGCAGCCATGGAGCTATTTTTTTTGGAATTGGAAAAGGGCCTACTGCACTTTAGAAGAGAGAACACACTGACTGGGGGCTGGGTGTGACAGTGGGCCCAGTGCGTATTTGAAAAGGCATCTCCCTGGACGGGGGTGAGGATGAAGACTCCAGGTTAGGAAGGTTAAAAGCACTCAGGATCTTACGTAAGTCACTACTGCTGACCCCCAGTGATGGCTCTGCAACCTCTTGCCGACCATTTTATTCAGAATGAATAAATAGCTCCTCCAAGTACATAAATTCAGGAAGCACAGGACTAGACACCACTCCCAAAGCATCTGGACTTGACAGCAGAGGAGCAAAGAGCCTGAGAGGGATAGAACACTTTCCTTTGGGGAACTGCTGCGCCCATGAACTTCATCGGGCTGACATGCCCATCTTTAGATAAAGCCCTGGGTCCGCTCCCTGGGTTCAGTGGATGGCCCTGAATTTTCCCAGACCTAAGATCAGTGAAGGCCACCACATCTGATCATTGATTGGCCTCCTCATCCTGAACAGATTCGAAGATGACATGTGAATGGGGATGAACTGCAGCCATTTGGTTGATACTGGGGATGGCTTCTTACAAGAGCCCAGGAACACCTTTGATGTCCACGTGCCAACGTAAATACCTTCAGTGTGTTTTCAAAGCCTTCACCACCCTATTCTCTTTTGCCTGCCTCCCTCATTTCAGAGGTCAGCCCTCCACCTCTACAATTATTCAGATTCACCAGTTGATGGAAGAGTTCAGGAGCTGATCACAACAAACAGGGGAACAAGGAGGGGGAATACTGAAGGTGATGAAAAAACTCTTCAAGAAATAGCGATTTCTAAGGAGTCCTTTTTCTGTTGTTTTTTGTTTCCCCTCTCATCCGCTATTTTAAGTGCAACACGTCCACAATTGGATGGAAACGCGCAAAGGAGAGACAGCAACAACAATAAAACCCAGGCAAGCCCAGAGCAGTGTAAACAAACCGAACAAAAAGCCTGTCAGAGGGGAAGGTAGGATCCTCGATCTGTCATTTTCAATTCTTTTCACCCCATGAGTGGCGACGCAGTGTGAAGCGTGCTGGTGCTGGCTGCCATAGGTATTGTTTGGATGCCCCGTTGGCTCCTCCGTGCCCTCCCTCCTGCTTCTCTGCCGCTCTCATTAACGCCGCCGCCAGATGAGCACAGGCAGAGGCGGAGGCTGACACGCCGGCCCGCTGCCTCGGCGCGTGGCCCTGCCAGCGGTGGCGAGACCGTGCCAGAGCCGGGGAGCCAGGCAGCCCGGAGACACGCACTTTCGCCCCTGGAAGCAGGCTTTGCACCCCGCCAGGAAAACGGCTCTCAGGAAAAGCACTGTCTGCCAGTAAAATGGACTAAATCAGTAAACAGTGATTAAGGCTCTGGCTCCGGCTGACTGTTGTCACCACCTCAGACACATGGCTGCTTCTCCTTACATGCACGCACGCGCGCGCGCGCGCGCACACACACACACACACACACACACACACACACACACACAGAAACCACAGGGGGAGGGGAGGAATCCTCAGGATGGCCAAAGCTGAGGGAGTGAAGTGAGAAGTTAGGCAGAGAAGGATTCGTGTTCCTTCCAGGTGAGATGCTTTCTTATCCTGAAAAATAAAATGAATAATTTAGGATCTTCATTTCCCTCCCTTTTGCTTTTGTTTTCGATTTTTTCATTTTGGTTGTGTGATGAGAATTGCCTTTCTAAATAAAATATCAAGTCAGGAAGGTAAGCAGGCATTTGTCCAATTCCACACCCCCTCCTTTTTTGTCTGGTTCGATCCTACTCATCATGTAATCTCAATTCCTCAGATAGGTGGGATAAATCAGAGGTAGCCTTTAAAAACGCTGATGTGTGCTGTTTAGTAGAAGCATGTCATTTGATTGAGTTGCCTTAAGCCAGAAGAATAAATTCCAAATGCACATGTAGACATTGGCATCAATCCATCTATTTATAGATAGAGGTAGATGCCATATATGTCTATTCATGAGGCTTTCCTGGTGGCTCAGCAGTAAAGGGCTTCCCTTGTGGCTCAGCTGGCAAAGAATCCACCTGCAGTGCAGGAGACCTGGGTTTGATCCCTGGGTTGGGAAGATCCCCTGGAGAAGGAAAAGGCTACGCACTCCATTGTTCTGGCCTGGAGAATTCCATGGACTGTATAGTCCATGGGGTCCCAAAGAGTTGGACACGACTGAACAACTTTCACTTTCACTTTTCTTCAGCAGTAAAGAATCTGCCTGCAATGCAGAAGAAAACAGAAGACACGGGTTTGATCTCTGGGTTGGGAAGATACCCTGGAGGAAGGCATGGCAACCCACTCCAATATTCTTGCGTGGAGAATTTCATAAACTGGGGAGCCTGGCAGTCCGTAGGGTTGGACACTGAAGCAACTGAGCCTGCACACATATCTGTGTATGGATACATATATTTGCTACATATAATATCTATCCTGTTTTTTAATCTTTTTACAACACTCTAACCACAATAATTAGAAATGCATTAGGTTTTTATCAAAATGTTTTCACATGGAGCATACTCACTGTACCTGCATTTTGAACCAAAGAGAGAAGGCTGACTGAACCTCTAAAATACATGAGTATAATTCAAAAACACTCTTGACAACTTGGAGAAACAGTCAGAAACAAGCAGAATTGGGTCTTCTGAGTGCAGTTGCACACAGCATAGAAGAAAAAGCAATGAACAGTACAGACACAGAATCTAGGTCTCACTGCTGCCAACAAGCTGATCATGAATCAGAAACGTGAACCGGGAGCAGCTGGTGGATTCATGAGAAGTTGCTACACCCTAGCCAGCTCCTAGAGGAGATTGTGTTTAGCCTTGTGCTTGTGCTAAGCTTAGTCACTCAGCCGTGTCCTACTCTTTGTGATCCCATGGACTATATAGCCCGCTAGGCTCCTCTATCCATGGGGATTCTTCAGGCAAGAATACTGGTGTGTGTTGCTATGCCCTCCTTCAGGAGATCTTCCCAACCCAGGGATTGAACCCAGGTCTCCTGCATTGCAGGCGGATTTTTTACTGACTGAGCTACGAGGGGAGTCCTGGACAACCTTAACTTGGTTCAGAGTGGGATGGTTCAAGTTTGCTTATGAAAAGTCAAGGAAGTGGGACTTTTTTTAATTTAAAGGAGAAGAAAAACATGGCAAAAATTTAATGTGTTCACACTGGGGGATGATAGTCCTCAAAAGAAATTACTAAATATTTGCATAGATTCTCTCCCAAATGTCTCTAAAAGACAAGAGTTTTGTTAATAGCAACTCAGGTTTTTTTTTGGAGGCATTGTCAAAACTGAGGAGCATAGCATCTCACATTTGTGGTGATCTCTACAGCAAAGCTAACATTGTTCATAAATGGCTCTGAGTGCTGGAAACCAGACACACTAAGGGGAAGGAATATAAAGAAGTGAAGGGGGAAATCCCAAGATGGAGGGGAAAAAAAAGAAAAAGAAGAGGTTAAGTTTATTTGTGGGTGGTCAGCTAGTAGACACTGGTGTTGAAGTGAATGCAGGGATCTTGATTTATTTGACCCAGACTTGTCAGTAGGATGTAATAATAACAGTAATGACAATAATAATAATAGGAAGAAGAGGGAGGAGGAGAGAGGAGAAAGGGGAAGAGGGGAAGAAGGAGGAAGAAGGGAAATAATATTCATAGACATGCTAAAAGTTTCTTGGTCATTAGCAATCATTGATATCCATTCTGACACAAGATAACTGTGTCCTAGGAAAATGCTTAATTAAGTTACTAACCCACTCTCTCTAGGACTTCCCAGGTGGCACAGTGGCAAAGAATCCACCTACTAAAGCAAGAGACACAGGTTTGATCCCTGGGTAGGGAAGATCCCCTGGAGTGGGCAATGGCAACTCACTCCAGTATTCTTACCTGGAAAACTCCATGGACAGAGGAATCTAGCAGGCTATGCAGAGAGTCAGACAAGACTGAGAAACTGAGCACACAAGCACCATTCTCTCTAGGGACTTTTGACAAGCATTTAATCACTTCCCTGTTAACAACAGAAGTATTGAGAAAATTCTCTACATGTAGGCAAATCAATGAACCATTGCAAGGCTTATTATTTCCAAGTCTAAACTGTGTTTGTGTCTGTTGGAAGTGGTGGTTAGAGCCTCAGTAATTACAGAAGCACTTGGAGCTGGTGAGGCCAGTGTTTGAGTACAGTCATTGCTTTGAGCACGTTGTAAGTATATATGTGTGGACTGGCTATGGAGCTGGCTGGACTCAGTGAACAGTGAAACTGCAGGGCTTAACTGGGAACCCAGAAGTCCCCTACTTGAAGTCACAGCACCCTAGCACATGAGCAAGACCCCATACCCCTTCCCCACCACTAATAGACTGTAACCTTAAGTTGAGGTATACTTAGTGTTCCCGGGCTGGCCACCTTATGTGAACAGATGACTCATTTGAAAATACCTTGATGCTGGGAAAGATCGAAGGCAGGAGGAGAAGGGGATGACAGAGGATGAGATGGTTGGATGGCATCACTGACTCAATGGAGATGAGTTTGAGTAAACTCCGGGAGTTGGTGATGGACAAGGAGCCCTGGTGTGCTGTGGTTCATGGGGTCATAAAGAGTCAGACATGACTGAGCAACTGAACTGAACTGAACCTGGGCTTTCCTGGTGGCAAAGCGTCTGCTTATAATGCGGGAGACCTAGGTTCAACCCCTGGATCGGGAAGATCTCCTGCAGAAGAAATGGCAACCCACTCTAGTATTCTTGCCTGGAAAATCCCATGGACAGAGGAGCCTGGTAGGCTGCAGTCCATGGAGTTGCAAAGAGTCGGACACAACTGAGCAACTTCACTTTCTCTCACTTTCATACTCAGTGTTTGGAGGGTACCCTGATGATCTGCTCCTTGAATGAACCCTCCTGTGGCCAGAACAGTGGTGAGCACTTGTCCCAACCTTCTCCAATCCTTCATCAGCCTACGGTGGGGAAGGGACCCACTCTGGTCATAGCTCAGGAAACTGGCTCTGTGTGTGTGTGTGTTAGAGGTAGGGGGGGTGCAGGTGTATGTGTGTGTGAGAGAGGAAGAGGTTTGCGGGAGGGGAGAGAGAAATGGTATAGTAACCTTTCCAGAGAATTTTAAAGGTATTTTTGTATTTACGTAAAATAAACATTGCAGAATTGCCTCTAGTAAATGGCACCCTGATATCACCCCCCTTTTGGAATCATCAATGCTTCCCTAACAGCTCAGACTGTAAAGAATCTGCCTGCAGGAGACCCAAGTTCAATCCCTGGATCAGAAAGATTCCCTAGAGAAGAGAACGGCAACCCACTCCAGTATGCTTGCCTGGAGAATTCCATGGACAGAGGATCCTGGCAGGGCTACAGTCCATGCGGTCGCAGAGTCGGACAGGGCTGAGTGATTAACGCTTGCACTTGCACTTGCACTGTTTCCAGTAGTACTCATAGTAGTTCAAGGCTGCCTCTTATCAGCATTTGGAAGCCAGTTTATAGCCTCATTACTGGAAGTCATTGCTTTCCTTTACATATAATAATAGTATTATGTGTGAAAGTGAAGTTGCTCAGTCGTGTCCGACTCTTTGCGATCCCATGGACTGTAGTCTACCAGGCTTCTCTGTCCATGGGATTTTCCAGGCACGAGTACTGGAGTGGGTTGTCATATCATATACATTGTATGTATATTGTTCATATATATATGTGTGTGTGCTGTATACATATACAACATAGAGCATACATTTTTCATAGTATGCAAAATGCATATCTATAAATATACATATATGTATATATTTTATTCAAGAAAATGAAATAGATTATATCAATTCTGAGTTCTAACTCCCCAAAAACTGCCTTTCTAGGAATTGGTATCTCCATTGGTCTCTGTATTAACAGACAAACCCTCTACACAGTCATTATTAGGGAGAACATGCGCCATTAAAATTATATATTTGATGGGGAGGGTGGTGGGAGGGGGGTTCAGGGTTGGGAACTCATGTACACCTGTGGTGGATTCATGTCAATGTATGGCAAAACCAATACAGTATTGTAAAGTAAAAAAAAAAAAAAAGAATGCTCAAACTACAAAAAAAAATTATATATTTGAGAAATTGGTAAAGAAGTTTGAACGTATCATAGTTCAGTTCAGTTCAGTTCAGTCACTCAGTCATGTCTGACTCTTTGTGACCCCATGAACCACAGCACGCCAGGCCTCCCTGTCCACCAACTCCCAGAGTCCACCCAAACTCATGTCCATCAAGTTGGCAAAACCATCCAACCATCTCATCCTCTGTCGTCCCCTTCTCGTCCTGCCCTCAATCTTTCCCAGTATCATAAGGTGACAACATAATGCAGTAAAATAGACTCCAGCATCTCTTTACTTCCATCGCTTTTGCCTTTATTCATGGATAATTGCTGATGTAACTCATTGTTTGAAAGGTTTTAAAAACATTTTAGAAAGCATTTTGTTCTTGAGAAGTTCATTTGGAAATCTACAATGCCATCACAAATTTAGTGAAAATACCCTTTGCAAATATGTTTATATTGATGCTATCTGCCACCTGGCAGGATAATGTCAGTTCTGCAAATGGCCAATGGAAATGGGTTGTGATGATTTTCTTCATCTTGCTAAACTTCCTCCTCTCTCAGAGTGTAGGTATGATTAGAGCTGGCGGTGGTATTATCCTGCTATGTAATCTACATGGGTCCCCAATCCAACTAAAAACAGGGCATTTGCTATGTGAACTTATCATCGAAACAAGACTTCTTCTGATGATTGCTACTTGAATCGCCTCCCTTAGACATTTGGAGTTGCCACTGTTCTACAAACCCATCAACAACTTCTGATGTTAAGAGAGTCACAGTTGCTATACAAAATTAAAAGGACACCAGGACATTTACTAAATTTTCTAACACTCCTCCTCCCAAATATCAAAAGAACAAATTTGCAATGATCCCTTCGCTAAATTTCCTTTTACCCTCAGACTCAACCTGAGACAGCAGCTTTTTACTATCAGTCTGTCCTTCCCCCCAAAATAACCCAATCTGTGTCCTTCCTTTGAATTAAGGAGCTATCTTCAAAAAGTATTGCTGACTGTCAATGTCATTGAGGGAACAGAATACTTTAGTGGGAATGAAATAGGGGGAAAGGGAGCAGGCCAGAATCTTTGAAGAAAGTCTTAGCTATAGAGGATAAAACATGGTTAAAACTGATTAAACCCAAGATGGCAGAAGATTGGACTTCCAATCAACCTTGAGCCTCATTATGGGCTCATCGTAATGCTTTAGCTAAATGGTACACACACAGGCATGATGACAGTTCTCAGGCCAACCATGAAAGGCCAAAAAGTGGGTGGTGGCCCAATTATTGGAAATCCCTGCCCCTTCTCTAAAATAGTTGGGATAATCCTCCCACTCATTAAAGTGAAAATGGTAGTCTTTCACTCCTGTCCGACTCTTTGTGACCACGTGGACTGTAGCCCTCCAGGCTCCTCTGTCCATGGGATTCTCCAGGCAAGAATACTGGAGTGGGTAGCCATTCTCTTCCCCAGGGGATCTTCCCAACCCAGGGATCAAGCCTGGGTCTCCTGTACTGTATTAGATTCTTTACTCTCTGAGCCACCAGGAAAGCCCCACCACTAGCCTATGAAATTACCCAGCCTATAAAAACTACCCACCCCACCACCATATTTTTAGGCCTTTTGCCTTCTGAAATGGCCCACCTTCTGTCTGTGGAGTATGTTTCTTCCCTGGCCACTCTCACTTTGCAATATGGCTGCATACAGTGGGGCCGCTCTCATCCTTTGAGACAGACTGCAATCTGTCTATGGAATGTGTTCAGTTCAGTTCACTTACTCAGTCGTGTCCGACTCTTTGCGACCCCATGAATCGCAGCACACCAGGCCTCCCTGTCCATCACCAACTCCCGGAGTTCACTCAGACTCATGTCCAGCGAGTCAGTGATGCCATCCACACATCTCATCCTCTGTCGTCCCCTTCTCCTCCTGCCCCCAATCCATCCCAGCATCAGATTCTTTTCCAATGAGTCAACTCTTCGCATCAGGTGGCCAAAGTTCTGGAGTTTCAGCTTTAGCATCATTCCCTCCAAAGAAATCCCAGGGTTGATCTCCTTCAGAATGAACTGGTTGGATCTTCTTACAGTCCAAGGGACTCTCAAGAGACTTCTCCAACACCACAGTTCAAAAGTATCAATTCTTCAGCGCTCAGCTTTCTTTGCAGTCCAACTCTCACATCCATACATGACCGCAATCTGTCTATGGAATGTGTATCTCTAAATAAATCCACTTCTTACTTATCACTTTTTACCTCACGGAATTTTTTATGCAATGTGACATACAGAGCCTGAGCTTCATTAAGTCCTGAGACCAGGTGTGTGATTTCATTTTAAAGACAGTGGGTTCAAGTCCAAATGTGAGTTATGTGGTTTTAGCAGAAGCATGCACATTGAAATGATTCAAATGCTGATTCTAATACTATTAGCTGAGTGAATTTATAGAACTAGCTTGATCTCCCCAGTGTTCAGATTCTTTAACCGAAATATAGATGTGATAGCAGTAAATGAGCTAACCTTGTAAGTTATAAAGCTATATATACATTTTGTTATTATGTATTAATTTACATGTGACATCAAATAAAATAGTATTATGCTATTTTGTGTAATCAAAAACCAAAGGAAATGAAGAAGGCCAGGTTTGGTTTTTTTTTGTTTTGTTTTGTTTTTTGAGATATTACACAGAGAAAGAGGAAGGCAAAACCAACTGGAGCACTCCAGGTTAAGTTGTGGACAACTGAGGTGTATGTAATCCAAGGCCACCTTAAACTCAGAGAAGAGAGAAAGTAGATGGAAATGGAAACGCAAAAGAAAGATTGGATGCTTCTCAACTGGTCTAGCACCAAGCTTACTTACACTCCTAAATTATCCTGCTCTACGGATTGTTGTATAGGGGGTCATTGTTCCTTGATGGTCAAAGTTTAGTGTTCTCTGCACCCAAGATGCATCAGCTCCATTAGGGAAAAGTGATCAGAAGTCATTATATTTGCTATGTGAGTACCTCTATTTACAAGAGTTACTCCTAGAAGAAAGCATTGGTGAGCAAGAATTCTTCTAGTATAGTTGTGTCCTTTAATCAGAACAGCAGTTTGAAACTGAAACAGATAGTTTCAGACTGAAATGCAAATCAGATTCATGAACATACCCACATATATTCACTACTATTTTCATCATTGATTAACCAGCCACATGACCTTTTCAGTAAGAGAAATAATTGGCAGTTTTAGCAAACAAAAAATTGATCCTATTACTCAGGATAAGAATTTTCCACCTTTTTCGAAAGAGATGCTTATTAAAGAGGTCAGTTCCTTTTTTTTTCCCCTTTCAGGGTCATGCATATGTAAGTAAGCATGGCTATTATGTGCCATCTATGAGAATGGAAGGGTGAGCCACAAACACAAACATTCAGATGCAGCCTGGTCTCTGGCGTTCCTGTTCTCCAATTACAGTAATGCTGATGACATATATAGTTTAATGCACATGGCATTAAAGTAGTCCCCCTTTTTCTAGGAAAATCTAATTACACCAAACCCAAGCACTCAATCAAACCTGTTATTCTGTGGCTAAACAGCCTGGCGTTAATGCAATTTGAGGAGATCCAGGCCATGACTGGAAACGTCATGTATTAACAATATCTAATGGGGGCTCCCGTAGGTAAATGAATATGCTAACAAGCAAGATCACTGCTAAATCTAATATCTTTAAGCTGTTTAATTCCAAACAGTCCCTTAATAAATCAATTGACCGGGAGAGCTGATGCCCCTATCAATTATTCAAGAGGGCAAATAAATATTTCAGATGATTTGATAGGAAGGCTAGTCCCGGTCTTATAGAAAGCTTTGCATTTCATTAGCCTCTTGCTAAAAGTTTTATAATGAACAGAACACAGGTGGCATCCCCACTGCAGAAATGGGAGCGGGAGAAGTAGGAGATGGGAGATCAAGACTTCCTTCATTGCTGCACTATTCCATTATCCAGACTTTTCTTATGTAATGTGAAAATTGGAGTCAAGTCCCCCAAAGAATTATCATTCTCCGCAATCACAAAGGAAATTAAAATGATCAAAAGTATGTCATATTGCAAGGGTCTTAATTGTAATTCCTATTGGAAATGCAATTATCAGATACCAATATCACAGATATAATTTATGCAGTTCCACATCCAAATAGCCCTTCACCAAATATTTAATATTATCAATTCCATTTTCCAGAAGAAAAAACTGAGTTCCCCTAGTCATAAAGTGCTGAATAGGTCACCTATGTTTGAAATCAGGCACTTTTTTTTTCAGCTTTAGAAACCATTATTCATATTGAAAGCATACATTTCTGTTTAACTTGATGTCTGTCTTTTGAATAATCTATTCCAGCTTCTGATCCTTTTTTTACCAGAAAAAAAAGAAAGAAAAGAAAACCACATTAAAGTGATTAACATCATTTTCCTTAACGTGCATGTGAATATATGTGCACTTAAAATGAACTTATTAGAGAAAAATTAGAGGGAAAAAATGAATGAAGTCAAGTTACCAAGCCCTGGGATATTGGACAGGAAGAGGGTTCCCTATAGCATCTTATTTTATATTGTGGGTGTAGTAACCCAGATTCTACTGGAAATGTTTGAAAACTGCTGATGTCTTATTCCTGTATTATCTGTGAAAGCTAAGAATTTTTTTCTATTTTTCCTTAAGCATTGGAATTGATCAAACAACATTTGATCAAATTTTGTGTGTGTGGGCCATGAAACTAAAATTGCGTGTCATTTCTTAACAGCATTTTACAGTTTACAAATGTAAAATCTCCGTTAAATTACTGTAAGCATTATTGTTATGAGAAGTACTATAAAGGAGAAAAAGAATTTAGATCACCTGAAAAATAAAACTTAATTGTCAGAAGGTTTGAACATAAAAACGTTTGACAACTATTTTTCTAAATGGAAAAGATCCATATAAAAATCACTGAATGAGGATTTTCTGTGCAGGCAGTTATACTCTACAAAATACTCAATGAGCTATGAAAGAGACATCTCAGCTACAGAAAATCAGAATTTAAATGTTAGATTTGTTCATTTTCAGCTTCGTGAATCAACAGAGGAAATCTTCTATATTATTCTGTAAGTAAAATCTGGTCATGTTTAAAATCAGATTTTGGTATTTCCATTTATCAGAAATATCTTTTCAGGGAGCCATTTAATTAAATGTTTATTTGTTTAGTATTCTAAATCCCATTGGAATCATGAAGGATTTGAACAAGATGTCAGACTGAGCACATGAAGAAATATTCCCATTCTGTCCTGTCCCCAGTAACTAGTAACTGCAGAAAGCAAATTTTTTTTTTTAATTTAACTACATCTGAAAAAAAGAACAGAAACATACTACATCAGAAATTAAAAAGAAATCTGGAAGATGAAAGGCATGTGAAATTAGACTAAGGAAGGAGATAAGAACCAGAAATCTATCAGGAAATAATGATGTTGAAGGTGGCATTATCTCCTGGGTTACTCCAAAGTGAAATGCAAAAAGACACATCCCATGGAGTGATGCTTTTGTTATCACATCAGAAGGATTCAGGGAACCAAGCTCACTCCAACTCTCAATCTTTCTGAAGGCACTGAGAAACAGGGTATGGTGACACCCAGACTGAAATGGACATATCCATACTCAGAAGATGAAGTGATACTGTTCCTTCCCCACCAGGCAACTCATTTTATGTGTCTATACCATAACCAGAGGAAGGCCTCTGTAATTGAATGTGTGCACATGTCTCAGAAACACACAACTGATCAAAGACGAGAAGGATATCTACCTCCACAAATTATATTTTTGGAAACAGAGAGTTAATAGGGCAAATAGATCAATATATTAAAATCCTAAAAAGAAATGTAAGAAGTTATATAATCTAGTAAAGAAATACATAAAGATTTTGGAAATGAAATTCCAATCATAAAATTATTATTAATATTAAAGCAATATGATTCTTATCCAATGATCTAATAGCAGAATATGTCAGCTAAAGAATATATTTAGTGATCTGGAAGACAGGCAGATATTTACATAGGCCCCCATCAGTGCTATTCTGATCAGAATTGATCTTACACTCACTCTTGCTAAAATTCAGCTTCAGATATGTGATACTTCAGAGTAGCTGCTGAAAACAAATAAACCATCTCTCTCCTCCTCTAGAATCTGCATTTTATTCTCAGATTTAAGTAAACCATCAGATCACAGTTAAGAGCAAAACTAAAAACAGAGTTGCCAAGTGATCACTAAAAACAGAGTCCCTGGGCATGATATCTGGAGAACACCATAATTTAAAAAGATATATGTAGACTCCCCTGGTTGTTCAATGGTTAAGACTGTACTTCCACTTCAGAGGTCATAGGTTTGATCCCTGGCTAAAGAAGTTCAACAGTTCATGGAATTCTCTAGGCCAGAATACTGGAGTGGGTAGCCTTTCCCTTCTCCAGAAGATTTTCCCAATCCAGGGATCAAACCCAGGTCTCCCATATTGCAGGCAGATTGTTTACCAGCTGAGCCACAGGGAAGCCTACAAGCCAAATGGTATAGCCAAAAATGAAAAAAGAAAAACTAACTAAATAAATTCCTGAAAAAATATTAAAAAGATCCATGTAACTCATTGTTCATTTTAGCACTATTTTACAATATCCAGGACACGGAAGCAACCTAAATGCCCATCAACAGATGAATGGGTAAAGATTATGGTGGTACATACATACAGTAGAATATTATTCAGCCTTAAAAAAGAATGAAATTATGCCATTTACAGTGACATGGATGTCATATCAAGAAAACAAACATGGTCACAAAGTGGGGAGGGTTGCAGGGGGCATAAATTGGGAGTTGGAATGGACATATACCAACTCCTCGCGACCCCATGGACTGCAGCCCACCAGGCTCCTCTGTCCATGGGGTTTTCCAGGCAAGAGTCCTGGAGTGGGGTGCCATTGCCTTCTCCACATATACAGACTACTATATATCAAATAGATAACTAACAAGGACCTATTTTATAGCAAAGTGAACCCTACTCAATACTCTGTAATGGCCTATATGGGAAAAGAATTTAAATAAGAGTGTATATATATTTTGCTGTACAGCAGAAACTAACACAACATTGTAAATTAACTATACTCCAATGAAGATTAATTTAAAAAGAGTGTAAAGTCATCTTAACTTTACAGAGAAATACCTTCTCTTAGTTGAGATTTAACGTTATGCTCTCAGCTTTCACTGAAGGATATTAATAGAAAATGTCCTTTTGAATAATGGGCTTCCCTGGTGGCTCAGAGGGTAAAGCACCTACCTGCAATGCAGGAGACCAGGTTCCATCCCTAGGTTGGGAAGATCCCTTGGAGAAGAAAATGGCAACCCACTCCAATACTCTTGCCTGGAAAATCCCATGGACAGAGGAGCCTGGTGGGCTACAGTCCATGGGGTCACAAAGAGTAGGACACAACTGAGAGACATCTCTTTCTTTCTTTTCTTTCATGCTTTTGGAAGTTCAAAGTTGAAGATATTGCCAGTATATTACTTACTGTCCCTTAGATGAAGATTTATATGATATGTTATATGCTTGAAATTTAGCATCAAAAAAGTAAATGTTTTCTCAGGTGATTTTCTTTATATTGTAATAAGAAATCTATGTCAATATGCATCCCTTTTGCTTTGTCTGCCAGGAAGGCCCTAGTTAAATTTAATATTTAACTAAATGACTCCATATATATATATATGAATATATATTTTTATGTTCATAACAATATTAATTCTGCTTTGTATTAAAATTTAACTTCAGTCTTTTACAGAAATAGGATGACTAAATATTTTAAAATGTTTTAAGCTACCTAAAATTTTGTAGCTGTTTATGAACGTTTATACAAGTAAAAAGCCATAAATTGGATAGGGTGCCATAATTTATCTAGGAGAATCTCGTCAAAGAGATGTATTAGGATCCTACAGAACATCAGATTGAGTTCTATTTTATTAGAATCAAAGCAACCCATTCTAACTTCTACTTACTCTCAAAGCTGGTCAAATATTACTGTCACATCTTCTTCAGAAAAATGAGCTTTACAAAGAAGTGTCTTATTTTCCTCATTAGAAAGTGAAGTCACAGTCATGTCCGACTCTTTGCGACCCCCTGGACTGTAGCCTACCAGGCTCCTCTATCCATGGGATTTCCCAGGCAATAGTACTGGAGTGGATTGCCATTTCCTTCTCCAGGGGATCTTCCCAACCCAGGGATTGAATCTGGATCTCCCGCATTGTAGACTGACGCTTTACCATCTAAGCCCCCAGGGAAGTATTTTCCTCATTACTAGCTATGTAAACTTACATCTTGCACTCCTATCCTTTCATGAATTGGGTTTAAAGGGAAGGGAATATGGAGGAGGATGTGAAATTTGATGGGAGTTTGACTTTATTATGTTATTACTTTATTTACTTTATTATTTGATGAAGTTTTTACTTGATTATATTTTTTCTAACAAATCTGCAAGGAAATGAAGTTCTTGAACAGCATTATAAACGAATTAGACTTATACAGTACTCTTGAACCAGAGACAGCAGAATAAATGTTTTTCTCGAGTACACTAGGCTATAGTTTATGCCACAAAACAAATCTGAATAAATTTAAAGAGATTGCTGCTAACATTGTATCTTGTCCAATCACAATGGAATGAAACTAAAAATCAATAGGAAAGGAAAACTGGACAATCCACAAATATGTGATAAGAGAAGGGAGCATTTCTTAATGACAATAAAAGGGAAGAAGGAAAGAAAGGGATGGAGAATGTGGGTGAGTTTACATAATCATCTCCTGGGAAAGAGGATATCTTTTGAATGTATAGTATAGGTGCCTCAGACTATTATAGAATTGTCTGTTTCTCCCTTCAATTCTGCCAGTGTTGCTTGGTATCTTTTGGGGCTCTGTGCATATATAGTTATACTTGATTCATCTTCATGATGACCCTTTTATCAATATGTAATTTTTCTCTTTGTCTCTAAGAAGAGCTGTTAAAGTCTATTTTATCTGATATTAATATAGTCACCATAGTTCTCTCTTTGGTTGCTGTTTACCTGGAAAATCTTCTCTATTTTCAATTTTATCTTTTTTGGGCCTTTAGATCTAAAATGAGTCACTTTTCAACCATGTGTCATGGGATCTGGGGCTTCCCAGGTGGCCCCAGTTGTAAAGAATCCACCTGCCAATGCAGGAGACAAAAGAGAGGAGGGTTCAGTCCCTGGGTCAGGAAGATCCCCTGGAGGAGGACATGGCACCCCACTACAGGATTCTTGCCTGGAGAATCCCATGGACAGAGGAGCCTGGAGGGCTGCAGTCCTTAGGGAGGCAAAGAGTGGGACACGACCGAAGCGACTTGGCACACAGGCACACATGCCATTGGACTTTGTGTTTCTTTTTTAATCCATTATGCCGATTTCTGCCTTTTGAATTGAGAGTTTAATCCATTTACACTTAAATTTTGTGAAAGGGGTCTTACATCTGCTTTTTACTTGTTTTTTGTATCTTATATCATTTTTGTCCCTTTTCTCTTTTACTGCTTTCTTTTTTGTTTAGTTGTTTTTTTTGTAATGGCATGTGCAGATTTCAGGCTTCCCTGATAGTTCAGGAACCTGATAGCTTCCTTGAGAGTATGTTTTTGGACTTCACTAGTGGCTCAGCTGGTAAAGAATCCACCTGCAATGCAGGAGACCTGGGTTCAATCCCTGGGTTGGGAAGATCCCCTGGAGAAGGGAAAGGCAACCCACTCCATTATTATGGCCTGGAGAATTCCATGGACTGTATAGTCCATGAGGTCACAAAGAGTCGGACACAGCTGAGCAGCTTTTACTTTGTGTAGATTTCTTTCTCATTTTTTTTTTTTTGTGTGTGTGTGTATGTTCTATAGATCATTTTTGGGGTTGGTCTCTTAATTCCTGTAGTAAGTAGAGTTACAAACCAGATTTATAATAATACTTGTTTTTATATTGGCTCATGTAATTATTTTATCAGGGATCTTTATATCTACATAGAGCATTGAGTTATTGTCTGGACTCCTTTCATTTCAGCTTGAAGAGTTCCTTTTAGAATTTCTCCTAGAGTAGATCTAGCTGGTAGTAAACTCATTCACTTTTGTTTATGACAAAGTGTCTTACATTTCCCTCCATTTTTGCAGAACCGTGTAGTATGTGATGCATCGCTGTTCTCTGGTTCCTGTCATCTTTTGTCTTTGACAGTCCGACTACAATGTTTCTCTGTGTAAATCTATTGAGTTGATCCTACTTAGGGTTCACTAAGCTTCTTAGATTTATACGTTCATGAATTTCATCAAGTTTGATAAATTTTCAGCCATTATTTTTTCAAATAATCTTTCTGTCGTTTCCTGCTCTGTTTCTGGGGCTTCCATGGTTGGCCTGCTGGGTGATGCATCAGAGTCATGGTGATGATGGCCTTCTTTCCTTTCTAGCACTCAAACTTGGTCATTCCAGTTGCTCTGTTTTCAAGTTCCCTGATTCTTCCTTCTGATTGCTCAAATCTGTTGTTGAAACTCTAGTCAAGTTTTCATTTCATTTGCCTTTTTCAGCTCCAAAATTTTTGCTTGGTTACTTTTTCATAATTTCTACCTACGTTGTTGTTTTCATTTCATTTGTATAATATTTTTCTTTTTTCCTTTAGTTCCTTGACTATATATTTCATTAGCTATTTGAAACAGTTATTTTAAAATCTCTGCCTAATTATTCTGGCATCTGAACTTCTTTGGGGACACATTCTGTCACGTAATTTTGCTCCATTGAATGGGCCATGTTTTCCTGTTTCTTTGTATGCCTTGATTACCTTGTTGAGAATTGGGTGCTTGACAATTATAATACGGTAATTCTGGAAAGCATATCTCCTCTTTTCCGAGAAATTGCAGTTTTTATTTTGTGTGTGCATGTTCGTGTGTATATGTGTGTTTGTTGAAAGCTGGGGTAGTCTATTCTTTTGAGACTTGCCCAAATTATTTTTTCAAAGACTATTTTATGTCCTGTACCATCACTAAAGTCTCTGAGTTTTTATCTTATGTTCAGTTAATGTTTTGATAGAAATTTCCTTGAATTTCAGGAGCTCTTCCACTCATTGTGGATTGACTTGACTATTCTGGGGCACTCCATCAACATTTATTTTGGCCTGCTCTAAATTTAGGGATCAGCCCAAGGTGAAAGCTTAGGTTTTCACAGGATTCTTTTGAAGAAGCATCTTGCCTAGATATGTGCGTGGTCTTCTAAACTCCTTATTTTTTGTAAATGTTTTATTTTGTATTGGGGTCTAGCTGATTAACAATGTTTTAGGTGAACAGTGAAGGGATTCAGCCTTACACATATCCATTCTCCCCCGAACTCCTCTTCCATCCAGGTTTCCTTTTTTAAACATGATTGCTTTTGAATGTTTTAATTTGTCTAATTTTACTCCAGCTTTTCCTCCCAGCTTTAGCTAGATGGTTACTGTATAGTCTACTCATAATCACTTGCTCCAGGTATCTCCTGGTCTCTTGTCACCTTACATTTTTTACAATTTCTATTGTTTTCTGTCTGAATTCTGATTCAGGCAAGATAGACAGCATTAGCACCTTATATTAGTCTTTTAGCTATCCCCCAAAAAAGATTAGAAAAAGTGTCTACAATGATTTGCAGCGAAGATCTATGTTGCTCCCTCTGGTTCAAGAGAGGCACCTGGGTGAAAGATTCACTGCTGGGCCAGGCAACAAGTGGGGTCAGGCATGCACTAGAACAATACAACATTTTCCATTTAAAACGAAATCTTTCTTGATTGGCTGATCATTTGATTTCCCTAAGCCTGTGGTTATTTTATAGAGCTCTGACAAAGTTGGCTCAGACTGTTTCTCCTTAGTTTTTTATTTGCTTGTCTATTTGCCTCTTATTTAATATTTTATTTGGGCAAGGGAGAAGCAAAATCTTAGAGATTCCTGATGCACAATTTTATTTCCTAAATGAAATTTTAAGCTTTCAACATTGTTGAAAGCCTTAGACAAATGGGTGAATAAGCCAGAAGGCTAAATTAAATGAAACAAGACCAAGTTATAATAGCTTAAAAGTGTTATCAGTTTTAAAAATGAGACGACTAAACCAATGGATTTTTCACATACCAAAACTAAACAATGTAGAGACTGGCAGTCTTTCTGGCTGACAAGGTCTGCATGTTTTTATAAAGGGAAATGCTTCCATTTGTGCAACAAAAAATATTCGGAATAAAAAGAGATATGGATAGCTAAGAATATATGAAGCTTGCTGAAAAGTAAAGTTTCACTCACTCATAAGTTTTTCAGTTATTTCTAAGACAGTAGTCAGCTACTTTTGCTTAGACAATATTTTCAGTAAATGTTCCAGGCAGATTATATGAAAATCAAGTGAAAAATGTTCAATTCAAGAAATCAGGTTTATCTTCAGAAGAGACAAAGAATACTTAATACCTGTTCATTCCTCAGCAGAAGCTAGAGATAATAACCGTATCTGAAAATTATGCCGGTCATAAACATGTTATACCATCAAGAGAAGCTTCCTAGTGCATCTAAACACACACATAACAAATCCATCTGCAGTTTCATCCCATTGACCTTAACAGACCTTCACAAATTTGACGGTGCTTGTCAGCATTTCCCTTGGGTCTTTTCTGTTCCAAGCAAAACAACCCCTCTTTTCTCTGTGAAAGTGAAAATCACTCTGTCGTGTCCAGTTCTTTGCGACCCCATGGACTAGACAGTGGGGTATATTCTCCAGGCCAGAATACTGGAGAGGGTAGCCTTGCCCTTCTCCAGGGGATCGTCCCAACCCAGGGATCGAACCCAGGACTCCCACAGTGGAGGCAGAGTCTTTACCAGCTGAGCCAAAAGGGAGGCCCAAGAATACTGGAGGGGGTAACCTATCTCTTCTCCAGGGAATCTTCCCAACACAGGAGTCAAACTGGGGTCTCCTCCATCGCAGGCGATTCTTTACCTACTGAGCTATGAGGGAAGCCTGATTATGTCTCTGTAGTATATATCACATACAAGAGGAACAAGAGTGACCTGGAACAGACAGCCTCAGTTCTGGAGGTAGACATCTAGATTCAAATCTGGCACCAGCACTTGCTCACTATATGGTTATAGGAATGTTATTTTTCTCTCCTAACTTACAGGTAAAAGTGATACCATCCACAGTGGGCTGTAATATGAATAAAAGCTTAGCACAGATTGATACATATGTAATGGCATTTGTTATTGATATCCTCCTTACTCTTTTCTAATATTCTAGCTTGTCTCTTTTCCTCAAAAAAAAAAAAAACTGGTACCACAACTGTACAAAATATTCCCAAGTTTGTCTGAACAGTTTTAGGGTTTTGGGTTTAATAGGACTATTTCAGAATGAATATTATATTGCATTCCTTCAAATCTTAATATCTTTGTAGCCATATCTTTCCAATAACACTTACCCTTAACTTAGCCTTAAGTCATTTTCTCTTTTAGCTTATAGATAGAAAAATAAACTGACAGACAGATATAGATAGCATCACTACTGCTAACTCACATATTCTCTAACCTATTTTTCAAAATTTGGATTTTGAAACCCAAGTATAAGGTCCTATATCTTTGTAAGTTTCATCTTCTTAATTTGAGTTTATTTTCAGTATCAAATCATCTATATAATTTCTGATGTCCTTATTTTTTTGCCATTAGCAGATTCTATTAATGTGCCCTTTGCCTTCCTACAAGTTATCAATAAAATGACAAAATAGTTATTTCCAGTAAGTTGTATGGCATGTCACAAGTATACCCCCCTAATAAATATATACATGGCATCATGGCATATTAATAAAAGTTACATTTGTTAAAGTTATGCAGTTTGGCTTATAACAATTAACTCTTCAAAGCATTACAAAGAGCTTAAAAATTAAGTATCCATAAATGCCTCCATTTGCTAATAAAGAAGTAGTGTCATAGAGAGGTTTGCACATTTCCCTAAGGTTACTCAGAGTTCTCCCTCTACAATAACCCAACAGGATTTGTTGTCAACAACAGATTATCAGAGATTATCAGGAAGCTTGAATCAGATAGTAACTACAGAATGAATGAAGATTCAGGCCCTTTAGAGATTTTCTTTTTCTTACACTCTATACTTTGATCTATCATTGTATGTTGGAAATTATTTTAAAAAATCCAAAGCAGTTTGATATAATAGTCAAATATCGAAGTATGGAGAATAACTTTTTCTAATTAAAAGTATCTATTGCCATGAGTTCAGTTGTCCACCTTTCACCATTTAAGATTACCTTTTGATAGTGAAGTTTTGTGCCCTGGGTTCTGGAAACATTGTATAAAATCATGAGGTGCTCTCTTTGATGTTTTATTGCAGATACATAGAGGCTCACTACTACCCATTTAATTTAAATCCTGATGATATTTTTTTCCATAATGTTACAGTTGCCATACAGATATTATTTTTATGAATCATATTTTAGAAATAATTTCCAAATAAAATCTGAAAAAGCATGGGAAAGAGATGTGCAAAAGTGAATATATTTTAACTGATGCCTCATTTGGACATTGACTAGACCTCACTGGGGATGAGTTACTTGTTCATCTACACAGGATTTTCTTCTCTTTCCATTAATTTAATTTAATTTCACCGATATGTAACCTGAGAGTAGCATTTCCCTACAGTATGCCCACTCCATTTGTAAACTGAATTGAAGTCATCATCCCAGCTTTAACGGCTGTGAAGGACTGAGAAATTAATAGCTCTCTCCTGAATTAGTAAATTATATTTTTCCAAAGAGAGAAAAGTACCTCATAAAAATAAGTGACTAGAGTCACTTTTATTTTATTTTTATAACAAGTCTTTTTATGCTATAGTTTTAAGCCCCCTTTTACAATAACATCTTACATTTATATAGTGCTTTATACTTTTCAAAGCACTAGCGTGCACATTATCCTATTTTATCTTCACAACAACCTTCAGACTTAAGAAGGGAAGAACTAAGAGGAGGGCTGTGCTGCGGACTGCAGTGGGCTGATGGGCCAGGCCAACGTCTTCTGACTGCTAGCCCGAAATGTTCTGTGATTTTCCCAGTTACCAGGAAAAGGCAGATAGAGAAAGCACTAATGGAAAATGAGATTTTTATAGAGTATATGTCCTAGCAATATACAATACTATATAATTTTGTTTTATTATAAATTATATGTCATATAATATGTAAAACCTTTGTTTGCTGTTGTTCAGTCGCTCAGTTGTGTTTGACTCTTTGAGACCCCATGGGCTGCAGCACGCCAGGCTTCCCGGTCCTTCACCCCTCCTGGAGCTTGCTCAAGCTCACATCCATTGAGTCAGTGATGGCCGTCCAACCACCTCATCCTCTGTCATCCACTTCTCCTCCTGCCTTCAATCTTTCCCAGCCTCAGGGTCTTTTCAAATGTGTCAGCTCTTCATATCAGGGGGCCAAAGTATTGGAGCTTCAGCTCCTTGCAGTTCAATGCTCATAATAATACAATTAGTAAATAACACAATTATAATAATACAATTAGTAAACTATTTATAGTAATACAATTATATATAATCACCAAATGCACTGTATTCATTATAAGAAAATAAGTAATAGTAAGTCCTTAAAATCATTTGACTGAATTGAGGAAAATAATGTATACTTTATATTTTTAAATCTTATACACAACTACACACATAATATGCATATTTCTTAATAATATAAAGAATGAATCCATCTTCTGATTTGAATAAGTAAGTCTCATTCAAAAAGCTAAGCTTGTTGGTTGTTTGCTTTTAATTACTATTTTAGTTTTAAGGAAAAAGGAAAAAAACACTAGTCTGCCCTTTAGCTTTCAAAAAAACTTCATTTTAATATATTTCTCCATTTGCATTAACTACTGTATTTGGTGATTACCCCAAGCACTATATGCTATATAGAGTTCATATATATATATATATATGCCACTTTTGATGATGTAGTTTGTTTGTAGAATTCAGTTTCACATATGCATAAATAATTTTCCCATGATGTTTGCCAAGTTCAGTCACACGGAAACATATACTTTTTTTTCTTCTGAGCACCTATTTTGCTCCAAGGACCAATCTAAGCGATGGAGTTGAAAAGGTGCCCAATCCCTGCCTTTGGAAGGGAAACACTTTAAAAACTAATGATAAGATGGTGGTGGTTTAGTCTCTGAGTTCTGTCTGACTCTTGCAATTCCATGGACTGTAACTTGCCAGTCTCTTCTGTCTATGGGGTTCTCCAGGCACAAATACTGGAGTGGGTTGCCATTTCCTTCTCCAATGATGCTACTATAGCAATATATATATTATTACATACATATATATACAATATATATACATATATACTATAGCAATATATATATACATATATATTATTACATATTTTATATATATATATATATATATATATATATGGTATCAATATGAACAGCAGAATGATTAATCCTTCCTGAATTATTCAGAAAGAAACTGATTGCAGAGGAGGAAATATTTTGTTTGAAAGGTCGGACATGTTGAGGCATGCCCGGGCATGTCGGAACATATCCCGGCAGAGTGCCGCAGACAAGTCCTGGAGGCGGGCCGACAACCAAGCAGTACAATCAGGTGCCGACACGGAGCCCTTGGACACCAATCACCGCTGTAGCCTGCGCTTTCTACCTTATATGGGAGCCCAGCCCTGGCTATAAAACCTTTCCCCACCCCTCATACCTCACAGACTCCCTTTGCTTCCTTGCTCACCCGCCCCCAGGAGTTCTGCCCGAGAGCGACCGCCCAATAAAGGCTCTGATCAATGGTCCATAGAGGTGGCTCCTTCTTCCTGCGGTGTTTCTTACATCTGGCGCCCAACGTGGGGCTCGAGGTGAGGGCCCCTCAAGCTCCACCGCCGCGGTAGCCCCGGACCCAGGCAGCTGACCAACCGCCCGGACGGCAGGATACGGGGTAAGTCCCTTCGGCTTTGGGGCCCGCCCTCCCTGGCAACCACCTCCTAGGGCCCGGTAACGGGTGCGCACTTCCTGGGCCCTCCCGGTCACCAGCTCGTGGGGGAGACGTCCCCAGCGGCTGCGTAGACCTCCGGCTTCGGCCTTCCCCGGTCACCAGCTTGTGGGGGAGACGTCCCCAGCGGCCGCGTAGACCTCCGGCTTCGGCCCTTCCCGGTCCCCAGCTCGTGAGGAAGACATTCCGAACGGCTGCACGGACCTCCGGCTTCCCTTGGCACGTCCGAAGACGTTCGGGCAGCGGGGGTTGCCTCCATGCTCTGTGGTCACCATGGGATCCACGGCCTCCAAACCCGATCCCCAGTACTCCACCCCCTTAGAGTGCCTGCTGGCTAACCTGCGGACCCTAAGACTAAAGGGATATATCCGCCCCAAGCAGCTCACTTTTCTGTGTTCACAAGCCTGGCCTCAGTATCCCTTAGATAATGGCTTACAGTGGCCGACCACAGGGACATTAGACTTTGACGTCCTCCGTGATTTAGATAATTACTGCCGGAGAACGGGAAAATGGTCTGAGGTCCCCTATGTTCAGGCCTTTTGGGCGTTGCGCTCTCGCCCCACCCTGTGCACCACGTGCGCTCCCAGCAAAATCCTACTTACCATGGCTCCCCCTATTCCACCCTCCCAGGCCAAACCAGCTCCTCCCGTCTCTGAGTCCTCTGCTTTCTCTGTTCCCCCGGAAGATCTGGTGGCCCCTCCTCCCTATACCTCTCCCACGGCCCCCACCCCTTCCACTCCGGTTCCTGCCCCCTCCCCCTCCACTCCGGCCCCTCCTACCTCCGCTCCCGCCCCTGAGACTCCACCACCGGCCCCAGATCCTCCGGCCCTTAACCCTATCTTGTATCCTCCTCTTCCCCCCATCACTCCCTCCCCTTCTCCGGTTAGCTCCCACACTCGCTCCCGCAGCAACCCTCCGGGAGCCTCCCCTCCCCCTCCCCCAGCCCGGCTACTCCCTCTCCGACAAGTAGCTGGAGCTGAGGGTCTAGCCCAAGTCCATGTCCCCTTCTCCCTCCAAGACCTAGCACAGATTGAGGCCAAACTGGGTTCCTTCTCCTCCAACCCCACTCAGTACATTAAGCAGTTTACTGGTCTGACCCACGCCTATGCCTTGACATGGCAGGACATATATGTCATCCTGGGGTCTACCACCACCCCCGAAGAGAGGCAGGCCATCTGGACGGCAGCCAAGGCTCAGGCCGACCAGCGGCACTATGCCAACCCCTCCCCTGAGCACCCCCCGGGGGCTCAGGCGGTTCCTGACACTGACCCTGATTGGAACTACCAGGAAGGGGGTGGCGGCCAGCTGCAAGTACGCTATATGATAGAGTGTATCCTCGATGGGATGGAAACGTCCTCTTGTAAGGTTGTAAACCTCCTCAAACTAGATGAGGTGACCCAGGGGCCCGACGAAAACCCAGCCATGTTCCTTAATCGGCTGACTGAGGCCCTTGTCCAATACAGCAGGCTGTCCCCTGAGTCCCCCATCGGGGCGGCCACCTTGGCCAATCGTTTTATCTCCCAGTCTGCCCCCGATATCCAAAAAAAGTTGGCCAAGGCTGAGGACGGCCCTCAGACCCCTATCCGAGACCTGGTAAAAATGGCTTTTAAGGTCTACCATGCCCGCGAAGAAACTGCTGAGGCCAGCCGAAAGGCAAGGCTCAAGCAAAAGGCCAAATTTCAGGTAAGCCTCCTAAACCAGCAAACCCAGGCCTTGGTAGCAGCCCTGTGGCCGGCGGCAGGCTCGGGGCCCCAAAACCCCCCTCCGGGGGCCTGCTTCAAGTGCGGCCAAGGGCACTGGGCCAAGATGTGCCCCAATCCGCGGCCTCCTTCCAAACCGTGCCCGTTGTGCAAACGACGAGGACACTGGGCTAGTGACTGTCCCCAGGCCTCTCGGGCCTTGACCTCTAGGGCCTGGGGACCAGAGTGCCCCAGGGAGACCTTCTGCCCTCCTCCGGCTTTGGAGCTGCTGAGCTTCGATGGTGACTGACGCCGCCCAGACTCGGGGACCCCAATAACCCAAGCCGAGCCCAGGGTAACACTCCAGGTAGCGGGTAAGTCCATCAATTTTTTGGTTGATACGAGGGCTACCTATTCGGTCCTTCCCTCTTTCGGAGGCACTCTACGTCATTCCCAGGTTTCGGTTATGGGCATTGACGGCCAACCCTCGTGTCCGCTCCAAACCCAACCACTATCCTGTCAATTAGATTCCTGTCTATTTACCCACTCCTTTCTGGTCATCCCCTCCTGCCCTACTCCTCTCTTGGGAAGAGATATACTTGCTAAGCTGAAGGCTACTCTTCAGCTAGCTCCAGGGTCGGCTCCCACGTCAGGGGCCTTCCTAATGCTACTTGTTGACCCTCCAACCCCTTCTGTTAATCCTGAGGTCCAGGACACCCGAGTCCCGGTGGTGGCTCAGCACCACCCTCCAGTCCTCATCTGGCTAAGGGACCCCACCTGTTTCCCAGCGCGGCCCCAGTTTCCTTTGTCTACTCGCAACCTCAGGGGGCTAAAGCCCATCATCGACCGTCTCATGGGACAGGGTCTCCTGATCCCCACGATCTCCCCCTGTAACACGCCCATCCTCCCTGTTCGAAAGGCTTCAGGAGACTACCGGCTACTGCAGGATATACGCCTGATCAATGTGGCAGTGATCCCTGCCCATCCACTCGTCCCTAACCCCTACACCCTACATCCACCTTACTACGAGGCCGTGGGCTTAAATGCTACCTACAACTTATCCATTCTCTCCAACCCACCGCAGTGCTCTTGGGGAGACTGCAAAGTGGGCCTTACCATGAAACAAGTATGGGGTTCGGGGACCTGCTTAGGCACGGTCTCTACAGATAAACAAACCTTGTGCGCCCAGACTGGCTATGATACCAATTTCACCAATAAGACCTACGTCATACCCGAAACCGGGGGGTGGTGGGTGTGCTCACAGACTGGGCTAATGCCCTGTCTCCACTTGGCTGTCTTCAACCAGAGCAGGGAATTCTGTGTCATGGTAGTGGTGGTGCCCAAGATTACATACCATCCAGAAGAGGTCCTCTACAACTTTTGGGACCAAGACACCCCAGCTCCTAGACATAAGAGGGAGCCCGTTACAGCTATTACCCTGGCAACACTGTTCGCCCTGGGAGCAGCTGGGACGGGCACGGGCATTGCTTCCCTGACCACACAACATCAGGGCTTCATCACCCTGAGGGCCGCAATTGACGAAGACATCGCCCGCATAGAAAAGTCCCTGACTTCCCTTTCTGAAGTGGTATTACAAAACTGCAGAGGACTAGACCTGGTCTTTTTGCAGCAGGGGGGCCTCTGTGCAGCCCTCAAAGAAGAATGCTGTTTCTATGCTGATCATACTGGGGTGGTTCGAGAGTCCATGGCTAAAGTAAGAGAGGGATTAGAATGCAGGAAGAGAGAGAGGGAGGCCCAGCAGGGCTGGTTTGAGTCCTGGTTCCAGAGCTCCCCTTGGCTGACAACTTTGCTATCCTCCCTAATGGGACCACTCATCATTCTCCTGCTGCTCCTGACTTTCGGGCCCTGTATCCTAAAAAAGCTTTCGGCCTTTATCAAACAACGGCTCAACACGGTCCAGCTGATGGTGCTGCGACAGCAGTACCAAGGGCTTCCAACAAGCACTCCATGACAAAATTAACGGCAGACGTCCCCTGTCATCCCGGCCACACCCTACCCCTCGCCGCCCCCGTTCAGCAAGAAGTAGCCAGAGAGGACCGACGCCCCTTGTCCTATATCAAAAAGGCCGGGATGAAAGGTCGGACATGTTGAGGCATGCCCGGGCATGTCGGAACATATCCCGGCAGAGTGCCACAGACAAGTCCCGGAGGCGGGCCGACAACCAAGCAGTACAATCAGGTGCCGACACGGAGCCCTTGGACACCAATCACCGCTGTAGCCCACGCTTCCTACCTTATATGGGAGCCCAGCCCTGGCTATAAAACCTTTCCCCACCCCTCATACCTCGCAGACTCCCTTTGCTTCCTTGCTCACCCACCCTCGGGAGTTCTGCCCGAGAGCGACCGCCCAATAAAGGCTCTGATCAACGGTCCACAGAGGTGGCTCCTTCTTCCTGCAGTGTTTCTTACATTGTTGAGTTTTGAGTTAAGCAGGAGATTACCTAAAAAATCTAGGAATGAATGTGAAGGAAAGTGCTGAAAAGAAGCAAAGATGCTGGAGCCTCAAAAGGAGGAACGGGAGATTTTTACTAGGAAGAGGAGAAAGGGACTACTTTGGATCTAGCTAAGAATGAATCTGAAAACAGAGGCTAGAAAATGTTGAGTTGATGCCATGTGCACTGGGAAACCATAAAAGAGCAAATACCAAGTGAAAGTTGCTCAGTGGTGTCTGACTCTCAGTGACCCCATGGACTATAGTCTGCCAGGTTCCTCTGTTTGTGAAATTCTCCAGGCAAGAATATTGGAGTGGTTTGCCATTCCCTTCCCTAGAGGATCTTCCATACCCAGGGACTGAACTCAGGTCTCCTGTATTGCAGGCAGATTATTTACCATCTGAGCCACTAAAGATCAATTCAGAAGGCAATGGCAACCCACTCCAGTACTCTTGCCTGGAAAATCCCAGTACTCTTGCCTGGTAGGCTGCAGTCCATGGGGTCATGAAGAGTCAGACATGACTGAACAATTTCACTTTCACTTTTCACTTTCATGTACTGGAGAAGGAAATGACAACCCACTCCAGTGTTCTTGCCTGGAGAATCCCAGGGACAGGGGAGCCTGGTGGGCTGCCATCTATGGGGTCGCACAGAGTCAGTGACTTAGCAGTAGCAACAGCAAAGTATTATTATATGCTTGAAGGATTATATGTATATGAAAAATAGAAACTCATTCAAACTAGTTTAAATCTCATGATCTTCCCCAGCATACACATGTGCACACTTGTCAAGTGTTTCTGCTGACCAAGGGTATGGCGTGCTGTCAAGAAAACTCCCAAACATCAAGGAAGAAAGCCTCGAAGTGTCTTAGGCAACCAGGAGACTTTGTTCCAATTATAGGAGTTTTCTGGTCTCTGTCTTTGCAAATCTCTCCATCTGGCTGTTCTTTCTCCAGATTATTTCCTTGAACCATGGCAGACGATGGATGCTCCACACTCCTGTATTTGCATGGACTCTTAATTTGAGTTCTGTGTGATCCAATTTGTGACAAAACACTGACTGAGCTAGATTGGACCTGCTGAATAAAATACTAGTAGGGTGGCAGGGAAGGGTACAAAATTGTCTTTGAAGCTCCGTCCTTTAGTTGAAAGAATATGAGGCATACTAGATTTTGGTTAAGAGCAGGGCTGCAGAATATAAATTGTCTATGTTCAGATTCCAGTTTTAACCTGCTTGTTATATCATCTTGAGCAATTTACGTAAGAGCAGAGACTATAAACAGTATTATCGCCATTTTACTTGTGCAAGGCCACTGAGGCATAGAAAAATTAAATGACCAGTTCAGTGCATGCATGGACTAGAGCACAGATTTGCACTCTGGCGCTTGAGGATAGGCTCTTAGCCACTAAGATATTCTAATCATTAAGCAAGCACATTTAAATACCTTGCTTTCTTTGATAACAGATTTTAAAATATTTCTTTGCTGTAACGAGTTTAAACAGGACAGTAACTATCGACGACAGAGAGGGAAAGGAGAAAAAAGTTGAAACAGAAGATTTGCCTATAAAAAAATAAGTTCTTTGAAAGAAAATGGTATAATGAAATTTTTTGCACCACTTTCTATTTAAAACTTTTTTTTTCCAACATATACATTTGTGATCCCAGATATATCTTTCTATGAAAATTACCTTTAATAGATTTCTAGAAAATTACTTGGATAACAAATTCTTCCCTTTACTCTCATCAAATCCGGAAGACTAGCTCACTATCACATAACTGGGTGATTATGAAAATATCTAGGCTAGTTTTATAATATTATTTATCTTTATTCCTATAAACCCAGCAGGTAAAGAAAAATACAGACAATTTGGTAAATAATGGATGCAGACATGACTTATTATTTTTCTGCAATGAGAAATAAGCCCAGTTTTATTATGTGACCTTTCTTCAAGTGCCTGTCAAGAACTCAAAAGTAATAAAGCTTTACTTGCAAAGAGAGACTGATTTTAAAAAGATACACACTTAAAATGTTATATCTCTTTATTAAAAGTTGATCTTCTATTTGTGAGTCCATAGAAATAATAGTCACTCTGGTTTTACCCCCACAAAAAGCTTATGATTGTCTCCTATAAAATTTATGTCATCGACACCTTGTGAATGAGTTTTTGGATAGACTTCAGTTTAAAATGCATTAAAAAAATAACGCGTTCTGTAACATATGTGTTTTTTCTCTTTTCCAAAAGGTCATCTTCCATATGAGGCTTGCAGGTAAAAAGATCTTTTGACTTTTAAGGTCCCCAAGTGTCCAGCCTCAGGCTTTTATTTCTATTAATAGGCAATCTTACCAGTTTCTTCAAATATCAATACTAGGATTTCACCTAATTAGAACTTCTTGGAACTACATGCATGTAATGTAAGACCTTAAGTGATCATGCATATCATAAAATATTGTTGTAGATAAGCTTCAGTAATGCTGCGTTAAACAATTTAGTGCACTGAAAAGATTTTGTTTTGTTTAACGCTCTTGGTGTTCTAAATTTTTAAGATTATTCACAAACAAAGAAATTTTTTTTTAAAGGCATAAACATCTAACACATGTTCCCTTTGTCAGGCCAAGTTTTTATTAAGGTCTTAAATAAATGTGTTTTTTTAACATGGAAAGTTCATATTAAATATAAAAGTAGAAATACTCTGAAATAAATACAAAATCAATAAAATTAATGATAAGATAAAGATTGTAACCCAAGTCACAACAGAAGAGTTTCCTTATGGGGAAGTAAGCTATTTTTATTTTAATTTCTATAAAGAAAATCAGAATCTATTTTATAGAAACAAACTATTTTAAAAGTGTATTTTTGGTCTTGGTTCTATAACTAGAAGAATGCTGAAGTATCTTCCTACACAAGAAAGAATGTTCTAGGTTCTAGGGATCAAAATATTGCTGGTCTAAACACACACACACACACACACACAAAATAAGCACACACAATAGTAAAATATTTTACTTTCTATAACAGCAGAAAGAAAGGGATGTTTGCTTTGAATTTTACAAATGATAATCACATAACTTTTAAGCTTACCTATAAATCTCATAATCTAAAAGAAAGGAAAAATTAAGAAAACATTAGTTTCTTTTAATAAAATACATTCTATGCCAGGTGCAGCTTTGCTTTACTTTCACATTTTGATACGACACTTTGGCGTTGTGTTTTGAAAGATTTTCTTAGAAGCTGCATTTTAATTCCATTTGTTTGTAATCAACTGGGGGAAACTAAAAAGAAAAAAAATTAAAATAAGTAAAAATAAACCAAATACTGAAAATGTCTGCAGATAAGTTCCTAAACTTCTTTCTTCTTTCTTAAAATAATCAGGGTTTGCAAAACTTTCTCAGTTTCATTAATAAGAGATGAATTGCCTAGCTTTCATTCAGAAGAAAGCTTACATTGCACTTTATCTGTAAACTGACTCAAAACATTTGAAATAAATAATTCTTTTAAGACATCCTAGCAGCAATTGAAGAACAAAACAACAAATTTTGTTGTATACTCATTTGTATTACCAATTTTAAGTTGCATGCTCAGGTGTTTTTTTGTTTTTTGTTTTTTTTTGCTTTTAAAAGAGATAACCTAAAATGTCATCATGTGATATGTGTGTGTGTGTGCGCCTGTGGATGTGTGTGGTTTTGAGAGAGACAGGAGAGAGAATCTATGAATGCATACTTTCTCTTCATACATAACTCACTTACTTCATCTTTTAACTAACATCGCAGGAGAGTCATATCAAACATAAATGGAAAGCAAAGGAATGTACCAAAGCAAGCAGGAAATCAGGCATAAGAAGTCTTTTACAGTCACAGAGTAGATGGCTTTGTGATATATTTTTATGCCAGATATTTTAGGATATTAGAGGTTCAAAGATTCATAAAAATTTTGAGTTTGTTTCTGTCAGTCTTCTGCAGCAATCTATCTTTAAGTCTATCACTTTTTTTTTTTTTTTAGCACTTTCCCCAGCACTGGTGGAATGGGATAAAAACAAAATTATAGAAACATTTTAAAACATATTATCAATTCAAACTGTATTTCTGTATTTCCCTCTTTAGTGTATTTTTCTACACTATTTTTTTAACACGCACACATACATCCTGATATCATATAAACACCGATAACACATGGCAATATAAATTATTCCCAAGTCTTTGCTTGATTTCATTCTTTACAACTAAACAACAGGGAATGAGACAGATATATAATTGCATTTGTGTCATTATTCATCCTTGCATCCAGTCTACAATCAGGACTACTTTAGGAAAAACAGACCTTAGAGTTTAGAAACTTACACCTTTGATATTAGAGCAAATGAAATGTGGCCTGTCCCTTTAATATGTAAATCGATTGAAATCCAGCCTTCCACATTGCGAAGGGCTCCTTGCTTATTACTTTATGACATTTCCAGACTGAAGGTGCAGGAGGGGCGCACATTAATTTGCTTTATGTTTGACTAGAGAGGCATCCCATACCTATTAGAGGCCACTTTGGGCCCACTTCATTTCAGAGTTGTTGTCAGTCATTTGAGAGTGATACAGCCTGCGGCCTGGGAAGAATAAACACATCATATATTAGGTAAAGCTGTGATGTATGGGGGTTGATGAACGCCAACACCCCTTTCTGAGGATAAGGAAGATCAGAAAGTGGGAGTGAGATTAGGGTAGGAAAGAGTCTTAACACCAGAATCCCGCCAGTTCCCTTGGAACTTCTCAGTTCAGAACAAACTGAGCAGGCAAAGCAGGTATTTGCTTCATTCTTGTTTTGCTGTATTTTGTGGTGGTCACTGGGAAAGAAGCAATAGGATATGGCCCTCATTATTTGTTTCTCTTTCCACTTACTACAAACTGAAATGAAACAAAACACTGAAGAACTGATAACCACAGGCAAACCTGGAACATTTCAATCTCAACCAGTTTAAACAAACGGTCAGGAATTGACTAATTTCTCTGAGTCTGCAATTCCACAATGCTCCATTTTACACATTTTTGAAAGCTGATTTTTTTTTAATAGTCAAAATTTAGCTTTAGAGAATGAGAAAGCAATTCTTTTCTTCTTTTTTTTTTTTTTTGGTTCCAGAAATTACAAGTATATTTTCTTCCACCCCCTTAGCTACAGAATGAGTTAATGACTACTACATTTTCCAGTTGGGTAGTCCATGAATTACAGCATTATCTAGTGAGAAGTTTCAAAAATTCATAAAAAAAGAAGTTTCACCCAGAGGAAAGTGTTTTACTTTTCTATATGTTCAACATCAATTTATTGTAGCTTCTCTGCACTTCATCTTGAAGCCACTGTTGGTGAGTCTGATTTGCAGAAAAGCATTTTCGCTCCTATGGCAGTTGGCCCTCATGCAAGGCTGTAGGATTTGTACTGAGAAGTAATTATTTCCTACAGCTTTAACACTGTACAGTCTTGAGAATCTCATGGGATGCTGACAGATATCTATTATCATCTCACAAGTTATATGAAGCAGCCTGTCTTATGTGCTAACTATGCTGACACTCTGCATGCCTTCCTTGTGCTGGGCTCCCTATGTCTGGGAATGGCCTCCTCTCTATTCTAACGTCTTGGTTAAGGACACACCACATGGCCTGCCTTTATTCCTTGGGAAGGAATCAAGGGGGCTCCGTGTAGTAAAAGAAAGTAACTGTTTATGAAATTACAAATTAAAACCTCATATTTCTTTCCCTAAGGCTACAACTCGGAGCCTTAGGGAAGGAGTCAGCTATAGTAGAGAGCTATCCCTCTCCTCTGTTGTTCACCTTAAACAAGCCAACTGCACATTTTTATTTAGTTAAAGAAAGTGAAGAAAGCAGGGAGAATTGAATTTAATGGAAAAGATACATCTCTTACATACATATACATAAACAGATATTTGATATACACATCATAATGTTATAATAAAAAGCATAATATGTAGCATATTGTGTAATATATATTAATTATTGTATAATCATATACTAATTATATGACATGACAAGAGGTGTGTGTACACACGTACACATACTTAGTTGTGTTTGACTCTTTGCCATCGCCAGACTCCTCAGTCCATGGCATCCTCCACACGAGAATACCGGAGTGGGTTGCCAATTCCTTCTCCAGGGGATCTTCTGGATCCAGGGATTGAATGCACATCTCTTATGTCCCTGCATTAGCAGTTGGGTTCTTTACCAGCTGAGCCATTGGGGAAACCCCATAGGATGTGTATATCAATAAATATATATAAGAAAATATATGCAATTATATATTATATGTAATATATATACAACATTATAATATGTGCATATCGAGTAAACTGTATATAAAGCAAAAGGATATACAAGCGTTTCTATTCATCTAAATAACACCAAAGTAACAGTGAGCCACAGTAATGAAAACTATTTAGCAGTTACCATAACTAAAGAGCAAAACAATTTCTCCTAGAAGAATGGAAAAATAAAAGAGAGTAGAGAATCCACATATGAGTTCCATTTTTTTGCAGGTGGACCAAGAATAACAGTTTCTTTTTTAGAAGCCTAGATTCTTGATCCATCATGATTAATACATAAATATTAGCAGCCTTTCTTTCTGTGGAAAGAAACAACCTCTCCATGTTGGTTGCTTAGGGTCACCTGGAAATATCTAAAAGAGATGGAGTAAACTGCACCCTGTATATAAAGTATATAACATTTACTCATGTGTTTGTGGCGTTTATAACCGTGGTCAGCATTTGCTTATTGCTACGTTATACCAACCACTGTGTTAAGGACTTTTCCTGCACCTCAGGGCCCAGATGTAGCTACTTTTAGCAAAATCCATGGAGTCACTGAGTTTTGGAAAACTAGAAAAATAAAATTAGATGAAGATATTCATGAATGCCTCTCCATACTGACATAGTCTTATCAACATTGCCAATAAGGTTTTATCAGCTTCAGGCACGAGGCAAATCTATCTTATTAGTGTGAAAACTAAGGAAAGATCATCCTGACAATGATAATTAATTGTGGTTGTTGACAAAGACTCAGTTCCTTTGCACTCCCTTTTCTGTTGCTCTTTCCTGGTCTTTCAGCCCTCCTCTCTCAATTAGACATATGAAAAGCCCTCCCTCCTCTTTGAGAAAGAAGCTTTTAGATTAATCATATTATCTTAAGGTTCCAAATCTCCATGCCTGTGTGACCTTTCTTCCTGTTAGAATCCATTATCTTAAACTATCACAATAATCCTGGCTTTAGGGAGGGAGAGAGGGAAGAGGAATCAAACCTAATAGATGGCAAATAAGATTAATCTATGATCTAAGTGCCGATTACACTTGGCCCTGCCCTTGAACACCCAGGTGTAACCTTGAAATTCACATCTGCTAAGACATGGCAATTGGATTGAGTGTCCCTGAAGGCCTTAAGGGCAGCTGGCCAAACTTTACCCATTACTCCCCAGCGAGATCCTGCACTGTCTCAACCTTCAACTCTTTTTTACTTGTGGAATTTGGCAGCTGCGCTTTTTCATGTTTGTTTTGGGATAGTTCACATTTTTTAGATAAAAAAACTTATTTTGGGTCCTTGATTTTTGCTTGTCAGAAGCGCCTGGCCATAGAGGGAATGAAATTTTACCTGGACCTCACAAGAGGAAAGAAGCTGATCCAGCCCCTCAAAATCTGGATCTTTTGGAGATAGCTGCACCAAAATAAATTCAAGCCCTTGCTTCTTTCAAAACAATAACATGCTGATCCCCGCCCCCCCCAACTACATATGTTTAAGAACAACCAAGAGGAGGAAACAAAACCAAAAATTCTTCCTTGTAACATGTGTCTTCTGAACTTGGAGCTGATTATTTTTCTTCCCCATGGCCTGAGGTCTTAGAAAGGACACCCTTTAGGGAAGATACGGCATGATTTGGGGAAGTTCGAGCTACTGGAGACATGGACAGGAAAAGGGTAGTGCTTCAGGAAAACAATTTCAGCCAAAGAGAAATATCACTGGTCACATAGAGAAAAGGGAAACAAAATCATAGTGCAGTCTCATTAAAGGCTGGCTCTGTCTCTTGAAATTCAAAGTTAACCAAATAAAATGTTCTCTCACCATGCATCTATATAGTCCACGGAACATAATGAAACTAAAGAAAAATTAAACCCTGCTTTAGAGAGTGAGAAGGAAAAATAGCTCTAAGCAAAAAGTAACACATAGTCTTCAAACATAGTGGAGGCAAAACTTGATGGGCAGAAAAATAGGACTTTTTTTTTTTTTTCTTTCCATAAAGTGAAATAAAAAATGCCAGGGACATGGGTTACAGAACCCATGTCTGAGAAAGGTTCTCAGACCTTTCTCATGAGCATCAACCTTGTCTCAATAATCTGTCTCTGGCATATCCTCAACCATACCATATCTCTCAAAATAGAACAATTTTAGCCGGTTTAGTTCTGTAAAAAGCTTTCTTGACCACTTTAACAAAAGTGGACGTGGATTTATTCTTGGTTCATATGGAATCCTATGGGATAAGAACCTCAGTTCCATAGTTACTGAGTAGTCTATAATTTCTCAGACTTTTAAAACTTGATCCCTAAGCTATTAAGAACAAATCCAATCTTACCAGTAATGTTTCCTTTATTTTCTTTCAAGATTAAGTTACTACATTTTCTTTTCTTCACAGGTTTAATAAAGCAGATCTAGAAATAAATTTTTCCAGGACTCATCTTTTGGAAACTTCATTCTGAGACACTGTTGTTTGGAGCCATGGCTGGGGCGAGACCCTTGGGTCTGTTGTGTAACGGATGCTTCTCAGTTTGCACAAATGTAAAAAGGGATATGGGAGTAATTCTGAATCTGTCCAGGCTTGAGGATTCAGTGTGTGCAAAAATGTGTGATGACTGCTGCACAACTGGGTTGAATCTCAGTTCTGGTGCATGTTATCTCTGTCACCCACGGCAGGGGCTTACCCACTCTGCATGTTAATTTCCTCCTTTTAGACTGGGGATATTAATAGTTCTGGTATTCCCTGATTTTTGAAGGTTTGCTTTACACCATTTCACTTTTGTGAATGACCTCCCATGAGTCACCTGTTTTTGCTAACAGAAAGAAATTCAAAGAAAATTTCTGCTTTACAGGAAAAAAAAAGGGGGGGGGGTGAAATTAGTGTTCAGCATCTGTTTCGCAGAGAGCCCTTCTAGAGGTTACCCACACCCCAGTTAGAGAGAGTGCATCTCCACCAAGCTCCTTCCCTGGAGCAACACTCAGCATCTGGGGATGAGGGCACTGCACTGTGTCTATGAGCATCTGGGCTTGATCTCAGTGTATTTCACTCATCCGTGCACAAGTTGTGTCCTAAGGTAAGTGCCTCTTCCATTTACATCATTTCAGTTTGCGAAAGTTTTCAGAGGAGTACTCTACTTTCAAATATCAGGGAAATCGGTATTTACCTTCTGGTATTTTTGCCAGGGTCTACATGAGTTAAAAGAGGTAAATGGCTTAGAGTGCATTTAATTCATAATCTATAACTGTTTGCTGTTGTTATTGCCCCATGGCCATCATTAGGGTCTCGGTTGATCACATTATTTTTATTTTTTAATGTTGTTGCTCTGAACTGGAGAAGACTGGGAAACAGCAATTTTATTGTTTTTGTTTTTTTTTTTTTTCTTTTCTTGTTTTTTTAAAGTTTTTGTAAGGCTCACAGCTGAAAAAACACTGAAGAGATGAAGGATTCCGGACACTCTGGTGAAAACACAAAGGATTCTTCGGGACCTCCTTTCTCCTGCGTGTGAGGACAGTGGCATTTTGACTGAGTGGAGGAGCCCTTGTCAGCTGTCCGGGGAGGGTTAACTCACACCTCAGCAGGAGCCCCATGCCATTAAGTCAGGGAGAGTAATGAAATTTCATTTAATTTGTCAGGAAGAAAGTGCTAATGTTAAAAGGCATTTAATAAAAAAGGGAGAGATTCTTTGAAAGGGAGTCCTTAAGTAATTACTTCAAGTGTCTTAGGCCTCCTCACCAGAATATTTACATTAGTGTCTTACAGAGCCAGTGTGTAATTAAATTAGTGCAGCATTTACATTCCCTGTAGTTTTCTTTTTTAAAGGAACTATGATTTTATGAATAATCTGCCTTAAAAGAGAGAGAAAATGACTTGATCTAATACAATTAGATGTTAGTGTTATTTCAAAGTGTTTTAACTGAGAGAATTGCTGAATGAAAGGGGTGTGTGTGTGTCTGTGTGTGTGTCTGTGTCTGTGTCTGTGTCTGTGAGGGGTGATCTCAGCATGGGGTGACTGTGCTCTTTCCTCATTTCTACTTGGAAAGGTGCCATCTTTTAATTTTGCAGACCTGACATGGAGAGTCATGTCAGCAACCGTGGGCTGGCGGCTTATGGCCGTGGCCAGTCTTGTCTAGGCTGGGTTCTCTTTTCAACTAGTCTGGGAGAAGATGGAGACGCACATGTGAGTGAAAGGAAATGCTTGTGAAGCAGGGCGAGTCTGCCCCAGCATCATCATGGCTCCTGTGTGCACAGACAAGTTCATCCCTCTCGCCACCAACAGCCGGAGGAGATCATACACGTGCAAGGATGGTGGGCAGCCCGCGGGTCACAGCCAGACAGATTTACACCTCCAAATCAGGTCACATTATAGGAAAAAAATCTTCAGCGTTTCTTTGAAGTGGCCTGGAGATTCCCAGGTGGTTTAGAGGGTAAAGAATCTGCTTGCAATGCAGGAGACCAGGGTTTGATCCCTGGATCAGGAAGATCCCCCGGAGGAGGAAATAGCAAGCCCTTCCAGTATTCTTGCCTGGAGAATTCCATGGACAGAGGAGCCTGGTGGGCTACAGTCCATGGGGTTGCAAAGAGTCAGACTTGACTGAGTGACTAACACACTTTACTTTAAGCTGGTGCCATTTCCAAATTGATTCATCAAAAGTCCTTGTGCCTGAGTTTGTGCACAAATATCAGGTGAATGTTTTACTTTTATCAACTCGGTCTTCTGGGAGTGTGTCATGGTGTGAATATAAATTGCTAAGCTGAAGACAAGTCTGTAAAGCTGTATGATGGGAGATGTGGTTATAAATCTATCTCATATAGCTGATTGGAAGGGTAAATGAGGTTGGGTTATCAGAAAAGTTTGTCAACTATAAAATGCTAATAGTTCTAGATATTTTTATCACAGCAGTTGAAGTGGTTTTACTAAAATGCCAATCTGATCACATCTCTTTCCTTACTGTCATTCAATGGCTTTTCCATGGCCCTCAGTGAAAGGCTGAACTTTTTAGTAAGTCGTGAATTGCCTCTGTTAATTTCTAAAACTCTTGTCCTTCATAAATCTTCTCTTCAAAATATCAGCTCTTAAAAGTATAAGAACTCCCTCACCTCTGGACCTTCACATGAGTTTTTCTCTCTGTCTAGAGCTGCGCTACCTAGTACATTAGCTACTAAGCTGAAGTGGCTCTTGAAATTGAAACCAAAAAAAAAAATAAAATAAAATGAAATAGCATTAAAAATGTAACTTGCCCTTGGCACATTTTAGGCACTCAGTCATCGTATGTGGCTAGTGGCCACCATTTCGGACGGTGCTGTTATTGATTGTTCCATCCCTGCCGAGATTTCCCTTGGACATCCACAGTGATCAGAAGATCCCTACCTTCATTAACTTTACAGCTTAGATATCCTTTCCACAAGGAAGTCTTTCCCACACCCACCCCGCGCCTTAAAGAACTGTTGGATTGTCCTCTCCAATATCCTACCATGTGGGAGTTACCTGGGTGCTTATGTGAACTGCCTGAGCAGCCGTGAGCTCAGTGAGGTCAAGGACTTATCAGAGGATTGTTGTTCAGTCACTCATTCATGTCCGAGTTTTGATACCCCACGGACTGCAGCACGCCAGGCTTCCCTGTCCTTCACTATCTCCCGAAGTTTGCTCAAATTCACGTCCATTGAGTCGGTGATGCTTTCTAACCATCTCACCTTCTGCCGCCTTTTACTTTTGCCTTCAGTCTTTCCCAGTATCAGGGCCTTTCCCAATGAGTCAGCTCTTCTCAGCAGGTGGCCAAAGCACTGGAGCTTTAGCTTCAGCATCAGAATATGCACCACCATCATTTTGCCCCCTTAGAGAAAAAATGGTAACAAAAGCATTCATTGAGTTTTTGTAGGTGCCACTCTATAATTTGCATGATGCCCTCACTTGATACATGAATAAGTGCTATTTATCTCAGTGAGGGCATAAGTGGGGACTAGCTGTCATCTCAACGCAGCAAATGAAGAGCCTGAGGAAGACTAGACCTAAACCACCAGCCTAAGTCTTGCAGGTCTGAAGAGCAACACGTCTTGCCGATCTGGAGAGGATGAGTGGGAGCTAGAATAGGGAGTCTGATGGCAGCTCTTACACCCTGCCCCTGTTGTTAACACCCACACAATTTTGTTGAAAGAATGTGGAGTACCAGGCACAGGCATGAAAGGAGACAATAGTCACTCTTTCATAACAACACTGGGTTTTAAAATTATATCAATTTTCCCACCAGCTTGAGGATAGAAAGTGTTTTGTTTTGTTTTGTTTTGTTTTTGATAAGTGATTTCCACTTTCTTCCTTTAGCTCTGCACTGGAGTGGGGACACAAAAGGCAGAGTATACCCGCTGAACAATTAAGAAGCAGTACTCTTGCCTGGATGGGGTCGCTAAGAGTCAGACACGACCGAGCGACTTCACTTTCACTTTTCACTCTCATGCATTGGAGAAGGAAATGGCAACCCACTCCAGTGTTCTTGCTTGGAGAATCCCAGGGACGGTGGACCCTGGTGGGCTGCCGTCTAGTGGGCTGCTGTCTATGGAGTCACACAGAGTCGGACATGACTGAAGCGATTTAGCAGCAGAAGCAGCAGCGGCAATATTCCGAGAGGGGAAGCAAGATGAAAGGCCAGTGGGCTAACTCTGCAAAGTCAAAGTAAAACAGTCTTGGCAAGTGTTCAAGTGACATGATGTACGTGGGCAAGGGACCCGAGTCATTGACTTTGATTTTTCTTGGCTCTAATGTTTTCTTTTTCTGATTGCCCAAGTCATATTAATTAGTGGCATCATTTCTTTCTCATAGCTGCATGTGTTACTGATGTTAATTGTTAGATAATGAAATAACCAGACATTGTTTTCAACGAATTAAGATGATGTCTATAAATAGGTCCCTGCTCAACATTCAGCCTCACGTCTACTGTATCACTGCAGCTACTGATAAACCAGTATTTTAGCTATCCTCATTGACTATTATTATTGTTGTTACTATTTCAGCTTGCATGTTGAAACCACAAGAAAAGCTTCTTTTAAAATAAACGTATTTGATACAAAATTTTGGTTAAGTGGGATTCCTGTTATGACTAAAACTGAAGACTTTATATCTTTCTTCAGAGTTTAAATACATGAGGAAATAGGGGAAAAGCTGTATTCATTGAGTCCCCAGTGGGATTGTATTCTATTTTGTGAGGAAACTAAAATATTAAAATGGGAAAGTTTACGTTCTATATTTTGTGAAAGAAAGTGAAAGTGGAAGTCGTTCAGTTGTGTCTGACTCTTTGCGATACCATGGACTGTACAGTCCATGGAATTCTCCAGGCCAGAATCCTGGAGTGGGTGGCCTTTGCCTTCTCCAGGGGATCTTCCCTAGCCAGGGATTGAACCCACATCTCCCACATTGCAGGGGGCTTCTTCACCAACTGAGTTATGAGGGAAACCCTACCCTGGGGGCTTCCCTGGGGGCTCAGTGGTAAAGAACCCATCTGCTAAGCAGGAGGATCGAGTTCAATCCCTGGATTAGGAAGATCCCTTGGAGAAGGAAATCGTAACCCACTTTCAGTATTCTTGCTTAGGAAATTCAATGGCCAAGGAGCCTGGCAGGTTACCGTTCATGGGGTGGTAAAAGAGTTGGGCATGACTTAGTGACTACACAGCAAGAACAAGAGTACTCTATGAACTTTACATACGTTGACCCATCTATTCCAAGTTTAAAATCTGTAAGACTATTATGTCCATTATACAGAAGATAAAACTGAGGTGCAGGACTATGACAAATTGCCCAAATCATATGGCCAATGAATGACAGAGTTAGGAGTTGAGCTTAATGTAATTTTAGAACCCACTTCTTAACCACACTGGTCTTCTCACCTCCTCATCAACAGGTCCATATAATTACATATATATAAGTACATACAGATGTTTTACACACACAGGAAAAGTTAAGAATGACCTTTCTAAAGGAACAAGAAAGAAAGATCCTCCCATGTGTTTATTTCAGGATAGCATCTATGTGCCAATACAGTTTGGATTATTGACACATTTAAAAACAGAAAACTTGTGCCCATGTCTAAATAGGAAAATGCAAGAAAAGATTTCTGGTAAAATTTGATGCATTTACCTGGTTTGATAAAGAAAGAGATCAGTTTAAAAAAAAATCAGAATTCTTTGAATACTTTTTAAAATTCTATTATAACATCACTTTTGTTCAAGAGGAGCAAAGAGCTTTAGAGAACTATTCTAAGTTGGTGTCACTTAAGTGAATTTTGATCTTTAAATAACCATCTGTATTTGGCTACTGTCTGATATTGGTCTGTATAGAGCTAAATTTACAGTCCCTTTTCCCAAACATAAAGAAAAAAAAGAGCAAGACTAAGGCAGGTTAAAAACATATTCTATTAGTAGCTGCTTCAGCCAAAACACAGGTATCCGTTTTTCTTCCTCATCATAGTGTCACTAATGACATTTTACAAATACAGATTGCAATTGCATTTTTTCCTTCTGAGCAATTTATAAAGAAGGTATAGGGGTTTACTCTGTCATTTGATCAGCTTAGTTACTTGACAAGACTGATGGAAGATCCAACGTGATCAGGTCGACTGTAATCCAGCCTTTAAGTGAGAAGGAATAGAAAACCCAGAAGCTGTCGAAAGGTCCATTGAAGTCAAAGGAAAACACATCCCTGCTTCTGAAGACCCTGAAATAATTTGAAAAAAAAAAAAAAGGTGATCAGTGTTTTTGACTCTAAAGCCTATTCTAAGGTAAGGAAAGAAAAGAATCAGAAGAGATCACTTTGCTTTTCCAAAGAATGCTTTTTGGAAAAGTAGCATTCCATGGAAGTACATGAAATAGCCAAACCTTTTAAACACGACTCTAACAATTGCTAACATTATCTAAACTCCTGGCAAAGAAAACATCAAATGACCAAAACTCATGTTTGCAGTATTTAACACACACACACATATTGAAATGGGAGAAACGGATTCAGAAGAAATGATTTGTAAGGATGTGGTTAAAACTATTTATATACCGGGTTCTATTTGTTTTACAGCTAGTGGTGCACGGACAGCATGAAAGGTTATCTTTGACAAGGTTTTAGCTATTATTTTCTTCCAGTGAAATGGTATTTCTTGAGAAAAAAAGGTCTTTGGAACAAAATAACAATAAATCCTGATTTAGATACATAAACCTGCCATTGATATCACATAATATCAGTGTTCTTTCTCACTCGATACAGGCGTTTTAAAGATAAATGGTAAACCTGAACTGGAAATCCATCTGGCCGGCTGCCTGCTCTAATGAATAACCCCACTTTGGCGCGTGCAATGTAAGCAGAAACTTCTCTCCCGGCCTCTTTCGTCTGTCATGAATCTACGAGACAGCCGACATAATATCTGGGCGACAACGGTGCGCTAACAGTGCAGTGAGTTCCATTTTCTTTGCTTTCTATTGATTTTCACTTAATAACTGGCGAAATACTAAACGTCCGCCCTGAGTACCTAATAAATCCTGCCTGAGCTTTTTATTGAGGAGAATTTAATAAAAACAACCATTGCGGCTGAGGGATTTTTCTTCTGGACAGAACATAGTGGGTAGGGGACATCGGGGTTGGGGCAAGAGGAAGCCATCTGATTTTTTAAGGAACTTTCCTTCCCTTTGGAAAAGTGGTACTCATGTCAAGGACACCTGTGTGTTTGAACCAGGGTCCGCAGAGAAGATGCTCTAAGTTCTTCAGGCTGGTTGTGTAGGGAACGGGAGGAAAAGGGATGCAAAGACTTGGCCAGAATCACCTTTCTGGTCCCCTGGTGTCCTCTGATACCTTGTTCAAGCTTCAGTTACGGACTTCTTCACTGTTACCAGTAGCTCTCAACAGTCTATAGACATGTGCATTTTACTGTACTATGTAACCCTTCTTGGAAATGTGATACTAGGAATGCAAAGTATGACATGCTTGCTGAATCCTTAGATACCTTTCACAGAATTCTAGATATTTAAAAAATTAGGTAAACATATGAAGTTAGAGAGTACATACAAATTATTCCATTTAGTGCTAATTTGAGGCTCACAAATTCACTTGTGGGGCAAAGAGCTCTGTTTGTGGCTTTTTGAAGCCCCAAGAGAATTGGAAAGCCTGGACTTTGCACCCGTCACCTTTGTCCTCTGCATATTCTTCTAGAACAATTTCCACTGTTGATGCTTGAGGAAACCCTCTTTATTTTGCTATGTGGTCTTTTAGAAGCATTTCACAGCTATGACTCCCTCCTCACCCTTTATGTTCTAATTGATCTTGAGGCTATTTTCAAATCAGGGGGGTTGGTGAACAAGGACTTTAAAATCTCCTCTTGTGTGTGCATCCATTGTGTTCCATACTCCATAAAATTCCTAACCAGGAATCCACTTTTATATTTAGAAAAAATAAAAGTAGAAATGTAATTTAAAGTTTTTTTTTTTAAAAAAAGAAAACAAAATCCAAGAATTTTCAGTTTGAGTATCAATGTTATAAAAACCGCAGTCACCATGCAAAGCAAACCCTGACTCAGTTAGTTGTCAGCAACTCCACGACAGCTTTTCCTGCAGAACCTGGGGACAGAGGCAGTATGACATAGTGCAGGTTTGTGTCAAAGGACCTCGACTGAAATCCTGGCTTTCCCTCCTCTGAGGTTTGGTTACTTCGTCTATGAAATGAAGATACTGTTGCCCAACAAGCATGGTTGGCGTCACCTTCGCAAAAATCAATAAATGTATGGGTGCTGGACAAATGATGCCCATTTATTTCACTGTTACCCCAATGACAAACTGTGGTTAATCAACTGGGCTATGCCTTGAAACTGGCAAAAATCTCAAAAATCCCCCTTGTTGCCCTCCACAGTTTACAGCTGAGTTAACTCTCTTCTCAAAAGGAGCTCGTCTCAAAATTTTTGCTTAGAAGAAGTCCTGATGTAAACGGTACAGTCTGGATGATGATGGCATATCAATGTGGGTTCATTAATTGTGAAAAACGTGGAGGATGTTGACAGTGGGGGAACCCGTGTGTGTTTTGGGGAGAGGAGCTGGGAACACTCTGTACTTTACTCTCAATTTCACTATCAGCCTAAAACTGCAGCAAAAATAAAGTCTATTAAAAAGAGAGAGAGAGAAGAAACAATAGCAACAAAACGAAGATTCCCTGCCCATAGAAAGACTCAATAATATTTGCTTTTATTATTTACAAATGTTGCTTAACAATAATCGAAATCAGGTTGTGACTCTTTACAAAGCAGAAGTCTGATCATTATTCCAGTGTAATTCACACTTAATATAGACATTGACACCTTCTTGTTAATCCTAATTTTTTTTTTTTTTTTGACAGGGATGGGGTGGGGTGGGATGTTGGGTCCTTTCGTTCTCTGGTTCTTACTAAAAACTAGAGTGCAGTAAAATCTTTAACATTCTTTCTTTTTCAAATCATTTTGTTTTGCCACTTTTTCAGAGGAGAGCTTTCTTCTTTTTCTTCTTTTTTTAAAGATGTTTATGGAACCTAGTCTGTTCTGTCCTCAGCAGAATGTTTTGGTTCCATCTAATCAGATAGGCTAAACAACACTACAGAAAATTCAGCAGGGCCTGTGCTCACCCCCAGCTGAAATCTGGGAGAGGGCCTTTCTGACTTGAAGCTCAGGGTTTTGCAGGGTGCTTGGTGTTCACTTCCTCTAATGGGTCCACAGAAAGGTGTATTGCTATTCGGATAATGTCTTTCTCTGCTCCACAAAAGGTTGCTGTACTGAGCTGTGATTGTGACAAATGATTTACTATTAGGAACATTCTGTAATTATTGTTCGGTGGGACCGCAGACCGATACATTATTAACATGATAGACGGCCTTTTATATCAGCAAAAATAACTAAATTAATAAAAATGGCTTCATTCCAAACCCTGTCAGAAAGCCAATACTCAGAACAATCAAGTAGCAGTGATACCTGAGAAAGCCATAGTTTATATCCCCCAACAAATCATGTTTTATGCATAAGTAGTAAAATATTTGTATGTATAATCTCTATAATATAGGTCTGTGTAACAGAACAGATTTTTATAGATATCAGCCATAAACAAAAATAGAAGATGTTTAAATATTCTGTCCCAAATGATTTAGATTTAAATTTATGCCTTTATGCAATCAGGTTGCAGATTTAGAATATTAGAATCTGCCTATGACATCTTTCTTTCAATTCTCTAGCATCGGGAAACAATTAATGAGGATCCTGCGAACTAGAATGTCTTTTCTTGATCGTTCTTCCTTCCCTCCGTCCCGCCTTTCTTTTCACCAATAAACTCCTGATTTATGCTTTCAATCCTTAGCCTCACTTATTTTTTTACCCTTTCACACAAAATTAAATATTCAACATTTTATAAGGAAGACAATTTTCCTGCACCCAAATATCTCGAAGCCTACAACAGAGCTTTACTGAGAACAGTCTCCATAGCACCAGATTTAGGCCCTCTGAAAGAACTGACCTATCGATGAGGATATCTGTAAAGAAACAGCAGAGCAACATTTGGCGGTCTTAACTGATGACAGAATTTTTGTGTCTGCTAACCTTGTTCAGAGGTCACTAGAGATGGGAACATCCCAGGTGGTGCTAGCAGTAGAGGACCCACTTGCCAATACAGGAGACGTAAGAGCCTCGGGTTCAGCCCCTGGGTCAGGAAGATTCCCTGGAGGAGGGCATGGCAACCCACTCTGGCACTCTTGCCTGGATAAGCCCATGGACAGAAGAGCCAACACAGCACATAGACAGCTAGGACTTGAATTTGCCAAGAAATCGGGGAAGGAATCAAATAGAATTCAACTGTTCTCTTTTCTGCTACTTTCTTCCTTTCCTACTTTCACTCTTTCAACATATTTTGTCCACAATCCCTGTTCAAAACTCTTAGGGTGAAATGTGCTTTATAAATCAGAACCATTAGGATGTTGAAAAGTAACATGGTACACATATCCATACATTATCCTCCTAGCACAAGTGGAGTCTGGAGTTTCATATATGAATATGTCTGTAACAACACATATGAACACTCGCAGTAAATGGGCATAAAGACTACACAGAGCTTACATCAGCCTGGGTTACATTTTACTATAGTCTTAAGTGCCTGGTGGCTCAGATGGTAAAGAATCTGCCTGCATTGCAGGAGACCCAGCTTTGATTCCTGGGTTGGGAAGATCCCCTGGAGAAGGCAATGGCTACCCACTTCAGTATTCTTGCCTGGAGAATCCCACGGACAGAGGAGCCTGGGGCTACAGTCCATGGGGTTGCAAAGAGTCGGACAAGACTGAGCAACTAACACACACACAGCCATGCCTCCAACACACACACACATAAACATAGGCACACACACACACACAGGCACACACATACACAGGCACACACATACACAGGCACACGCACACACAGGCACACACACAGGCACACACACACACAGGCACACACACAGGCACACACACACACACAAGCACACACACAGGCACACACACAGAGAGGCACACACATACACAGGCACACACACACAGGCACACAGAGGCATACACACACACAAGCACACACATACAGGCACACACATACACAGGCACACACACAGGCACACACATACACAGGCACACACACAGAGGCACACAGAGGCATACACACACACAAGCACACACACACAGGCACACACACATACAGGCACACACACACAGAGGCACATATACACAGGCACACACACACACAGGCATACACAAATAGAAAAATACCTGTTGATTTACCAAAGATTCTTAGATTAGGAATTACACAGAGGGGATTGTATGCATACCTACACAAACCAACACTGAACATTCAGTTAACACAATTTAGACTTCAGTTCAGTCACTCAGTCGTGCCTGACCCTTTGTGATCCCATGGACTACAGCAAGCCAGACTTCCCTGTTCATCACTAACTCCTGGAGCTTGCTCAAACTTTCCCCCAAACAAGTAAACTTACCTTTGGATATCTTAAAAAAAAAAAAGATTTTTGCTCTTTTAGAGAAGTTTTAACTTCACAGCAAAGTTGAGTGGGATATACAGAGATTTTCCACTTATGCCTAGCCTCACTCATTATCAAAATCCCACCAGAGTGGTACATTTGCCCGAATTGATGAATCTACATTGACAGATCATTATCACCCAAAGTCTATAGCTGACAGAGTTCACATGGATATGCCTTATCATAGCACATTTATTCTTTTTCAGGACATTTCCACTCTTGGTAGTAGCTTAAACCATTAGAAGTTGCCATTAAGTATATGATCAATAACATATAGTTTATTCATTGAGTAACTGATATTGTAATGCTACTGATACTTTAATACACTTGATACTGCCATTTAGAATTATGCTCTTGTGGAGAAATTTTGAATGACTTCATGCTTCAATCCTTGTTCAACTCTATCCACTGCCAACATTGTTTACAGTAGTGTTCATGCTTTTTGGTGGGCTTCTCAGGTGACTCAGATGGTGAAAAAACCGCCTGCAATGCAGGGGATCTGGGTTCCATCCCCGGGTTGGGAAGATCCCTTGGACAAGGAAATGACAACCCACTCCAGTATTCTTGCATGGAGAATTTCATGGACAGAGAAGCCTTGCAGGCTACAGTCAGTCCATGGGGGTTGCAAAAAGTCGGACACAACTGTATGACGAACACTTTTCAAGCTTTTTGGGAAAAGGTGCAAACATAGTCTATATTTGCTTGCATACAAGATATTTACTAAATAAAAACATGGCTTAAAAACAAGATTGCAGTCTAAAAAAGACTTGGAGAAAGCTACTTATGATAGCTCACATCTTCAGATTCTTGCAGCATAAGTGAAATCAGTCCAGAGGCTGGTCAACGTGATCCAGAATTACAGTCCAAAGTCCCTCAGATGATATTAGAAATCATCCTAAATCTGAAAGCAAAATAAATGTAAAAGTGATCCAGTCGAGTACTGTGTGAGGTGAGGAGCGGTGTGTAGGTGACGGATGCAGAGAAACCTTCTCTAGACAGATGGGGGAGACTTGGGCGATTGTTTTTATAGCTAAAGCTTGATTGAGACCTATTTTAAACCTCATCTTTTCTGCGTTGGCCTTCTCTTAAAGGAAGACAAATGCCCTTGAAAAGGCGTCTTAAAAGTATGATTCACGGACTTGGGAAGAATCACAGGATGCAGACGGCCGAGAGTGTGGTGCCTCCCCCGAGAGGAGTTCACATTTCCTTCCTCTTAATCTGAGTGAGCCATTAAAAAGTTACTTAGTTCCCTGGAGACCCTTCCCAAGGAATCTCCTAAAAGGAAATACCCTGCACTGGAAAGGTAATTTACCTAGACAGGATTTAAAAAGCCAGGTTCCAGTTCAGAGATAGATACCCAGGGACTTCACAGCGGCTGGTGTATTATGCTTTTATGGATTCTCTCCTAAATTAGTTAACAAATCAGAAGTAGGCTGAACAAGAAAACACACACACACACACACACACGCAATTACTCTTGTACACTTTATTTATTGATTCTTCCATGCAATTAAATCCTACATATGATAGCTTCGCAGCTATTGGAATATCAAAATGTAAATATGCAATCAATTGATTAAGCCTGAAAATAGGCTCATGTCCAAGCAATACATGTTTTGTTTTCTATTCTGAGAACGGTCTTAATTATTTTATCTAGTGGGAAAACTATTTTCTTAGGGATAGGCATGTGGGAGGGGAGGAAAATTCTGTGTTCTGGACCTTAGGGAGTGCTGTGGTAATTTCATGTCTGAGGTCTTTGGGAAGACGGACTTAAGAGCTGATTCCCTTTTATGGCAAAATAACTTATGAATTTGTCTTTTTAAAGTCCACTGGAAATGGAGCATGGTTACAGAAAGCTGCAGCTGTGAATATTTGTAAAGCAGCTTGGTTTCCCATCTCTGGCAATTCCCTGTTCCCAGCCCCCATCCTCAACGAGTGTCTTATCCAGTGTTGGAGTTAATGATGGAACAGGAAAGAATGAATGAGAATGTTGGATCATATCAGTTCCTAGCAGCAAACTCATTTCTTTTCGAACGTTTTGTAGGCAACAGATAAGCAGTTGAGCCCTGCCTGACATTTATTAGGGATTTTTGCATTTCCTAGGTCCTGGCTCACATCGGAAGGAATTTTACTGATGGCCGTGAGAACTCTGTCACAATTCCTTGCTCAAATGACATCAGGATTCAACATTTAAAGACTCTCTAAGCTGATTATTTAAAAGTTTTCTCGATAAAACTTATAAATGGAAATGTGGAGAAATTAGAATGCGAGAGCTAGTCCTATGTAAAGAAGATTCTACATACTGAAACACACAGATGAATCCAGGAGACTCGGCTGAGCAAAGCAGGAAATCACGTTATCATCTTTCACTTTTCTCTCCTGAAACCGGAAGGACTAGATTCTGAAATATTTGGGTTCAATAAACAACAACCATAAGAATCCCTTTTCCTCCAAGAATTTCACATTTCTCAGCTATAGGGCAGAGTCCTGATACCATACATTATTACAAAGTCAAGTCAAGCAAGAAAGAAGTGTTGGGAATACTTGGACCCGCATACTTTTCATGAATATAAACTCTTTAGCATAGGAAACGAAATGCAAATCATGGGGAAATGTACGATTCTATTTACCAAATAGTCACAATCAAGTGATCCGATTATAGGGCAAAATTAGGAGAGACATTTTAAAACTGTCTTTGTAGTGTCATTAAAAATAATGAAGGTATTTACATTTGATAAGCCATTTATCTCATTATTTCTTGTCCAGTGAACTTTGCAAAAGAACTAGGAAAAGTTCTACACCCCCTTTTTTCTTCCTTTTCATAAAACTCAATCCACAGGCCTGTATATTATATTCACATTTTTTGTCTGTGTGTGCTTCCTTTTGTGTTTTTTGGCTGCACTGGTGGAATTTTCTATGATAAGAGGACCACCAATCCAGTGTGCGTGGTGTGGGGTTGGCCCAGTCAAGTGGGCCCCACTGGGCCTTCAAGGAAAAAGGCCAGGAATTCATAGGGCTTGATTACTGCCAGGGCTTTTTCTGATTTTAAGTGGACTGTGCTCTTCCTAGTAAATCAATGCCTGGACATTAGAAATTTAACTTCAACTCAGAGAAGTGAGCAGAAAACTCTGTAAAGAAGCCACAACAATGCCTACATGAGATTTCTCCCAGCTTGATTAAAAGTGAAAAGAAGGTTATCGCATGAGCTACAATTAGTTTTAAACAAACTTCCATAGTAAACTATATAAGCTTAAGTAAAAGTGTCTTCCTTTAAAAAGGACAAACATTTTGTTGTTTAAAGCTTTTGGTTTTGTATTCAAAACACATCTGGCAGCCATACCTATTTTCTTTAATTAAAAAAAAAGTTAAAATCAAGATATCAGGATTCTTCCAATTCTGATTACTCTATTTACCATCTGTTAATACAATCTAATTTGGTAAATATTTATGGGCCACATAGGTCATTAAATTGTTGGGCCACAGGTTGATAATTTGAGAATGAAGCAGATGACTTTGGCCAAATGGCTTAAATGGTGGGTAACCAATTTTATATTTCTATCTTAATATGGTGATCAGTATTCCTTCTTAAATGTTATTTATTTATTTAACTTCTTGGCTATGCCACATGGCACGTGGGATCCTAGTTCCCTGACCAGGGGTCGAACCTGTGCCCTCTGCATCGGATTCTCAGAATCTTAACCACTTGGCCTCCCGGGAAGTCCCAGTATTTCCTTCTTAATGGTTTGGTTTCATGATTGAAACTGATTTTTCTTCTCTCGTTGTACCCATACCCTTTAATATGTGACCTCGTCATGTGACTAAAGGGGAAGAGTATATTGACTGTCCTTCGGCTTAGGTTCCCCACGTGGCCTGCTGTGGCTGAAAGAACAAAGTGGAAATGATGGTATGCTTTAACAGGCTTTGGAAGTTTCTGCTTTGTTTCTTGTGCTTCTGCTGCAGCCTTGAGGAGCATGTGCCTGGTTCCAAGAGGAGGATGAAAAACACAAAGACTGGAGACATCCTATCTGGGTCCCCCCAGCCAAGTTCAGCCTGATCAAGGAAGCCCCCACTGACCTGGAAATTCACAAGTGATAATGAAGAGTCGCTGACTGTCTAAAGCCACTGCCTTTAAGAGTGGTTTGTTGTACAGCAGCAAATATCTGATACAGTAAGACTCATTTGTTCACTCACTTAATCATCTTCCAACATCAGTTGGACACCTAACAAGACCCCAGTTCTGTGTTAGTAGTCTGAGATACAAAGGTCTAACTTCTAGGGGAAAAAAGTAAAAGAAACAGCAGATTATATACATTTGCAAAGTGCTGAGATGAAAGCATATTCTCGGGGCTATGATGAATCCCATAAGGTGCTACAGAGGGCATTTTGGAAAAGGAGAGAGGAATATAGAGGAATTTTTAAAAGTAGGAATTGGGAGGGCTTCCTTGGTGGCTCAGTGGTAAAGACTCTGCCTTCAGTGCGGGAGACGCAGGTTCCATCCCTGGTCGGGAAGATCCTATGGAAAAGGAAATGGCAACCCCCTCCAGTATTCTTGCCTGAGAAACCGCATAGGCAGAAGAGCTTGGCGGGTCTCAAAAGAGGTCAACACAACTTAGCAGCTAAACAATAACAACAGGATTTGGGAAGGCCCTAAGTTTAGATTTTGAAGAGGAGAAGGATAGAAAAGCATTCTATGTTGAGAAAGCACACAGCGTTTGTAAATATCCTATTGCTGAGAAAGATCCTGGTACGGTAAGGGCAGAATGAGGAATTTCACACAGTCAGGAACCATATCTCTTATTTTCTTGAACTCCATGTGGTTTTTAACATGGCAAACTTGGGTAAACCTCAAGAATGCCTTGATGATATTGTTGATTAATGTCTTGAGAAGAAACTAGAGATAATGCTTAAGGAAAGTCACCTTAAAATTTCCCAGCTCTCTATCTAAATTCAGACCTAACTTCTTGAGAATGTCAGACTTAGGCAGGAAGCCTTTTGATTATTTGTGGTGTTTTTCTCTTCGCTTCCTGCTTTAATCTTATAGCACAGGGACCAAGCTATTCTAAGGGGAACCACTTCCTTGGTATTTTTGGCATGTCTCTTACCAGGAAACTGGTGGAAGTGTCAGGGGTACCCTTTTCAAGAGATTTCCACTTGAACCAAGGGGGGTTGCATCTACTTCCTAACCATTCAAGGCTTTGGCCATTTGTGGTTTACTCATGTTCACTATCATGGAGATTGTTGAGAAAAAACTCAGGAAGTCCTTAAAGGTCCCAGAACCATATTTTCTTAGCTGCCAAGTTATAACTCTATTATTCACAAGAAACTTTTTTTTAGAGATATATTGAAAATTAGTGTGTTTCAATTGGAAAGACACTCTGAACTCATTGGGTCCAGTCCTCCCCATTTGCCAAGTTGGATGAGCCTGTTCTGGGTGCAAAGTAGTAATAATAATAATGACTGATTCAAAAATCTCATTAATTAAGGACAAAATGGAACTGATTCTCTTGGCTTCCAGGCTAGTGAGTCTAGAACTACACCCTCTTGCACTTTTTTTTTAAATAAAACTGTTTTCAAATATTTATTTGAGCAAATAAATATTTTCTTGGTTTCTTTAGAATTATTACTCAGCATCACTATTCATTCATTCTGTTTTTTCCTTTGATTATATCTTTATTGTCATTTAACACAGTCCAAAAGTTCCCTACCTATAAGAGTTCAGATGTTGTATATTAAAGGCGTTCATTTTAATCAGTTCTCTACCTTTGAGTTTTTTATTTTTATTTTTGCTATAGTATAGTTGATTTACAACATTGTGTTAGTTTCAGGTATATAGCTGCCTGAATCAGTTATACATACTATATACATATATTTATACATATGTGTATATATGTATTTATATATCAATTCTTTTTCAGATTATTTCCCCATATATGTTACTACAGAATGGTGAGTACAGTTTTCTGTACTATACAGTAGTATACAAGTTTGGTATTACAGATAATATGTATTCTTGATTTCTTATACAGCTCATATTATCTAGAACCCCAAACCTGATTTACAAACAAAACTTATACAAAGAGATAAACAAAATATTCTAGTGTCTTAAAACAAGAAAGAGCGAGTCAAAAGAGAAAATGTCATCCAGGGTTCCAAAAAGAACTGAAAGAATGAGTTTCACAGGTAAGGTGATTATTCTGCAGTGGCAAAATGCTTAAGGAACTTGGGATGGAGGTGTTTGAAGTGGGGAAATGGACAGGAAAGGAAGGAGAGGAAAGAAGACACTATGTCTTTAAATTGAATTGAATGTTCTGTGACTTTAAATGAAAGCTCTTCTGTTGTTGGGCAAATAAATTTAAACCACTTAACATGGCAGAGAAGGTCAGGCAAGCTTATTATAGTGATCATAGCGTTACAGCTATTGCCATTGACCGCTGCTCTCCGGAATCACCAATAATCAGAGACCACAAGCTGTGTTTGCAGAGAAAGGTCATCATTCATTTTTTTCAAAGCATTAATATCTTTTGTTTGTTTGGCTCAACATGAAACAGGAATCGATAGAGGTAATTCACAGAGCAATTAGCCCCTCATCTGTCAAACGGCATCTGGGTGTATTTAACAAAAAGACCTTTGGAAAGGTTTAAAAAGGAAGAAAGTGCCTATACCGTCAACGATTTATATTTTCTACATGACATGTTGTGTATGTATCTGTGAAAAGGGGGGCCCTGGGACTAAGAAAATATACATAAAGCATGCTATAAATCTACACTTCAATGTTATGATGTTGCAGTGTAGAGATAGACCAAGAAAAGCTCGGATTACATTCTCGCCTGGTTCCTGTGAAGAGGGCAAACGGCTTGGGGTTTTGTATCATGGCCACATGCAGCCTTGATACAGGAATTTCACAAAAAGAAGACCTCAAGGAAAAACTGGTTTGGAGAGGTTAAGAATTGGGAAAGAACAAGTGGTCCCTCTTGGCATCAGACTTTTGTGCTGGGGAACAAGAAGCTCCTAAGACCAGCCACTAACCCATTACATGGAAACAGCCCCAACCACAACTCAACCTCAGCCATGCCACCCTGGAGTGGACCTATCTCCATACCTAATTTACCTTTATTTACATAAGAAAGAGAAAATGAGATGCAAATTAACTTAAGAGACTTCAGTATTCAAAAAATAAAATAAAATTCTGTTCTGGCTCTATTTTTCTTTATTGAATGTCAGTTATGTGGACTATGGAATTAATGCAGTATCAAAGAGATAGGCTTTTAAAAAAATTCAGCTTAGGGAGTTGTCTACACATTTACACAAATGCTATCACTCTCAGCAGGACCAGATGTATTGGGGAAATTTGGGGAATGGTATATTTTCTTTTCAATTCTCTGGCTCTTCACCTTTTTTTCTTGACTTTCTTTGTTTTGTTTTCTTTCTCCCAGTCCTATTCCCTCACTCTTTTTTTTTTGTTTGTTTTGTTCTGTTTTGGTGTTCATCCAGAATACATCAGCATGACCAAAGACGAAGTCATGAGATAAAATAGAAAGTTACAAAACTTTGCCTTCCCCATGACTCCAGAAAATATGCATTTTGGGTTTTGAATTTAGTTTTATTCTTAATACCTAGACATTCTAACAGGTTGACTAGCCATCTCTCAGGCTTTTTCAAGATAAGTATAAATGTCTTATTTACAAATTACATGGTACAGTTAAATTTAAAAAGCAAGAGACTGTACTGAACTTTGAGTATAATTACAACTGTGAAAAAAATATCACAGTAAAAGACTGAGAGGAAACAATACTTAAATAATGTTGTCTTTGGATAGAGAGATTATAGAAGTTATTTTTGTTTCATTTAAAATTTCTGTATTTTCAAATTTTCCTATAATAAGCATACTACTTTTTAATTGGATACACTAAAACATTACTTAAATTTAATTAGGTAACGCATACATGACAATAGTGTCTTATATTTCATACTGACCTCAGATAACCAGAAATTCACTTTTTATAAACATTGTCAAATATTCTTGTTAAAGTTTGTTTTCATGGCTAGATCTAAAACCAGTTCTTAGAGCCTCATGAAATTGTACAGACCATGTACAATTCCAATCTGACTATGAGATTGAAGTTGAGGACAGTGGGATAGCAGGAAGTAACTCATAGTACTTCTAGATTTATGAAATAATGAAATCCTGTTATAAGAGAATTTCACTGTCAAATTCTTGGGTTTATCTCATTATTTTGTATGTAGAATTTTATTCTGGAGGCATTGTGACCCAGTGTTCCTTTCCCCTCAACCTCCCAGTTTTTTGGGTTTTTTTTTTTTCTGTTTATGTCAGCTGTGCTGGAAGTTTCCATACATTCAACACATGTCTTCCTTTATGTAGAAAGGTTCTCTGCAGCCTATACGTTGGCTAATAATTATTTCCCACACTTCCTGTTACTAAAGCAAATATTACAGTCCAGCAGTTACCTAGGGTCTATTTTGCTCTTATGAAAATGCTATAATACACGTCAGCAATAATCCAAATCATCCCACTTCCTAAATGGTTATCCAAAAGAAGCTTTTATTTCTTTGTTGGACCATCTTAGGGGTGGGTCTGGCTTCCATGGACTTTGCACATTCTTCTGATTTGTGAGTCAAACCTGAGCTAGAAAGACAGACTGCCGCCTCCTCCGGGCTCTGCTTAGAGTCACAGGGGTACAGTTCATCAGACAAACACCTCATAAGCATCAGTTCTGGCTGCTTTCCAGGGAAAACCATGTCATGCCATTGAGTAACACTTAGGACCCAATCTTTCATTCTCCTCCTCCATAACTAAATAAATTGGGTAAAGGTCTTGCCCTGCCTCAAGATAACAAGAAGTTTAAAGAACTTACTTATGTTTCATGTGGCAGACACTAAGCTTTAGGGAAGTGAACAAAAACAAGATGGTGGCTTTCCTGAAGTTCAAAGGCAGCTTCTGTCAGCAAATGAATATAGACAATCCTCGTTTCCCTGAAGGGAGCAAATAATATTGCTAATTAAAAGGAAGGAGATTCAGATGAGAGGGCTGAAAGAAAATGAACCTAGACTTCTCTAATGCTACTTTACTTAAAACCTGATGATCAATCTAGTGTAAGACTCTTTTTCTCTAAAACTTTTTCTGTGAATGATCTGATAATAAATAATTTTGTGCTTTATTCAGCAGTTACTAAACTCTACTGTTACAGTATGAAACAGCCAATGAAATATTTAAACAAATGAGTGTTGACCATATGTCAATAAAACTTAATTATGAACATGAAATTATGAATTTCATATAATTTTCATGTTATCTCAAGTTATCACTCTTCTTTAATTTTTTTTCAACCATTTACAAATGTAAAAACTATTCTTGGCTCACAGGTGATACAAAAGGAACCATTGGCCTGGATTTGGTGGTTGGGCCACTGTTTGGCATAGAACTCTCAGTTCTAGAGTTCAGAAATTCTAGTTCAAGTTTGTGTATCAGATTCTACAGAATGACAGGCCTTTCTTGGCTACTCTCAGTTCAGTAACTGCTGTCACTTATTATTCAACTACCTAAGAATAAACGTGTTTTTCTTCAATCTTATCTTTTGTTATTTCAGAAAACGCTCATGAAACTTTTTAAACTCATTGAATTTAGTAGAGAATCTTAATTATGTGTGACTCAGGTATGGAGCTGAGGGAGAATTTGCATAACCAGACCAAATTAAACTGCATAAAATCACGTCTTCTGGTTTTCCTATGTTATATTTTTCAGGTAAAAATCCTAAGTAGTCTAAAAGTCAATATCAATTTAAACTACAGTTTATTCAAATAATAATATAAAAGTAATTATTGAATAAATTTGAAAACTTTTTGGTGACAAAAGAGAATATTCTCTTTCTGATGTAAATGAAAATGAGTGCAAACCTACATTTGTGTATAGACCTATATGTAACTGAACTATAGAAATTAAAATATTAAAAAATATTTTTGGGGAAGTTAATTGCTTCTTTCTACTCTTTTTTCTTGGAGAAAGAAAAGGCAACCCACTCTGGTACTCTTGCCTGGAAAATCCCATGGACAGAGAAGCCTGGTGGGCTACAGTCCATGGGGTCGCAAAGAGTCAGACACAACTGAGTGGCTTCACTTCACTTCACTCTTTTTCTACTTTCTAAATTGTTCACAATGTGTATACTGCTTGTATAATTAGGAAAAAAAGTATTACAGAAATATATTTTGCTCCAAGCTTTCAAAAGTATTTCTGTGGACTGACCTATGCTTCTGCAGCAATCTTGGAAGAGGAATCATGAAATATACTGCATGATTCATTGACCACTGGAAGACTTTGTGATAGCACTGAAGATAACCTCCAGTGAGCTCATAAAAATAATTACCTGAAAGTTGTACAAATTCAGCAGTTTTATGACATACAAAATAAAGGAAAGGAAGGAAGAAACAGGCAATAATACAAGTAAGATCTCATTAAAGGGACAGGGACAACTATATGTAAAAGAGAAATAATAGTTGTTACTAAATTCTGCAAAATTGTTTCAGGTCAATAGAATTAAATGAGAGAGAGCCAACAAACCCTCCCCTCCTTTGCTATTCAAAAGAGGAACAAAACGCTAATTACTCTCTGGCATCAAAATCTTATATTTACGACCAAAGTTTTCGTAAAATCTTGCCTTCCTCTTTATTTGTAATTTTTCTAATGTTTGAGGCCAAACATTCAACTTTTATTTGTGGAGACAATGTAGTGAGAAGGGATTCTTTCATGCACTATTCAGTGAATTTTTCAACTTTTTTTAAGAAAAGAATCAATCTCAATTGACAGTACAACACATGATTCCTATCCATATATTTATTCCTATTTATATTCTAGACATCATCAGGAAGAGGAAAATATGGCTTGCTTTTTTCTGAATATATAAAAATAAGACTTTGAAAGGACCTTTAAAGAGAACGTCATATTAAAGATATATTATTAAGTGATGGTTTTAAATTATCAAATACTGAAATAGCTTTATTTATGATTTTCACTGCTTAGAAGATAAAGAAATCTATGTGAACAAAAGCACCAGTGACATCTTAGAAGTAAGATAAAGACTTTTTAGACATTTGGGTTAAAGCTTAGAATTTAATCATTAGACTTGGCATGTCAATAATTTTAGATTGAAAAGCACTTATAGAAACATACCTGAGAGAGAGACTATTGTGTGTCTCTGTCCTTCTCTCTCTTTTTTCTGCTTCCATCCCATGGAAACTGAGCTCCCAAGCAATCTACTTGACTGACGGACTTGTAAGGAAAGAAATTATAGCTGTAGGACCCAACTACTTTACTTCACCTTATCAAATGCACTCACCAATTTATGCTCTTTTTCCACAGTCTGACAAGAATCAGGACTGTTCCAGGGCTTTCGGAGCCCTCTTGTCTCTCCGGATGGTGACATTCTATCTTGACAACTCAGATCCAGCCACCAGGTACCACCCACCGGCCACTGATAGCTTTTCAGCCTGTTCCAGGTGAAACAAGAGGAAGCATGATCCAGACTGCAGTTTGAACTATTCTATATTATGACTCATAAGTTTGCTTTAGTATTCAAAACTCAACGTGGTAGACTGAGCTCTGCAGCATAAGCTGCTGACTGAAGGCTTGTAATAAATGAGAGTCTCGGATGAGATGGGGAGGGAGATGGGATTGCTTCTTCTGTTTGCTGGGGGAGGCCTTCCAGGCACTCAATAACTGTGTGAAGCTGTAAGTGCTAAGTGAGTCGTCCAGAAAACAAAGTTAGAAATTGACACCATGGCCTCCCAGGGAAAGTCATGAAGAACTTTGAACTAGAATGGGAGTTGGAACTTGAAACATCAGTAAGTTTGGGGAGGTGCAGAGAACAGGAGAGGCAGGAGGAAGTAATGAGCTGTGTTAGTGACTAATACATTGTGTCCCAGGACTTGTGTTGGTAGCACAACATATGTAATCCCATTTAATTCTCACCGAATCCTGAAGCTGAAACTCAAAGAAAATAGATTTTATGAATATTTCACAGCTAAGAAATATGGGAAAATGGAATGAGACCCAGATCTGCCTCATTCTGAAGCTTACATTCTTTTCAGTACACCAAACTATGTTGAGGATGGTTTTTGGAAGGCAGACTGTTGGGAGCTAGAGTGAAGAGGTGTGAATAAACACAAGCTATAGGATGACAGAGCTTCCTTCCTGGAACAGTGGTTGGGATGAAGAAATAAATACCAAATTTATTATTTTTTTTTTCCTAGGAAAAATTGCAAGATGAAATCACATGCACTTGACAAGCATTTATCAAATCTGAATTTATTTCCTGATTACAAAAGTATTCCATGTTACTGGTAGGCTAGGAAACTATAGAAAGAATCACCAGCTATAGAATCAGAATGAGCAACTGTTAATATTTTTCCAATCTCTTTCTTTTTTTCTTCAGATATATACACAGTGCTTATAAGATTTGAATTTTGCTTTTTATATGTTTGTATTCTGATGTCTGAAATAACAGTATTTTCTTAGGCTCTCTTTGTAAACATATTTTAATGAATACAAAATATTCCATATGTAGAGAGTACCATAATTTATTAAACTCTTATCATTGAACATTAAAGTTATTTCTAATTATTCTAGTTTTTAAAATTATAAATGCTGCATAATTTTGTATGTAGATCATTTTGTTCATTTCTGATTTTTCCTTAAGAAAACAACTTTTAAACAAAACATTCAGTTTTCCTTATTTCCTATGGTATAGAAAGTTCAAATCTAAATATCAATCTTGTAACATTCTAGAACCTGAAGCCCAGAGCAGACCCTTGAAGGAATAAGCCAGCCTACCATAAGCTTGACCCAACCATCATCATCACCACCATCTTCACTTGGGAGAGTTAATCACCCCCTGCATCAAAAAGAGAGAGAAAAAAGCACAGAGAGAGAGAGACGGAAAAGAAACTGAAGAAAAAATGAAGGAAGAAGGCAAGAAAGAGAACACTGATTTCTTTCTCTCAGAAACAGATGAACTTTCTCTAGGTGGGCAAGCTTTTTTTTTTTTAGAGCAAACACTTGCAGGTGGTAGGAAGGACTCATTTCGGATTTTGTCAAAGTGGTTACTGGCTTTTTAATGTTGAGTAACCTTCAGAGGTGGTACATCTGCTGGTGCATCTCTTCATTCTGGAACATCACACAGTGTCGGAGAGCACCCGGGTTCAAATCCCAGCCACTCACTATAACAGTTCTGTGACTTTGGACAAGTCCTTGAATTTCTCTGAGCCTCAATCTCAGCAAGAGTCGAAGGGGATAATGATGCTAACTGGGAACATTGGATCATGACAATTAAATCAAATTATGTATCACCAGGCAATCGCACCCCAAGAGCTCCTTTCTCACTTTCTTCCATGCTTTTACTTTTCACAGGTGGCAGGTAGCTTCATTTTCTTCAGCACATTTTTTCATTTTTAAAACTAGAGTGGAATAATTTGACAAAGCTCAATGATTTGACAAAGTATCCCTAGGTACTGAGAATTGAAAGGCATTGCCCAGTCCCTTATGGGGATCACAGTTCAGTGAAAAAGACAGGAACGGTAATGGAGTAATGTGCTAAAATGTCAAAGGGAGAGAACTGGGTACAACACTGTGTGTGTTCCCAAATAAGGGAGGGAAAAATCTATTTGAAGAGGGTGAGGCAGAGGAATAACCCTTGAGATGAGTTTTATGAGTACACGCTTGCCAGGCAAAGGCAGGAAAGGAGAGTTCCTGGCATGAGTTAGCACTTGGTCCATTGGTGGTGGGGTGAGGGTTACTGTTTGGCGTAAGAGTCCTTAATAGAAGCTAAATGTTATTCAAATGCCACTTCTGCTGCAGACCATTGCCTGGTCCCCTATACATGAAACCCTCTCAACAGGCTCAGCACTTTAACTGTTCTCCATTTGCGGATTTCTTTGACATTTACTACTTCCTGTTTTGCATCAGAGATATTTGTGTACTTATTTTACTTTCATTACACAGCAGAGAAACTAGAGACTGTTTTATCCTGGTATTCCCCACAGTGCATTCAACTTAAAATTATATGTATACGTATATATGAAAGCCAGTGTATTTCACTTTCACTCTCTCCATCATGGTGGAGTTCTTGGTCATTTTATTTATGGACTGTACATGGGTGAAAAGAAGCTCGGCTTTTTGTTACATAGCTTGTTGCATATTAAGCATTGATGAGTATGCTACAGCTTCCTCATTACCCAGGAAATTTGACTGAGCTTGTTTTGCTCCTGCTCTTAAAGCAGTGATTTCTTCTAGCACCATTGATTCTTGCAGAATAATAAAAAAAAAAAGTCAAGGTATCTCCTCTTTACTACTCACTCAACTTAGGGCTTCTCAGGCAGAGGCTGGGGACTGACAAGAAACCTCTATAAGATGTGATTTGCTAAATTCTCGGCAGAGATAGAAAGTGACTTGGATCTTGAATGGTTAAGGGGCCAGTTTCAGTTCAGTTCAGTCACTCAGTAGTGTCTGACTCTTTGCAACCCCAAGAACTGCAGCACACCAGGCCTCCCTGTCTATCACCAACTCCCGTAGCTTACCCAAACTCATGTCCATTGAGCTGATGATGCCATCCAACTATCTTATCCTCTGTCATCCCCTTCTCTTCCTGTCTTCAATCTTTCCCAACATTAGGGCCTTTTCAAATGAGTCAGCTCTTTGCATCAGATGGCCAAAATATTGGAGTTTCAGCTTCAACATCAGTCCTTCAAATGAACACCCAGGACTGATTTCCTTTAGGATGGACTGGTTTGATCTCCTTGCATTCCAAGGGACTGTCAAGAGTCTTCTCCAGCACCACAGTTCAAAAGCACCAATTCTTCGGTGCCCAGCTTTCTTTATAGTCAAATTCTCACATCCATACATGACTACTGGAAAAACCATAGCCTTGACTAGACAGACCTTTGTTGATAAAGTAATGTCTCTGCTTTTTAATATGCTGTCTAGGTTGGTCATAAGTTTCCTTCCAAGGAGTAAGCGTCTTTTAATTTCATGGCTGCAATCACCATCTGCAGTGATTTTGGTGCCCCCCAAAATAAAGTCAGCCACTCTTTCCACTGTTTCCCCATCTATTTCTCATGAAGTGATGGGACTGGATGCCATGATTTTAGTTTTCTGAATGTTGAGTTTTAAGCCAACTTTTTCATTCTCCTCTTTCACTTTCATCAAGAGGCTCTTTAATTCTTCTTCACTTTATGCTATAAGTGTGGTGTCATCTGCATATCTAAGGTTATTGATATTTCTCCTGACAGTCTTGATTCCAGCTTGTGCTTCCTCCAGCCCAATGTTTCTCATGATGTACCAATTTAGGGACATTTTGTTTCTCAGTCTTTTGGGTTTAGATCCCTTTCAGTCAACTAATGAGGTATACTTACCTCCAGGTCAAATCTGTCAAGAAGATCATTAATATTCACCTTATCCTCTGGCTTATTATAGGTAGAAATGAGTTATAGTATATTACAACAATTTGTTTCAAAATGACTTACACCTATTAAGCATTAACCATAGCCAGGGACTTTCTAAACATTTTGTCAATACTAATTAAATTTATATCCAAAGTGTTTCAATGACTTGGTTGCCATTAGCATCTTCATTTAATAGATGATGAAGCCAAAACATGAAGAACTCAAGTATTTGTAACTTCTCCGTAGATCACACTTGATAAGTGATGATCTTAGACATAAACCTAGAACAATTTGCTATCTAGCCTGGGCTTTTATCCTCTATGACACCTGGATTTAGGAAATACTATTGTCTTTATTTTGTAAAGAAGGTACAGAGATTTTAATGACTTGTCTAAGTCTACACACTGGAAAAAGGCAGAGCCAGGATTTGGAGCCCAGTCCATCCAGCTCTAAAGCTGAGTCTGAATCTTTCTGGTTCTCACTCTTGGTCAAGGTTTATAACACTTTTGGTTATAACTACATGGTACCTTCTCCTACCTATGGGATTTATCAGGAGGGCTTCCTAGGTTGAGGAAGAAGAGAACAAGGTGGCTTTTTGAAGTCAGTCTAGAAGTCATTGATTGAGGTCAACCGAAAGAGGCTGGGATGACTCTACGAGTGATTTAATTTCAGGGTATTTGAACTATTAGGGATGTTTCCTATAGGATCTGTTGAAGATGACTTACCCCACTATACTGTGCAGCAAAAACTATAGTCACTTTACTATATTTTGTTACGGTCCAGGCTTGAGGCTGTGGTTCTGGACAAAAGGAGTCGAGAATCCAGGTCAAAGAGCAAGAAAGGGGGTAAAGGTACAGAGCACAGAATACCAAGATCACATTCATCTTTTGAAATACTGAATGGATACACATCAAAGACAAAGGAAGCCATGGATGGTTCATTTCCAGAACCAAGGCTGGTGTAGGCATCTGAACCCACAGGCCAAAATAAGCAGAGTGCTCTAAAGACAAGTAGAAGTGAATGCTGGTCTGGATTGTGAGATCAGAGTTGAGTTCAGTAAGAAATAGGTGGAAAATAAAACTGGTCGATTGAGTGCTACTGGTGTAACCTATTGTTCTGGAACCCTAAATGGACAGCCCCCTGTTTTTTCATTATGGCGGCTGTGTTTATACCCATCAAAATCGTGGAGTCTTGAAAATGGACTGATGAATCACCACAGGAAGCTTCTGCTAATTAACCTGAAGTATCTATTTTATGTGTTTCTTTCCTTCAATGAAATAAGATGAAATGGCTGTGTTGTCTTTTCATTCTCTGAGGTACCAAAAGAGACAGCAGGATGTATAAAGTATTTCTTCTCTATTTTGAGAATAAAATCAGTGGTATGTGTTTATTTACAGATGGTTCTTAACAGTTGTCCCTTTTAAATGAAACCTGATGATTGGAAGTGATTGTACTTAATGGCAGTGAGTTCTGCCAAATAAATAATGCTCTAGAGAAGCAAATATATGTAATTAAATTTGACAAAGTAGTCATGGTTTGCTTTGGAATCATCAACAGCTACTTATATGACAATTAACCCTCTAACAGTCTCTTTAGGTCTTCCTGTTGCCTATCTATATGAGATTATTAGGCCAGTCAGAAGGTGATTAGTTTGGTCAGACTGACAGAGAGTACAATGGATGCCTTAGCAGTAAAGTTGGTTTATCAAATAACTTTAAATGGGTTAAGAAACAAAACAAGTTCTTTTTGCTGTTGTTTTACTCTGTTTTCCAACTCTGATTTTCAACCATGCTATGCCCAAAATGCCCTTTTCCATTCTTGAAAAATAACTTGGCAGGACTCTATAACTTTCTAGTCCTTCTCAGATATAAAGACTCAGTGTAGTCTATTTTGAAACTAAAATCTCATATTGGATTCAAATTTCTTCTCTTGGAACCCTCTTACACTGTTGGTGGGAATGTAAATTGGTACAGCTACTATGGAGAAAGATACAGAGGTTCCTTAAAAAACTAAAAGTAAAGTAGACATATGACCCTGCAATCCCACTCCTGGGGATATATCCAGATAAAAACATGATCCGAAAGTATACATGCACTGCAGTGGTCATTGCGGCACTGTTTCCAATAGCCAAAGCATGGAAGCAGCCTAAATATCCATTGAGAGAGGAATGGATACATATATACAGTGCAGCGTCTATATACACAATGGAGTACTACTGATGCATTAAAGAGAATGAAACAATGCCATTTGCAGCAACACAGACGGACTTAGAGAGTGTCATACTGAGTGAAGTCAGACAGAGAAGTGTTGTATGATAGCCCTTATATGTGGACCCTAAAAAGAAATAATACAAGTGAACTTACTTATAAAACAGAAAGAGACTCACAGACTTACGGTTGCCAGAAGGAAGGGATAGGTAGAGGGTTGGGGAAGGTCATGTACACACTGCTATATTGAAAATGGATAACCAACAAGGACCTACTGTATAGCACTGGGAACTCTCCTCAATGTTATGTGCCAGCCTGGATGGGAGGGAAGTTTGGGGGAGAATGGATACATACACACACATACACACATACACACACACACACGCACACACACATACATGGATATATATGGCTGAATCCCTTCGCTGTACACCTGAAACTACCACAATATTGTTCACTGGCTATGCCCCAATACAAAATAATAAGTTTAAGGTTAAAACAAAAACCAAAAAACTGAGTTCTCTTCAGAAGACAATAATGAAAATAACTTTGTTATTATATTATATATATAAAAAATTCTTCTCTTTCCCCCCAGCAGATGCCAAAACAGACTCTATTATGACTACTTGGATTGGAAAAGGGAATTAAGAATTTTTATTGATACTCTTATCTTTCTCTCTCCTCCTAGTCAAATTCTCCTGGCCTGCCTGATCTGACTCCTATCAGGAAGAGAGTTAAAGGCACATTTGGCTTTCCCTGTCCTTAACTGACCTTCTGTTGTTGGATAAAGTATGTTGGGAAGGAAGGTAAAGGAGGAAAGATTTATCTAAATTGTCAGAAAACTCAGATTGGGACATGCCCATGGCTTCATTGATTCTCTTTGCAACCGGTAACTACCACTCATTATGTATTCTTTCCCCTTGAGGTGTGCAGCTTAACCTCAGGCAACTTTCTGAAGACCTTGCCTATTCCCTTGATGTCCTCAGAAATTCTTAGTTTGCTTCTCCATTGGCCAAGTAGCCTCCTGGGCAGCCCTAAGTTTCCCGAACACTCTTTAGTTTCAATGCTTGCTCAACTGGAGATGAAACCATTGAGTCCACTCCTCACCCTCTGGGGGCAGGAAGGCCACTTAGAGGGAGGGCCGTGACTCTATCTTCTTCCCAGGCACACTGAACCATGATTCCAGCAAGCTCCACTTTCAGTGGCGCTGGTGGTAAAGCACCTGCCAACAAATTCAGGATTCGCAAGACACTCGGATTCGATCCCTGGGTTGGGAAGATCCGCTGGAGTAAGCAATGGCAACCCACTCCAGTATTCTTGCCAGGGAAATCTCATGGACAGAGAGCCCTGGAGGGCTATGGTCCATGAGGTCACAGAGTTGGACATGACGAAACACACCTACATACATACTAGTAGACTTCCCCCCTTTGACGACCTCTTTTGACCAACCTTCAGCCCAGTTTCTATGGGAATTTCACCCTAAAACACAATTAGGCACTTGTTTAGGTCACACAAGCTGCCCTGGTGGCTTAGAGGTTAAAGCATCTGCTTCCCATGCAGGAGACCCGGGTTTGATCCCTGGGTTCAATCCCTGGGTCGGGAAGATCCTCTGGAGAAGGTAATGGCAACCCACTCCAGTATTCTTGCCTAGAGAATCCCATGGACGGAGGAGCCTGGTAGGCTACAGTCCATGGGGTCGCAAAGAGTCAGACACAACTGAGCAACTTCCCTTTCACTTTTCAGTTTCGCTTTAGGTCACACAGAATCTTCCGCACTGTGTTCTTCCACTCGGTCACGGTGGTAATAAGATATACTGTAATTTCTCGGTTCCAGCAAACACCCAGCTAGAGAGTAACTCAGTTCCCTTTCTCACAGGTGCCTCCAAGCTGTATAAGTTATCCCCTCGAATCCCTTATTCTGTAACCAGTTACCTCGGGAATGGGGAGGAAATAGCCTCTCTCTAGAGCCTGCTCAACTCATAGAGCTGAGAGATTTTCTCCTCCATGATGTCCACCACCAGTAGACTGGGAAAGAGGTTGAGACTGAGTTGACTGAGACTGGCTTGGTGGTAGCAGACTCCACTTACATCACCCGGGGGAAATGTCTGGCCCCAACTGCAGTTGGCTCACTGGTGACCTGAGTGTGGGGCACCCATGAATCTCATTTCCAGTTGTATACCATGCTTACTGCTTTCAGGAAAATACCCAAAAAATTAAGTTTTATAGACTTAAATCAGTCATAAAATAGTGACACTCTTCAACCATATATGTATGGTGGCTTTGATGGTAAAGAATCTGCCGGCAATGAAGGAGATCTGGGTTCAATGCCTGGGTTGGCATGATCCCTTGGAGAAGGGAATGGCAACCCACCCATTCCAGTATTCTTGCCTGAAGAATTCCATGGACAGAAGAACCTGGCAGGCTACAGTCCATGAGGTCCCAAAGAGTCGGACATGACTGATGACTGACACTTTCACTTTCATTCATTCATGTATATATATATATGTTATATATATATATGTTTGCATATGGAAGACAGGATGGGCTTTATTTGCAAGGTTGAAATGGATGCCATAATGGATGCCATGTCACTTCTGTTTTTTCCTGTCCACTGAATCCTCTACTACATGACAAGCCAATGCATCTAGGATCGCCAACATCAGAACGCTAGTCCTAGAAGAGAGTTGCCAAGGATTCTCTACCATTCGCAGGGACACTGAAACACTTGTCCTCCTCTTCATCTGAGTTCTTTCCAGAAGCAGTCATACTTTTGACCACAAGGTCCACTTGTAATCACTGTTTTGTCCTTGTTTCTAATATTTCAAAGAGACAGCCATGAAAAGAAGCACTTGTGGTAAGCAGCCCTTTGCTCCAGTTAAACGAGTACCAGATCATTGCTGCTCCTCCTGTCTACGGCATCCCCTAGCTTCTGAAGAGCCAAAGTACTTCCTCACTCATCCCCTCCAATGTCCTTTAGAGATGTCCACACTGCTTCTTAACAAGCACAATTCTGCTTCTTGCTTCTTACTGGAAATCGGCTCAGTGCTGACCGGATCTGATCTTTTGGTGGGTGGAGGGGAATGAGGGGTCAGAACTGCATTTGACCCTTTGTTCCACAGCCTTACTTCATAGCTGAGCAGTCAAATTCTGATTTAAACTTCTTTTTCCCTAGTCCCTAGATCAGTTTCTTACCTTGGAGCATGTCCCCTTTGCTGATCTCATACATTTTTATTTTATTTGATACCTGATGTTATGCTTGGATTATAGAACTTCCATTCAGTAAAGGTTCTGTAACAAATTGTTCTTTTGTACAATTGCCAACTCTCTCAGACTAAAAACTTATTGGGGGAAAAAGCCAGATAAAGAATTAAATGGAGTCCAAATTAGGGGCTGGCTAATAAAATCAGATTTTCTTGACACTTTTAGTCAATGCAAAAATAATTGTGGGAATATAAAAGGTTTTTTATGGTCAATTATTCTTGTCTTAGTAAGTATCTATAATCATAGCCCCCTTGGAATAGGTAATAATCCTCCACTGAGAAAAGTGAGACTTCCCTACAGATCCATAAGAATGGTAAGACATTATCACATGCATGCATAAAATATATTAATATTGAAATGTGCTGGCTTTAAGGTCAAGCAGGTAGGCGTCTTTTTTTCTACCTTGAAAAAATATATATACTCTCTGACTTTATTGGGCTACTGACATCCAATTGATCTGTATTATTCTTAGCTGGCAAGAGCCTATATACCTAAATGCCTAAGATAATAGGTATTACAGTATTAGGTAAAAAGCCTCCATGCAGTCTATAGCAATATCAAAAAGATAGAAAGTGTAAAATAAGGGAGATTAAGATGACACTAGAAAGCTTTGAATGAGGTGTCATTTTGCATTTAGAGAGACAACCAGGAAAGTTAAGACAGAAGCAAAAAAATCCCCTTTCTCACCAGCTGCCCTTAAAGGTTTACAAATGATCTGTTAACAGAAATGAGTTTCTCTTGGGCTTCAGACACCATTTATTACGCTGGGAGAGAGACAAAAAAAAAAAAAAGGAGATGGAAAAGACTGGAAAATTATGCTTATTTGAAGGCAAAATGCTTCCCATCAGCAACATGATGAAAATGCACCAAAGGTGTCAGGCAGATGTTGACATGTTACTATTTCTCATGAGGCCTTTCACTGAGGAGTGAGTGCAAAGAACTTTTGGGGTGTTCTTTAGAATATGAATGGAAATGCACTGCTAGGCTAGATGCCTTGCCTGAGAAGTTGTGATTATATTTGATGATGAAGAGGAAGAGGAAGTATGTCCTAAATAGGGGGCTTGAACCTCGATTCCCTGGCTGCCTCCCAGATGTCTTGTGCTACGAATGGGCGCATCTGATCTCTCTTAGTCAATTTCATTCTGGAAAGTAGCCAGTGGGCCTAGTTCACGACCCAGTGATGTCATTATAATTCATTCTCCCTCACCACAAAGACTTCGGAACTTTCCAATTTACAATGGGTCTTTTTAATAAAGAAGAGTGTCATGCACAGAATTTTTAAGTGTTTCTAATAATTTATCTTTTTTTTTTTCTGTTTTAGCCTCAAAATGGCCTATGGTATTTCTATGAAGACTGGACTCTCAAAACCATTCAAAGAATTTATATCTTTGTTAAACTACACGGTAAGTTTTATGAGCTGAACTGAGGTTATCGAAGCTTCTTTCAAGAGAGCATCTTGTCCAAATAAACAGACAAAAACTAAATTTTTATCTTTATTCATAAAGCAGATTAGGGCCCAAATGTACTAAGACTTAACTGATCTTACATCTTGAACACGGATGTACAAACTCTAAATCGGATAAATGCCAATTTTAGCAATATTCTCTGTGTTTTGAGCCTGGCTTTCCAAGCTGAGGGTGGGGCCAGGAACCAATAGAGACACGTGTAAGCCAGTTAAGAGCATTTAAGGGCTATGGCCTCATCTGTGCATTCTCTCAACACCTCTCCTGGGCTGTAAGAAAATATTCACTGATGAAGATGACATATAAATCGAACTCAGCATTGAGGAGTTAGAGCCCCGCCTGCCCAAGTCCCTCACCTCCTTGAACTTCGTTAACCCTCCTTGCTAAAATAAACTTGGCTGAGATGACTTCACTTATCCTCGGCATGGTTCTTTAAAGCCCTGGGTAGTGCACGCCGAGTGGATGATCAATGGATGTGTGGCCTGTACTGTAATTTAACTTGCTCTGTCTGACAGGAGATGTGGAATAGCTAAAGAGAGGCTTTACTTGTAATCTTCTTATCACCTTATCCTGGAGTGTTTGTGAAGAGCAAGGCCTTGCCTGCCCTGACTCCCAATTGAGGGTTAATACTAAGAAAGAGAAATTGCCCTTTAGTAGGTCTTGATGGAGCGACCTGACAAAACCTTTTCTGGACACATCGGGAACTCTGGCTTCTCAAGGCTGGATGGACACTGGCTTTCACGAGCTATAGCATGGCTGTTTTTCTCCTCCATGCTTTGTAGAAATAACATGCTGTAATCCTGATGTGCTGGGAGCAACAAAAAAAAAAAAAAAAGGAAAGAAAGAAAGAGACCCATACATTTGTTTTTATTACTTTTCTAAGGTATAGATTCTAAGTCAGATCTTCCTGCACATGAAGTCGCTTCAGTCTTGTCCAACTCTTTGCCACACTATCTTTGGACCATAGCCTGCCAGACTCTTCCGTGCTTGGGATTCTCCAGGCAAGAATACTGGTGTGGCTTGCCATTTCTTTTTCCAGGGGATCTTCCCGACCAGGGGATCTAACCCGCATTGGCAGGCAGGTTTTTTATCTCTAACGCCGCCTGGGAAGCCCAGATCTTCACCGCTGGATTATGACGAGGCAGAGAAGGAGTGCGAAGAAAGAGGTACCAGACTGCCAGTGCAGGATGGGGAGGAGGTAGGGGCCCCCTGAATGCTGAGATGCAGATATAGACAAGGTCAAAACTGACGGGGTGAGGGACGAGAGGAGGAGAGGAGGAAAACAGAAAGGCGGAGAGAAACAGAGGCAGAAGGAGAAAGAGAGGGCCAAAAAGGGGCGGGGAGAAAGGTTATTAACGAGAAGTAAACCCCACTTGGGGGCGCTTAGAAGAAAGAAAGCTCAGGATATAGCCAAATTAGGGAGGTGTGCATGCAGAGGGAGGGTTGCACAGAGAAGGGGCGTTGACCTTCTCTGGAGGCAGTTTTCCTGTTTTCACAGAAAGCTGAGCCTCCACAGAAAAGCCTGTCAGCGTCAGGCTTTCCAGGGTCAGGTAATTGACACTCTCCCTGATGACCTTGAGGTATATACAATTCTTTGAAGTGAGCACTCCGTGAATCTGATCAAGGGACTATTTTCTTTCCAAGGAGCAGGTCCAGGATGGGCTATGCCCTCAAAATGATCCTGTATGAGTGGGATGGTGGTTATAAAAGGCAACAATCACAACTCAGGGGACAAGTGTCACATAGCCATAGAGACGATGGGCTGGGGGACCCAGAGAATAAGTAGAAGGGACACAGGACAAACTTTGCAGAGTAGCTGTGATAATGACGTTACTGATAAGAAGAAAAGCAGCCATTTTAATGACAAGATTCAATGCAGCTACTGATAGTTTTTCAGCCCTTATCATTTGCGTGTGGGTCCTGTAAATGTGTCTGAATTACTATTGAGCTCAGTCCTCTCCGACTCTTTGTGACCCCATGGATTGCAGCCCGCTGGGCTCCCCTGTCCATGGGGATTCTCCAGGCAAGAATACTAGAGTGGGTTACCATTTCATTCTCCTGGGGAGCTTCCCAACCCAGGGATCAAACCTCTGTCTCCTGTGGCTTCTGCATTGTAAGTAGATTTTTACCCACTGAGCCACCTGGGAAGCCCTATATATTTATGTATTCAAATATGTATGCGTCTATAAATACATCTAATGTTCACAGACTCTCTCAAGGTAATTATTATTATTATTCTAATTTTATAACTGAGGATATTAATAAATGCTTGAAAAACTTACCCAAGGAAAGATGCCCGTGTATTCAGAAAGTTTGATCAAGGTATATTGCATAAAAGCATGCAGCTATATCTATGGGATCCATAATATACGTGACCAGAGTGGGAAAGAAGGAAAAGGGGGAAGGTGTTAAGTGAAGGAAGACAGCATGGGGAGATGGGGCGGAAACTGGCTCACTGAGTGGTTTACATGCAGCTCCTAGAGAACTATATTGTATCTTATAGGCAATGGTAGATAGGGGAGTTTTATTAGGGAAGTCATATGATTAGATTTGTGTTTGTGAAAGATAACTGAATGGTAATTGATTGGAGGAGGGGTGAGAATTCTGATAGGGTGTCAATGAGAGATTCAGGAACGTCATTTAAATGAAACATAATATGAGTTAAGAACTCACAGAAATAAACATGGTAGTTTATTTAATCCTAACGCTGAAAACTATCACTCCTTTGTACCCTCTCCATCTTCTGGCAAAGAGGGTTTAAATAATCTTCTTATGGCAGCACAACCAGTAATAGCAGAACTCAGGACAAGTTCTCAAAGTCAGGATGCAGAACTTACTCTTATATTCATCATCCTGTATTTTTAAGAATGAGAATAAGAGTAAGGAAGGAAATTGAAACCATGAGCTGGATTCCGAAATCTTCCTGAATTAGAGGGCAAGATAAGGATGACTGCAGATAAAAGAGAAGGTGGAGAGTCAGTGCCTTTTTTATGAGCACAGGAAAATCATGGTCAAAAGACATACTGAGGATCAAGAACAGTGACCAGAGTTCTTGACCCTGAGGAATTTGGGGAATGAGTATAAAGCATCTTCTTCCCTTAGGGACTGTGGAGGGAGCAGTACCCTCAGGTACCAGTCCCTTTCTACACACTGATTCAGTTGGACAGAGGTGGATTACAGGGCCTCAGCTTTTATCCTGAGCTGTTGCTATAAGTCAGATGTGAACCCTCAGTTGACAACCACAGAGTAAACTCAAGGAAAGGGTACATTGTCTGACAAGCAGAGATGGAGGAAAATTTTCTGGACAGAATGGGAATTCTAGCAGGACAAGTGGAAGTGTTTGAAGAAGGGAAAACAGCCATTGATGTCATTATTGCAGTTGTGTGTGTACCCATGAATCACACTCTTCTCCATCACTTGATATTATATTGATTCCATGACAATGGTTTATTCAGATTGCATTATTCTTTTACTGCAAGCATCTAAAATATTTTTGTTCAGAGAGGCATGGTGTGTGAATTCTAAAAATTAAAAAAATGAAAAAACAGTGATAATAAGATATAGCAATGTGTGACTGACTCAGTTCAGTTCAGTTCAGTCGCTCAGTCGTGTCTGACTCTTTGCGACCCCATGAATCGCAGCATGTGATTGACTATTGGCTTGTAAATACTGCTGCTGCTGCTGCTGCTGCTAAGTTGCTTTAGTCGTGTCCGACTCTGTACGATGCCATAGACAGCAGCCCACCAGGCTCCCCTGTCCCTGGGACTCTCCAGGCAAGAACACTGGAGTCGGTGGCCATTTCCTTCTCCAATGCATGAAAGTGAAGAGTGAAAGTGAAGAGTGAAAGTGAAGTCACTCAGTCATGTCAGACTCCTAGCAACCCCACAGACTGCAGCCCACCAGGCTCCTCCGCCCATGGGATTCTCCAGGCAAGAGTACTGGAGTGGGGTGCCATTGCCTTCTCCGTGTAAATACTAGACAATACAAATTATTAAGTAGTTCTAGGAGAGTGAGTTTTTCTCTGTTTACGCTGTGAAGTGATGGCTTGGGCTGGATTATCTACCATGTCACGTGCCAGCTCCTTCTTTTGCATTTCCCTCTCTCACATACTAATGCCCCACATACCAAAAAGTTTCTGATCTCATTTAAATCAAGATTTAAGAGAAAAAGAAACAAAGAAAAGATGAGGGAAGGAAGGAAAGAAGAAAGGAAACTAGGAAAAGCAATCAAGAATTCCTTATATATCAAGGACAAGTAGAATGAATTTTATGGCACATATAAAGCATAGAAAGATTGCCTGGAGGAGGAAGGACAGTTCATGATTATTTATTAGGCTAATGAAAGAAATAAGAAATGAAAGCAAGCTGTTTCCTGAAACATGGCAGTATATAGATATAATCAAAAGATATTGCAGTTTCATATGTAGTGTGTGCACAGGTGATGATTCTAAAGAAGTAGATGGAATTAATCAAAATCTTTTTTTTAAAAGCTATTAAGGAAGAGTTCCATGGTTTTTATTATTAACTGCCAGTTTAAACATTTGATTTTGATTATATTTGAAAAATTAATTATACGATAAGAATAGGGAAACAATAATTCAGAAACAGGTACTTGAGCTTGTCAGTCAAATATGAACTCTACATCTGAGTCCAAAACCTCATTAAATCAGGACAGTATGCATTCATATAAGCAGCATATATGTGAGCTGTATAATACGGCTGCATAAGTAAGCAAAGTAGGCGTGGCCACATAATGAATGACTCAAAGCAGGAAAGAATATAGTACTGCTTACCTGTGGGACTTTGCCAACAAAGGTCTGTCTAGTCAAAGCTATGTTTTTTCCAGTAGTCATGTATGGATGTGAGAGTTGGACCATAGAGAAGGCTGAGCACTGAAGAATTGATGCTTTTGAACTGTAGTGTTGGAGTAGACTCTTGAGAGTCCCTTGGACTGCAAGGAGATCAAACCAGTCAATCCTAAAGGAAATCAGTTCTGAATATTGATTGGAAGCACTGATGCTGAAGCTGAAACTCCAAAACTTTGGCCACTTGATGTGAAGAACTGACTCGCTGGAAAAACCTTGATAATGGGCAAGACTGAAGGCAGGAAGAAAAGGGGACAATAGAGGATGAGATGGTTGGATGGCATCATTGACTTGATGGACATGAGTTTTTGATCAAGCTCCAGGAGTTGGTGATGGACAGGGAGGCCTGGCGTACTGCAGTCCATGGGGTGGCAAGGAGCAGGACAGGACTGAGTGACTGAACTGAACTGAACTCACCTGTGGACTGTAGTAGTCATACCTATATAGACATAGAATTCTGTTCAGAATGTTAAGAGGAGCATTGATGATCTTGAACAGAGAGGAGATGACTGTTAGGCTTTTTTTCTTGGTTAGTAGACAATTTACAGAGACATAATAAAAATCAACTTCAAAAGCTTGTATGCCATCCTAGAAAGTCTTGTTAAAACAGTTTCAAGAAGGGTAATTTTCATCTGATTGTAAGAAAGAGCATTCTAATAATCAGAACTTTCCTGAGATAAAATGGACCTCTATAAGAGGTAATGAGTTAACTTTAGCAGGAGATTTTGATCTCGGGACTAGGTTATCATTTGTTGGACCTATTAACAAAGAGATTAGGGTGTCAGGTGGGGATAAAAAGTAATAATAATCATAGTAATAATAATGGGCAATAATGAGTTCTTATTGTATCCCAGGTACTTCTTCATATGTATCATCTTATGTATCCCAATTACTCCAGCAAGAGATTGATGATATTCTGTTTATCACATAGATAAGAAAAATGAAGCCTCAGAAAATTACTCCTAAAAGGCATAGCCAAGATTGAGCTGCACGCTTTTGACAACCACCCTATAGTGCTTCTTCAGGTAGCTGCAATAAGAGATCTTCAAGGTCACTTTAAATTCTAATGATCATTGATTTTGGAAGTTACCTTGTAGGAATTTAGAGTAGTGATTTGGAGTCAGATCAGGGTTCAAATTTGGACTGTCTCTTGTCATTAATGCGTAACCTTGGATGATGAACCTAAACTCTCTGAAGCCCAGTTTTTCATCTGTGAAATATAAATTACTGTGTTTAATTTATACGATTGTGAAAATTAAAAAAAGGTCATGTATGCAGCTTTTAAGCGCAGTGCCCAATGCTAGTCATACCCTTAACCGGTCATGGGTAGCACTTTAGTGTTCTAATATGTAAGATATTATTAATATGGTGTTCTTTGTACTACATATTGTCCTCCTAAGTTTTAGTACCAAAATGTTAAAAAAAAAAAAAAATTGATTCCAGACCAAATTTCAATCCTCTTAGAGGATAACCATTTGATTTCATCCTTTAATTTCTTCAGCAGTAAGATGTCAACTTAAAATTAAGTGACAGTTTATAGACATATTTGCAGTATATGTAGAAAAGAGACAATATCAAGAATATATGAAGACAAAAAAATGAATGCATGAAGGCATATAATCCAATAAAATAGGCAAAGAACAAGTACTTCAGGAAAAAAGAGACACAAATAGTGAGTAAACATAGGAAAACATGCTCAAACAATTATTTTTGGCCCAACTGTCTGGGAAAATCATCACCATTGTCGTTCCAATTTTAATATCCCACTCAGTGTCTTATTCCCCCTTGTCTCCGCATCTCCCTCCAGTTATCACTCCATTACCCTGCTCCCTTTGTAGAAAACGCTTCAACAGTGGTGTCCATGCTTTCTCTTTCCACTTCCTAACCTCTCTCTTGTTTTTGAAACAACTCAAATCCAGATTTCTCTCTGTCACTTTAGAAGAAAAAGTATGTTTCTCTTAGAGCTGTTGACTGCCATCTTGAAATCATAGAGGAAGCCAATTCTACACAGATCAAACAGATAAGAGGTTCCAAAGTGACATCACTGAGATTTCTAACTAACTTTGAAGCCTACTTGACTTTTGGACATTTCTGTTATCATTTAGCAGTTTGGATGAAGTTTCTGTTTCCTAGAACAAACATGGATGAGTATGACCAACCAGCTGGGAGAGTCCCTGTGTGAAGACGGACTCCGGGAGAGGAGGGAATATGTGGAGAGTCAGAGACTGGCAACTTCTAAGGAGAAAAGATGTAGAGGAAGTGATACATAAAATGCCAGTCAGTATTCAATCCAAACAGTGTTTGCAGATTTGTATCTAAAGAGTACAGGGAAATTCACGTATGAGATGTCAAATCAGCGAGAGATTCAAACAGGACCTGAAAGGGTCTGTGAAAGGATAAGGTGATGCACTGAAAAAAAATAAAGAAACATTTTAAAATATATAATTGCTTTGCCCCAAGATTCAAACTAAAATGGTTTTAAAGTCCAAGTTGCTTAATTGATCATTAAATTAATTAATGTTTCCTCCTTCCTTCCTTGTGTGTGTGTGTGTGTGTCTGTTGTTTTAGGTTATCAAGCCAATATTTAGCCATGAGTAAGATATTCCTCATGTCCTCATGTAACTTGTATAATGTAACACAGAAGACATAAACAAAAGACTTTAACTTTTACTTATTTTCAGTGTGGCGAGTGAATTTCTTGTGTTTGACTTTCAAATCTTAATTAAAGTTCTTTAACTTTCTTTAGGAGCAGACTCTAAGATTCCTAAGCCCAATATTTAACCTATAAATTTGCCTTTTTGAGTTTTTTAAAAGTCTCACATCTTTTTGCTGAGTTTGACCTTAAAGAACCAAATAGATTTGGGAGAAGGAGAATGATGAAGCAGGATACTCTTTACAAGGGGAGAGATTCAGGGACATCCTAGAGTACAGGGAACATGCACAAGAAGCAGGGCCTGATGAGTCTTTGAATAAGAGTCAGTCATGAGGCTATCCCACCAAAGGTGACTTATTCACAGTTTAAATCACAACATGGAAAATGATCACCAGAAACTTGGATTATAAGTCTTTTTTTCTTTTTAGCTGCAGCATGTAGTGTCTCTAGTTGTGGAGCGCCAGCTTAGTTGCCCTGCGGCGTGTGGGACCTGAGTTCCCTGCCCAGGGATGGAATCCAGGTCCTACTCGGGGCAGACTTTTAACCACCAGACCACTATGGGTCACTGGATTGCAAACCTTGGCAATCAAAATGTTGCCAGGATGCAAACCCTGGTTAATAACCTTTGATTATGGGTCCACTGAAGTCATTTTTTCTGTATTTTATACCCTCTGTTGCAGACATTTTTATATTGCATTTGTAGATTTTTTTTTCCTATAAAAAGTAGTCAACTCAAAAATTGTATTGTACATTTCTCAAATAATGCTTATGTAACTATATACATTAGGAGTATGACAATGCTCTAGTTTATGGCCATCATTCATGAACATCATTCTCATACATGATATTTTCATGATATTTCTGAATCTGAAGAAGAATCTCTAGAAGTATGATGAATACTAAAAAGAGGGGCATCTAAAGAGTAGAGATTGGCTTTCAGAGAAGGACACATTGAATTGTGTTCTGAATTTTTAAAAAGTACTTTCATCACTAAAAATTTTCTTAGTGTGTCTTATAATGATGACTTAATCTCCTGAATTAAATTGCTTCTTTCACTATAATTTTATGCTTTTTATTCAAAATATGTAAATTTTTAAAGTCTATATTAAACATTTGTACTCAACACAGAATAAATGGCCATAGCACATAAGGTTATCAATATATTTGAGTATATTTAAATTTGTCATCCTGACTTTATGTTTAAAGAAACTCATGTTTATGTTATAATAATGTATACACAGTAAGAATACGTGTATTTAGAGAGTGCTTCATTACTTTTTTATTGTGCCAACGAAGATTTATTATGTGGAAAAGACAACGTCATATCTCTTATTCCCTGCAATCTCAAACAAGAGAATTGTTGCCATAATTATGGTCACTGTTATCTTCAAACAAATTCATGGGTATTCTACTTTCTCTTGAGTGGCAATGAATTTAAAAATAATATTAAAAAACATCAAGCAAATAAACAAAAAACATATTCCCTACATTCAAGGAAATGGAACTCTTCTGGGTCAGCAGCTCTTCTTGGATAGGAACTCTTCTTGGGAAATAACGCTTAATTAAAATCTCTTAAAAAAAAAAAAAGCTAACCATGTAAAGCAGTGTATGTCATTGCCAAAGGAATGATGGAGCTGCTAAACAAGATTTTGTCGGAGCTGGACATGTTTGTGTGTACCTGGAAAAGAGTTTCACAAATGGGGGAATCTTAAATTGAGCTTTAAAGAACTGGGTAATCTTGGACTGTGGAAAGATGGGGTAGGTAAAAATATGTTTTACATAATAAGATGAAAAGGAAAGAAGGCAGGAGGGGAGAAAGGAGCAAAGGGAAGAATAAAGGATAAAAAAGCGAGAAAACCTAGTCTTCCCCTTTTTCTTGGGATTTAGAAAGAAATGAAAGGCTTTAATTCTCAAGAAAATAACAAGAAATCATCAATTGAATACCAAAAAAAAAAAAAAAAAGAAAAAAACAGAAACAACACTTATTTTTTTTTAATTCCACCAAAGATCTATAGACAAAGAAATACAAAAGAAATAAACTCTGGAAAATCAATTTTTTTCTAAGTAAATGAAAAATACAGAACAACTCCAACACTGGTCATTTGCTTAAGATGGGAGCCAGTGTTCTGAGAAACAAACCTGTCATATACAACCAGAAGAAACCAATTGGATTTTGATGAATCTATAGGTTACCATGGCAAACTGATCACTGATCTTGAGAACCCCAAATCCACAGAGAATCCTCTCAATCAGGTTTTCCCCTAACAGGGGAATGTAGATGATTACACAGAGGCTGGGAGTAAAAGCAGAAAGATTTCACTGCCTCACAGTGTCACATCTGTCAAAATCTCAGTTTCCTGACATCTAACTGGGATCTTACCATCACGTAGTTTCATGTCTGTGAGCTCATAGTCCTCTGGAGCTTGGAGAAAGTGTAAACATAGACATTATTTCCTTCATTTTTAAAAAATTCTTTAAAAGTAAAAAATGCTTTAAAAGACTAAAGAAAAAAATCATAGCAATGTATTATGAGGTCTTAATATTTTAAATTACTGTGTAATAAAAATAGCACAAAAATTAGGAGAGAGTATAAATGAAGTTACACAGTTATAAGGTTATTTCATTATACACAGAATGGCATAAAGCTAATTCAATATTTATTGTGATAAATTGAGTGCATGCTATAAACTTAAGTGCAACTATACAAATAAAAATTCAAAGATTATAGCTAAAAAACAATAGAAAATATACAGTGAAATATTTAAAATGTATAAATTAATCCAAAGAGAAAGCAAGAAAAGAGAAATTAAAAAAAACAACAAAAAATAGAGTGTGCAGACAGGAAACCAGTAGTAAAAAGTTTGACTTAAATTTAGACATATAGTTAAGTAAAAATATTTTAAATGTAAATGAGTATAATACATCCCATGGAAAAAATTAAAACTTTCAGGATGAAAATAAGCTAAGACTCAAGAATGGGCTTTTTACAAGGGATACACTTTGACTATAAAATCACAGATGTATTGAAAGTAAAAGAATGGGAAAAAATATGCCATGGGGAAAGTAATTATGAGATTGCTTCTGTGTGGACATGCGTGCTCAGTCACTCAGTCATGTCCAGCTTGTGTGGACTGTAGCCTGCCAGGCTTCTCTGTTCATGTGAATTCTCCAGCAAGAATGCTGGAGTGGGCTGCCATTTCCTTCTCCAGGGGATCTCCCCAACCCAGGGATCAAACCCGCATCTCGTTCATCTCCTGCAATGGCAGGTGGGCTCTTTGCCACTAGCACCACCTTGGAAGCTTGCTTGTGTAGTTATATTGATATCAAACAGTAAACTGGAAAACAAGAATATCATTACCAGAAATAAACTGGGTCACTTCATAATGAGAAAAAGCATCAATTCATATTTATAAAGATATTCACAATATAAAACAGTCCTATATGTATACTCATTTAATCAGTTTCAAAGTAGGTGAATAAAAAAATAGGCCTATAGAGAATACTACATAAACTCAGACTCATATTTGGAGATTTCAATATCTCTCTATCAGTAATTAACAGATAAAGCTAACCAAAAAAATAATTACAAATATAATATATTTGAACACACTATAAAAACTTGACTTAAACTGACACCAACAGAACATTATACTGATAACTGTGAATATGGATTTTTTTCAATATACAGGGATTGTTCAACAAGTTACACCACATGATGTAGTATAACTTTCAATAGATTAAAAAAATGTTGAAGTTTTACAAACTATTTTCTCTAACATCAATTAAAGTACATTAGAAGTCAGAAACAATAAAATAGATAAGAAAACATAAAACATTTAAAATTTAAATGATAGGCAAATAACCCAGGGGTCAAATAAAGTACCACAAGTATAATTAGAAATTATTCTAACTGAATGCTAAGTACAAATATTACATATCAAAATTGGTAGGATGTAACTAAAGCAGCTCTTAGGGGAAATTTGTGTCTTTAAATGCTTGAAAGTGAAAAGAGTAAATTAAAAAAATAATCTGAAATATAAAGTTCCACTTTAAGAAAATAGAGGAACAATAAAGTAAATTCTAAGACAGGAGAAGTGAAGCAATAAAAGATCAAAGCAGAATGAATAAAATGATCAAGCAGAACCAATGAAATAGGAAACAGAAGAATAGAATAGAATAGAGAGAAGCAATAAAGAAAATTACCAAAGTAAACAGCTCTTCAAAAAGAATAAAATTGTTAACCTGCTTGCCAGATTGATCAAGTAAAAAGAGAAATGGTACAAATTATCAATATCAAGGAAAAAAAGAGAGACACCCTACAAATCCTATAGGAGTTGAAAGGATAATACTAGGATATTTTGGGGGGGGGAAGCAATAAATTCAAGAGCCTAAACAAAATTAACAGTTTACTTGGGAAAAAGAAAATTACAATCTTCCACATGGTAAACAGAAAGGAACTGCAAAGTTTGCATAGTCAGTTCAGGTTGCCACAGCAAAACGTCAGAGATGGGGTGGCTTGAGCAATAGAAATTTGTGTCTAACAGTTCTGGAGGCTAAAAGTCCATAAACGAAGTATCAGCTGATTTGGTTTTTGATGAGAGTTCTCTTCCTGACTGGCAGATGGCTGTCCTGATATGACATCACACAGCTTTTCCTGGGCCCCTGCTGTTTGTCCTGAGGGCGCTAGTGCTGTCAGAACAGGACCCCATGGTTATGACCTCATTTAACCTTAATTACTCCCTAGATGCATCATCTTTACATAGAGACACAAAGAGGGTTAGGACTTCACGTGTATTTTAAAGAACACAAACATTCCGTCCATAAAACTCTATACTTATTAAAATATTAAATATAAAATTTGAAAGTTTCTCATTCTTCCTAGTCCCTCAAACAATCAAAGAAAGGAACAAAAAAATCTCTTCAGACCCTGATGCTTTCAGTGGCAACTGCTTTCAAACATTTAAGGAAAAATTACTACCAATGTCACACAATATCCTTCATAACATAGGAAAGAGGAAAAATATCCCAACTTGGTTTATGAGCTCAGCATAACCTTGACACCAAAATATTAAGAAATAGAATACAGCAATACTTTAAAAATATATTCTGTCTAAATATGATTTTTCCCAGAGAGGCAAGGTTGGTTCAATATTCAAATTTTAAATTCATAATATTAATAGCAAAAAGATAAAAATCACATGACTATCTCAATAAATGCAAAAAAATCATTTTAAAAAATTCATAATTAAAAAAATAAGAATGCTAGAATATAGCTCAGAAAACTAGGAGTATTCTTAACTTAATAAAGGTTATCTACAAAAATGTTTTATCTATTTGTGATATACCCTTGTATTTCATGTAAGTGTCCACTGGCACCACAGCACTGGTGAGCCACGCCTTTTCTTTTTCTTTTAATGAAAAACTGCAAGAAAGATGGAGAAAAGGATTGCATTGAGCAAGGCACAGCAGTGTAGTCCTTAGATCCTTTCAACATTGTGTCTTCTGATTTTTTTTTTTTTTTTGATCAGCCAGAAAGAACCCACATCTTCCCCATCTCACCTTACCTCAGTCTTACAGCTTTCAGTCTTCTCTTCTCTGGATACTGCCTTCAATATACTATTCCCAGAGAAAGAAATTAATTACTGCTCTAACTCTTCCAAACTTGCAAATCCTCCTCCTGCTCTGCAGCCATCCAAGGCTCTGAGAGTCACATGGTGACTTGTAATTATACCCATAAGTGGACGAGTTTTATTAACCTTGAAGCTTACCCAATTTTGACAGTCCTCTTTAAGAAAAAAATATTAATAATACACAACATCAGATACAAAGTGCAATATTTATTGAGAATGAAAATAGAAGTGGAACAAATTGCAAATTAAAAAAAGATCACATAATATGGAATTTAGAAAGATGGCAATGATGACCCTGTATGCAAGACAGCAAAAAAGACACAGATGTGTATAGCGGACTTTTGGACTCAGAGGGAGAGGGAGAGGGTGGGATGATTTGGGAGAACGGCATTGAAACATGTATACTATCATGTAAGAATCGAATCGCCAGTCTATGTCTGATGCAGGATACAGCATGCTTGGGGCTGGTGCACGGGGATGACCCAGAGGGATGTTATGGGGAGGGAGGTGGGAGGGGGGTTCATGTTTGGGAACGCATGTACACCCGTGGTGGACTCATGTCAATGTATGGCAAAACCAATACAGTATTGTAAAGTAAAATAGAGTAAAAAAAAAAAAAAAATTAAAAAAAAGATAAAAATAAAAATAAAAATCCAAAAAAAAAAATAGATCAATAATTGCCACAAATGTCACTAAATTCAGATTTTTACCATGATTAAATTTTAAGTTAACAGTTTGGTATCTCTGTAATACCTTTTTCTTATATTTTTCTACATATACTTTGAGTACTTCTTCATGTAACGAACTTCATAATATTTCACTCTATAGAGAAATTCGAAAGATAGATTTTCTTTTCAACATGGTGATAATTAAGCTCTAGCATTTAAACTACTGAACATTTGGGAAAATATTTAAAAATTTACAACTGTCATTGACAATTTCATGTAAAATATAGAATTATTGTCAAACATAGGAAAATCTTTCCCAAGTCTTTTTATATAGGAGCTATAAGACTTCAGGGCATTTCAGTTTTTCTGAGGGGTGAAATAGTCTTTGATATCACTCATTAGCCAGTTTGCCTACTTTTGTGTAAATAACATCAGTATTTTTAGCTTTTTCAACACAAATTATTTATGTCAAATCACCTAATACTGATTTTTCCCCCAATGTATTGATGCTATTCACTATGTTTGATTATTTGTAGAAGTGTACTTGTAAGAGTGTGCTTGAATGCATTCCTACCCCAGAATTGCTAATAATAAATGGACTTTGCACAGAAATAATAATGAATCATGTAAACGTATCATCATAAACTCAGACTAAATAGACTCCCAATTAATCTTCTAAAGTAGGTCCCCGAAATAACTGGGACCATGGTAGTGTTCTACCCAGCATAAGGGGAAAGGTGAAAAAAACAAAGTCAAAAAGGAAAGAGACAGAAATCTTAACCCATTATATTTAAAATATCTTCTGCACAAAATCAGATGACTATGTCACGCGGTGCTGCGCCCTCTCCTTGGGCCTTCAAAGTCTTGAGCAAGTGAGAGGTCCTGAGGCCTAAGCTCCCTCAGTTTCCAAGAGAATCGGCCCCTGATTTTGCCTGTAACTGTGTTTTCATCTCCGCTGCCATCTATAGATCTACTGAAAGGATATAACTTATCTGTATTTCCATGCACATTTCTGTTCCATAAACCTCTTATAGCTAACACAGTGCTCTATGCCGAAAATAGTCTCTTACTTATGGTGAGAGCAAGATATGAGCTTTTAGAATTAGTTCAATTGGACTGCATTTAATTGACAGCGTAAACAATTTAACTGGGTTGGTTTTTATCCTTTTTATGCCTTATGGCAAATGAGAAGAATGCAGGCTCTAAAACTGCTTACTCGATTTTTTCCTTTTTTTTTTTTTAATTTAGGGAAAGTTATTTTACCTTCCTTAGATTCTGTTTTCTAACCTGTAAAACAGGGAAAATAATCTTATGCCTGAGACTGTTCATTGTCTCCCTCCATTCATTTTTGTCTTCTGTAATCAGAGGAGACTTGACTCTTGCTGGATGCGTGCTGCCTAGAATAAAAGCTACAGTTCCTAGACTCTCTTGCACTTAACATGAGGTGAATGAGATGTAAACGCCATTCAACTCCTTGCCAGAAACTTTCTGAAGGGATCTGACAGACATCTCTGCCTTCCTTCATCTTTTCTTCATCCTGGCACCCAGAACACACATGAGATGCTAGACCTGCCGTCTTGGACCGTGAAGGAAAAACAACCACACCTTCAGGGGACTAGAAACACGGGTGGAAAGGCTACTCACCTGGTGAGATTTTGAGAAGCAGAGTCACAGCGGCAATTGAGCTGCTCTCCTTTACGTATGTTTGTTTCAGGGCAATACTGTCCCCTGTTATTTCAGTCGCTAATATTTTGTGCTTCTGATACTGTCACTGGATTGAATACTGATGACTGCCCTTGCAGGGTTTGTGAAGACTGAATAAGAAAGGTGCCTTGTACAGTGTCTCGCGTAGACTTGGTGGCTAATCTTAGTAGTTGCTCAGCACTTTTTCTTTAATCTGGATAATTTTGGCTTGTCCAATAAAGTGGCCCTGAAAAGTATTATGTTCCTAATGCTAGCTAGTAAATATCTTCATTTCTTAATTTTCTAAAAATAAGCCTGCTTAATTACATCTGCGGATTAAATTCGCTTAGCCTGATCTCTTTTATGAACTGTTAACGAGGGAACCTTCCAGGATGGGATTAAATTTTTGCTACTGTGTAGATTTCCCAGAATGAGGTGGTATGTAATTTTTCCTAGCATATAATTTTCATCTTATTTTCTATTTTTTCATCTTGCTGCTGTCAGCTATAACTTAGATAACATCTTTAAATAGATACCTGGAAGTTTAAAAAAGCAGTGTAATTTTTTTTCTTTTTAATTTATAGCACAAGCATTTGTGTAGACAGTATACAAAATGACCAAATTTTGTCATTTTAATAAAAGTCCATGAATTTGGGTTGGAAGGGGCCTATACCAGAATCCCCATGAACCTGAAATAGATGGGGAGAAAATGGCATTATTCTATCTTCCCAAGATAGGGATCAAATTCATATTATTATCATTTGTGAATGGAGGAAATTGTATACATGTTCAGTCCAACCTTCCCAAATTCTCATTTATCATGCAGGTTTTCTTCAGTTACCATCAGTGGATTATTTCTCTCCTTTTGGACACGTCGTTTGGCTTCATTATCCTGCCAAGTTCTTTGGATCATGACTTATAGCTCTTTTCCACTAAAGATGCAAAATGCAAATAGAGTGTTAGACAGATGAGTGATTTTTCCAGGAGGAGGGCGATGCGGCGGGAGTGGCTCTCCCAGCCTTCCAGGACTTGGCTCTTTCTTCAATTACAGCCCCAACAACTCTCCTCCTTCGGAGCCCCAAGAGGTGACTTGTTAGAGAGTGTGCAACATACCATCGGCTCAGGAAGGGCCCCTAAATTAATCTCGCCCGGTACATTAGGAAACACTTCGCTGACATTTGCTGTCCTTGTCAGCCCTAATAAAGAGATTTTTACCTGTATTTGCCTATTCAACACTTCAGCCCCTCAGCCAATTTTGGAAATTATTTCTGATTTATGGCTTTCTCTCAGGCGGGTGTCACCCTGCCTGTCAATTATGCCTCAAAGCAAATGCTAAGTGAATGCTGGCTGGAAAATTAATAAGGGAAACCTTTACTCAAAAACCTAGAAAGAGGCTTGTAAAGAGGATCATTCAGCCTGGCAGTAACTCACTGACTGCCTGTGATATTTATAAGCCATATAGAGATATGTGGAGAATTTAGTCACACACAGAAGGGAGAAATATTTTTTCTCCCTCCATATTTGGAGTTTGGCCACTCTGGAGATTGCAAAAACCATGATGATGGAAGTTCAGTGGCTCAGTTTCTTCAGAGAGAGCCTGGGTTATGCCAGGCTTTGAAGAATGAAAACAGGTTTTCGTCATTTTGTTAGTTCAGACCGTTCATTTTAGTGTGTGTGTGTTCAGTCACTCAGACGTGTCTGACCTTTTTTGTAACCCCATGGACTATAGCCCACCAGACTCCTCTATCCATGGAATTTTTCAGGCAAGAATATTAGAGTGGGTTGCCATTTTCTACTCCAGAGGATCTTCTTGACCCAGGGATCGAAGTTGAGTCTCCTGCATTGGATTCTTTACCGCTGAGCCATCTGGGAAGCCCATATATAAGATATATGGAATAATGCAAAATGGAAAATTGTGTGTGTGTGCTAAGTCGCTTCAGTCGTGTCTGACTCTTTGCAACCCTATGGACTGTAGTCCACCAGGCTCCTCTGTCCATGGGATTCTCCAGGCAAGAATCCTGGAGTGGGTTGCCATGCCCTTCTCCAGGGAATCTTCCCAATCACAGATTGAACCCGCGTCTCTTGTCTCCTGCATTGGCGGGCAGGTTCTTTAGTGCTAGCGCCACCTGGGAAGCCCGATTACTCAGCCATAAAAAAGAATGAAATAATGTCATGTGCAGCAACGTGGATGGACCTAAAGATGATCATACTAAATAAATTAAGTCAGGCAGAAAAGACTATTATATGATACCACTTATATGTGGAATCTAAAAAGGAGTACAAATGAACTTATTTACAAACCACTTACAAACCTAAATAAAAACTGCTCATTTCTGCACAAATCCACAAACACCACCTTGTTCTGTTCTTTTTTTTTTTAATTGAAGTATAGTTGATGTACAATATTGTGCTAGTTTTAGATGCAAAGCAAAGTGATTTGACTGTGCATATATCGGCTTCCCAGGGGGCTCGTGGCTCAGTGGTAAAGAACCTGCCTCCCAATGCAGGAGGTTCAGGAGACTCGAGTTTGATCCCTGGGTCAAGAAGACCCTCTGGAGGAGGAAATGGCAACCCACTCATATTCTAGATGGGAAAAATCCCATGGACAGAGGAGCCTGGTGAGCTGCAGTCCATGGGGTCACAGAGATTCGAACACAACTGAGCAACTGGGTTTGCATACCTGCATGCATATGTATATATCTATATAATTTTTTTATTCGTTTCCATTACAGTTTATTGCAAGATATCGAATGTGGTTTCCTATGCTTCACACTAGATCCTGTTGTTTATCTCTCTTGTATATGGCAGTTTGCATCTGTTAATCCCATACTTCCAATTTATCCCTCCCCCTGCTTCTCTTTTGGTACCCGTAAGTTTGCTTTCTATGTCCTTGAGTCTGTTTCTGTTTTGTAAATAAGTTCATTTGTAAGGTATTTTTAAGATTCCACATGTAAGTGACACCATATTTTACTTGTCTTTCTCTGTCTCACTTAATTCGCTTAGTATGATCATCTTTTGGTCCATCCAGTGTACACCTGAGGAGCACAATTTTCCAGTTTTCTGGCATTGGGAGGCTCTGATCCTCAACAGCTATGTGGATGTTAGATTCCAAAGAAAACACAAAAAGTAAAGATAAAACTCCAGATTTCTTAATATGTATTGTTTTAGATTAGACACCTGCTTTTAATTGTCAAATTAAATAACATAACTAAAGTTTCAGAATATTGTGCCTTGTTATTGAGTTTTGGCCAGTATCAATCAAACTGATAATTAAATTTACAATTGTGTGTGTATTAGTTGCTCAGTTGTGTCTGACTCTTTGCAACTCCATGGTCTGTCCATAGAATTCTCTGGGCAAGAGTACTGGAGTGGATTGCCATTCCCTTCTCCAGGGGATCTTCCCAATCCAGATATCAAACCCAGGTCTCTTGCATTGCAGGCAGATTCTTTACCATCTGAGCGACTAAGGAAGCTAAATTTACAATTAAATTGATAATTTCTCTGCTCCTTCAAAAGCTTTGGAAGTAGTAGTATTTTCACTCTTTTATTTGAGAAGAAACTGGAAATCATAAAAGTTCAGTCCTTATCCCAATTCTAACACTCTTCTTGTGGCTGAGCCTGGATTTGAACCTGTCTTTCTGACTTTTAAGTTCCTGTGTATACACGCATGCATTCCCATGCACACATACACACTGGAAGCAAGAACATGATTGTTTAGAACTTAATGATCTTATCTCTCCCTACAAATTAGTTGTAAGGGAAGATCAAAGGAAATGGGAAAAGGAAAATATCAGATATTAACAGCAAATTAGAAAGAGGTTAGAGAGAAGAGGAATCTGGGGAAAAACCTTCTACTGAGTTATGATTGTGAAGTGTATCACTCTGGGACAAGGTTTTCTCAGCATGCACGTTTTAAACCATTTTTACATGCCCCATGTTGCTTGTCAGCAGGGATTTGAAGGGGATAAATGTAACCCCTTGAGGTTTCACAGCTTTGCACTTTGAAGAAATGAGCAATCCTTTGCCAGTTATCAAAAAACCAACATTTCTCAGAGAGATGGATGTAACAACTTTTGGAATTACACAAGTGGAGGTAGCAAATGCTGGGCTTCAAAATCACTGCAGATAGTGACTTCAGCCACAAAGTTAAAAGATGTTTGCTCCTTGGAAAGAAAACTATGACAAACCTAGACAGAATATTAAAATCAGAGACATCACTTTTCCCACAAAGGTCCATATAAACAAAGCTATGGTTTCTCCAGTAGTCATGTACAGCTGTGAGACTTGGACCATAAAGAAAGCTGAGCATGGAAGAACTGATGCTTTTGAATTGTGGTGCTTGAGAAGACTCTTGAGAGTCCCTTGGACAGGAAGGAGATCAAACCAATCAATACCTAAGGAAATCAACCCTGAATATTCATTGGAAGGACTCATGCTGAAGTTGAAGCTCTAGTACTTTGGACACCTAATGTGAAGAGCCGACACATTGGGAAAAACCCTGGGGCTGGTAAAGATTGAAGGCAGGAGGAGAAGGGGGCGACAGAGGATGAGATGGTTGGATGGCATCACCGAGTTGATGGACAGAGTTTGAGGAATCTCTGGGGGTTGGTGAGGGACAGGGAAGCCTGGTGTGCTGTAGGGGTCACAAAGAGTCGACACGACTGACTGACTAAACTGAACCGAAGATACTGAAAGATTGACCCATGGGGTCAATAAGTTTGGCTTGTGCTCTACTTGCAGTTCAGTTTTCTTTGCCCAGAGCTGTTGCCTTAGTATTCTGGATCCTCCCTCCTTCCTAAATAAACACTGGCTTTCTAAATTGACCATTGGAGAAGCACTATTGCATGGATGAATCCTCAGCACCTGCAGCCCAAGCTCCATGCTTGCCATTGTACCTTTAGGAGATCTGCTTTCAGATTCCGGAGATGACAAACTCCACTTGCTCCCTTGGACTATTGATGGGTTGGCTATTGATGGATTGGCTATTGATGGGTTTTTCTAAAGGAGACAGTTAGCATCGTGGTTGAGCCCACTGCCCCTGCTCACTGTTGTGCTCTATTCCAGCAGCTCTCCTGCCTGAAGAAATGGATCCTGACCACAGTAGGTGTGAGAAATTCTTCCTCTCAGAAAAGGCGACCTAAGATTCCTGGCTTGTGACAGTTACAATGCTGCTTCTTAGCTTAACAAATGCTTCTTTGAAAATATTGTTACAAATCAAGAAATATAACTTCTTGACATTGATAAACAGTCAATAAATATGGATTGAGATAGGAAAATAAAACAATTCAAATTCATAGACAATATTATCTAAACTTTTCTTATTGAGACCCCCATCAGAAAAAGAAGAAATTAAAGATTACCCACAGTATGTTGTTGGTGTACAGCTGCTCAGTCATGTCATGCTCAACTCTTTGCGACCCCATAAACTGCAGCATTCCAGGCTTCCCTGTCCTTCACTGTCTCCCAGAGCTTGCTGAAATCCATTTCCGTTGAGTCAGTGATGCCATCCAACAATCTCATCCTCTGTCACCTGCTTCTTCTCCTGCCCTCAGTCCTTCAGAGCATCAGGGTCTGTTCCAATGAGTGGGCTCTTGGCATCAGGTGGCCAAAGTACTGGAGCATTGGCTTCAGCATCAGTCCTTCCAGTGAATATTCAGGGTTGATTTCCTTAAGGATTTTCTGGTTTGATCGCCTTCCTGTCCAAGGGACTCTCAAGAGTCTTCTATAGCACCACAGTTCAAAAGCATCAGTTCTTCAATGCTCAGCCTTCTTTATGGCCCAACATTCACATCTGTACATGACCACTGGAAAAAATCATAGCTTGCATGATAGGGACCTTTGTTGGAAGAGTGATATCTCTGCTTTTTAATTCACTGTCTAGATTTGACATAGCTTTTCTTCCAAGGAGCAAGTGTCTTTTAATTTTGTGGCTTCAGTCACCATCCACAGTGATTTTGGAGGCCAGGAAAATAAAGTCTGTCACTTTTCCCACTTTTTATTTGTAAATTATATATGTGTGAGGACTTACCTGGTGACTCAGATGGTAAAGAATCTGCCTGCAATCCAGGAGATCCAGGTTCAATGTCTGGGTTGAGAAGATCCCCTGGAGAAGGGAATGGCAACCCACTCCAGTATTCTTGCCTGGAGAATCCCATGGACAGAGAAGCCTGGTGGGCTACTGTCCATGGGGTCACAAAGAGTATTATAAAACATACCTAAATATGCAGATTTTAAAAGGATGAACAGAAACTAAGTAGAAAAAGAATTTTATTCAGCAAAAGATCATCCTGCCTAGTGGTGCATACTCACAGATGCACCAGTCATGCTCCAGAGAGCTCTATTCTCAGACAGATGATCAGTCAAGAAAGTTCAAGATACATTTCCTCTGCTGCTCCTTGCAGTCACTATCCAAACTCATATCACACTGAACTCTCTGATCTGGTCATCACTCCAACTTAACTGTGGTATGAGATTACAGAGGCATTCAGAGAAATTGACAAGTTCTGTGCATGCGCATTTTTAACAGAATAAAACGAAGCAAACTGTGTGGTTGTTTCTGTTTCACACATAGGGGAACCTAAACAAAGCATGGCTAACAGAGAGAGAGAGTTTTCATGATCTGTAAGAGCAGAGTCCCTTGGACTGCAAGGAGATCAAACCAGTCCATCCTAAAGGAAATCAGTCCTGAATATTCACTGGAAGGACTGATGCTGAAGCTGAAACTCCAATACTTTGGCCACCTGATGCAAACAGTTGACTCACTGGAAAAGATCCTGATACTGGGAAAGATTGAAGGCAACAGGAGAAGATGGTGGCAGACGATGAGAAGGCTAGATGGTATCAATGGACTTAAATCTGAGCAAACTTTGGGAGATAGTGAAGGACAGAGAGGTCTGGCATGCTATAGTCCATGGGGTCACAGAGTCGGACAAATCTTGGCAACGGAACAAGAAGATCAGTATTAGAAAGAAGGCAAGAAATCAGGAGAGAGACATAAAACATGGCTGCCTGGTCCTGAGTAAGCAAGGCAGGTTCCACTGGCATGTGTGCTCAATAAAACCTTTGTACACATGCCCAAATTCAGGCTGCCCGTAATGTTCATGGATTGTGTAATCTAATGCTATTAACAAATTGTTTAGCTAACTTAGTGCAAGAATTTTATCACACCTATGTATTTCCTACTTATATATCAGAAAGAAAAACCCGATATTCAACCCCTACAAGTCTTCTGAACAGTGAAATTGGATTTTTAAGTATGTGTTTACAAATAACTGGGATTATCATTACCTTGTAAATTCAATGTGGGGGAGCAGCCCACTGAGTTCATGTTTAGTTAGTTGTGGCAACTGGTTAGGATTTCCCTATTTTTCCCCTCCCAGAAAAGAACTATGAACAAAGATCTGCAAGCTTCCCAATCTATCATTCCAGTTCAGAAAATGTCATTTTTCTCCTTGACCAAAATGCCTCCCAGCTGTCTACTCCTGCCCTCAGCCCAAACAAATCTCAAACAGTTTTGTTCAGTGATAGGAAGACATCCTTTGTCTGACACTCCAGAATTGGTGTTAGGCTAAATGCTCAGGATAGCATGAAATAGCCAGTGAAAAATGAAAATATCTCAGTGACAACACAAGAGAATATTCTATTTTCTGAGGTACCAATTGCAAAAGGATAAAATACCAGACCCAAAGAATATGTGCTTTGTCAGGCCATATGTCTTCGCCATTGCCCTCGATGGTATAGTCATGAAGGCAGGATTTCATCTCCCCCTAAATACTGTGGATATAATTATGGCTTTCAAAATTTCACAGCACATGCCTGTGATGGTCAAAGACCAGTAAGTTACTATTGATCATTCAAGAGAGCTGGAGTTTCATGAGAGTGACTTGAAGGATTCTGAGTCTGAACATGACTCAGAGGAAGCCACAAGACTGACTGTGGTTTTCCTCTGCCTTCAAGATCACCACTGTCCCACAAGGCTGTAACACTGGATCAGCATATTTGTGGATGCTTCTGTTCTTCCAGATCTCATGAGGTTAATAAATGCATTTGTTTCTCTCTCCTCAGAGATATGGGTTTCCCTGGTGGTTCAGTGGTGAAGGATCTGCCTGCAATGCAGAGACATGGGCTCGATCCCTGAATTGGGATGATCCCCTAGAGAAGGAAATGGCTACCCATTTCTGCATTCTTGCCTTGGAAATCCCATGGACAGAGGATCCTGGTGGGCTAGAGTCCATGAGGTGGCAAAAAATCAGACACAGCTTAGAGACCAAACAGTACCAACAACCTCAGAGACATACATCTTAAAATCAGGTGGAATAAACCCAATCAATGTGAGCAAATTAAGCCATTCCAGAACTATCTTTCACCTAAGAACCAAAAGGAAACAATAAGAGAAAGAGTTGTGTCACCAAGTAAGCTTAGAATTTAGCCAGGATGACCAGTTATAAACTTGAAACACTGAAAATCAGAGCAACTGAAATGTGTATATTGACACGTTTCTGTACGAAAGTACAGGATAACCTAATAACATATGTATGTTACATTATCATTGCCAAATTGTATGATATATTAGCCTTGTAAAGCCTCAACAAAAAACTTATACTTTCATATTTGTATAGCATATTATCTTTGTAAAGTGGATCAAAATAGAAACCTGTAAGGAAGATAATAAATCATCCTTTATTCTAGTACTTGGTGATAACTTCCATTGATGACTTTTATTGTACAGACTATAAAATTTAGTTTCCTAGATTTTACATTCACAATCACAATATAAGCCCTTAAACATACTTTAATTGCTGCATAAAACAGTATTACATTGATATTACATAATTTATTTACTCAATCTTTTCTATTCTAGTATACTTATTCATTATTTGCTTTAATATTCTATAAGGAAAATTTTTAAAAATAACATCTATTTATATTTTAGATTATTCATTAGGATAGACACCTAAGGATGTTATTACTTGGCCAAAAGCTATGGAGATTTTCAAGTCTCTTGATTATTAATAATAAATTATTTTCAACAATAAAGTAATTTTAGTTATAATAATAATTATTTCAAGGGAAAAACTGTATGTAAAATATTCAAAATATTTGACTCAGTAATCCTACTCTTTAGAGTTTTGACTGATGAAGACAGGGAAAATGGGAGGGTAAAAGTAGTCAGGAGGGAAGGTGGAAGTATTTTAATTTCTTATGCATTTATGTGTCAGCTTTCCTTACAGTGAATGGTTCTATTCCTCAGATTCATATTTGCCTACCCATTAAAATAACCAATCAAGTAGCATAGTCAAAATGATTTGTCCTCTTGTTACCTCATCACTCATAAATAAATCATCCAATAAGTATTTTCATTTTTTAGTGAAAATATTTTAGGCCAATTCCAGTCAATAAATCAGTGGTTCTTCACTTTTTTATGATTGAGAACATGGAAATATATGAAAGCTATTGATTCTTCTAGAAAATGTACACACACAGAATTTTGCATCCATTGGCAGGGCTCCACAGATCCCAGGATGATCTTTCTGCAGTCCCCTCTATGTAGTCTTTTGATTAAAAAACCTAGGACAATAGCTCTTTGAAACATTTGAGAGAGAATAAAGAGACAATATTTTAATACCATAACCAAATGTCTTATTCTTTAACATTCACAGAATCATCAAATTCTATTACTGGAAAAAATTTAAATGATATTTGGCTAAGTAATCTACACATTTAGGGGGACACAAGTTCCCTTTAGAACATGATGAAAGCAGTTGGAAAAAAAAAATGCACCTTTTTCCCCAGGGAGAAGTGCTCACAGTCACAGTCAGCCACAGCAATGACATAGCACTGCTGGGTTCCGAATTCTCCCCTTCGTGTCCAAAGAGTCCACACTGACAGTCATTGAGTTCTACTCCACCATCCGCTCAATTGTACAGATGAAAAAAACAAAGGCTAGAGTAGGTAAAAGATTTGTTCCCACTCACAAAAGGAGTTGATAGCAATGCTGGAACGCTAGTCTACATTTTATGATCTCTCAATTGATACAATTTTGGACCCATTGTACAGATCGGAAAATTGAAATTCAAAGAAGGCAAATTACTTACCATCATCCTATTTCACATGACAAACAGCAGAAGAGAAAGTGACTACATTTTCAGGCTCTTGAGTTTACACCCGAGTTTATGGCCCTTTTCTTCCAAGAAGAAAATAAAATTGTTTTGGAGAATTACGTCTTAGGAATAGATCAGTTAACTGAAGGTGGTCAAGTTAGTTATTTTGTTCAAATAATGCATTTTCACTGAAATACTGTGTAATTAACTATAGAAACTCCATGTTTAAAAGCTGCACAGATGTATTTGCATACCTGGGTAACTACCAGTGCAAGTGTTAGCTTCTCCGCTTGCTTTTCCAATTTGCATCAGCAAATACGAACTGACTTCTCACCGAGAGCTTGCCCTTTTGCCCTTTTGCCCTTTCAAGGCTGACCCTTCCAATTCTGAAGTTGACAGTAATTATCTGGTTTAACTTTTGAATATGGAATGTCTACAACCAAAGTTCTTCAAATAAATACTTCTTCCCTCAGGCCCACTAATTTACACCAAGTATGGAAAGAAGATATAAAAATGTCCTGGTTTTGATAAGGTCTTTTATAGATCCTAGTTTCCAATTTGGGAGCACAGAAGTGAGATGCCACAAACTGTCAGGAAGCCCACCTTCTTGAAACCAACATATCAATAAATATGTAGACAACCAGGTCCACTGGGCATCACTGCCCGTCACCCATTAGTTGTTTAATCATATCACCACTCTCAGAATCATCAGAGGCAATTTAATCAAATGGTGCCTAGCCACTGGGTAATTGTTTTCTAGGCCTGTTAGAAAAATAAAGGTTGGCATTTATTAAATGCATATCCTCTTGCCTGTTGATTGCTCTGCTAATTTCTTGTTTGTAATCCTTTGTTCTAGCTTTCAAGAGAAGGCTGAATTCCAGCCTAGTGAATCAGTACCCAGAGGGACAAATTAAAATAGAGAGCTATGTCGGGGCCTCCAAGGTTGAGACCCCAGAAAACTCAGGTCATAAAGCTGAGGGGTTTTCCGCAAGTGAGCCAGAATTCGTTTTCCTTTGCACACTTTCTGCTTTTCTGCTAGATACATTAAAGAGGTCTATTTGCTTTCCATGGCCATTTTCTGTCACTTATACAATGAAAATCAGGACAGTCCACACACAGAAGATAACTTTTGTGTCCATTTCAAAACTGACCTGAAACAATTGAGATGTACTTCTCAGGACTGCACCCGTAGTCAGCTGCTAGAGGAGAAAAATCAAGAAAATGTTGCTTTTTAAAATATTTATTTATTTATTTGTCTGCACTGGGTCTTAATTACAACATGGGGATTAGTTCACTGGCCAGGGACCCAGGCTACACCCCATGTATTGCGAATGCAGAGTCTGAGTGACTGGACCTCCGGGGAAGTTCCAAGAACACGTTTGCGTGTATGCCAAGTTGCTTCATTCAGTCGTGTCCGACTCTTTTCGACCCTATGGACTGTAGCCCACCAGGCTCCTCTGTCCATGGCATTATTCAGGCAAGAGTACCGGAATGGGCCGCCATTCCCTCCTCCAGGGATCTTCCCGACCCAAGGATCCAACCTGCATCCAGTGAGTTCTTAACCACTAGTGTCATCTGAGAAGCCCCAAGAAAATGTTTAAACACAAGGATTTTGATTCAGTTTAAAGTCATTTCATCTTGTTATGGATTAACTAAAATGGCCACAAGTAGTTCTCAGCAGCTACACGCTTCTTTCTACAGAGATCATTGACATACACCATCCAATCCTACCATGCTGATGCTAATTAAGTGGGCAGATCATCGGACCATTGATTACAAGAAATATCACTGTAGCTATCATATGTTGTTTGACCAAATGGTGTGGTCTTTGGTAAAATTTTTGTTTAGAAGGGAGAGAAAGGAAAGAATCTTTTCCCACATGGATGTTCTTGCCACATTGTGTCAGACTTCTAGTTATCTGAACTCAGAGAGACATGGGATGGGCAAAATTAGGTGGTCAGATCATGTAAGGGTTGAGTTCCTACCAAATGCTGATCCTGAATGAATTTTTTCCTCACTGAGCTTAAGCTCAAAGACCCTGATGCTGGGAAAGATTGAGGGCAGGAAGAGAAGGGGAAGACAGAGGATGAGATGGTTGGATGGCATCACCGACTCAATGGACATGAGTCTGAGTAAACTCCGGGAGTTGGTGACAGACAGGGAGGCCTGGCGTGCTGCAGTCCATGGGGTCGCAAAGAGTCAGACACAACTGAGCGACTGAACTGACTGAACTGAGCTTAAGCTAACTCATTTGCAAAATGGAAACAGTGATATTTCCCTCATGATCCATTTCAAGGTTTCCGTGAGGAAACACATGGAGCATTTAGGGTAGCCTTCTGCACATAGGAGAGGCTCAGTGAATGATAACTATTATCAGTAATCGAGTGTGAATAATATTGTGAGATTCTTTTCCATTTGTATATAAACTTGTGACATACTGTAGCCTGAAGCTTGGCAGAAGTGAGATAGCCGACTTAAGTTCCGAGAGAGAATCTAAGGTCTTCTAGATGATTTGAGAGCAGCCAGGGCTCTGTATCCCCATCAGCCTCCACGTGATACTGCAAGTGAGCAGGCTGGTATAGAACCCCAGGAAGTCTCTATGATTATCTTCAAATAAAGCAGTCCTGGGAACCTTTTTACTTGAAGCAAGTTCTAACATGAACACAAATGGCATCTTTGGTGAGGGACAATTCATTTTCATAGTGGAATTTCATGGCTCACAGAATTAATTTGGAACATTGAGCAGAAGATTTCATTGAATTTCTCTGTGGTGAAAAGAAATCTTATCACTTAGTTAGGTAATTTATTTAGTTTCTGGGGAAAAAAAGTGATTTCTTTTTCAATTAAAAAAATGAAATAAAAGTTTTAGACAGAAAATTTTCCAAGTAGCAGAATAATTGCAGAGGTAATTCAAGCCAGAGTTCAAGCACAATGATTTATTTGAGCTGAGGAACTTTCCATATAATCGTGCTTAATATACATTTTCTAGTTGTTGAGATACTACTATATGAACATGCATGTATGTCCAAATTCAAATAAAAGAACTATAAAATATGATTCAAGTCAGATGCTTATTCTCCTTTCTTTAAAGAAGGACATGCAGAAAATAAATTGGGGTATGGATTCATAAAAGACTGTATAAATGTATTTTAAAAAATTAATAGCCAGGTGACACCTGAAATGGGGTCTTTGTAATACCCCCCAAAAGATCTGGTCTCACCAGCCCTGAGGCTAGAAATGTTGGACAATCCAGCTGGTTGTAGTAAGATTTCAGAGCTGGTAGACACAATTACCTGAATTTCTCCACCCAGCTGGTGAGTTTGCTGGTCTAGGCACCATGGATTATAAGGCATATGAAATAGAGAACAGAAATGATGATCTAATTCAACAAAAACAAACAGTGACAACCTGGCCTGCTCCATCACCCACTTTTAATTTATTAATTTACTGTGTAAAGCATGTCAAAAAGTCGAGTCTGATCCCAGTTCAGAACTATAGAAACCACTTCTATGCCGATGAGTGTCTGTACCACCATCATGCTTATTGTCATCAATATCATCATCATTCTTATACGTGTCTACTGTGTAGCAGGAACTGTGCTGACTTTTACATACATTATACCATCTGAGTCTCTAAGTCATTTTGGGAATTATGTATCCCCATTACAGCTAAGAAGACAGTGACATTCAGAAAGAGCCTTTCTGTACTTGACAGTCTGGATATAAGATAGAAATACCATTGTCTGTTTCACAAAAATTTACTTTGCTTCATTTTGCCACTTCTTTCATCAACATGCCTTCCACATATCAGTCACAGCATGGGCAGGTAGATAAAGGACGTATCTACAATCTACCGACCTGGGTTTAATTCCCAGCTCTTATTCCTACCTACTGAGCAATTGGCTTTGGGCATGTAGCTGCTAGCCTGACTGTGCTATCTTCCATTTAAAGATGAGGAAACTAGCACCTACTGTATAATAAACAGAGCAGGCATCAGTAAAACAGCTTTGATATTGCTTGACTTTCTTGTGGTAGAAGGGCCAGGTATCATGCAAGCTCAGTTGTGTCCAACTCTATTCAACTCTTTGGACTGTAGTCAGCCAGATGCCTCTGTCCATGGGATTTTTCAGGCAAGAATATTGGAGGGATTTTTTTCTGATGCAGGAATCGAACCCACATCTCATGTCTCCAGACTTGCAGGCAGATTCTTTACCCACTGAGCCATTGGGGATGCTGGAGGAACCTCAGTTATCTCCCAAAATGAAGAGACATGATTGTTCAGTACCTTAAGAACTTTTACAAAATACAGCTAATTTTTATTTATTTGCTTAAAAACAATAGACAGGTGGCCTATGGTAACTTTGAAGGAGCTTGTCAAAAAACCAATCAACCCCACGCCATTTTGATGCCGAAGTTCAAAGGAGGCCAGAAGTCACTGCTCTGCTTCATCCTTTGGGTTAGAGTGGCGGTTCAGCCTCGCAGAGCCTCACACAGTCCCTGGGGCCTCTTTACAACACCCTGGGTCTGTTCCTGCTACTTTCCTAAGAATTTTAACATTTCTGACAAATGGGGATGGATAGCATCAAAATTTGCCTCCCCAGAGGGAAGTTCAGTTGTCAGTCTTCTGCCTTTTAAATTACCCCAAAAAATGCATGTTTTTATTTTTTGAAAATATGTTTTTGCCAATTTGCACTTGGAAAGTCATAAATATATAAAAAGGGAATTTCCTTTTCTCTGAATAATTAGGAGAGAAAAATGTAGCTTTTGGTCATGGCACATCTGCTTTAGTTTTTTCAGTTATGTATTTAAAGGGAAAGGCTGTCAAAGGAACCAGTCCTTTTGTACACTCACAAAATGCTGGACTCCTAAAGTTTATGTATTTGTAAACTTTAAATGGATCCTGGATAAACTGGCCAGGATAATAATTTTATTTGTATGTATTCGTATTGTATTTATAATAATTTTGTTTGCAAATAAATGTATTTCCATTTATTTGTAATTCAGACATGTACTGAGAAAGTATCTGATATGGCTGAGACCTTGTATTTAAGATGAGGGAACCCAAAGAGGTTAAATGTCTTGTCTTGTTAGAGGATAAATGCCCAGGGTGGCACAGTGATTTGGGGTCCAAGCCTCACCTTCCTTCCCCTTGTGGAATACTTCCTATTTAATCTGGCTTGTTTAAATTTCTTTCTCCTTAATTCAGGAAATATGTTAAGTAACAAATCCATTTGATTGACTTAATATAGATGCTGCTTGAAATCTTACAAGCAGGATTTCTTTTGGTCACTGGACTCGCTGGGACCCTTGAGCAGGGCAGACTGGATCCAGCGTGGGTTAAGGAGGGTCACTGTAGAACCGATACTTCAGTACTAGGATGGAGCTTTGAGGACTGAGAGGTCCAATGCTTGCCATCTTTGGTTATTTCTGACTTAAAAGCTCTTTCTGACTGCTGCTGTTTAGTCATTAAGTCATTTGCAACCCTTTGTGACCCCATGGACTATAGCCCACCAGGGTCCTCTGTCCATGGGATTTCCCAGGCCAGAATACTGGAGTGGGTTGCCATTTCCTTCTGCAGGGGATCTTCCCGACCCAGGGATTGAACCAGTGTCTCCTGCATTGCAGACAGAATCTTTACCATCTGAGCTACCTGGGAAGCCCTTTGACTTTGAACATAACTAAATAGTATTTAATCTTATTATCTTGTATTATGGAAAATGTTATCAAGTATTTCTTGGCCAAGCTAGCATCTGATAGTTAACTCCCTGTTTGTCTCCGGGACAGATTGAAAGAGTGGTCCAATTCCCTCCCCTCCCTTTGTCCATTCATTTCCCCAAGTAAGGGTGCCGTCGCTTCCACAGAAGCAGAGTGTGCTTCTCCACCCCCGACTTTGAACTTGGCCAAATTACTTCTTTGTAAGTTATTTGGCTCAGCACAAGCAGGGGATTGCACTGTGTTCATGCCCCTGGGCTCACCTGCTTGCGTTTCTGCCACACACATAATAGCTTCCTTCAGGTAGTTCCTCTTGAGCTCCAGCAGGTCTATGTGTGGAGCTCAGCGGAGCCCAAGCCATAGTAAGGTGAGAAGTCGAGTCCAGCCGGATCCACTGCTTGACGCGGAGTGGCCCAACTGACCCCCAGGTAACCCTCAGCAGAATAACAGACACACACAAAAATAAATACTTACCGCGTCCTCCACGATCTTGTGGTTGTTGTTCCATAGTAGTTGATGATCAATAGAGCCTCTGATTATACGTTGATGATAAAGTACAATAGTACAACTGTAAAATGGATAGCCATCACTGATCTAATCTTTATAAATCTCAGGGTTTTTACAAATGAGCAATTTCCAGAATATCTGTGTATTACTGTTCTCTTACAGAAATTAGGCTCCCATTTAAAATACGATTTAGAAAATATGACTCTTGGTGGAAGAGGTGGACCGAGAAGAAAAGAATTCCTTTTTACAACATTATTATGTGTTTCATCCAAGTACTGAAAAAACAGTCTCTCATTTGTTCATTAATATATTCCACAAACTGCACTATTATGGGGCAGGTAGTTGCTTTATCCAGATGAACTGCCCAGGTGCCAAACAAACCTCCAGCTTAAAAGAGAGATGGAGATTCAAATGAACAATTGGTCTATAACCTGATAAAAGGCTAAAACGGGCACATGAATTGTATAAAATTTGAAGAAAGCTTTTAAATAACAATAGTTAAAATGGACTGTGTACGTATTGCAAACCCAGTACTGATCTGGTCCTTTATATCAATTGTCTTATTTAATCTTTCAAACTCTCTGAAATAAGGTGGAAATAACTAATACTACTTCCATTTTACAGACAAAGAAATGAAGGTCCCCAAGGTCAAGCCCCTTGTCCTGGGTCAGATAACCTATAATGTAGTGGCTGCACTGGAACTTGCACAGCCTGATTCCAGAGCCCAAGTTCATCACTGGTATCCCGCAGACTGGAGATCAGGTTATACCTGCGCTGATTCTTAAATGATAAATGAAAGGGCTGCAGCAAATAGCCACATTGTTTGGGGTGGTTTCTGGTAGACACAGCAGGCTGGCCAGACTCAACATCCTAGGACCTGAGGAGACTCTTGATTCACCCTGATGTTCATATCTACTGGGGCCCAAAGTTCTTTCTTTTGAGAATCATGCTAAATAGTTAACCAACAATCTTGTTTCTCCTTCCTATTCACAGAGAATTCCGACTCACATACTTTCCATCTTACTTTACTCTACAAACTACCAATGTCCACAGGAGTGACATAGTCCATATCTTGACGTGTAGCTCTGGACTTCAATTCCAGTTCACCCTCACCTCTATTTTATAGTTTGATGACCTTAACTTTGACTTACACTATCAGAAACTGTGGTACCCATTAAAATGTAACTATCCCATTCTCTGACCACAAACTCTGTAATTACAGCTTTCTAGATTCTCCAGTTCTATTCAATCTGCACACAATAGCACATTCCTTAGAATCTTTCTTGAACCTCTTTTAGTCTCTTCTACTTTTGTCACTTATTTTAATATATCTCCTGACTTAGGAAGCACATTTCCTCAATCCTTTGGCCTTTTTAACACCTCGTCTCCCTACGATATCCATTTAAAACACTCACATCAGTGGACCAGTTATGGTCAGCTGTGTCCCCCTACAAATTTGTGACTCTTCAATAGAACTAGATTGTGCAGCAGGCAATTATCTATATTTGTGTATTAAGCCATCTCTCCCTTCTTGACTGCAGTTATTCCAAAGTGTTATCTATGTTGTGGGTTGAATTATGTCTCCTCAAAATATAGATATTGAAGTCTTACTCCCAGTACCTGAAAATGCAGCTGTATATTACAGGCAAGAATACCTAGTGGATTGCCGGTCTCTTCTCCAGGGCATCTTGCAGACAGATTCTTTGCCATCTGAGCCGCCAGGGAAGCCCATATATTAAGATAGGGCCTTTAAAGAGGTAATTAAGCTAATGTGAAATCATAAGAGTAAGCCCTAATCACATATGACCAGCATTTTTATAAGAAGACTAAACTTGGACAGAGATCCACACAGAGGGTAGAGCATATAGGGACTTAGGGAGAAGGTATCCATCTACAAGCCCAAGGGAAAGATCTCAGAAGAAACCAATCCTTCCAATACCTTGATCTCAGACTTCTAGCCTCCGAAATGTAAGAAACTTAATTTCTGCTTTTGTAGCCACCCAATCTGTGATACTTTGTTAGGACAGCCCAAGAAAATTTATACAATTGTTATTGAGACTGAGTTCATGTGCCCAATGCACAGTGATGCCAAACAAACCAACACCTTGATGTTTGGAGCAGAGAAAGGCTTATTGTGAGGGCCACGTAAGGACAATGAGCAGCTCATGCTTAAAAAGCCCAAACGCCCTGCTGGTTTCCAGGCAAGAACTTCTAGAGGCAAATTTGGGGAGAAGACTGCTAGGTGTGTGACTTTCCTCTGATTGGTCACTGGTGAGTCACCGAGTGGTATTTCAGGAGTCTCAGTCATCACCTTCTAGTTCCAACCAGTCTAGGTTCCACATGCTTGTGTGTAGCTTGAAGTTATCATCGCCCACTTGGGTGGAAGCATCAGTTCCTGTAGAAAAACTCAAAGATCTATATCAGATTGTTACGTGTATCTCTTGAGGAATAACTTGGACTGTAGCTGATCATTCTTTTTTCTTGACTACTTTCCCTTCGTTTCTGCATTCCCCCTACCCCCTAACTTGTAACTCTTTGAATCTGACCTTTGGAACTCAGGAAACATCTCAAAGGCTAAAAGCCTCTTCCCTACATATAGGAAACAGGAGATCTGGGAAGACTTTTGTACCCAAGAGGTTTCTGCATGGTTTCACAATCAGGCCCTATAAACCTCCCATTTCATCTTCTCTTTTGTGTAGCAAGTAAGCTCATCTCCTATTTTGGGGGGGTGGGGCATAGATGGTTTCATGCCTGAATTCTAACTGCCTACTGTTATACCTACAAAAACCATTCTTCTCACTTTCCGTCTCAAAGAAAGAACACCTACCTCTTCTCAAAGCTGACCTTCTATTTTTCACTTTGGAGCATATGTCCTCTGGGGAGATTCCAGTTCGGGAACTGTTGACCAAAACCACCTGCCTTGACCAGGCATGATGACACCCACTTGCACATGTTGTCTCAAAACAGGAGATTCTGATAAGGAATATGGTGTTGTCACCAAAGCGAACTGGGATAATTCAAAATCCACCAGAAGGAGGAAGGAGACTCCATAATATTTTTTACCGTCTTCCCTCTAGAATTCACCTTGGCTGAGAGATGCACATACAACCGGGAAGGATACTGGGTCAGACCAAATATAGGTCAAGCAAGATGATTGACCAGACACAACCCAGCAATTAACCCCATTACCATAAAACCGAAGACTGGGAGCCACGTGGCAGAATAGTTCTCCTGGGTTCCCTCACCCTGCTGCTCTCCCCTGGGGCACCCCTTCCCGTGAAAGTCATTTGCCAGTGTGTGTGTCTTCTCAGACAACTTATTTCTGAGTGTTAGACAAGACCCCTCTCGGACCCTGGAACGAATAGGTCCCCTTTCCTGAAACAATTCCATACACGACTGCTTCCCTCTCCTTTCTCCTAAACATTCCCATATTTCTTGCCAACCAAGAGTTAGACTAACATTACAGCTATACTTTAAACAGTGATATAAATAAAATCTTATTCCATCTTACAATACCCTAAAGAAATGATTATACATTCTCTTTCTTGTCCCAGTCAAACCTCTTTAAAAAAAGAAGTCAATATATCCTCCTCCGCCCATGACCCACTAAATCTAGCCAATATCCATTCACTACACTGAAACTGCTTTGACAAGTCAACCTAGACTTCAAAAGAATTGGGTGTGTTTCCATTCCAGTCTTTTTTGACTCCTCTTGTCCTCAAACTGTCCACTTTATTTCCTCTTATGCTTTGTTTTCCTTCCTAAATTCCTAACAGAAAGACTGTTCATTCTCTACTTGCTTCTAATGTCTCTTCTTATTTTTACATCTGTTCATATTTCTGTGAATTCTGCTTTTCTCCTTCTTCTTATTTCATTTTTATTCCCCTTTTCCTCTACTAATGTCTATCCTATATTCTACTAGAATTTCAACCCCTTGGAGTCATCCTGATGACTACGTTTTTTTTCCTCCAGTAACTATACTGTAGTGATTAAGAGTGCAACTTCAATAGCCAAATTATTGGATTTACCTTATGGCTCCACTACTTCCGAGCCTTGCAACCATCAGGAAGTCATTTAACCTCTCTATTTGACGTTTTAGTCATCTTAAAATGGGTTTGATTGTTTTGAGGATGAAATGAGTTCAAATATGCTAAGCACGTAGAAATTTCTGGAACTTAACAGACCTCTAGTAAGTGTTATCTATTATTAAGTAACTGTCCAGAAATCCAATTCTATATTTAAAACCATAACCATCCCTGGATGTCCCATGAGTACCTCAAAATCTTATCTCAAGCTGAAGCCATCATCTCCTCACCACGAAATTTTTTTTTACCCTGGATACTTCCTTTGAAAGATTTGTATCACTGTTTCCAGATAAGAGGCCAGAGTGTGGCTATCAGCTGAGATTTCTTCCGTCTCCTTCCTATCCATCTTTCAATAGCTACCAACTCCTATTATTTGTATTGTCAACTTTCCCTCCAGCCTGTCTCTTCCCTTTCAGTGCTGCTACTGCTGCGACGCAGGTCTGCATCTTTGCTGTGTGTGGTTATGTTGGGGGAGTAAGCATAGAGACTATTACAACTAACATCCCTTGACTGGCTCCATTCTTCCAGAATGTTATTCACTTGGCGCTCAGGGTATGCTTTTAACAACAAACATTCATGCCACTCCTCTGTTTGAATCCCTTCAACAGCTCTTCATCAGCTTCAACATATGTCCATCCTTTCAGGCTGATTTACAAGCCCCTCCACCCCCATCTGGATTTAAACAAGGCTCTCAACCTTTCCAGTTTAAACTCCCATCACCTCCCCAAAGTGCCCTACAGTTCAGTTAAATTCAACCACTTGCACCTGAGGATTCCTGTTATTTTTCAAATGCCTTCTTCCCACCTACAATATAGCTCTAATCAGAGGCTAAGTGTGAAGCTCAAATAAAAGTCCTAAATACATAAGCAAAAATAAATTCAGATGAAAGGAAAACCTAGATATAGTAAAACTATCTTGATGATTTAATAATCTAATTATATAAAATAAACAATATTTTGATTTCTTGTAATCGTCGCTAATTTCTCTCCATTTAAAAGAAAACTTCTTTTGAAAATGCATTTTCCTTTCCCCCTCTTTTTACAGCTTGACTCACATTATTATTCCATTTGGCAATCCCTCTCCCAAAACTAGGCTTTCTAGGTGGTGCTCGCTGGTAAAGAACCCACCTAACAATGAGGGAGACTTAAAAGATGTCAGTTTGATCATTGGGTCAGGAAGATCCTCTGGAAGAGAGCATGGCATCCCTCTCCAGTAGCCTTGCCTGGAGAATCTCATAACAAAGGAACCTAGTGGGCCACAGTCCATAGGCTCGAGCAGAGTCGGACAGACTGGAGTGACTTAGCATGCATGCACACACCCTTCCAATACTAGGCTGAAAACACTCTGAATTTAGTTATAGCAAAAATGAATCCAATTTTGACAAAAAAAAAGTAGAATCAAATATCTTGATTAGACAGAAACCAAAAACAACGAATAATATCATTGGAGTTGCCTTCATAATTGCCCTGTGTGTGTGTGTGTTTGTGTGTGCCTGCGTTTGTGTTCAAACCTATATATTTATTACATCAGTAATAAGAAAAATATGTCTAAAAATGAAATAATTACCAGACAGTCAACAACTTAAAATATGTAATGGGATCCACATACGTGGTCTCTTAGCATAAAACACTTGGAGTTAAGTGTTACTGAATGCAAATGTGAAGACACCTGCTAGTTCAATGTGTACTTTAACACAGACCCCCTGGGGATTTGCTATATTCTTGCCAGATGTAACTTTTAGATTTTCCCTCTGGTTTAGATAGCATAACGTAGTGGAAACAGCCATATGACTTGCGGACTTTCTCAGTATCAGTGTTGATAGAATTACATTTGAACTTAACTCTCTTTAACAGGATTTGAGGAATCTTCCCACATCTCAGAGTGCATGATTGTAAGTGTTTCATTCTTGGCTCCAAGCACCCAGGCTTTCTCTGCCTTCTCTTTTCCCAACCAGTTCCCTGGCTCTGTCCCCACACATCTCTCTATTTATCTCTATGAATGCTACTGCTTTGTTTATAGTATAGGTGACAAGACACAAACCAGGATTTGGAAAGAGTGCGTGGGATGGAACTGACTTCAAGTTGCCTTTTAGGAAATGTGCTATAATTGTAACATTTGATTCTGGCATTTTGTAGTCTGTAGCCCCCTCATCTTATGCTATGTGTGAATTCCAGTCGGGTGATTCATCCTGACATGGGAGTTCTTTGCTTCTTCTACTGCAAAAATGTGAGAGAATGAGGGGAGAAGTGTCTCATTCCTTCTGATTTCTCTAAGTAATCTTTATTTTTTTCCCATAGCTGGGAAAGAGATTTTCCGATGAGAAATCTTACAGTTATGACATAACAATTCCATGTTTCACAACCCAACTCACTTTTCTGGTTGCTCTTTTCTACCCTATTTCTCACAATTCAAAGTAAATTGTGAGATTACAAGGCTCGGGAAAGAGGAAAACTGCATATTACAGCCTTGATAACCCTTCATGGAGAACAAGTCACAACTGTGCCACAAATTCCAATTTTAGAGTTGGATTCAACAACAAGAGTGAATAGAAGAAACACAGGAAAGCAGATATGTGTTTTTAAATCATCTTGACCAGAAATGTTTATCTAGAAACATTGGGCTCCGACGAGATGTCTATCATCTCCTACTCTGCATATATTCCAGTTTGGCCAGAATAGTCCTTATCTATTATCTAAGTACTTTTACAACCTTATTTTGGAAAGGTCTCCCTGGTCACACGTACATTAAATTAGAGAGGAAGGCAGTTGATTGCATAGTTTTTTTAACCGAAATAGTTTCTGTAAAACAATGCAGAATTATATTTATACCATCACTTCCAAAGACAAAGATAAATGGAATTGTCACAGCTACTGGGATTGGGATTGAAAGCCTCTTTGTTTCATGGGAAATACATATATTTCATAACCCAGATAAAGCAATGTGCTGAAGGTAAAACTAAAATTGCTAAGGCAAGTAGTCTATCCAGAGGTTAAATATTTTGAATTCGGATACTATATTTGTACACAGTCTGATTTCAAGCGAGTATTTAAAAGTCATAAGAATGTGCTGTCCTTCACTTTCAGAGATTCTGTAATAGATAAAATATCACAAAGAAGTTTTCACATCCAGCATGTCACTTCTCTATACTTACTGGTATATATCCTTCAAATCTGTACCCCATTTCTACCTGTTTCCGTGATCACTGGTATAGGATTTCACTATTTTTTATTGGTAGTGGTGATGGTTTCGTTGCCAAGTCCTACTCATTGTGACCCCATTGACTGTAGCCTGCCAGACTCCACTGTCCATGGAATTCTCCAGGCAGGAATACTGGAGTGAGTTGCCATCTCCTTCTCCAGGGGATCTTCCCAAGCAGGGATTGAACCCTGGTCTCCAGGATTGCAAGCAGTCTCCTGCATTGCAGTCGGTTTCTTGACCAGCTGAGCCACTGAGGAAGCTCGTTTTTATTTTCTTAGTCTTCCGTCTTGTCTTCTTGCCTTCAAACTTCTCCAGCTCTTTTCTACAACCACCAAGCCTCTCCTTGTGCCTGAATTAATTTTAAAAATTAGTGAGGATTTTTTTTTTTTAGTTGGAAGTGACAAAACTCTATTTAAAATTATCTAAACTGGGACAATTTTGGCGGTTCGGCGGTTAAGACTCTGAATTTCCAGTGCAGAGGGCATGGGTTTGATCCCTGGGCAGGGAACAAAGATCTCGCATACCTCATGGTGTGGCAATAAATAAATGAATAACTAAAAGCATCTAAACTGAAAAGGGAATTTATTGAGCCATGCAAATGGGGAATGTGAATGGTTGATACAAATCTGGCTCTCAAGGGATATTATCAGGACTGTGTGAGTCTCTTAATTTCATGAGCTTGATTAATTATGATTGCCTCTTTCACAGATAGAATTTCTCAATGTGATAACAAGATGTTTTCAAGAACCATAACCTAAATTTTGTTCTACCCAACCACACTAATAGAAAAAAATATTTTTGGTGGGGGTGGGGGGAGGGGGAAGAATATTTGGGAAATGTTATGGCTATTTCCAGGTGGTTTATATTTCATTCTTGAATAATCAAATGTTATGTCCATGAGCAGAGGGCCATTCAAATGGATAAATCTGGATAAGAGGCCAGAATTAAAACTCTATCAAATGTCCAATATACAATAATCAGTGTAATAAATGAATAGACAATTAGAGGAACTATGCAACATGATGAAAAAATAAAAAGTAAAAAGCAATTAACAGTAAATGTTACAGGTATTCCAAATATTAGTGTTATAAAACATACAATTTAAACTAACTATATTTACCATGCTCAAGGAGATAAAAGACATAACGGAACACACAGGCAAAGAACTGAAAATTATAAAAACGAACCCAATTAGAAATGTGAATTAGATTAATGACTTGATTGGTTTAAGGAGAGAGTGGACACAGCTAAAGAGAGTTTATGAACTTGAAACTACTTTGAAAGAGCATGTACTGATTATGAACAGAGAAACAAAAAGTTATAAGAAATAATGAGATACGTAGCATGAGCTTGCATGCTCAGTTATTCAGTCATGTCTGACTCTGTGACCCCGTGGACTATAGCCCGCAGGCTCCTCTGTCCTTGGGAGTCTCCAGGCAAGAATACGGGAATGGGTTGCCACAGCTTCCTCCAGGGGATCTTGCTGACCCAGGGATCGAACCCAAATCTCCTGCAGCTTCTGCATTGCAGGCAGATTAATTATCGCTGAGCTACCTTGGAAGCTCCAAAACATAGCATTTGTAGTAAATTAATTTAATCAGGTAAATAGTATAGGATAATCTTTATGCAGAAAAAAATGATTACATATGGAATCTCACAAATGCAGAAAGAAACAAAAAGCAGTAGCCAAATGGTGAGCTGGTGAGCAAATAAAAATAATTATAGTACATACTTAACAATGATAATTATAAGTTTGTGATTTTAAAATACAAATTATTAAATTACACAAAAAGTATGATATAAAAGTTAGGAAATACAATGATCTAATTTCCTTTTACTGTCCTGTAAGAGGGTAATAATGACTAAAATTTGATTGTGAAAACTCAAGCAGTCATAGTGTGATTCTATAACAACTCTAAAAAATATTGTAAAAGGTACAATTTGCAAGGTAATAGAGAAAAATTTGGATTAATAAAAGATAGCTAATCAATATAAAAACATGAGAGTAGAAAAAAAGGGACATGAAATTAGCAAAATGATATGTTTAATCTCAGATATATGAGAAAATATATTGAATATATTTGATTAAAATACAAAGATTGCTGGTCTTTCAGAAACACTAAAAACCAAATTCTGTACTGTGTAGAAAAGACATCTAAAGCATAAGGGAATAGAAATATTTAAATCAAATTTGTATTGTGATAAAAACACACAATACAAATACTAACTAATAGAATATTTTCATGTTATATTTAAACAACAAAGTAGACTTTACCATAAATTACTAATACAGATTACAAAGGATAATTTTGATAATAAAAGTGTCAATTAAATGGTCTCTCCAGTGGGATGATAACAATTTTGATATGAATTGCATTTTATTTGTAGATTGTTTTGGGCATTTTAAAAATATTAATTCTTCTAATCTCTTGAGCACAAAATATATTTCCATTTATTTTTACCTTCTCAATTATTTTTATCAATATCTTAAGAGTTTCAATATCTTCACCTCCTTGGCTAAATTTTTTCATAGCTTTTTCTTTTGGATTTTGTTGAAATTTTTTATCTTAAATAGATGTCACATTTTGCCAAATGCTTTTCCTCCATCTACTGAGATGATCACACGATTTTTATCCTTCATTTAGTTAACATGGCATATCATGACTGATTTGCAGATACTGAGCCATCCTTGCATCCCTGGAATAATTCTCACTTGATCATAATTTAGGATTCTTTCAGTATATTGTTGAATTCTGTTTGATAATATTTTGTTGAAGATTTTTACATTTATTTTTATCAGAGATATATGCCAGTGATTTTTCTTTTTTTTCCCTGTGGTTATCTTTGGTTTTGGTATCAGACTGATCTTGCATTGTAACACAAATGTGAAAGTATTTTCTCTCTACACATTTTTTTTGGTGGGGTTGGGGGGGTATTGATTTTTCTTTGAATGCTTGGTAGAATTCACCAGTAAAGCCATCTGGTCTTGGAATTTGCTTTTTGAAGGTTTTTAATTACTTATTCTGTTCACTAGTAATTCTTCTACTCAGATTTTGTGTTTTATCATGATTCAATCTTGGGAATTTGTGTGTTTCTAGGTATGCATCCATTTATTCTAGGTTGTTCAACTCATTGGTATATAATTGTTCTTAGTGACCTCTTATGATCCTGTGTATTTCTGTGGTATCAATTGTAATGTCCCTTCCTTCATTTCTGACTTTATTTATTTGCACTCTATTTTTTTCTAAGTCCAGCTAAATGTTTGTCAATTTTGTTTACCTTTACAATGGACTTCCCTGGTGGCTCAGACGGTAAAGCGTCTGTCTACAATGCAGGAGACTGGGGTTCTATCCCTAGATTGGGAAGATCCCCTGGAGAAGGAAATAGCAATCCACTCCAGGACTATTGCCTGGAAAATCCCATGGACAGAGGAGCCTGGTAGGCTACAGTCCATGGGGTCGCAAAGAAGCTGACACAACTGAGTGACTTCACTTTCACTTTACAAAGAGCTAGCTTTTATTTTCATTCATCTTTTCTATTTTCTTTGTTAGTCTCTATTTCATTTGTATATGTTCTGGTCTTTGCTATTTCTTTCCTTCACTCATTTTGAGCTTTTTAATTTTTTTTTTCTAGTCCCTCAATGTGTAAAGTAAGAATAATTTTTTTTTCCATGCAAAAGGCATGTATCTCTATGAATTTTCCTTTTTAGAGCTGATTTTGTTGCATCTCATAAATTTTGATATGTTGTATTTCCATTTTAATTTGTCTTAAGGTATTTTTTATTTCTCCTTTGCTATTTTTATTGAAGTTGTTTAGTAGCATGTTGTTTGATCTCTACATATTCGTGACTTTTTTCCAGTTTTTTCCTTGGGAAGGTTTCTAGTTTTATACCATTATTGTAGGGAAGAATGCTTGATATGATTTCAACCCTCTTAAATTTATTAAGAATTTGTTTTGTGGCTTAGATTTAGATCTTATGATCTATCATGGAGAGTGTTCCATGTGCTTTGAGAAAAATGTGTATTCTATGACTTTTGGATAAAATGTTCACTACATATCTAGTAAGTCACTTTATTCCAATGGTTTGTTTAAGGTACATATTTCCTTATTGGTTTTCTGTCTGGATAATTTATACATTGATATAAGCAGGGTATTAAAATCCCCTGATATTATACTACTGTCTTTTTCACCTTTTATATCTGTTAATATTAGTTTTATAAATATAGGTGCTCCTATGTTGGGTACATATTTACAATGCAATATCCTCATGTTGGATTCACCCTTTTATCACTATATAGTGTCCTTTTTAATCTTTTCTTATAATCTTTGTTTTAAAGTCTATTGTTTTTCTGAAATAAGTGTAGCTACCTCAGACTTATTTTGATTTTCTTTTCATGAAACATCTTTTTCTATCCCCCCTCTTTCAGTCTGTGTTTGTCCCTACTGAAACAAGTCTCTTATAGGAGCGTATAGATGCAGATGGGGCTGGTCTTTTACCCATTCAGCCACTGCATGTTTTTGATAATAAATTTTTGAGGTATTATTAAATCTCACTAGGAAAACATTTGTTTCGTCTAATAAGATGCAATTGCTTCTAAAGAGCATCTTCTCATGACCTAGATCTTTCTGGGAGAAAATGCATTCTGTGTTCTAAGTATCCCTTCCTTTGCCACTGTATAATCATCCATCCAAACCAGTCATCCACCACAAGCCTTGGGCTGAAAGTTAGTGATCTGTCAGTACTTAAAGAATGCTATCTTATTATTGGTGTATTTAGTCAAAGTGAGATTTATTTTCCCAATCAATAGATGTCTGCATCAAAAAGTGTGTTCATTCTTCTCACCAATGTCATTTCACTAGAGAGAGCAGAAGACATTCAGTCATAATAGGCTGTGATCTCTTACAAACAAATGACAACCATTAAGTGTTTGGCACACATATGCTAGTGACCATGGTCTGTAAAGTCGGTGAGCAAATTTCCCACAATACTTGACAACCTAAGCCTTCCAAGTATATCATATGCTTGCCATGAATGGTAGTTTTAGAGGGAACAAATAACACAGTAAATTATAATCAACTCTTCAAAATTGGTATGTTGTAACAGGACCTTTTTATTTATACTTTATCATCACAGGATAATTCTCAGAATAAATGGTGAAATATAGGTATTAAAGAAATGAGGTAATAAACTTTTTTTTCCCCCATCACTGAGGTTGTCTTATAAGCCCAAGTGTCCTCTATTACTAGTTCTCTCTGACTGAATTTCCTTTTATTGGAGTATCCAAATCTCATTACTGATAATGTAAAGAGTTTCTATGGATCAGTTAAGACTTGAAGATTTGTTTAATTTATATCTATGTGCTTGTTTTACCAGTGATCATGTGAATACTACGGTTCTGGTCTAACTTTATTTCTAGCCTATGCCCACTCTCCTCCGTCATTTCTTTTCAAAACAGCATGTTGAATATTTAATATGTACTTATATTTATGCTAAGAACTTGGAGATACAAAGATGAGTAAAATAATTTCTCTTCCCTCAAAGAGTTTCTAGGCCTGGGGGACAGTCAAGGATAAAAATAGCTACCCACAGTCTCTAATAAGATTCTTCCCTTCTCACATTCACTTATATAATTCTAGAAGCAAGTAGAAATGCAAAAGACCCCTAAATTCACTGTAAATATTCACTTAAAAGAAAAGCAAAATACTTCTTCTGTGTTATCAAGGTATTTAACAACTCCAGATAGAAATAAAACTGTCTATTGGCAAATTTACAATTTTAACAATAATCTAGTCTTCAAAAGATTATATATTTTTTGTTAGATATGCTTTAAAAGTCATTGAATTTAAACTAAATATTTTGATACTGAATATTTGTAAGTTGCCAATGAGACAATTTTGGCCATATTACTAGTAGTTTTGACCAAGCAAGCACTTAAAATTTTCTTTCATGGTTTTATGAATAGATATTTTTACACATAGATATTCATCTTAATTTTTTAAAAATTGAAACTGATCACATAGTCTATGTCCTGAACCTTGACAGAAAAGTACACATTTATTGTATACAATAGATGTATTCACAAGATAGGCTAAAACAGATTCCTCATAGCTTTCAAGTTTGCCAAAGACTGATTTCAGTTTAGTTCAGTTCAGTTCAGTCGCTCAGTTGTGTCCAACTCTTTGCGACCCCATGAATTGCAGCACGCCAGGCCTCCGTCCATAGACACACCCAAGTTTCTCATGCCTAATTAAATTTAAGGCAAAGTTATATAGAGCTAGTTTAATCAAACATCCATCAATTCCACCCCCACTCCATATCCAGGCTTGCATCATGCAGCATAAATATGGTTGCTTGAGACTCATCCCTATAAAGAAGGAAGAGAGGGAAGACATTGTGATAAACCAAAGACACAGCCAGAAAACCATCAATTTCATTTCCTTATTTGGAGGGTGAGCAAATCTTTCACTTTTCCCAGAAGATTTCACTTTTATACATAATATTCTCATATAATTATTAACAGTATCCTCTTTCACTGATAAAGACAATATGTTGCTTTGGATGAGAACTATCTGATATATTTAGACTTTACTTATTTGATATAAATTGACTTTTCTAAATTAGACTTTCTTTTGGCTATGATTACTAGTTTGGGGCCATAAAATGAGATTGTTTCTAAGATATTAGTTTAGCAAATGCATAAGGAATGCCTATAAGTATGCACAGGCAGATTAAACTTTAGATGATCAGCAAAAATATAAACTCACATTATCCCAGAATATGTACATGTAAATCAAGCCAAGTAATAATCATCCAATTTTCAAAATATTTATAATCTATGACCAGAAAGATAAAGCACTGAGATCCTACCTAGTATTTATTACAGGTTTTCTAGGTTTCAGGAAGCCATGTTGGTTTTTTTAAGGTATACTTTCAAGATTCTTTATCATGGCTATCCCTATTTTAAAATGACTCTCATCTAAACACAGAGAATAGCCATACTATTCAAAGAAATGGGGACTAGGTGAAGTTTTCCTGGAAAGGATGTGTCAGTTTAAGCAATAAATAGAATTTTAGCCTGTTTCTTACTGTTTGTTCAGCACAGCTGACTAACAATGGAAGATTTAGAATTAGCCATCCATATGAAATAACTGATTTTGGCATACATGTTAAGCACAGGGAGAAGGAAACAATCAAGATAGAATGTCTTCTAAGAAGGCATTCCTTAGAAAATTGTTTTGCAAATTTTGAAAGAGGTGTTGGCAGCTTTTTAATGGGTGCTAAAGATAGGAGTGTCAGAATACACTTCTCCTGGGCTCAAACATTATTATCTGCAAAAACCTGGGTTAATATTAAGAAACTCACAGTGAAAACTTTGCTTCTCTGATCATAGAACTGTGTACCTTTCACTCTGGTTTCATTTTCTTACTTCAATGCCAAGAGGATAGGAGAGAACCAGATATGCAAATTGAAACCAAAACATAAACAAGGATTCGGTCCCAGGGTACAATCCTCAGAGGAAAAAAGGAAGTTTATGAACTCTACGTTCAGTGGAAGCAGGCTACAAAAGAGTTTAGTTGTCCTTCTAGAAAACAAAAATTAATTTGCTTTGGCCAAATTAAAATTAATTAAAATTATGCAATGTTGCCCTTGTGTTAATTTTAACGGTGAGGTTGTTGTGATTTAAGGCTACAATTAGTTCTAGTGTTTGAAAGAGAAGCTCTGTAATCGAGACAGGACATTTTAATAATCCTGGTTATAAACATTTAATACATCATCTTTAGGGACTCACAAACACATTGTAATTAACTTTTACAACTGAAATAAATCAGATTGCATTAGCATATTGCAAAGGAAAAAATCATTTGCATGATTGAAAACAGCTTCAGAAAATTATGTATAACAGGCTTCATCAAACACCAGCATAACTTTTACCAGGTTTCTTATATGAGGATTCTTTTTAACAAGTACAGTTGAGGATTCTGTAACTAATTATGATTTTCACCATAAAAGGAAATATCCTGGTTTTGAAGAAGCAACAAGAGTCATTCTCTGGTCACTAGAACTATGTCCAACTTTATTGTAAACTAATTAGGAAATATTCAAATAAAAATATGATGACTTGGTCTGTAGCTACTTCTATGCTACAAGCAAGTAATTTGGTCATGAGAAAAGAAATTTTATTCATATGTTATTCATCTGTCTAGTGCTAAAATCTTTAGCAGGAAAAGAGATGCTGATATTGGACAAACAAGTGTTCCTTTGTCCATCCCTCAATCTGCTTCGTAGAACTACCAATGCCTTCCTGACTGGTTGAGCTGTGACTGATATGCAAGCTGGGACAGTCTGCATGTTCACTTTGGAACTGAGCCAATGGAACAAGTTCTTATTAAATATTGGCTCCTATTTTTACCAAAGAGATTTCAGGTCAGTTGTACCAATTGGATGCCCCATTCATCCTTGGGCTTTGGTCAATTATTTTGTCTACTAAGTGATCACTGGGGCCTAGTAGTTATTAAAAGCATAGATTCTGTAGTCACAGAATCTAGGTTTCCTAGGTTTGAATCCTAGTTCCATCACTTAGCCACATTGTATTCCTTGCCTCAGTTTCTCTATATAAAAACAGGATAATAAAACATGTGCTGAAAAGTACTCTTGTAAGGAATAAATGAGATAAATGAGATAATGCATGCCAATCATCTTAGAATAATGTCCAGAACACTCAATTAGTAAGCACTCAATAAACATTAATGATTATCACTGTCACTAATATTTCTATGGGCTACCCTTAGGCCAATGCCTAAAGGAAGAGGGGAATCAGTTCATTATGGTCGGGAAGCTGGTGACTTTCCTGTATAGACTCTAACCAGGGCTTTAACAAATATGCAATTTCCATTCATTTATCCAATTAATATTGTGCCTCTGCTATGTACAAAACATTATCAGATTTGCAAGAGAGGACATGTCTGTGACACTGGGACTGAAGACAAAATAGACACAGCAGAGTCAGGGATCAATTAACTGGTCAGAAGTCTCACCAAGTTATGAAATTAGGGTGAAGAGCATGGCAAGTTTATATTTCAGGGGTCTAGGCAAAGTAACTAGAAGCCTCCCTCCCACACTTTCCCAGTGCTCCCTCCAAAAGGGAAACAGTTTGAAAAAACCTAAGAATCCCCAAGTAGAGTAGGACGAAAGTCAAAATTTATGGCTCAATCTTTGGCCAAAGGAAAGGAAGCAGGGGAAGGCATGCTGGTGAGAGTATTCTGAGTTGCACTGAGACTGTTCCCCAGGATGGTTCTGAAATAGTCCTTTCTCCCTGCTACTAGGATCAATGATTAACAACTAAATGATATGGATAATGACAGCATTTTGGAAGGCAGGTTAAAGCTTATCAGTTTGATACGAAGCAAGAAAGAGATTGTTGATTATACAAAAACAGGTTAGTGGTTTCTCTTCAAGTATTTCTACTCAGATTTGCATTTAATCTTGACTCTAGAAATGGATCGTGAATGAACTGAAAATGCAATTTGCTCTTATAAGTTTTTCTTCATTTGGGTCTTTGTTTTAAAAGCAGAAGGGTCCCTATTCTGTCCCTTTCTGGGGGAGGTACTTGGACTCTTTCAATGGGAATCTTCTCATTTCTCCTGAGGCTATAGTTTATTGACTTAAAAGAGCAGTAGTTTAATTAACAGAAGAAATGAAGCCTATTGCATACTTAACCAGACATTTACCTAAAATCAATAATCTAATTGCCACACCTACAGAGGGGATAATGTTTATCCTATTGAAAACAATTCATTTGTATCTACATGTTAACAAGGTGATTGGTGGTTTGTTTAAGAGACTAACCTGATCTGTAAAGTGATAATTTATTGAACAATCAATTAATCTTTTTAGTACTACAAATATAAACAAGCAAGGAAGAGCCACAGTGTGTCTGCTTATGAAAGGTCAAATTTAACAGACCTCCATCTTGAGCTCTTTCTCAAACAGCACAAAGATGTAGAGGCAATGAATAAAAATTTTAGTCTCACACTATCCCCTTGGATGTGACACTTTCACAGGGAACCAATAACATGCAAAACATTTGCAAATACATAAAGTAGTTTAGACCTATATCCTGTCTTTACAATGAATTCTTACTCTAAATTGCGTTTACCTTATGACAGATACCCATCAAGCCTGTCCCAATGATTCCGGTATACCCAGCTGTATATACTTACATATTCTCTAGGCTTTTAACTCAACAGAAGGAAGAATTGTTTCCTATCTAGAAAAACAGATTATTACATTTATCTAAGACTATGGGCCAGTGTCAAAAATCTTTAAGTTTTAAGCTGAATTAAGTAGCCCACAGTCTGCATGTTTGTCCAAAGTTTATTTCAATTTTTTCATCCTGAATAACTGAATGTGAGGTTTCCCAAGATGTAAGGTACTCCTTGTTTTGTAACTGTTTTCAAAGCATTTCATTTCTTAAAATAGTCATAGCCTAGTATGAATTCTCTTGCATCTATCTTCAAATTTGACTAACATTTAAATTCTAGGATTTATACCAAGATAGTCCAACCTGCTAAAAACATAATTGATATAATAATTATATCAACTTGTGTCCAGGTATGAAGAGCAATTTAAATATCCTAAAGATTTCAAAGACTTGGACTCAATGTCTTTACAAACTTCATAAAATGGGTGTATATCTGCAGAAGAGCAAACAAGGAGGTGGTTATGGGAAAACACAGTATGCCAAATTCATCGAGTGAAAAAAAAATTTTTAGGTTTTAGACAAGGGGTTTTAACTTTGGGTTTTAAGCAGAGTCATTCTTCATTTGGGGTTCTCGAGCAAGGGGTCTAAGATGAAACTGCATGGGCAAAAGTTGCATCTTTATTTTCCCTGATTTCTAACTGAAAGGTAGCATTCCCTTTCATTATGAATATGGATTAGACATCATAACAGTACTAACAATACCTGTGAATGTCACCAAGAGATATCACAGATATGTTCCTATTATATTCCACGTGTTACAGATAACTCAGAGTATTATGTGTGCACAATACATCTTTGAACTATAGTGGATGGGTAGATATGAGACCTGTGACTGCTGCTGCTGCTAAGTTGCTTCAGTCATGCCCGACTCTGTGTGACCCCATAGACGGCAGCCCACCAGGCTCCCCTGTCCCTGGGATCCTCCAGGCGAGAACACTGGAGTGGGCTGCCATTTCCATCTCCAATGCATGAAAGTGAAAAGTGAAAGTGAAGTCGCTCAATCGTGTCTGACTCTTAGCGACCCATGGACTGCAGCCTACCAGACTCCCCCACCAGTGGGATTTTCCAGGCAAGAGTAGGGAGTGGGGTGCCACTGCCTTCTCCAATGAGCCCTGTCACTAGATCCCATTATTTACTGTCCTAACAAAGAAAAGTGTATATTGTGGTATGATGTTTATCTTTTTAAACATTTTAATGATGGTTTCTTAGAATGCATTTTAAAAATGTATTTAATGTATCATTTTTTAAGTGTGTGTATGTGTGTGTGTGGTTTTTTTTTTTAATGTGAGAAAGTTTCATAGGCTTCATCAGTCTTCCAGAAGAATCCATGGGCAGATGTTTTTGGAAAGACTCCTGGCTTGGAGTTCCACAGCATAGTGATAAATTTCCCTGTATAGCGCGCAAGGCAGCCTTGCTCATGGGTCAGGGAGCATTTCCCTGGCTGCGGGCTCAGATTCAGAATCCTTCTTATCCAAGCATTATTACCAACTATGGGCTTCCCAGGTGGCTCAGAGGTAAAGAACCCGCCTGCCAAATGCAGGAGCCGCGGTTTCAGTCCCTACATTGGGAAAATCCCCTGGAGAAGGAAACGGCAACTCACTCCAGTGTTCTTGCCTGGAGAACCCCATGGACAGAGGAACCTGGCAGGCTACAGTCCATGGGGTCACAGAGTCAAACACGACTGAGCACACTCATGCGCGCACTAACACCAACTAAAGCACAACTATTACCCTCCGATGGCTCCTCTTTCATTCCCACAGAAACTATTTTAGGTGAAATTTTCTACAAATAATGACTGTAACAGCAGCTATCATTTATTGAGTACCAGTACTTTACCTATGTTATCTAACCAGGACTCACCAGGATCCCATGAAGTGGGTGTTTTCATTGAATAGATATGAAAAATAGCTTAGCAGGGGACAGAGCCGGTTTTCTAAAATCTCTGCTTCTTCCAGTATCCTAACACCAACAACTGCGTTTTTTTAAGAGAACTAATGAGGTCATGTATGTTCATAGACCTTCATATTAGCCAATAAATAAAACATAAAGTATATATTTTATCATTATCGTAATATGTGGCTCTTATCAGTCAATCTTCCACATGGCTTTGTATGGCAATTATCTAATGCTTTATTGTTGCTTTTGAAAACAAAAAAAAAACTGGATTATTAAGAAAATCAAAGCGCGGAGAGTGAAAGGAATGTTCTGGTCAGAAGATGTTGGCATGACTTAAGACCCTCTTTTTAGTAAGTACTTTTGTGCTTAGTACTGAGATGTCATGGAGTTGAATGAAACTATTCCTGGGCCTTCAGGGGACTCCTGAGTGTAGGAGAGATGGCAAAAAACTACCAAAAATAAAAGATAAAATGATAGAGCTGAGGTTTATGGAGTAAGCCATATGTCAAATGCTTTTCTGAAAGATCTCTATACAATAAGCCACTTAATCAAAATACTTTCAAGAAGTAAACACTAATTTTCCTCATGCGTACAATAGGGAACTAAGGCAAAGAGAGGTGACGTTAGTTGCCTGAGGACAGTATGTGGTGGAAGAACTGGGATTCTGACCAGGGCTCATGCTCTAAATCCCTGCCACTCATAATGGACCAAATGTTCCTAGTGCGGTGGCACCAGTGACGAAGTAAAGATGGATTCTGATTGAAAAATTGCCGATCATTTTCCCAACCTGTGTTATATACACTTGAACACTCATCTGAGTCACCTGACTTAGTAGATATCACCGAGTCTCTACTATGATAGTAGCCACTTCTGACAATTCATCATTTCAGTTGTAACAGAGATTTATAACCCTTTAGGATCTGACCTGTGAAAGCAGAGAGCTGATTAGGAGGATCAAAGGACAATTTGCATTTTCCATAAATATTAAAAATTCCCATAAACATTTTCCATTGAAAATGTGGCCAAAGCACTTATTATAAATAAGGAGATTATCATCCAGGAAGAAAAAAATCCCATTGACTTTGGGAGATAAATATGTTCATAGGGGGATCCCCTTTCACATTCATATACGTTTATTTTTTTATATAAAATTTTAAAATTCTGGAGATACATTTAGAACAAGGATAGAGTACTGTATGATTTACTTATTCACATTTTCAGGATTTTTCTATTATATTATACTTGGCAGTAAGAGAACTTAAATCCAAACTAATGTTTTGCCTCTTCATTGATTCTCAGTATAAGAATTTATTTTTTATAAGAACTTATTTTTTCTTGAGAAATCATTTCTCTACTCAACAAGGAAGGGTTTGGTTTTTTATCATTTAATTTTTAAATTTATTTTATGCTTGTTCCGAACATAATTTAAAGTATTTAAATAATTTTGGTCACTGGAATACTTTTTTAAGATACATGTTCTTCGTTTTTTCATTGGGATTCTAAAGTCATCTATTTCGACTATACTGCTACTATTATCCGATTTATGATTTTTCTTCTTTTAAGAGTGTACTCAATAGAATGCCTCGTGTGCACGTGTGCTTAATTACTCAGGTGTGGCCGACTCTTTGCAACCCCATGGACTGTAGCCCTCCAGACTCCTTTGTTCATGGTACTCTCCAGGCAAGAATACTAGAGTGGGTTGCCATTCCCCTCTCCAGGGGATCTTCCTGACCCAGGGATGGAAACCTGGTCTCCTGCATGGCTTCAGAGTCTTTACTCTCTGAGCCACCAGAGAAGCCCATAGAATGCCCTACCAATGATAAAAGACTAATTTTCTATCCTGACTCAGATGGGTCCTTCAGGAGTCTATGTTCAGAATATATACCAGAATAAGAGTTTTCATAACATATTTCAAGTATTGGAAAAGAACAGAGTTTACTCATGTCTAAATAGGTATCTATTTCTAGACCAGAGTGAAATGTGAGACCCTCCAATGTTTAGTGTTGAAATCATAACAGAGAAATTAGGCAAAGGCCTGGTAAGAATTGGAGCAATGAGCAGGAGAAGCCAAGTAAAGCCAGAGCAAATAACAGATTGGCCCCAAGTCTGAAATGAGAGTTTAGCACTTAGGAGATCAAGCAAGACAAGACAAACTATAATTTGCACACTGGAGACCCAAGCGAGTTTGTCCAGTCAGTATTCCAGAGTAATGAAGCCTTTTTTCAAAAATCCATTGATCAGCTCATGAGAATGTCCCCTTGATGAATATTAAAACCTTTGTATTAAACACTCCCCCTATGTTCTTTTACTTTGAATTCTCCTTAACCTATCAGGACTCCTCATACTTTTGCTGGAATCGAACTCTGCAATTTCCTTTCATTCCTTGAAAGTGGACAAAAGTGGATATTAAAGAAGCAAGGGAAAGATCCAGGAGGTGAGTCAGCCCACATAGGTAGACCATATCACTTTTTTAAAAAATCATTATACAGGGACGAGTTATCATTGAGATTTCTTTTAAAACAGAATTTTTACTTTACCCCTCAAACTGCTGTTGACAGTTTGTTTCCAATAGTTTGCCCTTTATCAATTCTGGCCTTCCATTTTTCCGAGGACTATTGTCTTAATGCGTTTAACCCTTTCTAGGTTTTGCTTCTTCATCTCTGTTTTACTTTTATTCTTTTGGACTTTAGCCATACACAAACATCCCAGCTAATCTTTCCAAATTAGCACAGCACCAGCTCTGGAGGGTCTCATTAGATGTGCAGCTGAGATTTATCAGATCTCATTTGCCTAATATGGAGCCTAACTTTGGGCACCTGGCCCTTGCAGTGGGGGGTAAGGGAGAATAGGAATGGGTCTTTTGTCACTGCTATGCAGACTCACTAATTTGCTCCGCCTAATAAAATTACAAATGAATACAGCTTTATTCACATTGCCTTTATAGGTTATAATAACCTTGGTACCCCATAACCTCCTGCTAGCTGAATTAATCAGATCATATTAATATTTCTTCTTACTTTCTTTTAACTGGTTCTTCTCTTAATTAAAGGGGCCAAAGACGTAAACAGGGTAGGTGACTAGAAACATGGCGTCAGGTTATAAACAAGGCTCATTAAAAAGATGGATGTGCAAGCCGACTGCAAAAATTGCTTACTTCGCAAGTGTACATTTTGTAATTTCCTGACGACTAAAAGAACTAATGCCAGACCCCACCCCCTCCCTTTTTTCACATGTATAAAAGATGATAATTTTTGAATGCTGGGGTGGGAATGGCAAAGCCCAGGAACCTATTCATCAACTAGAATAAGGTCTTTCATATTATAAAACTCCACTCCTTTCCGATGAGCCTCCAAATGTGAAATATATTCGAAAGAGGAGGAAAGGAAACAAACAAATAACAAAAACCAGTTAGTGAGCTAAGAAGAAAAAAAAAAAGATGAGGAACTTTTAAAAGAGAACATTAACATGTATTAAACCACAGTTAGATTTGAAAGAGAAAATCAGGAATTTCTTAAAAGACAGATAAGTCTTCTGAACTTGCAAATATCCAAGGATGCATAGGACCTGGACACATGGTCCTGGACACACAGAACGCAATGAGAGCTTGATCTTTATGTGTGAAAACAACTGTCGAAGTGGACAGTCCATGATACCAAGCTTATACAAAGTTTTAAGGGCAATAATCCAGTAGAACTTGAAATGGTATGATTTAGGAAATGTAATTCTGGTGTATTTTCCACTGTTGTAAATACTTTGAATCCAATCATGCACTGAAATGATGGTGCACCTAGACAATGCTGATAAATAGGTTCACATAGATGGAATGACTTTTTAATATTATACATGCATTAGATAAAATGTATACATTATGCATATTATGTATTTATAATATATAAATATGCATATGTATAATATATGTTTCTATCAGTATACTCACACAAATTTAGAGGCTCATTCAGTTACGGTCCTGGCTTTTGAAACTTTTGCTCACGTTCACTTGCCCTAGCAAGAAGGCACCAGCATTTCTATTCTCACAGCAATTACCAGCAAAGCCCAAGCCCACGGTTTCCTGTCCTTCCATCTCCCTCCTCGACAAAAGAGAAAGTGATTCTGACAGGTTGATGCACAGCATGACCAGGCAAGACCTCGCTCCTTCATGAATAAATTAGAGATGAAAGTTTAACGGATCCCCTTGCATTTTTATGGAGGGACCTCATCCTAATTTACCTAAATGCTTTGAGTAGAAGGAAAGAAAATGTAAGAGGCTAAGGTGGAAAGGTTAAAATCCGTGTTTAAATGGAGGGTTTGTTTTTTTTTTTCAACACACCACAACACATGGATGCCTGCAACTATACTGATGATTCCTTACTCAAATGTTTGCGGCAAAAACCAAAGAAAGGAAGATTTTTTTTTCCTGCCACTATTGCTTTTCATATGAGCTGCTGCAGGTGTGACCAATAATTCTGAGTTCAAGAAATCCGGTTCAGATAAGTTGTATATAAAAATATATAATGCAGGATTGGAGACTCTGAACAATCTGTATTTAAGATCATTTTTCTCAATGGAGCTCAAACTCTGTGCAAATGATGTTTTTTTTTTTTTTTTCCTCAAGCACTTCTAGTATATGCTTCACAGAATGACCTATTTTAGTATGTTCCTCACCAATGCATTTTTAGTACTAGGTGGGCGTACCAGGAGATGGTGGGGTATGGTCAAAATATACGGTTTTCCCATATAGGATCAGACCAGTGGGCTAATGGTTTTGGAATCCTCCTGCTGGCGGTGGCCATTACCTGATGCTTCAGAAGCCAGGAATGAATTTGCATGACCCCAGCCCTTCAGATGTCCCCTGTGGAAAAATAGGAAATTGGCAAGGAGGATCATTTCACGGATGTGCTGAAGTTGTCATTCCTGGAAAATCTCTGACTTCAGCTCTGTGCCTGGTGAGTTCACTTACAAATGTCTTCTGAGCTGTTCCTGTTTGCAGTTGATCGTTTTATAGGGAGAAGAGCCCTAAACTCATTCTTAATCCTCCTTGCCTTTGGCTCTTGAAAAGGTTACTAAACACTGAGAACTGATAATATTGGGACTGAACGTACAGACTTGTCAAGCATGGCTGAAACCATGAGGGAGAATACTTTTAAAGAAGGGTCAGTGAAGAAAATTAAATCATTTCAATCACTTATTTTTTTAAATGGTAGTTTAATATTCAGCTATAAAACAGCAGAGGAAAAATAGAGGCACATCTCTTCATTTTGTAATCCCACTATTCCCTTAATACTTAACCAGATATTCTTAAGGTTTAAATATGTGCTTTGTGTTTTAAATGATGCTTTCTTAGCATAAAATCATTTTGACATCTCACTGTACTTTGTCTGAATAAGGAAAACTCTAGTCCATGGCATACCACATAAACATTTCTATAGAAAGCCTGTTAATTTTACTCAAGTTTTTTGTAATTGCCATATGTGTTTCAAAAATAAATAAACCTCAAGGACAAAATATGCTATTTTCATCCCAGCGCTTCTGAATTTTAATAACCATTCTAATTTAGTATTAACTAAAAGCTTTAGTAAAAACTAAAATTATTTCTGTTTCACAAAAATAATTGTGAGACACAATTATTTCACATTGTGTTTTTTGCTGAAATGACTAAAGTTTTGGAAATATTTACCATGATCCACCATTAAAATTTCCAACAACACCTTAATGAGCTTTTGGGAGCACCCAAGATGATTTCTACTAAACAGAAGCACAGCATTTTCAGAGTCCTGCCTACTAGCTGTGTATATTTTTCTGAATTAAAACTCTTTTTTTCCCCTTCTCTTTTGATCATCTTTCTGCAATGGACTGTCTTGCTTTCTCTCTCTCATTTGTCATTAGAGGAGTGTAATTTCAAGACCCTTTTATTCCACTTGCAACTTCCTCTAAACAAAAAGACACAATAAACAAACACAGGAGATAAGACAGTTCCCCCACCACCTCCACCCACTCTTTTCCCTTGAATCTCTTGGGCCGCCAGAACCACTTTAGTCCTTCAAATATTGTCCTGAATTAGTATCCACGCTGATACAGGAGGCAAGAGTGTATGATAAGAATAAACACCAAATGGGGTCCCAACTGTAATATGTGTATTGATATATATTTTTCCAGTACTTTTGGCAAACCTATCTTGCTGACTATACTGATGAAGGTTGCAAGTAATTGTGTATGCGTTTCTGTGAAAGATAAATGACCTTCCTTCCCAAGGACGCTTGGCCAGGCCTTAATCCTGAGTGTGTGTGTGTGTGTGTGTGTGTGTGTGTAACTGTTTTTTTGAAGGCCTGACAAGGCATCTTGATCATTTCCTCATTTTGAGGCCTACCCACAGCCTCGCACACAGCCCCCCTCTCTGAAATGTTATTATTCTGTCATGAGGCCTTCTACGGCCAGGATGTTACTTCATTTCCACGTTTTGTCTCAGCCCGAATGTGAATGATGCTCTTTCAGCAATATACAGCCGCTTGAACTCCCCGCTGCTGGCTTACATAAATATACAACACCCGTCTCGCCCTATAACTCACGTTAGGCCTGGAAAAATAGTGACTTCCTTTATTGGTCAGATTCTCTTGCAATTCCCAACAGCTGTACGTTCTCACCTCTGGGGATCCTTATCTTCAAGTTTCCATTTGTCTCAGCACTATTCCAGTGGATTGCCAATAAAAATGATTCCCGTTTTTATAACCCTTGAGAACACAGGAGCCAGCTTTCCAGAGAACCCGATCCTCCCACCCGTGCCCCCCACATACACACACAATCAAACAAACAAAACCTTCTTTCGACTTACAAAAAAAAAAAAGGAAAAATGATGTGGTTTGTGTTTAGGAGAGATGGCCTTAAAACTGAGCAAGTTGGAGGGTTCGGGAAAATGTGAAGTGTGGTTCTGAAACATTAATTATAATCCAGAAAATCTGTATTTTCCTTCCTTGAGAGAACAAATTGGGAAATATGGCATGTAATCATTAAAATAACACATGTTCAGAGGTGTATTTAATATACACAGAGGTAAGTAACTATCAAAAAGGAATACCACGTTCATATTACATCAGTTACTTTATCTTTGCTAAGAAAACTTAATCACTTCGTTGTGCCTCTAAACTGAAAGGTATTTTAAAATTTCATGGGTTCTTTGAATTCATTATTAAAAGAGAAGAGGTAGGAAAGAAGAGTGCTTTTGAAATGGAAATTTCTATACAGTTAAATGGTAATATAATGGCTGCTGGCTGGTGCTTCAGTTGCTAAGTCATGTCGAACTCTTGGGACCCCATGGACTGTCGCCCGCCAGGCTCCTCTGTCCATGGGATTTCCCAGGTAAGAATACTGGAGTGGGTTGCCATTTCCTTCTCCAGGGGACCTTCCCCACATAGGGATTGAATCAGATTCCCTGGTACAAGCAGTATCCTCACTGCAGGTGGATTATTTACTGGCTGAGCCACCAGGGAAGCCCAATGTAATGGTTAGAGGCACTTAATGTAGTTACTGATGCCAGTGAGTGATGAACTTGAGGGAGGGCTCTGCTATTTAGTGCTGTGGAATCTGGGATAACTTACTACTTATCTCTGAGCCTCAGTTGCTACATTTGTCAAATGAGGGCTAAGTTTCTCCCTCTCAAGATGTTTTGAGAATGAAAAGAGATGCAATAACTAGTATAATTCAAAGTGTTCTCCAAATAGAAGATCTATGTTATTTTATTCCCTCCATACTAAAGTTGTGGTTACGCTCAGCAGTTTTTAAACAAAACTGTTCTGGAGGAGTAGGGCCATGAAATAAAGAGCATGAGCAGTGTGGGTAGTAGTATCTGTTCCACAAAACCATACACTCAGTGGAAGGGCAAGAACAGTAAATATTAATGTGTTAAAGCTACACTTAAAAAAACAGAGATGTGGATTTAAGAAACAGAAAAACGACCAGGTTAAAGTGAGTGATACCCCTCTCTTTCATGACCTCACATGTCTCCATAAGAGGAAGCAAGATGGTTGCAGACATAGAGCATGTGTTCAGTTCAGTTCAGTCACTCAGTCATGTCCAACTATTTTCAACCCCATGGACTGCAGCATGCTGGACTTCCCTGTCCATCAACGACTCCCAGAGTTTATTTACACTCATGTCCATTGAGTCGGTGATGCCAGCCAACCATCACATCCTCTGTTCTCCTCCCGCCTTCAATCTTCCTCAGCATCAGGTTCTTTTCCAATGAGTCAGTTCTTCGAGTCAGGTGGCCAAAGTACTGGAGTTTCAGCTTCAGCATCAGTCCTTCCAATGAATATTCAGGATTGATTTCTGTTAGGATGGACTGATTGGATCTCATAGCAGTCCAATGGACTCTCAAGAGTCTTTCCCAACACAACAATTCAAAAGCATCAATTCTTTGGTGCTCAGTTTTCTTTATAGTCCAACTCTTCACATCCATACATGACTACTAGAAAAACCATAGCCTTGACTAGACGGACCTTTGTTGGCAAAGTAATGTCTCTGCTTTTGAATATGCTATCTAGGTTGGTCATAACTTTCCTTCCAAGGAGTAAGCGTCTTTTAATTTCATGGCTGCAGTCACCATCTGCAGTGATTTTGGAGCCTAAAAAAGAAAGTCTGTCAATGTTTCCACTGTTTCCCCATCTATCTGCCATGAAGTGATGGAACCAGATGCCATGATCTTAGTTTTCTGAATGTTGAGTTTTAAGTCAGCTTTTTCACTCTCCTCTTTCACTTTCATCAACAGGCTCTTTAGTTCTTCTTTGCTTTCTGCCATAAGGGTGGTGTCATCTGCCTATCTGAGGTTATTGATATTTCTCCAGGCAATCTTGATTCCAGCTTGTGCTTCATCCAGTCCAGCTTTTCTCATGATGTACTTTGCATATAAATTAAATAAGCAGGGTGACAATATAGAGCTTTGATATACTCCTTTCCCAATTTGGAGCCAGTCTGCACTCCATGTCCAGTTCTAACTGTTGCTTCTTGACCTGCATACTGATTTCTCAGGAGGCAGGTCAGATGGTCTGGTATCCCCATCTCTTGAAGAATTTTCCACAGTTTATTGTGATCCACACAGTCAAAGGCTTTGGCATAGTCAATAAAGCAGAAATAGATGTTTTTCTGGAACTCTCTTGCTTTTTCGATGATCCAACGGATGTTGGCAATTTGAGCTCTGGTTCCTCTGCCTTCTCTAAACCCAACATGAATATCTGGAAGTTCATGGTTCACATACTGTTGAAGCCTGGTTGGAGAATTTTGAGCATTACTTTGGTAGTGTGTGAGATGAGTGCAATTGTGCGGTAGTTTGAGCATTCTTTGACATTGCCTTTCTTTGGGATTGGAATGAAAACTGACCTCTTCCAGTCCTGTGGCCACTGCTGAGTTTTCCAAATTTGCTAGCACACTGAGCACAGCACTTTCACAGCATCATCTTTTAGGATTTGAAATAGCTCAACTGGAGTTCCATCACCTCCACTAGCTTTGTTCCTAGCAATGCTTCCTAAGTCCCACTTGACTTCGCATTCCAGGATGTCTGGCTTTAGGTGAGTGATCACACCATCATGGTTATCTGGTTCATGAAGATCTTTTTTGTATAGTTCTTCTGTATATTCTTGCCACCTGTTCTTAATATCTTTTGCTTCTGTTAGGTCCATACCATTTCTGTCCTTTATTGTGCCCATCTTTGCATGAAATGTTCCCTTGGTACCTCTAATTTTCCTGAAGAGGTCTCTATTCTTTTCAGCATGTGTTAGAAGATGGAATTCTAGGGGTAGCTTTGTGCCCAGTGGAAAGTGATGATTTATTATGCAAAACTCTGACTTCTGGTATCATTTTTCTTTCCTGCTCCCACTGTCCACCATTGCCCCAAAGAAGGAATAGTTATTTTGGAAAGCAACCTAGCTGTGTTCAACATAATAAACCACCCCAAAGACAGCTCCCAAATTAACTAAAATTATCCTTTCACCATTTACTGCTCAATACATCCCAGAATACCTTGGCCACCTGATGCAAAGTGCTCACTCATTGAAAAAAATCCTGATGCTGGGATAGATTGAGGGCAGGAGGAGAAGGGGATGGCAGAGGATGAGATGGTTGGATGGCCTCACCGGCTCGATGGACATGAGTTTGAGCAAGCTCTAGGCTATGGGGACAGGGAAGCTTGGCGTGCTGCAGTCCATGGGGTTGCAAAGAGTTGGACACAACTGAGTGACTGAACACCAACAGCATCCCAGAAACGTAAAGTTTCTTCCTTCCTGCTCTCCTTCCTTGGATGTACAAGCAAAAGTTGCTTTTTATAGATTCTCCTTGATACTCTCACATTAGACCCAAATCTCCAAAACTGTCTCTCCGAATGGGAAGTGATTGTAATCTTAGAGCCCACAACACTGAGCAGCTCTATCTTCTATTGCCCATTACCTCAAACAGCTGTGGGTAGAACTTAACATTTTCTTAGGGTCAAATGTTCCCTTGTCGGTGGGGAATTTTTTCTGCTCTAAATGAAATGTTACAAAATATATTTTCCCCCCACAAAGCTCTGGAGCTGTTTTATTTATCCGACCGTTCTGAGGACTGTAAAACACGCTATTTCACGTTGTAACATAAGCTCTTTTTTAAAGTGTGCCCTGAGTATTTGCAATTGTTATCAGGCCCAGATGTATCCGAGTGTCAGCGTGAAGCTTGGGTAGTTGGCTCAGATATACAGAACATAATTAGCTCAAAGGCCTCTGTGCTGTTTGTGGTAGGAGCATTGTCTGGGAATAACCATTTGCTTCTCTTCCCTCCTCTTCTCCCAGCAACTCCCCACAACCACCGCCCCCCGCCGCCAACCCCCCCCCCCCCACCCCGCCAACAAAATTGTGGCAAATTAGACTCTCTTTTTCCTCACACTGAAGCTGTTCAGAGAAGTGAAAATATATGTCTCTGAGATTTTTGAGTGAGAGAGAGGGCCAATGACAAAAGTTAGCTGGAATAAAGAAGCAAGATGAATAAAACCTGGGACTGGAAGTAGACAGGTTTAGAGGGTCTCAAATAGAAAACGTTGAGTGTTAAGCCTGTGTGCTTGAAATCCCAAATCATATTATTTTTCTTTCTTCTCCATTCAGTTTTCTCCTTCTAGACCTTCAGTGCTAAAATATAGTTCCATGAAGGGACATTTACATTTTACAGGCAGCATTTCCCAACCAGTGCTCTATCCAATCTGATATGATGCAACCAAGGAGGGGCATGGGCTAACCAGAGTTGCATTCTTCAGAAAACTGATCAGTATATTCGTTTCAGAAAAAAAGGGCAAAACCAAACAAAAATAGGTAAGTCAGTTACCCAACGCAGTCCACACTGGTAAAGGCAGCATAATTCCTTCCTGACCCTTGCAGGAAATCAGTTTATGCCCTGAAGCATGAAATTTGATTGTAATTATTTTAGCTTGCTCCGCTACATATGTTATTGATGATCTTTCCTAAAAATCACCAGCCTTTTAGAAATCCTGCCATAGTACTTGACTCAATGACCTGTAAGGTATACATAATAGAAAATAAACCATGCAGGGTTTTGCTATTGATTGTTCCACAGAACATGCTTCCTAAAGAGCAAAGCACCCATGTTATTCGACAATGGTATATAAAGCAAGATTGTGTTTACAAATGTCTAAATATTTATAAAATGTGCAAATTCCACAGGCAGCAACCAACAGCCTGGGAATCTTGAGTGTCTTAAAAACTTAAAGTTCAAGTTCAAGTAGACATTTTGCCCTTAGCTTATAAAAAGCTGTGTGTTTTTTTTTTTCTTTTTTTAAGTTCACTGAAGTAATAAGTTGAGATAATTATCTTGCTGATACAGATTTTCAAACCCACTGCTGAAAATACACATTGTGGTGAAGACTGCAACTAGTCATATGCATATAACAAAGTTCTAAATAACCTTTTGATCCCTCACTTTGCTTTCCTGCTCAATAAATGAGTAAAAAGACAGCTGCTACTGTTGCTAAGTCGCTTCAGTTGTGTCCGACTCTGTGCGACCCCAGAGACGGCAGCCCACCAGCCTCCCCTGTCCCTGGGATTCTCCAGGCAAGAACAGTGGAGTGGGTTGCCATTTCCTTCTCCAATGCAGGAAAGTAAAAAGTGAAAGTGAAGTCGCTCAGTTGTGTCCAACTCTCAGTGACCCCATGGACTGCAGCCTACCAGGCTCCTCTGTCCATGGGATTTTCCAGGCAAGAGTACTGGAGGTAAAAAGACTAGGTATGTAAATAAAGAATAAAGCAATCGATAAGCCAGGTAGTACAAAATTTGAACTTCCTACTGGTGGCCCCTGAGAGTCCCCAAGTGGTCCCCAAGTCCCAACATGGAGACTTGTGATATTTGTGTATTTGTTGTGGTATTTATGGGTCTGGCGGCAGAACTAGTCTCCTCTAGTAGTGTGTTATCTTAAGAAAATCATACATTTGTCTTGGTAGGCAGGAAAGTTCTTTTTCATAATACAGGAAATGCGTGACAGCATATATAAGTTTTCTGTTATTTTTCTCTTTGGAGAATGTCGCCTTCCGTTCTGAACAAGAAAACCTAATTGAGAGATTTAAATCTTAATTGCAACTTGAATTCCCACCCACATTCCCTGCCAGATCAAGTTTTACTCAGGGTTTCTCTTTAGTCTCAGCTTCCAAAAATTTAATGCAAACCTACTATATGGTGTATGAACAAACATATATAGTTATTGAGGGGAAAGGGGGGGAAGGATAGTTAGGGAGTTTGAACTGACATTTACTCACTGGTGTATTTAAAATGGCTCACCAACTAGTACCTACTGTATGCACAGGAAAATTGCTCAATGTTAGGTAACAACTTAAATGCAAAAAGAAAAAAGCGTTTGCAAAAGAATCGACACATGTATAATTGAATCACTTTGATATACATCTGAAATGAATACAACTTGTGAATCCACTGGGCTCCAATATAAATTTTTTTAAAAAAACTAGTGATGTAGGGAATTCTTGATAATCCTGTAATAAGTAGGAAGGGGGAGCAGGGAAGGGTGTGCTCTGAGGGAACATTCAGAGAAACAGGATCCTAGATTGAGGGGTGGAGGAAAGGAGGTTCTTGGGGACGGATATTGAATGAGATTTAAAGCTCCATAGGAGCTGCAAGGTCACGTGAGTGCTAAGACACATTTCACACAGCAGTATTTCTCAGCGAAAGGCATTTGAATTTGCTGGAAGGTCTGAACTCTTCATTCAGAGAAAAAGTCAGCCTTAGTGCATTCAGGACAAGGTATCTACGAGACACCAGCTCTGCGATTTGTCACAGGGGCACTCAGTCTCTGGGCGTCCCTGTAATTTTTTTCTGATTCCACTGTGATTCTTTTTTTTCCTCAACTTCATTCCCACAGCTCCTGATTTTGCTCTGATTAGAAAGCCTCTCATTAAGGGCTAGGATACCCCAAAGGTACAACTCAAACCAGGCCAATTTCAATACAAAGAGGTAGAAGGAAGATTTTATAAGATATCTTTATATTCAAAGAAGAGGATGAAAAAGAAGTGGCAGATAACAGAGGCAAAGTGGAATCTCCTCTAAAGATGTTTCCTACATTGTTAAGAAAAGAAATAAAAGAAAGAGGCACCCAAATGCTTAAAGGAACGACATCAGGTAAACAACTGCAAGAGAATGGGAGAGAGCACAGACATCTTTGCAGGCAAAGATGTGCTCCTACCCTCCCCTATCCTAGCCACCTGGTGAGATTTTGCAAGACCTTGCCCCTCCTCTTATGAGATAATTTTCCCCTGTAGCCTCAGTTCTGCAAAGTCAACATGGCTTATGAAAATCAAGTTGTATTCTGTATATTTAATACATCATCTCTAAGGATAATCATCCTGGAATCTGAACTTGTTTCTGTTATCTAGCTCCGCTTGACAATGATTTATGAACCAGAAAACAAGATGGCTTCATTTTCATAAAGCAAACGGAAACTTCTGGGCCAGGAGGAGCTGAGAAACTTGTTTTGACTAGTAAACTGAAACAAACATGACATAAAAGTCAATACAACCGCACCACTGGGCTCTCATTTTACAGGATAACTTTCCCCCCAACCCAGCAGGATGACAATTGAAATGGTGCATTATCCAACAGCAATTTTTATCTTACTAATTACCAGCCTGGTGTGATCATGAAGGGTGCTGAAAAATGGAAATGAGCACATGACAATCATCTCCTAGAGCTGTCAGTCTGACTCAGGAAGTGGGAGCTTAAAACAATGTTTTTAAATAAATGTTTTACAGTTTCTATTAAAAAAAAAAAAACGCTTTGATGCCTTTAACTTAAAGAGATGTCAACATTATTCACCTGATGTGGGCATAAATATTACTCATAATGAACATTTGCAAAATAATTTAATGATGGACATGCAATACACTAAACATGTGAAGACAGACCTTTTACTGTAAACATACATAACATATGCATAATTGCATATAGAGTAATTTTGCTCATTCATATGGGATGGAGGGCAATTTATCAGAATGGTAGAAAAGGCAAAACATCACAGTTCAAATATGAGCATAGCCATTTATTTTGGGAAAGTCTTTATGCTTCCTGTGCATTATTTTTCTCCTCTGTAAGAAGGGGATAATTAAGACCAGTATGAATCTTACAGAGCTGTTGAGAGAGGATAAAAGGAGATATTATGCTCTGTGTACCTTCATTGCTCTTGGTGAGTTATTCAGCAAGCATTATGGTCTGTCTGTTACCTTCTTCCATTTCCTGTTGGAAAATAAGATAAAGGTAAAAACTATTCAAACAGTATCTACTGTTTTAACACGTGAGAGTATGATTTATCTAAATCTCCTAAAATTATACAACAATGGTGACTTTCAAATTACATCATGAACACATCTGGGGGAAATGGGATGATAGTGGCTAAAGTGTCTGATTTAGTCTTTGAAAATTGTCTTAAAAGGAGACAGGAACATAAAACAATGGGCATTTTAATGGACTGCACTTGGCTAACTTCGACGTCTGAATAATTGATTTAAAATCATAACCCTTAGACATGATGCTAACTATTAAACGTATATGCAAAGTATTATACAGAACATGTGAGATCTCCTATAACTTTCATGTATATTAGATAATCTCTGTCTAGATTTGATTTAAAGCTGATATGCTACAGAAACACATTTCTATTTGTGAAATAAAATGCACAAGTTAGAGGGGTACCCATTTTTGCTTACACCAAGCACTGCTGAATGGTTTTGTCAGTCTCTTTAAGTGAAAATGGAAGAAAGGAACAGAGGTGTCTTTGAAGTCACCTCCACCTCTTTTCCTTCTTCTATTTATCTATTATCATTTCTTATGTTTTGAATTTTATATTTAAAAAATGCATAACTACTAAATGTACATTTAAAATAATGGGTATATTTTTTTAATCCTTGTACCTATCTTCCAAGACTAATATTTCCATGTAAGAAATAGTCCATCGCCAGTGTAGCAGGAGTATTCCACACTGTCTACCTTCTTCCATCATATACCCATCCCTCAGCCCAGCTTCTCAAAATGCTGCTATCTTGAATTTTGTGTTAATTATTTTCTTTTCTTCTTTAAAGAGTTTTCACCTTCATAAGAATCCCTACTCAGTGTGAAATTCAGATCTGCTTTTTAAATCTTTTATGAAAATAGAATGAAATGTGTACATCTCTGTCTTCCTACTTTCCCTCAACATTAAGTTTTGATGTTCATTGGTGGTCATACACATAGCTGTTCATTCCTTTTAATTCAGTGTATAGTTGTCCTTGTATGAGCATGTCACAATTTATTTTTTAATTCTACCACTGATGAAATTTGGGTTGTTTCCAGTTTTAGGCTAGTTTGGCTAGGCACAAGTATTTCTGCAGGTATACATCTAGAAATCAAATGATTATGTTGGAAGGTACACATATTTCTACATTATTTGATAATGTCAAAACATTGTCCAAAATGGTGACATCGATATTTTCTCCATGCAACAATGAATGAAACATCAATTTACCGAGTCAAAATAAGGAATATATTCACTGAAAAATGATTCAGTCTAAGGATATTGAATCATGAGGGTATCATTTTGATTTTACAATCCGTTGTCTTAGTCTTATAACAGCATTTCAACTAACATGTTCTTGGCTAATTAACTCAATAACAGTGTTTGCTGTAGAACACTAAAAACTGAGTCTTGAAGCTTGGCCAGGACTCTGCCCAGAATGATCCGAACAAATGAAATGTCATACAGTCTTTAGAACCTCAAAGATGGAGACAGAGATACAGAAAAACACCAGAGCCCACCTTTTCCTCCTGCATGCTTCATTTGAACTTGGGGGAAAAGAAATGGGACAACACTTGTGCGGTGTGTATATCAAGGAAAAGAGAACTCAAACAATAAAATTTGAATCCAATGTTTCCTGTTTTAGTGATTCAGAAAGATCATCCAGGTGATGCTGAAATTTTCTTTTAGCCCTAAGTATTATAATGTCAACACAAGAGTACAAAGAAGCTACAGAACTGTTTAGATACATGAATTTGTTCTTCAGTTGCTAAGCTGCGTCTGAGTCTTTGCGACCCCGTGGACTGCAGCACACCAGGTTTCCCTAACCATCACTATCTCCTGGAGTTGGTGCAGACTCATGTCCATTGAGTTGATGAGACCATCCAACCATCTCACCCTTTGTCAGCCCCTTCTCCTTCTGCCTTCAATCTTTCCCAGCATCAGGATCTTCTCCAAGGAGCTGGCTCTTCACATCAGGAGGCCAAAGTATTGAGCTTCAGCATTCATCCTTCCAATGAATATTCAGAGTTGATTTCCTTTCAGTTCAGTTCAGTTCAGTCACTCAGTCATGTCCGACTTTCTGCGACCCCATGAATCGCAGCACGCCAGGCCTCCCTGTCCATCACCAACACCCAGGGTTCACTCAAACTCATATCCATTGAATCGGTGATGCCATCCAGCCATCTCATGCTCTGTCCTCCCCTTCTCCTCCTGCCCCCAATCCCTCCCAGCATCAGAGTCTTTTCCAATGAGTCAACTCTTCACATCAGGTGGCCAAAGTACTGGAGTTTCAGCTTTAGCATCATTCCTTCCAAAGAACACCCAGGACTGATATCCTTTAGAATGGACTGGTTGGCTCTCCTTGCAGTCCAAGGGACTCTCAGGAGTCTTCTCCAACACCACAGTTCAAAAGCATCAATTCTTCGGCGCTCAGCTTTCTTCACAGTCCAACTCTCACATCCCTATATGACTACTGGAAAAACCGTAGCCTTGACTAGACGGATCTTTGTTGGCAAAGCAATGTCTCTGCTTTTTAATATACCATCTAGCTTGGTCATAACTTTCCTTCCAAGGAGTAAGCGTCTTTTAATTTCATGGCTGCAATCACCATCTGCAGTGATTTTGGAGCACAAAGAAATAAAGTTTGACACTGTTTCCACTGTGTCCCCATCTATTTCCCATGAAGTGATGGGACCAGATGCCATGATCTTAGTTTTCTGAATGTTGAGATTCCCTTTAGGATTGACTAAAGTTTGCTCTTGCTCTCCAAGGGACTCTCAAGAGATTTCTCTAGCACCACAATTCAAAGGCCCCAATTCTTTGGCACTCCTATACATCACTGGCCATAAATCCTTAGTCAATGATTTTGACTAACTGCTCTGCTGTTTTACACTTAAAGACTTTATCAAAAGATATTTTCTCTGATAGAATCAAATGTTGTAAGCTTAGTAAATGAGCAGACTTAAATGAGTCTAATTCTTAATGATTTCTAGCAATTAACAGACTAAATGATTTTATGACCAGTCATGTGACTGATGGGGAATTGCGACATATCAACAGATATTAAAATCATATTCATGTTAACCAGAATGTATGAACAGTAGCATTTTCACAGGGCAATTTCTCAGCACATCAACTTAATGGTTTTCCTTCAGATGAAGAGGCATAAAATACTTAAAAAAGGTTAGGTTAGGTCCTCATGTGGTGACCAGACCCCACTGAAAAATATATGATTTAATCATTTCCTTTCTAAGAAAAATCAGCGGTAGTTACTATATAATTAATCCATCACAAGCAATTATTAAACTGACTATAAAAATAGACAAAAATACTGTGTTGACCCTGCCCTGTCTTCTTGTTCAGGTGAGTAGAGAGACGGTCCAAAGTATGAATTGTCTCCTTCTCACCTAAATTAGGCAAATGCACTGGGAATATAGCATTTAGGGAGGCACTTCTAATCAAAATGAAGCAAAAGTATTAAACTATAATTTCATCTAGTCATCCCACTTTGTGAAGTACGGTATATCTTGGAATATCTGTATAACCATAGGACATAAAAGCCATAAGTGGAGATGGAGATAAAAGTGTAAATCTTCTTGGATTGTTTATTCTCAAAATACATTTTTGAGTGGTTAACAATAAATATTTTAGACTCACTCATATAAATTGTTAACAAGAATTTTGGATTGCCCACTAGTATCTATTTGCCAATGTGTAGTGCTGTTCTCTGACAGCATCTGAGTATGGACTTGCATAAGTGCAGAAGCAATTACATAAGTTAATAAAGGAAAGCATGGACTAAATTAATCTCAGATCCAGTTGCTATAGCTCCTCTCCATCTGATACAAATTTTTTTTTCTTGCAAGTAACCCATGTTGATGGCCATGGGCCAAAAACCTCAGTGTAAGGTGGAAGAAGTTATAGATTCATTTCACACTCTTCTAATCAATACATTTTGATTACTTACTATGTGCCAGGCTCAGAACTAGGTGCAATGATTTTGACTGAAAGGAAAATACTCACAGATTCCTTCATGTCTTCATTTTTGTTACATCCACAAAAATTTTAATTGAAGTATATTTGATTCACAATGTTGATTAATTACTGCTATGTAACAAAGTAAGTTATACATGTATATACATTCTTTTTTATATTCTTTTCCATTTTGGTTTATCATAGCATATTGAATATTGTTCTCTGTGCTGAACAGTATGATCTTGTTGTTTATTCATTTTATCAATAAAAGTTTACATCTGCTAAACCCAACCTTCCACTCCATTTCTTCCCCAACCCCCTTCCCTTGGCAAGCACAAGTCTCTTCTCCATTTCTGTGACTGTTTCTGCTTCATAGGTAGGTTCATTTGTACCTATTTTAGATGACACGTAAAAATGATATCATATAACATTTGTCTTCCTCTTCTTGATCTACTTCACAGAAAATCTCCAACTGCATCCATGTTGCTGCAAATGGCATTAATTTGTTATTTTTTATTGCTGAATAGTATTCTATTGCATATGAAAGCGGAAGTTGCTCAGTTGTGTCTGAGTCTTTGCAACTCCTTGCCTCTTCTCCTGCACTACAGGCAGATTCTCTACCACCTGAGCCACCAGGGAAATGGTAAAGAATCTCCCTGCAGTTCAGGAGATCAGGGTTCAATCCCTGGGTCAGGAAGACCCACTGGAGAAGGGAATGGTTACTCACTCCATATTCTTACCTGGAGAATTCCATGGACAGAGAAGCCTGGTGGGCAACAGTCCACAGGGTCGCAGATTCAGACACAATAGAGTGACTATTTAGATCAGGTATTTTGTTGTATATATCCTCCATTTTTCATTTGAGGTAGTCATGGTAGGGAGCTAGGGCACACATCCAGTAACTAGTTGAGTACACATCTGGGGCAATGTGTAATAAATTACATGATATGGTACTGCACACACAAGGTTGATGTTTTCTTCTTAGCCCTGGCACAGAACTGAACTGTGTATTTGACTTTAACCTTAAGTCATGGAACAATCTGAGGTTCTACTGGAGATAATAAAATTCCCTTTTGGTGTGTTATTTGTGTCCAGGCTTAGTTTTGGTATCAATTTAAGGCTATTGTTGACAATAATTAAAATTTTATGATCAAGGCCACATATGAGCAAATTTACAATGTTAAGAACAGACACGACCCCTATTAAGACATATGTCCTGTTTAAACATGAGATCTAAATCAAGTTTATAATTTTATTACATTCACCAAGCAATACATGTTTATTTTTGATATTTAAAACATATAAAACTCTTTCAAGTGTTGAGTCTCTAGGTTTACATTAGTATTATAGATAGGCATAGGTAAGTCAAATATCTCATCGTGTAAAGGAAGAAAAAGCCTTAGAGAATTTCTATACTTCAAAACAAATGTGGGTCCTTTCGAAGTGCACCATTAACTACAGAATATATTGTAACTTGGGGCTTCCCAGGTGGCTCAGTGGGTAAGGAATCCACCTGCAATGCAGGAGACGTGGGTTCAATCCTTGGATCGGGAAGATACCCTGGAGGAGGGCATGGCAACCCACACTATTCTTGTTTGGAGAATCCCAAGGACAGAAAACCCTGGCAGGCTACAGTCCATAGAATTGCAGTCAGACATGACTGAAGCGACTGAACATGCACGCATGCATACTGTAGTTTGCTAAAAGAAAGACATGTATGTACAGAAATTACAAAAGCATCTAATTTAGGACTTACCTACCTGGATCATTCCTCCAGAGTTTCAGTTCTGACCCTCATCCCTCTTTCCTGCATGTGAACGCCAGAGATCTCTGAGCAAGGAGAACAGAATGGAAAATCTTCAAGCATATGGCATAGCGGAAGTAAGCAGGCAGCAAGATTACCCTAGAAAGCCATTCATTACATGTTTTCAATATCCCTTAAAAGGGTTGCCCACCCCTAACTACATATTTATACGTATTTACTTGATAATCAATAAAGGAAAATGGCTGCATTATTCTGATTAAAATATCAACTCTACGTGTTACTATAAAATCACATTTAAGAAGCCAGAAAAGGGGAGATAGCAGTTCAGGCTACCCTCCAGGCCATGATATATGATATTTTCAGGCTGCAAGGAGAATAGACACATTAAGAAAATAGTGCTAATGATATTAAAGTACTTTACAAGGCTTGTTACTAAGAGCTGACAAACCTGTCAAGTGTATAATGTAGGAGGCTATCGTAACGTTCTCAGAAAACCATACCTCTACCCCATTTCACTGCAATCTCCTAATAATGGAGCTGCTATAAATTCTAGCCAGCAATGGGACAGCCATGGCTTCTCACCCCAATGTGAGGACATGATAAATATAAAAGAAAATGGCTGTCAGTTTTGGCGCCCGAACCTTATTACAAAGTCTTAATCTTACTGGCCTCAGCACCTTTTATCACCGCCTTGTTATGAGCTGATGGCTTTTTTATTTGCTAGGAGATGGAGGATGTGTCATTTGATGTCCTTTTATGTAGCCACTGCTCTGTCCTCTCATGAAAAAAAAAACACATTTTATATGTTTATTACAGTAACCGATTAAATGCAAGACTCTCGCTGTTGGCTCAGGTACTGTGGGTTTAGGATTTAACAGACTCTGGATTTAAATACATCATTATGAGTATTTATGTGAATGGAACACAAATAGGAAATTAATTTTTCTCAGTACGGGAGAGAGCACATTGCAATATTCCTGCTTGTTTATTCTTGCTATTATTGTTCTTGGGATTGGCCAGTTTGGGTTCCACGGTTAGCCGGAAATCCCAGCTCTCGCTTTTCTCCTTTCTTTAAACATCTAGCCCAGAGGAACAAGGCCTTGTAAACACAGCAAGTTCAAACTCGGCTCGCGTTCAGTCAGCTTGATCCTTAAGATGAGATAAATTGCAGTGATCTAAATATTAGTCTAAAAATCTCACAGCTCACTTCCCATCTTCTTCATTTATGGCAAATGAGACTCTCAGCTTCACTGGAGACACTGACCCCGCCAGAACCTTTATCCACCGGAAGTGCTGCAAAGTGCCGGCATCAGGTGCTTAACGAAACCTGACATTGATGGGCTGGTCTCAGGCTGTGGCCGGAGACTCCATCAGTAGATCTTATCTCCAGTTTGTGTCCATAAAATGCGATGGCTCAAGTGTCTAAACACAAAGAGGCTTATCCTGTCTGTTGTGCCTGCCAGCTGAAAATCAACCACCCCTCTCCCTCCACCCCTCGTGGGGAAATTCGCAATTTCACTCAAGGATGGGTCTTGCATGGCTGTAGTCTGCAGACGCTGGAGCACATGCTCACCATACGTTTCTTTTCTCCGAGAGCGTTTGCATTCCAAAGTCAAAGGCCAAGGGTCCTCCGAGATTTATTTCTCTCTATCTTGTAGGAAATTGCCAAGTTGGTTGCTCTAGTTACTCAGTTCGTGTATCTGTCTCCTAGCTCTGAGGCACTGTCTATGGGAAGCTGGCAAAACTGGTTTAAAAATATTCAGTTCTATGACTGAGACTTCCTTTAACTACATCTTACCAAATAACTGATCTCACTAAGTTTTTGCCTTATGAGTTATTCATTTTACAAAAGGACAGAATTAGTTAGTAAATTGGGCATTATAACAGTACAAGTCACATTCTCTCCTTTAATAAATGATATCTTGAGAAATTGCCTAAGTTACACCAGAATACATTTTGTTCTGGGGTCTAGTTTTGGCCCATGAGAAGGGATGGAAAAGACCTTATGTTCTTTCCTTTGAAAATCAAAGAATTTGAGTACTTGCATTTCCTGAATGCACCTGACACAGGAGAGTTAAAATCTCTTTGAGTATTTTTGGAACCTTGACTTTTCACTTGGAATTTTCCGTCCAAGGAGTCTTTATGCTTAAAATGCAGCTTGGACATGAGTGGGCACCCAAACGGCCCCTTCTGTGATTATTCCTGAAATAAGCTGTTCGTGATTTGCCACTCTATGAGGAAAAAGCTGATGAAAAACGTAATACATCGGAAAAGGCAAATTGCATGTCTAGAAATTTAATTAAAAAGGAAATAACCCTCCCTGTATAAAGGTTGGCAGTCTCCTGCACAATCCTCTTCATACTCCTCTTCTTCCTTCTCAATCCAAGTACAAAAAGTCCTTACCAATGATAGCCACCCATGCATATTAATGAGAAAAGGCAGTCTGCTGCAAGTAACTCAGAGGTTCTTGGCCCCTGAGAAGAGGTGAACAGGTTAACTGGTCTATAACTTACAGTATCTCCTCTCATTGACTTCCACTCTGCATGCTTCAACCTGTTCCTGAACTGGTGATGATTTCAAAACCCACACTAATAATCACAGCATTCCCACATATCTGAATCACACGTTCCAATTTATAAAACTTTTGCGTATTTATTTTTTATGTCATCCTCACCATCACCCTCTAATACAAATGAGTAAACACCAATATCTCCTTTATCAGACAAAGGGATTGATGCTAAGTTTGCCAGATAAAACTCAGGATGACCAGTTCAATTTCAATTTCAAATAAACAATGAATGCTTTTTAGCATAAGTTATATCCTGATATTTCCTGGATTTTTTTTATCCTAAAAATTATTTCTTATTTATCTTGAATTCAAAGTTTACCCAGGCACTCTGGATTTTTATCTGCTAAATACATAAGTTTCAATTGAGGTCCAAAGAAGAATTGGACAGTTCATATAAGTAATAGATGTCAGGGTTATTCCAAGACATTATAAGAGTTGCAAACTCTAAGATTTTGTATATATTGGTTCATTTAATCCTGACAGTGTGAGGGTATTTTCCCCATTTCCCAGATAAGGAAACTGAGATCTCAGGGAATAAGTAACTTACTGAAAGTGGCAGAATAGGGGTGTAGTTCCAGACCCATGCTTTTTAAGCACTCCACTGTTTTCAATCCTCTGCCATGTTTGGGAGCTGGGATTCTGGTTCTTTCTTGCAGTGTCCTCTTTGGTTGCATGTTTCAGGCAACTGCTTTGTGGCTTGCATGCCAGGTGTTGTTGAGTCCATAAAGGCACTAGGAGAAAGTCATCCACAGATCCCCAGTGTGCACTGGAGTGTCAGCTCCCACTAGCAGAAGTTTCTGCATGAGATTTTGCACTAAGGGCATCCTCAGTGAACTCCTTCACCCTCTCCTGAGAAAGACATCATCATCAAGTGAAGTCTGACTTGCACCAAATGAGAAGTAAGGCACAGATAAGGGCTCCTTACCATATGCCGCTGGTTCACACTCCTGTGGAGGTCTTGTGGAGAAAAAAGATCTGTGGCAGTGGGCTTACTCTGCAGAGTCAGAAAGCCCGAAAGATCTTCAGTGTGGGCTTCCCTGATGGCTCAGTGGGTAAAGAATCCACCCGCAATGAAGGAGACACGGGAGGCGCAGGTTCGATCCCTGTGTTGGGAAGATACCCTGGAGAAAGAAATGGTGACCCACTCCGTTATTCTTGCCTGAAAAATCTCATGGACAGAGGAGCCTGACTGGCCACTGGCCATGGGGTCACAAAGAGTCAGGCATGACTGAGTGAATGAGCATAACACAGCAAAACAACTTCAGATGCAAAACACAAATGAAACAAAACAAAAAAGCCCCAAATCTCTAGATAGGATTGTTGGGTCAGAAATCAAATGACTGCCATACAGATTATTTCCAAAAGGGGGGAAAAAGTGAAAAGGGGAATGAGCTTAAAAAGGTTGAAAACATGTTGCAGGTTTTACATCTGTTCAACATCCGCACTCAAAGGTAGACTTCAGAGCTTTTATTTTTTCCTTCGAAGACTTAGATCCTGCTCCCTGTAAACTGCCAACAATACACAGTATGGGATCTCTGGACACCCAGAGAAGACACACGAATTGTACTCTTTCTGAGCGATCCTTGTACTTATTTATCTGTCCGTATGTCACTGCGCATTTGAAACATCAGCTCTGAGCCAAAGTTTCGGAGGCTCCAGCGTACTTCCCAATGGTTTTATTAAACCATCAGTGCATGTTCTTTCTCTACTTTCCGTGTAGCTCCCTTTTTAAAATGTCACTGTCGTGATTAATTTTCTGTTCCCTTTCACGTTCAGATGACATTTGGAAAACAATTCTCTCTGGAGAGCCAACTTCCCCGATTCCTGACCACTCCATGGCACTTGAAGTCAAGATGAAAATTAGACTCCCTTCAGAATCTCCACACTCGGAAAAGTGTAAGATGCTTTAATTACCATGTTGTGAGTACCTTGTAATCACATGACTAGCACTATGGTCATGTGTTAACGAAGTGAGAGAACATTGAAAACAATGCTAAATGGTATGTTCGTGGCTTTTTACAAGACGTATCCCTCTCTTTTCCCTATTGTGGGAGCTATAGAATTAAATGCAATTTCTTCTTTGAATGTACAATAGAATTCTACTGTAAATATGCATATCTGGTGAAATATTTTGGAATTTTCACTAGTTGCCCTTTCTCCTACCTCCACCCTTCTCAAGGTTATGACTTAACCCTGAGGCTGGAATCTGAATAGAGAAGACAATTTCATGAGGGATGTTAAAGAAAAGTGTGATCCTGTAAGGCAAGGGAAGGAAGATGGGAGAGATCAGAAGGAAAGGGGATTGGGCATTGATATCCTAATCTTCCTTCTAAAAAAAAAAGAAAAAGAGGTGAAAGTGTTAGTCAATCAGTCGTGTCCATGTCTGACTCTTTGCGATCCCATGGACCGTAGCCTGCCAGGCGCTTTTACATTTAAGCCAGAAATGGAAGTTTATATGATAAAGTGAGAGGGATACCAAAGGAAAAGGATGGAGGTCCTTTTCCCAGCTCAGTGTCTGGACCTGGTGAGGGGTTATGCAGAGCCTTCACACACAGCATCTCAGGACTGTCATTTCACAGTGAACTCGGTGGTAGCAGAGTTAGAGAGGAGGAGGGCAGGGTTTACAATTCCCACTCTACCTTCCCACACACCTGGAATGGAGCTAATCTGGAGAAGCACCCACATGCCCTCTGGAGATAAACTGAGGGACAGTCAGCCTGCTGTGTGGTGCTCTGGGATTCCAAGGCAATGCCGCAACTCTGAAGCACAAGCCCTCAGGTGCGCAGCCCAGACTCAGGGCCAGATGAATGATGTGCTGGCAACTCAGAGGAGCCAGTCACACCGTGGGAAGGATGGTGTGTGGCTGACTGGGGAGCACCAGTGGGCTTGATCAGACACAGGGTGCGCGCAACACACAGAGCCTTCACGCTGAGACTCACCTCTGCAGGAAGCAGCCCAGAGCAGCAACTTGGTGAAAGAGGCCAGAGATGCCCTGAGGACGCAGGGGCCCCATCTCTCCTTGAACCATGAGAACAGAAGACATGTTTAGAAACCAACTTCAGAGAAGAGATAGGAGGATGGGGTACCTCCAAATGACTGGAAATTATATCAAAAGGAGATTACATTGTCTAAAAACTCTTCAAACTCTGCTGTCAAATTGAGATCATTTATGCTGTTAGATTGTTCTCCATTGTTGGACCCTTTCCCCTCCATCAAGCAGAGGAAGAAAGGACTCATGAGAAAAATCAAACAAATTAGTTCAAAAAATAAAATAAGTAAATGAACCTCATGTGTGCTTTGTGCTTAGTCACTCAGTCGTGTCTGACTCTTTGTGACCCCATGGACTGCAGCACACCAGGCTCCTCTGTCCATGGGGATTCTCCAGGCAAAAATACCAGAGTGGGTTGCCATGCCCTCCTCCAGGGGGTCTTCCCAACCCAGGGATTGAATCCAGGTGTCCTGCATTGCTGGCGGATTCTTTGCCATCTGAGCCACCAGGAAAGCCCACATGAACTTGCATAGTATTTTGCAAGAAACTGGGTGATACTGTTACACATGCTTATGTGATATGCAGACATGCATTTCAAAGATCTCAATGCTTTGTGAACCAAGAGTTGACCTACTCAAGGCACACTTGGAGGAAACCAATAGTCTAATTAGAAATATTAAGTACCTATGTGAACAAAACAATAAATAGAAACTTTACCAGATAACATAAAACACTATTTAATCAAATGAAAAGTGGAGCTGTATGTTACATACAAAAATTCAATATTAGGAAGATATATTTTTCTAAGTGTATCTATGGTTTAAATATAATACAAATCAAAATTGCAGTACAATATTTAATGGCACATGTCATGTTGATACTAAAAGAATATGTACAAAAATAGTTAAGAAAGTTTAGCAAACAAGAGCATAAATGGAACCTTACTCTATTAGATTGCCAACCATACTGCAAACATAATAAAACTGTGGTACTGGAAAAGCAATAGATATATCAATGGAATATGTCAATATCAGTATAATATATATATATCAATGGAAGAGAAAAATATAAAAAAAAGGCCCATGTTCATTTGATCATTTACTTATGATAAAGTTTGCATTTTATATTCACTTGCTTCCCTAGTGGCTCAGACAATAAATCTACCTGCAATGCAGATGACCCTGGTTTGATCCCTGGGTTGGGAAGATCCCCTAGAGAAAGGAATGGCAACCCACTCCAGTATTCTTGCCTGGAAAATTTCATGGGCAGAGGAGCCTGGAGAACTACAGTCCATGGGTCGCAAAGAGTCACACAAAACTGAGTGACTAACACTTCTGCATACATTTTATATTAATAGGAAAAAGAAAACTGTTTAATTTTTGAACTGAATAATTATTAGAGCCTTAATAAAAAAACAAAATTCAAAGTAAACCTCTACTTTACAGCAGAAAAATAAATCATTGTAGATGTACCAGAGAAGTACATACATTTGAAACCATAAAATATTTAAAAATATTAGAATAAAGTTCTGAGCTACTTTCATAGTACATGAAATGTACTTGTTTGGAAGAATTTAATATATTAAACTAATACATTATATAAAGAGAACATATGAACATATAAAGAGTTACCACACATCATTAAGAAGATAATATACCTCTTTAATAAGATTCATTAACTTGAATTGAAATAACTTATTTTCTTTGTTTTTATATACAAAATATCTAAATAGATTCTATCTTCCAAAGATTAAAACAATCAGGATAATACCTATGTGAGACTCTCCTTTCTCTTTTCACATACTCCTTATTAACACCTTCTCCCTTGCCACCAAGAAATATCACCTTTCTACTGTTTGCTTTGCATCCTTTCAAGTGCTCCTTTGGCACATTTATACATGGTCTTTTTTGCATGTGAGCATACGTGCATTACTTGTTGACTTCTTTTTTTTTTCACTTGACATATCTTGGAGATCTTTCCAGGCTAGGCATTTTTACGGTATGTCTAGAATCCTATGGCACAGACACATCAAAACTTTGTTTCTGTTGTGGTTTAGTTGCTAAGTCATGTCTGACTCTTGTGTGAGCCTATAGACTGTAGCCCACCGGGTTCCTCTGTCCATGAGATTTCCCAGGCAAGAATACTGGAGTGGGCTTCCATTTCCTCCTTCAGGGGATCATTCCAATCCAAGGACTGAACACGCGGCTCCTACATTGGCAGGAGGATTCTTCACCACCGAACCACTAAGGAAGCCCACCTCAAAACTTGAATAATCACTTACCAACTACATGAGCATTGAGCCTATTTGTAGTGTTTTACTATTACTAACAAATCTATTTTGAAAATACTCATGAACAATGCTTCTGTGACCATGGTAGTAGTTTTTTACAGCATATTTCTAGAAGTAAGGTTGCTGGGTCCATTTCCATTTGAGAGTACAAAACTTCCTGTCAATTCCTTTCAACAGTAAAGGAGTATGTATCCTTGCCAAACTCTACTTATTAATATCTTGGTAATTATTGTCAAAATGAGAAACAAAAACTTATGTTTCTTTATTTGCTTTTGTCTGGTGACTTGTTTCATAAACATATTGTTTTATAAATTATATTATTTTACTATTTCATACATTTATTGTCTTTTTCCTGGTAATTCATTCATCATGATTTGCTCATTCTCTTATAGAATTTCTTACTGATTTGTAAGAACTCTTCATATACTAGAATGTTAATATTTTGTCTCAAAGCATTACAAATATTTTCCCACAATGAATTCTCAAAGCCAAGCAGGAGTTTATGTTAGGAGTTATGACCAACCTAGACTGCATATTAAAAAGCAGAGACATTACTTTGCTAACAAAAGTCTGTCTAGTCAAGGCTATGGTTTTTTCAGTAGTCATATATGGATGTGAAAGGCGGACCATAAACAAAGCTGAATGCCGAAGAATTAATGCTTTTGAACTGTGGTGCTGGAGAACTCTTGAGAATCCCTTGGACTGCAAGGAGATCCAACCAGTTCATCCTAAAGGAAATCAGTCCTGAATATTAATTGAAAGGACTGATGTTGAAGGTGAAGCTCCAATACTTTGGCACCTGATGTGCAGAACACTGACTCATTGGAAAAGACCCTGATTGAAGGTGGGAGGGGAAGGGGACAACAGAAGATGAGATGGTTGGATGGCATCACTGACTCAATGGACATGAGTTTGAGTAAACTCCGAAAGTTGGTGATGGAGAGGGAAGCCTGGTATGCTGCAATCCATAGGGGCGCAAAGAGTCAGACACAACTGAGTGACTGAACTGAACTGACTGAGGAGTTTATTAAGGGATAAAGAGAACATATTTAGGCATGAAGAAATATTGATTACTTATTTGAATAGAAGGGTTATATAATACACTTAATTTGTATCAATTCAGGTTAAACGTTTTACGTATAGAGACAGTCTTACCAAAATATAAATACAAGAGAGTTCCTTTAGCCATCTCGTACTAACCAAGTCTTATAAGGTAGAAGAGCATGGCATATGGTTGCTTACACTACATTGTCCACACTATGAAAGGTCTGAACAATCAGACCTACTCAAAAATAACAGCTATCATCTGTCTGCCATGTTCTGTATAATTTCTTTCAATAAAGCTGTATATGTGTGTTTTGGGAGAGGGAGGTTTTGTTGAACTGAAAGTGGGAAGGGAAGATGGGAAGGTGATTAAAGCAAGGTGTGAGTGGGCATGCTGCTGACATCTGAAGGGTGTCTGGCATCGCCCATATGTTTCCACACAAGTCTTAGCCCTCAAAGATGACATTTTTGAGACGTGTAAGGCCAGTTTGTTCTCTTATATGATATTAAATGACTTGTTCAAACTCAAGAACTGGTAAAGAGAACACTTCTTTCCTTCCCCCTCCCTCTTTTCTACCTCATATGCCTATAAAAGTAACTGCTTATCCAATAGGACATTTTAAAAAATTAGTTGATCAGAGTACTGAATTGATAACCATAGAGATCGTATAAGCATAAAAAGGTAACACAGATCTTTTTGTTAACCTGTTCGAAAGATGCTTTATTTTTTCAATTCAGTTACTCAGTCACGTTCAACTCTTTGCAACCCCATGGATTGCAGTATGCCAAGCTTCCCTGTTCATCATCAACTCCCAGAGCTTGCTCAAACTCATGTCCATCGAGTCGGTGATGCCATCCAACCATCTCATCCTCTGTCATCCCTTTCTGTTCCTGCCTTCTATCTTTCCTAGCATCAGGGTCATTTCCAATGAGACAGTTCTTCCCATCAGGTGGCCAAAGTATTGGAGATCCAAATTCAGCATCAGTTCTTCCAGTAAGTATTCAGGACTGATTTCCTTTAGGATTGACTGGTTTGATCTTCTTGCAGTCCAAAGGACTCTCAAGAGTCTTCTCCAACACCACAGTTCAAAACCATCAATTCTGTCTCTTTTTTTTTAACCTTTTATTATTTTTTTTTAATCACCCTCTATGAGTTAGGCAAGTAGTGAAGAGAGGTGGGAGAAGTAAAGAAACTGTCTGCCTTGCCTTCAAGAAGTTGACCTATAGGGGCAGGGGCTCTGTCCTTGGCTCAGTCCTGAGTTTGCTTCCAGCTCAGAACATGGCATCTACCATTTCACAGGAGGGCTGTAAATATGTGTTTGGTCAGTGGGTGGGACTCAGATTTAGGATTTAATGGTCCAATAACAAAAAGGAAAACAAAAATAAATAATAAGGATACACAATTGATTGTCAATATTCTAATTCAGCAAGTAAGGTTATTTAAGAACTATATTAATCAGATAGCAATAGTAAATATATATGGACCCAACACTTGAGCACCTAAATAACTAAAGCAAATATTAACAGAACCAAAAGGAGTCACATTCTTGTATTTCTGTCTCTACAATAATAGTAGGAGAATTCAATACAATATTACTACAGTAATAGTAGGGGATTACAACACCCTACTTTCAACTTTGGATAGATCATCCAGACAGAAAATTAATAAGCAAACAGAGTGCCAGAATAATACTATAGACCAAATGTACCTCATAGACACATGCAACTCATTACATCCTAATAGACACATACAACACATTACATCCAATAGCACCAGAATACACATTCTTCTCAAACTCACATAGAACAACATCCAGTTTAGGTCATATTTTGGAACACAAAACAAGCACTAACAAATTTTAAATAACTGAAATAAAATTAAGGATCTATCCTGACCAAAATAGTAAGAAACTAGAAATCAAAACCAGAAGGAAAACTGAAAAATTCATAAATGCATGTAAATTAATCTACACAATTCTTAACAGCTGATGGGTCAATGGAGAAATAAAAAGAAAAATCAGAAAGTCTCTTGACACACATAAAAATGAAAAACACATGAAAACGTATGTGGTAGAACAGAACTGTATTTAGGGGAAAGTTTATAGAAATAAATATTTACATTAAGAAAAAGAAAAATTTCATATAAACACCTTTAAAATTTTCATACAAACTACCTTTACACCTCAAGAAATTAAATAGAGAAATAACTAAGCCCAACATTAGCAACAGGAAAGGTATAAAAAGATAAGAGCACAAATAAAGAAATGAAAACAAGAAAGACAATAGAAAAAAATCAAGGAAACTAGTTTCTTTGAAAGGTAAAGAAAATTGACTAATCTTTAGCTAGACTAACGAAGAAAAAACAGAGAATGCTCAAATAAAATTATAAATAAAATAAGAGAGAATAGAACTGACCACAGAAATACAAAGCATCAAAAGAGGTTACTATGAACAATGATATGCCAAAAATTGGATAACCTAGAAGAAATTGATAAAGTCCTACAATACACAATCTTCCAAGACTGAATCAAGAAGGAACAGAAAATCTAAGCAGATCAATAAAGACCAAGGAGGTGGAGGCAGTAATTAAAATCCTACCAAGAACAGATAGTCCAGAACCAGATAGTTTCCCTGGTGAATTCTATTCTAAAGAAGAGTTAACATCAATCCTCCTCAAATCCTAATTTTAAAAAAAATTGAAGAGACTAGAACACTTTTGAATTCATTTTATAAGGCCAGCATTACCCTGACAGCAAAGACAGGTAAGCACAATATAAGAAAGAAAGAAAGGAAAAAGAAAAAAAAAAACTACAGAAAATCCCTAATGAATATAAATGAAAAATATTTTGAAAAAAATTCTAGCAAATCAAATTCAACAGCACTTTAAAAGGATCATATGCCATGGTTAAATGAGAATGATCCCTGGGATGCCAGTTTGGTTCAATATTTGCAAATCAATAAAGGTGATATACCACATTAATAGAATGAAGAATAAAAATCACATGATATTCTCAATAGATGTACAAAGAAACATTTGACAAAACTCAACACTCTTCTATGATAAAAGCTTTTAAAAATTGTGAACGGGAAAGTTATACATGAATATATAAAGGCTATATATGGCAAACCCATAACAAACAAAATCAATGGTGGAAAGCTGAAAGCTTCTCCTCTAAAATTAAGAATAAGATATGGGTGCCTGCTCTCACCATTCCTATTCAACATAGTACTAGAAATTCAAGTCGGAGCACTTAGGCAAGAAAAAAAAGTAAAGTCATCCAAATCAGAAAGGAAAAAATAAAATGGTTTCTATTTGTGGATGTTATGATATTATAGATGTAGCAACCATAAAGATTTCACCAAACGCTTTTAGAACTAATAAATGATTTCAGTAGTTGAAGGATACAAAATCAGCATTCAAAAATCAGTTGCACTGCTACACACTAACAATAAAATATCTGAAAAAGAAACAAAGTAACACAATTTACAATCATATCAAAAGTGATAAAATACTCAGGAATAAATTTAACTAAGGAGGTGAAAGACCTGTACATGGAAAACTGCGACACTGATGAAAGAAGTTAAAGAATCAGCAAAGGAAAAGATTTTTCTCACTCATGTATTGAAAGAATATTGTTAAACGGCCTGCACTACTCAAAGCCATCTATAGACTAAATAAAGTCTCTATCAAAACTCCAATGACATTTTTCACAGAAATAAAAAAAAGCAATCCTAAGATTCATATGGAACCACAGAAGACCCTGAATACTCAAAAAACTTTTGAGAAAAAAAGAGCAAAGTTGGAGGCATCCCTCCCTCTAATTTCAAATATGCCAGAAAACAACAGAAATCAAAAGAAGGGTAGTGGCATAAAACACACATATGGCGTATAATAGATAGCACAGAAAAAGGGGAAAAGACAGTCTTTTCAAGAAGTGATGCTGGAAAAAAAACTAGATATTTACCTGCCAAAGAGTGAAATTGGATCCCCACCTTGTATCACTGTAAAAAAAATTTGAAATGGATTAAAGACTATAATGTACTACCTGAAACTATAAAACCCTAAATGAAAATATGGAGATGCTCTTTGACACTGATGCTGGCAATGAGTTTTTAAATATAATGCACAAAGCACAAGCAACAGAGGCAAAAACATACAGGTGGAGCTACATCAGACTGACAAGTTTCTGTACAGTGAAATAAACAATCAACAGAGTGAACAAGCAACCTACTGAAAGGAAAAAAAATCTGCATATCATATATCAGATAAGAGGTTAATATCCTAAACATGTAAGGAACTCATACAACTCAATAGCAAAAAAAATTTTTAATTGAGAAGAGGACTTGGATAGACATTTTTCTAAAGAATGCAGGCAAACAGACAGGAGATACATGAAAATACAGTGAAAATTACTAATCATCATGGAAATGTGAATGAAAGCCACAATAAGCCTCCTCACACCTGTTAGAATGGTTGTGTTCGTGAGGATGTGCAGGAAAGGGGAACTTGGTGCACTGCTGATGGGAAACTAAGCTGGTCCATCCACTTGGGAAACAAATGGAGTTTTCTCACACAATTAGAAACAGAACTATCCTATGATCCCATCATCCCAATTCTGAGTTTATATCTTAAGGAAATTAAATTGCTGTCTCAGAGAGATAGCTGTGGATTTATGTTCATCACAGCATATTTCACAATAGGCGAGACACAAAATTCTAGGGCTTCCCTGTAGCTCGGTTGGTAAAGAATCTGCCTGCAGTGCAGGAGATCCGGGTTTGTTTCCTGAGTCGGGAAGGTCCCCTGGAGAAGAAATGGCGACCCACTCCAGTATTTTTGTCTGGAGAATGTCATGGAAGGAGGACACAACTGAAGGACTAAACCATCACCACCACCAAGACATAAAATTAATCTAAGTGTTCATCAACAGATAAATGGATAAAGAAAATGGAATATTATTTGGGCATAAAAAAGAAATCCTGTCAGTAAAAGGAACTGAATGGGCCTTGAGAGCTTCATGATAAGTAAAATAAGTGAGACAGAGAAACACAAGTTCTGTATGCTCTTTCTTATATTTGGGATCTAAAATGAGAAGTCCAATTCATGGAAACGGTGGAGTTCTGGTTGCCAGAGGCTGCAAGTGGTGGGTGCTAGGGAGATGTTGATCAAAGTGAAACATACAATTGTAAGATAAGTAAATACTGGGGATCAAATGTATACAGCATGGCAACGATAGTTATCAATATTGTATTACTGGCTGGGAAGTTACTAAGAGAGTAAATCTTATGTGTTCTTACAACACACACACAAAATTTCAGTTATGTGAGAAAATGGATGTGCTGGGTTTCCTGGTGGCTGAGCAGTAAAGAATCCACCTGCAATGCAGGAAACTTGGGTTTGATCCCTGGGTCATGAAGATCCCCTGTGGAAGGAAATGGAAACCCACTCCAGTATTTTTGCCTGGGAAATCCTGTGACAGAAGAGGCCGGTGGGCTGTGATTAAACAGCAACAACAATAATGGATGTGTTAACTAACCTTATTGTGGTAATCATTTTGCAAGGTATATATCAAATCACCACACTGTATACCTTAAACTTACACAAAGTTACATGGCCATTTTTTCTCAATAACAATGGAAAGAAAGATAAAGTACAAGTTCAAAAAAATTTTTTTAAAAACTTGTTCATACAAGCAAGCTAAAAAAAGAAAAAGAAAATCACATGATTATATCAACAGAAGCCGAAAAAACATGGGATAAAATCTAATCCATTTGTGATTTTTAAAAAATCTAAACAAGGAATGGAGAAGAATTTTCTCAACTTGATAAAGGATATTTGCCAAAAAAAAAAAAACACACCTGCAAATATTCCATGTTCATTTTATTGCACTGTGCAGATATTGCATCTTTTACAAACTGAAGAGTTGTGACAACCCGTGTCAAAGAAATGTATCGGCACCATTTTTCCAACTGCATTTGTTCACTCTGTGTCTCCAGGTCATATATTGGTAATTCGTGAAACATCTTATACTTTTTAATTAGTATCATATTTATTACAGTTATCTGTGGTCAGTCATCTTTGATGTTGCAATTGTAATTGATCTGGGCTGCCACAAATCATGCCTTTATATATAAGACTGGAAACTTATTATATAAGTGTTGTCTGCGTTCTGACTGCTCCACCAACTGGCTGTTCCTCCATCTTTTCCTCTGTCTTTGGGCCTCCCTCTAACCTGAGACACAGCAATATTAAAATCAGGCCAATTAATAACCTTATGAAGTGAAGTCGCTCAGTCGTGTCTGACTCTTTGCGACCCCATGGACTGTAGCCTACCAGGCTCCTCTGTCCATGGGATTTTCCAGGCAATAGTCCTGGAGTGGATTGCCATTTCCTTCTCCAGGGGATCTTCCCAACCCAGGGATCGAACCCAGGTCTCCTGCATTGTAGACAGATGCTTTACTGTCTGAGCCACCAGGGAAGTAGGTATTTAAGTGTTCAAGTGAAAGAACAGTCACATGTCTTTCATTTCATATCAAATATCTGACTATTTGAAACCCCATGGATTGTAGACTTCAGGCTGCTCTGTCCATGGAATTCTCCAGATAAGAATACTGGAGTAAGTAGCCATTCCCTTCTCCAGGGGATCTTCTCAACCCAGGGACTGAACCCAGGTCTCCCACACTGCAGGCACATTCTTTTCTGTCTGAGCCACCAAGAAAGTCCAGAAATGATTGAACTGAGTCAGGAAGGCATATAGAAAGCTGAGATAGGCAGAAAGGAAATTAAAAGTACCTACTCCAGGGAATACATGAATGATAAGAAAGCCAACAGCCTTATTGCTGATAAGGATAAAGTTTTAGCTGTCTGGAGAGAATATCAAACCAGCTACAACATTCCTTTCAGCCAAAGCACAATCCATAGCAAGCCCCTAACTCTCTTCAATTCTATGAACACTAAGAGAGGTGAAGAAGCTGCAGAACAAAAGTTTGAAGCTAGCAGAGGCTGATTCATTAGGTTTAAGGAAGAAGCTATTTTCATAAAGTAAAAAAAAAAACAAAAAACAAAAACAAGGTTAAGTAGCAGTTGCTGATATAGAAGTTGCTACAAATTATCCAGAAAATCTAGCTATGAAAAGGAATGAAGATGGCTATACTAAATAATGGATTTTCAGTGCAGCCAAAAAATCCTTCAACAGGAATAAAATGTCATCTAGGACTTCCATAGCTAGAGAGGATAAGTCAATGCTGAATTCAAAGCTTCAAATTACTGTGGTAATCATTTTGCAAGATACATACATATCAAATCATCACTGTATATCTTCAACTCACACAAAGTTACATGTCAATTTTTTCTCAATGACATTGGAAAGAAAGATAAAGTGTAGGGGCAAATTTCAAAAAAACTTTTTAATAAAACTATTAATCATACAAGCAGACTAAGAAAGAAAAAATCACATTATCACATCAATAGAAGCAGAAAAAGCACTGGACACATATCTGCAGGTTTTTTTGCTGACTCTCCTATTAGGAACTGCTGTAGCTGGTGACTAAGTTGACGCCAATGCTCATTTACCATTCTAAAAATTTTAGGGCCCTTAAGTATCATGTTAAATCTGTCTGCCTGTGCTCTATAAATGGAAAAACAAAGCCTGGATGACAGCACACCTGTTTACAACATGGCTTCAGTTCTGTTCAGTTCAGTTGCTCAATCGTGTCTGACTCTTTGCGACCCCATGAATCAAAGCACACCAGGCCTCCCTGTCCATCGCCAACTCCCGGAGTTCACTCAAACTCATGTCCATCGAGTCGGTAATGCCATCCAGCCATCTCAACTTCTGACATCCTCTTCTCAACCTGCCCCCAACCCCTCCCAGCATCAGAGTCTTGTCCAATGAGTCAACTCTTCGCATCAGGTGGCCAAAGCATTGGAGTTTCAGCTTAAGCATCAGTCCTTTCAATGAACACCCAGGATGGATATCCTTTAGGATGGACTGGTTGGGTCTCCTTGCAGTCCAAGGGACTCTCAAAAGTCTTCTCCAGCACCACAGTTCAAAAGCATCAATTCTTCGGTGCTCAGCTTTCTTCACAGTCCAACTCTCACATCCATACATGACTACTGGAAAAACCATAGCCTTGACTAGACAGACCTTTGTTGGCTAAGTAATGTCTCTGCTTTTTATGCTATCTAGGTTGGTCATAACTTTCCTTCCAAGGAGTAAGCGTCTTTTAATTTCATGGCTGCAGTCACCATCTGCAGTGATTTTGGAGCCCAGAGAAATAAAGTCTGACACTGTTGCCACTGTTTCCCCATCTATCTGCCATGAAGTGATGGAACCAGATGCCATGATGTTCGTTTTCTGAATGTTGAGCTTTAAGCCAACTTTTTCACTCTCCACTTTCAGTTTCATCAAGAGACTTTTTAGTTCCTCTTCACTTTCTGCCATAAGGGTGGTATCACCTGCATATCTGAGGTTAACTGATATTTCTCCCAGCTATCTTGATTCAAGCTTGTGCTTCTTCCAGTCCAGCGTTTCTCATGATGTACTCTGCATATAAGTTAAATAAGCAGGGTGACAATATACAGCCTTGACGTACTCCTTTTCTTATTTTGAACCAGTCTGTTGTTCCATGCCCAGTTCTAACTGTTGCTTCCTGACCTGCATATAGGTTTCTCAAGAGGCAGGTCAGTTGGTCTGATATTCCCATCTCTTGAAGAATTTTCCACAGTTTATTGTGATCCACACAGTCAAAGGCTTTGGCATAGTCAATAAAGCAGAAGTATATGTTTTTCTGGAACTCTCTTGCTTTTTCCATGACCCAGTGGATGTTAGCAATTTGATCTCTGGTTCCTCTGTCTTTTCTAAAACCAGCTTGAACATCTGGAAGTTCACGGTTTGTGTACTGCTGAAGCCTGGCTTGGAGAATTTTGAGCATTACTTTACTAGTGTGTGAGATGAGTGCAATTGTGTGGTAGTTTGAGCATTCTTTGGCATTGCCTTTCTTTGGGATTGGAATGAAAACTGACCTTACCAGTCCTTGGCCACTGCTGAGTTTTCCAAATTTGCTGGCATATTGAGTGCAGCACTTTCATAGCATCATCTTTCAGGATTTGAAATAGCTCAACTGCAATTCGATCACCTCCACTTGGTTTGTTTGTAGTGATGCTTGCTAAGGCCCACTTGACTTCACATTCCAGGATGTCTGGCTCTAGATGAGTGACCACACCATCATGATTATCTGGGTCGTGAACATCTTTTTTGTACAGTTCTTCTGTGTATTCTTGCCACCTCTTCTTAATATCTTCTGCTTCTGTTATGGTTTACTGATTAAGCCCATTATTGAGATCTACTGCTCAGGAGAAAAAAAAAGATTCCTCTCAAAGTATTTCCGCTCATGGACAATGCACTTGCTTGCCCAAGAGCTCTGATGGAGATGTACAAAGAGACTCATGCTGTTTTCATGCCTGCTATCACAACATCCATTCTGCAGCCTATGGAATCAAGGAGTCACTTTGACTTTAAAGTCTTATTATTTCATGCCTGCTATCACAACATCCATTCTGCAGCCTATGGAATCAAGGAATCATTTTGACTTTAAAGTCTTATTATGTAAGAAATATATGTGAGGCTATAGTTGCCTTAGAACCTCTGATGGATCTGAGAAAATTCGATTTAAAACAGTCTGGATAGGGTTCACCATTCTAGTTGCCATTGAAAACATCTGTCATTCATGGGAAGAGGTAAAAACATGAACATACACAGGCGTATGGGATAAGCTGATGCCCATTTTCATGGATAACTTTGATGTGTTCAAGACTTCAGTGCAGATGTGGTAGAAATCACAAGAGAACCAGAATTAGACGTGAAGTCTGAAGATGTGACTCTATCGCAATTTCATGATCAAATCTGAAGAGATAAATTGCTTCTTATGGATGAACAAGGGAAATGATCTCTTGCAATAAACCTACGCCTGGTGAAGGTGCTACGACTTTACTGAAATGACAACGAGGAATTTAGAGTATTACATAAGCTTAGTTGATAAGCGGTAGCAGAGTTTGATGAAACTCAATCTTGATGGAAATTCTACTGTAGGTGAAACAGCACTGCTTGTTACAGAGAAATCTTTCATGAAAGGAAGAGTTGATAAATGAAGCTAAATTTATGGTGTCTCATTTCAAAAACTGCAACAACCACCTCGGCTATGATGTCCTTCAGTAGGTGAATGGATATATAAACTGTGATACATCCAGAGAGTGGAACATTATCCAGCACTAAAAAGAAATGACCTATTAAATTGTGAAAAGACACAGAAGAATTTTCAATGCGTATTATTAAATGAAAGAAGCCAATTTGAAAAGACCACATACTGTATGACTCCAGGTACGATACAATAATAAAAAAATAAAATAAAATAATAAAATCAGTGGTCACTAGAGGTGACCATAGGGGGCTCCCCTGGTGGCTCAGCAGTAAAGAATCCGCCTGCCAATGAAGGACACATGGGTTTGATCCTTGGGAGAAGGAAATGGTAACCCCCTCCAGTATTCTTGCCTGGGAAATCCCATGGACAGAGGAGCCTGACAGGATGCAATCCATAGGGTTGAAAAAGAGTTGGACACAACTTAGTAACTAAACAACAACAAGGGTTGGCCATGGGGGAGAAAGATGAATTGGCAGAGCACAGAGGATTTGAGTGCAGTGAAAATACTTTTATATGATGCTCTAACAATTAATAAGTGTCACCACAGATTAGTCCAAATCCATAAACTGTACATCACCTTGGGTGAATGAACTCAAAGATAGATGGCGAACTTTTGGCGATTAGGATGTGTCAATATACAGTAATTCTGGAGGGGGAAAAAATACTATTCTGGTGAGTACTGTTGATAATGGGGGGAACCATTCATGTATGAGGAGAGGGGCATAAATCTCTGTTCCTTCTTTCCAACCTTCCTAAAACTGTTCCAAAAATTATCTTTAATTTTTTTAAAACTATCATCTACTATTACCATTATTTTGAAATCTCCTCCAGAACTTGGGCAATAGGGCAAGCTGGTCCCCACTCCAAGCCAGTGGCTGATTCCGCTTCTCTTCTTGCCTATGTCCCTTCTATGGTGTAAAGACTTTGCCAACACTTCTCTGGACACTGGGCCTGCTCTGCTCATCGCTGCCCACCACCACTCTCAAAGGTGTTCAGACTACTGGACCTGACATTTGGACCTGAAGGTTTGAAGAGCCAATTTATATAGCTTTTCTTTCTACATTACTAAATATAAATGACACGCTTGGTTAGGCTTCATGGACACAGGACCTGTGGAAGACATCTGGAATGATTAACTAAGTTTTACATGAGAGTGTATACCTTACAATTCAACAAAAGGTGCATTTGTATTATGTGTTTATTATGTGTTTTTTTTATGTGCTATGCTTAATAATTAATGTGGTTTTTTTGATATATGATAATTGGATTACAACATCACATATGACTGAGTTCATGGTGGCACTTGAAATGTCAATGGTCACTTTTGGAGACTGCTAGTGAAAATGTCTTTATTCTGAAAACTAGTTTTTAATGAAATGTTTAATAAAGAGTGTTTAATTAAATGTGACCCAAATTTCCTTTTATTTTGTGCCTAGTAAGCTTAGATCCATCCTGAAAAAATGAGGGTTAACAAGACCTCACTGACAAAGTCAAATCAGCTCATCCATCTCACAACTCATGCAACGATGGGACATATGACAAGGACTCAAAGAGTACCAACAGGAGTGTCCTAAGGTCATGATGGACAGAGAAAGCTGCACCCCTTGTCTGGTTGACTTCTCCTTGGCAGCCTTGGAGGCAGATCTTAGAAAAGAAAACTGGAGCAGCATAATGAACCAGAAGGTGCAACAGGCTCATCTCTAAATCAGAGTCATCCCGAGAAAGCCCTAAGCAGGGAGATTTGCAAACTTTCAAGGTGTCTACCCTCAGATGATGAGGGTTCTAAAACAGGCAAAGTGCTCGAAACTCAGACCCAGAGAACCAGCTTGATGTGGTTAAAATTATATCATTTCAGGAACTTCATCTCTAATATCTTTAGTATATAATATCTGAAACCCAGAGCACTAAAATTATAATGCCAGTTGGTAGAAAAGTGAACAATAAAAATATAAGAAAATGTATACACATGTGAAACCAACAGTGAAATCATGAACAGCAACAATGACTTTCAGATTATGAGTGTGCTTCCTCTAAGCCAGGCTCTGTCCTACATACCTTGTTAAATTCTGATAAACACTCGTGATTATCCTTATTTCACTTGCGAGGTAACCAGTGACCACAGATAAGTTTAGTAGCTTTCTCATAAGTGGCAGACATGGGATTCGAACCCAGCTGTGTCTGACTCAAATCCTGTGTTAAGACTGGAACTCACTCCTTCTGTCAATTACAATCTCAGGAAGAAGCTGCGAATTATGAGAAAGAAAAAAAAACAACTTGGTATTTTATTTCCAATGATAAAAATTCATTTCTTCAAGGAAAAGGGCCAGCACTTAATCAGTATTTGCCACATGCCATCAAGCTCATTTTCACAATGGTAATATGTTCTTGACAACCAGAGATAAAAGTGATCTTCTTTGAAAACGAGGCCACAATCCAGATAAAATAAAAATGTCTGATACAAGGTAAGCTTTAATTTAATTTAAGTCTTGGTAAACAGCTTGCCTAAAAATGACTTTTGCAAGTCACGTACAGTTTTTCAATCTGTCATTTTGTATTGACCTTCACAGGCCTGAAATATATTGCACTGGACTTGTGAAGCTTATGAGAATGATATTAAACTTGGTAATATTTTTAAAATTTTATTTTATATCCACTCTCACTTTTACTTCATTGTGTACAGTTCTTGGGAGAAATGATTTTATAGAGTGTTCTTAGATATCTACCAGTTTTCTTGTTAATTAGAATTTATGGAAGGTGATTCAATAAATCACTGTAAAGGTAGAATGTTTATTCAAGTGAAATGCAGCAAATCACATATCCAAAAGAATAGTCCCTACAATATTTCAATGCCCGGTATTATGTTTTGTTTTAAGGTTTTAAGAAAGTGTGTTTAAGGCCTAGCACTCAGCTTATCAAAATTTGCATGTGCAAGTAGGTTTTGGAATAACTTACTTTAAATTTTATCTTGTCGACTATAACTCTTCTATAATAAAATCTATTTCTTCTATCTCAATTTTCACTTTTTCAGTAATCTCACAATAGAAATTAATCTTCTTTAAGGTGTGGTACCTTCTGCTTTGTTGGCCAACGTGGAGCTCAATTCAGCATCATACATTCATATTTCATACATATTTCACTCTATAGTCAGCAATCCTCTACTAATTTGGGGAATAATCAATTGCTGAGATAATAACATGTTACATAAAAAATAACATATAAACAATATAAATATTAAAATGATGTTAAGAAAACACTAGGATATGTGGTATGCACAATTAGAATCTTCTAGAAAGGTGGAAAATTATACACTATAGTACTGTAGTCTTTCTAAGTAAAAATTTTTTTTAAAACTACCAGGTGCTTTATAATCACAAATAAAATAATAAAACTCTTTTTGGGGGGTGTCATGTCTTTAAATTTCATTTTAATAGACTATATTAATTACCTAATCACTGATTTGTATTTTTAAAAAATGACCCCAAATTGACTTTTTGATAAAAATACCTATAAAAGTAGCAAGGAAAAGATTTTCTATCCTAGAATTCTAGTCCAAGAAGATTACTAGTTAACAGGGTGGCTAAAACAAGAATACTTTTAGACTACAAAGCCCCCCTCCTTTTTATAGTTAGCCATACGGGGATGAGTGCCACATATGTAAGAGACTAAAGCAAGAAAAAGAAAGAAAAGTGATACAGTAACAGAAGACCCAACACAGCAGACTGGTGGAGCATAGTTCTGAGGGGAGAGTCCAAAAGGACAGCAGTGCCCAGATGACAAGGGTTGCTGGTCTAGAAGGAGGTAGAAGTTTCTAGAATGAAAGTCTTGAAAAAGTAACTGAAGTATATGAATGTCTTGAGAGGAGACTGCCAGAGAATTTAGTGATGACTTAGAGGCGACTACCTAGAAAGTAAAAGAAAAAAAAATTAAACTAAATTAAAAACAAAGGAATTATTAACTCTACGAAAAACAGAAAATGTGTAAGAAAAGGCTTGTTTATTCCCTAGCACAGTCCTTAGCAGAATTTATTAGTAATATTACACACCAAATATTAATAAAAAATGCAATGTAACAGTATTAAGAATATTAAAGATGTAAGTATAGTTGGGGGCCGGGGTGGTAAAGAGAGACAAATCTTCTTTTGTGGAAAGTCCATTGATAATGCCCCATATTCAAACAACTCTAAGAAGGCGGAGAAGAGGAAGAAGTAGTTGTTACGACACAGCAATACAAACATGTTGCTTACAGATAGGAAAGTGAATTCTGAAGAAATATAATAGAAATGTTGAAGGAAGCTGCAATTATGAAAAGGGAAATGAAGGGTTGAACCAGGAATGGTCATTCTTAGCATTTTGGAATCAGATATTTGAAACCACTGCAAGTGTAACTACACTACACACTGTCTGCCTTGTGTATAAATACATTTTATTTAGGAGAGCAAGGTAGAAAGTCCAAAGTTTAGTCTGTGGAGAATCATCAAATTTCAAGACATTCAGAATTTTTAATAAGCTATGTTATCATTCTATCAACAGAATACATGTCCTGTACCAAATAACGTAACATCTACTTGCAATTAATATAGGCTATGCATCTAACACAGTACACATTTTTAGGTCTCACGTGCATTTTAGCAGTCATTTAGCCCTGAAAACTCAAAAACATGTGAGCCAGACTCTTCAAACTTGGTTTTACTGGCACAGTGGGATCACAGTTTTCTGAATGAAATATATAAAAACAAACACCTTGAGGTTTCACAAGTAGAAAACCATCCATACCACAAGGTCAATTTTAATAAAAGTCTCAGTATTATAAAGCTCATAATTTTATTACCGTTGATGTACATTCCCAATGATGTACAATAAACTTTCAACTTCCTTCTTGTACGCATTTAACTCAAAAACTAGACTAGAGCTGGTTCATCAGGTACTCATCAGATGGGGATTTAGAGATGAATAATGTAACCAAGGTGTCTGTCTCATGATTCTGCTCGCCCATTAAGTATGATATTCTGAAAACCTCAAAGAAATGCTAGAATCCCCTTATTTATGTTTTTATGTTCCTCAGCCAAACAATGTTCTCAAATTAAGATCACTAGATTGGTTTCTTTAATTAAAGGTTAAAAACCTGTTTCAATTTAGGTGCAGTCGATTAGAGACAGAATATGAGGAAAATGCATGGCTCCATATCCACGAAGAAACTTTCCCCAAGTACTTTAATACATCTTACTTGGAACCTAGAATTCCTTTTCCTCTGGGAATAATACCAGAATGAGAGAAGCTAATACACTGAGTGTGTTTGGTGTTCATGGGAACCTATGGCTTATGTATTTTTTATTGGCAATAACCACGTGTGTATATTTGGACATGCAAATGTATTCAAATCATGCTTTGTGTCAAAAAAAAATAATAGGGTAGTCAATTGGAATAGTTTAAGTTTTTCTTTTCTTACTTATTTCTAAAGGCACATAGAGCACTAAAAATACAGACGAGTGCCCAGAGGTTCCAGGCAGCTTATGTTTCAGCATGAAATTCGATATTTGATGGTATATTATTTTCTCATTCCCATCAACATTTTTTGCATGAACTGCATTATGCATAGCCTAGGATTTGGGGAGGAGGTGTACAAATTTCATTACAGTGTACACAAAGGAGTTTGGTCCATAGTTCCACCACACACACACGATACGCATTTTGCTGTGAACAATTTGCTTCCAGGTAAAATGCCAAAAAAAAAAAAAAAAGGACGTTTGCAGTAAAGTCATTTTAATGTAAACCTATTAAAATCTATTGTAATAAAGAGCTTTGAAAAACTAAACTTTTAAAAAAACATTATTTTGAATCAAGTACAATATTTTAAAATAAACAAGTATGGACAAGCTCTGTCTTGGACATATTACTGCATACGTATGACTTTCTTATTTCAAAAGAATGGGACCTTTTTTGTAAATGCTCTTTTCTAAAATGTGGGAGAACAATGTCCGTTCCAAAGCAGATTTTGCACAGTCTCTGCATGCTCCAAATTATTAACTTGGTGAATCAGTGCATCCCTTCACAGATATTGTGAGGAAGACTGGTCTCACTCCCTGTCCAAAGTTTCACACAAGATTCATTAGCAAATTTTTTATTTTTTAGATGAAATCAATAAAGCCAGTCAATGCTCAATTGTCTTATGTAAGATGTATGATACAAACAATTATAACCAAAAAAAAAAAAAGTGGCATATTTCATTACAGTTTACACAAAGAAGTTTGGTCCATAGGTCCACCACACACACACGATACGCATTTTGTAACTGAACAGTTCCCCTCTCCAAAACCACCATAATAATTTTTCAAATGTATAATTAGAGCACCTGCCTCAAATCCTTTGAAAGGTTTTTAGTTCCTTTCTTGGGAGAAGTGATTCTGTTTCTTTTTTAATCAAAGCTACTTTGCTAAATTGCTTTCCAACCAGACCTCAGAATATTAGCTGAGGCTGGCCCTGGCCTTGTTGCAATTTGAATATTAACAGTCATAGTTTCACAGCCGCTCCATGTTGAGTAATGCACCGCAACTCCCACAATTCAGCCGTCCTTCCTTCCCTTCTCTGGCTGGCCCTGGCCCTTGGAATGTCTGCAGGGTGTCACCGTGAATGTGCTCAGAGCAGAGTTATATGGCATCATTTGGAGAAACATTGCGTTAATAACCAGGGTTCAAGGGCAAAGGATATAAACGGAGCAAATTACAAGTCTGAACAGATATATAGCTTTTGCTAAAAGGGACATGGGCTGCTACTTTATTTACTGGGCACTGGTTCACTTGTGGAAGGTGCTGGAATGCAAGAAGGCATTTTTAAATGATCGCATCACAGTTTAAGAAAACAACACAAATTTTCAGGCTTGAAAGAATGGCAGTGCAAAAATCAACGGGTCTGAGTTTCCTAATCAGAGAATACGACTTGCTATAAAGTACCTCAAGTTTCTGAGGTAATTTCACAGATGATAATATCATTTTATGTGCCCCCATGAAGGTACGGTGGAAGAAGCCTGCTGGCAACCTAAATTCAGTAGATCATTTTAAATTGCAACCTGACTCAATTTTGTCCAAGATTTCTTGCTATGATTATTTTAACCAGGGGTTACCACCTTAGTTCAAAATTAACACCATGAAAGAGTGATTTATAAAAACACTCTATTTTGTTTTTATATATAGGGGCTTCAGGGCTACCCAAAGTAATGAAATAAAAATAAAACCAATAATGAAATAAAAAAGGAACCAAAAAATTCAGAAGAAGGGAAGCCAGAAGAATTTTTTTTAAAAAGGACAACTTTGTTAATAGTCAAAAAAGAAATAATTTTCACCAATTATCAAATATTTTAATTAATATTCTGAATAATACTGAGTATACTGTAAAATATATGGCCTAATATTTTCCTATTGGTAGGATGGAAGGCTACTTTTTTTTTAGTAAAATAGCTTGGAAAGTATTATGAAACTATCAAAATGTCCATAAAGCATGGCTTATTTACTCCATTAAAATTTATTTGAAATCAATAAATTCAAAAATGAAAATTTTGCTTTCAGATGTTCCTTACTGTAGTATTTATTTTACTGAAATCTAGAAGCAACCTGAATATCCAACAATGGGGAAATGGTTAAGGAAATTACATACATATGCTCCATAAAATATACTATTATTAAAGCTGATAAATAGGGCTATTCTCTACTACCAATAATTAAAAAAAAGAAAAAACTATTTTGACATTATACAAAACAATCCCATAGGATTCAAATGTGTTCTTTTATAGAAGTATTTAAGCATCCAGAAAAAATATTTTTTAAAAAAATGCATGGATTTATGTGTGTACTTGTTTCTTTTCTTTTTCAGGATATACTATCAGTGTTAGCCTGATGGGATTATTAGGTTTCCTTTAATTTTTTTTTCCTATTTTCTAAACTTAGAGCATTAAAATATAGCATTTAAAACAGAAATGCATGCAAGTTCTTTTTCCCCCTGATCACTTTTCAACGACAGTGAGATAAAGCACATCTTTGTGACATGGTTCAGTTTCACTTACTGCTATTTTAAACGTGGCTTTCATTTTGTTAGTGGTGTAGTGGGGAGGCAGAGGGGGTTGGTGACTGCTCTGAAGCACAATTAGAATATTTCCCTCACACACACACACACACACACACACATACACATATGAATATGTATATATATGTATGCTTAAAGCCACTATATTCTCTAAACTCTTTTGCTATCAGAGGTGACTGCATCAGCGTTCAGCCAGGACTGCCTTATTCGTGGACACGAGATGTATTACCGTCAGCTCGCCGCCTGTACAGGACGAAATGCCCAGGGTGAACCGACCTGTCCTTCAGTTGCCAAAGAGCCCGAATGATACAATAGCTCTCTACCAGTCCCATCTCCATGATGTTCACGATATATTTTTTCCTGTTAACTCGTCTGTCTGCTTCAACTCTCGTTCTCAACCTAATGAGTTTTAAAAAGGACACTTCTTAAATCGAATTGCCTAAAACCACTCGCTGTCATCTTTTTGCAAGGATAAAGAAAACATATTCAAATTGCTTGTGACTTTTAAACACGTAAGAGCCAGACAAATTATGAAAATTTTACATTCTAATCTGCAGACGATATCTCTAGAACACGTCTATCTCATTTTATTCTTTTTGAAATGAAGTTCTGTTAAACATTTAATATCCAATTGTCTTATCCTGCATAGACCATCTAAAGTGCACCCCCCTCCACAATTGTTTTAAACGTATTTTCAATGATTTTGCTATTTCCTGAGATGAAACGATGCAACTGTTCAGGTCTGATTTCATACTGCTTCTCAGATCCTGATAGAGCATCATTCACAGACACGACAAACAGGAGTTAGAAGCTGTTCGGGAAGGGGAGGCGTAGGGGTTGTTCGGATGGCAAAATGATTTGTCAAACATCAGGCCAAAATTCTGCGAGGTTCTTGGCACTCCACTTTCCCAGAGCGCGTTTTGCTTTCTCCCACAGAGATGGACTAGAAACTCATCTTCAAAATCTAAACGTTCCCAGCCGGGTCCTTTTGTGCCTGCGTCTCGCTCTCCCGGCTCCGGCCGGCAGGCTCCGAGCTTGCGCGTTTTTACCTTCCGCTCGGCCCGCCGCTCGGACCCGGGCGGGGAGACCATCCATCACCCACCCGGCTCCCGCCCGGCTCGCCGCCGCGGCCAGTCGGGCGGCAGGTAGGGCCACACCTGCGGACCGCCTGCCCCAGCCCTGCTCTACCCTCCGCTCGCCTCCGGGGCAGGCGGTGCCCTGGGGAAGCCCCGCTTTCTCCGAGGCCAGGACTGGACAGGTGCGCTCAGGTGACCGGGCGGAGTGCGCTCGGAGCCCGCCGCTGGCGGCCAGGGATCCGCAGGATCGCGGGGCGATTCGTTTTCGCAGACGCCTGCTTTGGATCGTGTGTGGACCCACGGGCCCTCACTGCGTTTATAGTCTCCCCAAACCGGAAGAATTCTGATGCTTACCTTCGGGAAGGAAGAGTCAATGAGAACACGTGCAAGTGATAGAGTTCTTTGCCTCTGGTCTGTTTGTGATAGTATGAACCGGGGATGGAGTGTGCCAGCCGAGTGTGAATTCGGAATGTCCTCTTGCACACTTCAGACAATATCTCCCCAAGATCTAACTGAGCGATATTAACACTGCACTAATAGCTAGTCTCCATACGGTGCCCAAACAAAACCTAACGCATATCTTAAGGGTCATGAGAACAGATTGCAACAATTCAGAGAAAGAGCTGAACCTCAAATCACAGGGAGTCTTCCTTTTCCAAATAGGCAAAATAATTGTATCGCAAGCACCTTGCTTTTGGAATTCTGAGTTCCTAGGCTGCTCTGTGGAGGCAGCTACAATTAGTCCTGCTAATGTGGTACAGACTTTGCAACGAATCCGTAACTCTTTCTGGTATAAAGGATCCAAAATTTCGACTTTATCATGTAATTTGAGAACAATTGAGGACGAGCAGAATCGGACACCCTCCCCTCAGCTGTGTCTATATAGTTGTCAATTACATCCAGACAAGGCTTTGGAACAGAACAGACTGTGCTGCTGGTGACATCAGTGCTTCAAGGTTTCTCAAAGAAAGCATATCTTTTAAAAACAAACAGAAAAAAAGCAACCACAGCAGCAAGCATCACCCCAACGCTTTACCCCTATCTTGCTTCTGAATCATAAATCATGAAATAGATTGAGCAGTGACTCCAGCCTTCCTGCCTTTAGCAACCGGAGCTGATAATGCCAAAAAAGAAGAGAAACAAACATTTGAGTTATATGGCTGTTGGGGGAGGGTGCCTGTGGGAAGTTCCAGGTTCACTATCTGTTAGAGACCTCCCAGGGGTAGGAAGGGTCTCTCTTCAAAGTAAGTGGTTCTCAAACCCAGCTTCAGAAGAGACTCACCTTGGAGTTTTTAAGAAAATACAGGTGCTTTCAGTGTCTCCTAGTTTATAGTCTATGGGAACTTGAATTTGTATCCTACTGTTGTGTGGAAATTGTATAAATCTTAATTATGTTGAATGGGTTCAAAATAAAAAGATGCAAGCTTTCAATTACAAGATAATTGAATACTAGTAGTGTGGTATATGCATGATGACTATAGGTAACACTGCCCTATGATGGATATGAAAGTTTGGAGAATAAATCCTGAGTTCTCATTACAAGGAAAAAAAAACATTTTTTTGTATCTATGTGAGATGATGGATGCTCACTAAACTTACCATGGTAATCATTTCATAATGTATATAAGTGAAGTCATTATGCTGTGTACCTTAAACCTGTACAGGGATGTATGTCAATTTTATCTTAATAAAACTGGGGGAAAAAAGAAAATACCAGTGCCCAGAGCAACCTTCTGATTCTCTTGGTCTTGGGTGTGGTCTGGATAGAAGTATTCTGGAAAACCTTTCCTGTCATTGGAAGGCTCAGTCCTCCAGCTGCACATTCCAATGTTGTTGTTTTATGGGATATATGAATGGGATTCGTGGGGTATTATTCTCTTCTGTTTCATGGGATGCAAGTGTCCCCTCTCCTTCATCCTTTACCCTTCCCTCCAAACACAGCACAGAACCCACAGTGGATAAACAAAGTCTCTTCTCTTTGTGAATTAGAAACGAACAGTGAAATACAGTTGATTTTTTATAATATGTGTTAATTTCAGATATACAGTAAAGCTGTTCAGTTATACACACATATATATTCTTTCTTTACATTCTCATCCTTTATAGGTTATTACAATTTATTGAGTATAGTTTTTCCTTATCCTTTGCTTGCTCCTATTCGCATTCTGGTCTATTCATTCTAGATACTGAAAATGTATCATTGTATTGTGAGTGTTTACTCACTAAGTCATGTCTGACTCCTTGCAACCCCATGGACTGCAGCATGCCGGTTTTCCGTCTTTCACCATCTCCCAGAGTTTGCTCAGTCATGTCCATTGAGTCGGTGGTGCTGTCTAACCATTTCACCCTCTGCCATCCTCTTCTCCTTTTGCCTTCAATGTATCATTACTCATTTTCATACCTTGATATTAATAGAAGTTGTTTTTGCTATTGATAGTTTCAGGTTTTCATTATTTAAAATATTGACTGGAGTGGAGGGGATTCTTACTGAGGGATTCTGAACTCTAAAATATTTTTCTTAGAAAGTTCCACCGTGAGCTTGTGGCTTTTTATTCATCAGCTTCAGGCCCACTTTAAGCTTTCCCAAATCCCACTCCGATGTCTGGATCCACATTTTGTAAGATCAGAGCATCCTTCCTGTTCACCAAAGTGGAACTGGAGTTTGTCTTTCCCTGGATTTTCCATGCTCTCCGTGGCCAGCAGTGCCGCATTGCTGGATTATGTTGTACACTTTTCCTTGAGAGATAGATGATCTGCTCTTTGATTAGACACCCTGACCTTTTACGGGTGTTGATCATTGATCTTGATCTGGGCTGGAGAGAAAGCTCTTGACTCTGAAAAGTTCCTCTGCTGCCAACACCAGAGGGAAATTCAATTTCTGCATCACATACCAACGGCAGCAAGATTTCTCTTCAATTAGGACTTTTCTCGTTATTATTTTACTTTTATTAAGCAAGCTGCAGCCTCCATTTTCCAGCTCTGGCTTTTAGTTACAGTAATCAATTTTTCAGTGTAACTGGCTGTAATTGTTGGCTTGGATATTGAGCTTTCATGGGGCTTAGACAGAGTGTGTTCCCATGAAGGGTCTTCTCCGTACCTCGTAGACAGATGGGTAATAATACCATACATTAATACCTCCACATTGGTTTATGTGTGTTTGACCACAGTGCAAGCATAATTATTTTTGCCCAGTAAAAGCTATTAGAGATCTATTTGGTAGGTTTTACGATCAATAGCTCCTGTGATATTTGTGTTGCAGCCACAGAATAATCAATTGAAGGTCATATAAAGTAAATTACCATCCTCCTATAATGATTCTTTTTTCTAGATGAGAATTGGGTTTTATTATTTCATCAGGAGCCTCTCTCGATGCATGCTCTGTCTGTTTGAGAAAGAGAGAGATAAAAGTTGTGAGCGTGTTTTGAACACAGTATTAATATCCATTACTCGAATTTATGTTATTGGATTATTGAATTAGTGGATTCACACTGGAATTCCTTCCAAACCCTTTCTTATGGACTCAGTGCCACAGTTAATAATAGGCGGGAGCACACAGGTGTCTTTTGATACACGGTGGAGAGAGTCACTTTGCAAAAGTCAATCTTTGTAGCTGTCTCTTTAAAGCAAATTTAGAGTTGGTTAAGTGTGTTCTATTGACAGGGTGCCTGAATTTCTCTCTTCAAACCCTTTTGGAGAGTGACTGGTCAACTAACCAAGGGATGGAGGCCAGAAGGCTGAATATCCTAGTTCACTGCCCACTGGTACAACCGAGATCAAAGTGGAGTAGGGCAAGGGCGCTGTGCCTGCTTTCCTGGGGGCCGGGGGAGGGGGCTTCTCCCTCTGCTGAGATGCCTAAGCTGGATTTCCTACTCATGTTGTGAGCCAGAGTGATGGACGTGACTTTAGAAAAGATTGCAATTTGCCAACCTGAGGCATACAATCCCCCAGCTCTCTTAAAGGGACCCATTTTCGGAGTTCAGTGTTTCTTTTTGTGGGTGCAATCAGTTGTGCACTGAAAAACTGCAGCCACAGTTGGATAACTGCAGGCACAACAGGCCACCAGAGGCCTCTTTGCTCCAAATTTTGTACCTGCAACTAATTGCACTTACAGAAAGTGGGAGTGTGGTAGGAGATTTTTTAAAAATTTGGGCCAGTAAATTCTCCATGGAGGGACTAGGCGAGGAGAGAGACAGTCACTCACTTTCTTAAAGACAAAGGCAAATAGAGGCATCCTTTTCTTTACACACTCCATCCAGCCTGGAGTGCAGGGCTTGGGAGCCAAATACCAGGTACCACAAGTATCCTGATCATTTGGGACACGACCCATCTGTGACATTTCACAAACGTACCAGAAATCATTTGTTGAAAAGTACAGTAGAAAAGACATTGGTGCGTTTAAGGCTATGTGCTTCATGCTAGGTTGCTTCAATCACGTCCAGTTCTTTGCACCCCTATGGATTGTAGCCCACTAGGCTCCTCAGTCCATGGGATTCTCCAGGCAAGAATACTGGAGTGGGTTGCGATGTTTCCTCCAGGGAAACCTTCCCAACTAGTGGGTTCTTTACCACTAGCACCACCTGGGAACCTGTTAAGACAACAACTTTTGTGATAAATTAATGTTTAAAAAAAAAATGGGAAAAGGCTCCTTTGAAGAAATGTTTATTATGAATATTACTTTTCATTTGCTTTGGGGACAATTAATGCAGAAATTAAGATTAGTAGTGCCCCTAGATTTTAATCAAATGATAAATTAACATATATTTTCAATTTACATAAATACAATATATATTTATGTACATATATATATTCATGTTCAGTTCAGTCTCTCAGTCATGTCTGACTCTTTGTGACCCCATGGATTGCAGCATGCCAGGCTTCTCTCTCCATCATCAACTCCTGGAGGTTGCTCAAACTCGTCCATCAGGTTGGTGATGCCATCCAACCAGCTCATCTTCTGTCATCCCCTTCTCCTCCTGCCTTCAATCTTTCCCCCAGTATCAGGCTCTTTTCAATGACTCAGTTCTTTGCATCAGGTGGCCAAAGTATTGGAGTTTCAGCTTCAGCATCAGTCTTTCTAATGAATATTCAGGACTGATTTCCTTTGGGAGGGACTAGTTGGATCTCTTTGCTGTCCAAGTGACTCTCGAGAGTCTTCTCCAACACCACAGTTCAAAGGTATCAATTCTTCGACACTCAGCTTTCTTTATAGTCCAACTCTCACATCCATACACGACTAGTGGAAAAACCATAGCTTTGGCTAGGCGGACCTTTGTCGGCAAAGTATATATATATATTCATGTATACAAATATACATATATTCATGTACTTATATTCATCTTCTGTGCTGTGCTAAGTCGCTTAAGTCATGTCCGACTCTGTGACCCTATGGACTGTAGCCCACCAGTCTCCTCTGTCCATGGAATTCTCCAGGTAAGAATACTGGAGTGGGTTGCCATGCCCTCCTTCAGGGGCTCTTCCTGACCCGGGGATCAAACCTGAATCTCCTGGGTCTCCTGCATTGCAGGCAAGTTCTTTACTGCTGAGTCATTGGCGCGTGTACTTATATATATCATATATTCATGTATTCATGTATTAGTGTATTTATATATGTATTAATGCCTTTATATATGCATGTATACAAATTATACCCGAATGTCTCTATATGCACATGTATACACAGGCATACATACAAACAAACATATTTCAAATACACATGCGCATTTTATTTACCTTTTTTATGAGCCCCAGGAAAGACGGGCTCATAATCTGCAGTCTGAGTCACTTCCATATCCCAGTGATTTTGCGTGGAGGGCCTGTGGAGCTGTGTCACATGGACCTCATCCTACCATCTCTTCTGTATAAAGTAGCAACAATCAAGCTGAGCTTGAAATCAAGAACTTATTTTCCACTTTTGCAGTTGACCATAAATTAAACAGATATTCTGGAAACCAGAAATCAAATACAAAATCTTATTGGAAATTTGACATACTCTTCCAACAGAAATAGTTAAAAATATAATTTTATCCCAATGACAGATTTAATAGCAAACAAATCAGGGACAGGTCTCAGTAGTTCTTACAGTTCCCAGGAAATTGATGAGGAAGAGTATAGTAGCTGTTGGTCAGTTACTAAGTCGTATCCCACTCTGCTACTTCATGGACTGCAACACGTCAGGCTTTCCTGTCCTTCACTTTCTCCCTGAGTTTGCTCAGATTCGTGTCCACTGAGTCAATGATGTTATCTAACCATTTCATCCTTTGCTGCCCACTTCTTTTGCTTCCATCTTTCCCAGCATCAGGGTCTTTTTCACTGAGCCAGTTCTTCACATCAGATGGCCAAAGTATTGAAACTTCAGCCTCAGCATCAGTCCTTCCAATGAATCTTCAGGGTTGGTCGGTTTCCTTTAGGATTGACTGGCTTGATCTCCTTGCAGTCCAAGGGATTCTCAAGAGTCTTCTCCATCACCAGTATGGTACCAGTATCGTCGTAGCTGTAGTTTAAAAGTAAGGAAGCCCAAGATACCATGGCGGGCTACTCTTGGAATGAGACGATTAAAGGCCAGGAATTTTGTCCCTTGTCCCTTTAAGTTTACCTACTGTCTTCATATTACAATTTGAGAATAAATCATATTTTGACGGGTTTTTTTTCCTATAAAATAATGTCAAAAGGAATTGCTAGTTTCTCCAGAAGTTTACTTTGCAAATTGGCTTTTAATATAAATCTAAAACCCGACAACACAGCGCTGAGTGTATCTTGGCAGCAATAATGCCATTTGTTTTCATCTAGGTGTGATGTCCTGGGGATTTGGTCTCCTAGAAAAATGCCTTCAAGAGCTGAGTTGCCACTGAAAACACAAATTAACCCTCAAGCAGCCTAAGGGCCACCCAGTCTGCACCAGGACGGGATTTTCTATATCTCAGAGTGGTCTTTTCATCTCTCTGCATCTTTTCATGGCACCTTATGAAATGAGGCCTCCACCATGGCCCTTTGGAGAGTTAAACCTCCCCATTTGCCCTTAGTCCTACTTCTAAAGGGGATGGAGAAGTTGGAGAGGATTCAGATAAGAGCAACCCGAACAGTTTTTGTGATGAAACATTGAGATGTGTTTAGACAATCCCTTTGTTTTACAGAGGAGGAAGGTCAAAATGAGAGTCTGAAATGATCTGTGAGGAAATTGCAGGACTGCTTTACTTCAGGGATAATATAATATTATCCCTGTATTACTTCAGGGGTAATATAACAGCAATTTGGGAAATGGGTTTAAATTAGGGACAATTCCATACATACTGAAAAACATCTTCTGAACCATTGATAGTTTAAAAAAATAGTTTTAATGAACAACACAGAGATGCTACAAAATATCAATCCTTATAATTAAAAGTGCTCATGCAAATGAGGCATTAAATAAATAAGAAGCTGTTATTGGAACTGATTGATGATGATAATACTGGTGATCATTAGAACCACTTCCTTCCAAGTTTCTGTAACAACTTCCCACTCTCTTAGTCACTTAGTACTTGCCTTGCCAAACCCCAATCTTGGATTAAATCAACATCTGCCTTCTCCACAGTTGTGCCAGCAGCTTCATTTAGCTAGTGTGGTCTGCCCCTGCCTGGATCACCTTGGTCTGACTCTTAAGTATAAAATCCTGAGCCTCAGGTGAGCTCTTAATGCTGCCCTGAGGTTCTGTTGAGTCTACCTGCTAAGTTGGATCTCCAAGACAAAAAACAATTCCATGCCTTCTTCTTTCTCCTGAAACATTTAGTTTAAGCTTACCTTGGTTCAAAAGGCACCTGGGAAATAGATGCCATCAGTTAGGAATTTCTCATCTTTTACATAACTTTCAGTAGTAAAACTCACCCACATCTACACTGTCTTATCTTTTCCCTTTAAAATTCCAGCCGAAGACAGGTGCCTTGTGTTTTCAAAGTCCCTTGACCTGGGTTCTGAATCCTAACCCCTCCTCCCTTTCAAGGATTTTGTGGCCTTTGGTCCACCAATCTTCTACATCCAGCACTCCTTTACTGGATCAGCTTACAAACCCAACAGTTGACCTGAAACAAATAGTCCACTAGATATTTCTCCGGCAAGGATTGGGCTTATTTGGGCTCAGCAGAGAATTGCGGTTCAGACTCTGCAACCAGGGTGAGCTGCCACCCCTGCAGAGTAAGAGAAGGAGAAGGTGTTCGCAGAGAGGAGAAGGGAGTTGAGAGATTATGATGAATAGAGAGTCCATGGTTTTTTGTTTTTGTTTTTTTTAATCCATGGAGCCCTTGCCAGGAAGAAGTCTTTCTTTTTTTGTGTGTTCACTTTAAGTCGCTTCAGTCATGTCTGACTCTGCAACTCTATGGACTGTAGTCTGCCAGGCTCCTCTGTCCATGGGATTCTCTGGGCAAGAATACTGGAGTGGGTTGCCATGCCCTCTTCCAGGGAATCTTCCCAATTCAGGGATTGACTCCACATCTCCTATGTCTTATGCACTGGCAAGCGAGTTCTTCACCACTAGTGCTGCCTGGGAAAGCCCATACTTTGCAGAGTAGTATCTAACTCATTTGGAAAGCTAATCTGATTCAAATGTCTCATTAATTATCACCTGGCAATTGTTCTGACTTCTGAGAAACGCACATGCTGCTTCCAAGAGTCTCCTCTGTTCTTTCCTTTCTTCACCCTCCTAATATAGTCTGTACACCTTGTCAAGAAAAATTTACAGTAAAAGAGTCTGGTGCATAAAACTGTTTTGATAGTAATAGTCATATTTCACAAAATACTCAGTTTCTTTCACTTAGCTTGTTTAAAACTGAAACAGGTCTGAAAAGGTGGCCGAGGTATAAGACAAAGTCGTTCTGGGTGTCCATAAGTTTCCCAACTTTTTTTTGAGAAGAGGGAAGGGGGTGAAACAAGAAAGGGAGGTGATCACAAGAGAATCACTGAAAGTGACTAGTGCACACCTAAAATGACAACCGTTGGCAAGTCATGGTCTTCCACTGGAAGAAGGGAGGGCTCACCTATGTGTCCCCAACTCAGTGCCACAGAGCATGAGAGCTCCCCCTTCTGGTCTTCCAACTCTATTTAACCGATTTCCCAATTTAACTAAGGTTTCTGTTTATTTCTGGGCTTTCCAGGTAGCTCAGATGGTAAAGAATCTGCCTGCAATGTAGGAGATCCAGGTTTGATCCTTGGGTCAGAAAGATCCTCTAGAGACGGAAATGGCCACTCACTCCAGTATTCTTGCCTAGAGAATTCCACAGAGAGTAAAGTCCATGGGGTTGCAAAAAGTTGAACACAACTGAGCAACTAACACTGTCTGTTCATTATTTTTTTACACAGTTATAACTGTATAATACCTAAATAAAACAAAACAAACAAGCAAAAAAAACTAACAGAAATCAAACAGTATCTCTGGTAAACGATGATAGTTGGTCTTCAATACCCATTGTCCCCTTCTGCTTTGATTAAAGAACCTATGCTTTTACTTGAGCCCATACATGCCTGGAATAGGCAACATCTCCCAGACTCTTGCACTTAGGTATGGCCATGCAAACAAGTAAGCAGATGGAAGAAGCATCGTCCAAATGAGAGGGTCTGAGCACTTCATCACTTCCTCCCATGCTGATGTTAGCCTAGCTATACAATAGAAGGATTTGGGCCCCTGGGCGTAGGTTCTTTAACCAAAGGAAAAAGGGGCAATGAATATTGAAGACCAACTATTATCCTTTAATAGGGATACTGTTTGATTTTTGTTAGTTTCTTGCTTTTTTTGTTTGTATGTTTGTTTTATTTTATTTAAGATTGGACCTCTGATGTGATGTTTGGGGAGACACCATAGCAGCCCCAAACTTCTTAATGCCTAAACTAAGAAGAGGATTACAAAGGAAGAGATGGTTGGATGGCATCACCAACTCAATGGACATAAATTTGAGCAAACTCCAGGAAGTAGTGAAGGACAGGGAAGCCTGGTGTGCTGCAGTCTATGGGGTTGCAAAGAGTGGGACATGACTTAGTGACTGAACCACCACCACCACCACAACAAAGTAATGAAGGAGAAAAACATACATCTTTCTTGTTCAAGTTGTTATTGTGGGGCTTTTTAACATTTGAAGCCAAAACTAAACTTAAATGATATGCTTATATTCTCTGATCCCTCATTCCTTAAAACGAATGCCATTTATTTTATGCTTAGAAGTAAGCTTATCTTCCATTCAAGTCCAAGTATTTTGAATCATCTATATATAATGGCCTCATCACCCTCACTCTTTGATTACAGAATGACTTTCACCTTCATCCCTACAGAGACTGCTCTTGTTAGGCTCATGGGGCTTCACTTTGCCCATCCTCATGGTACCAGCTTCACTGTCCACTCTCACTTTCTCAGAAGTCTCTCTTTCCTAAGATTCTATGATGTCACACTCTGTTGAGTTTTCTTTGGCCTCTCTGGTCACTATTTCTCAGCCCCCTTTGCAAACTTCTATTTTTGTGCCTTTTCCACCACTTCTAATTGGTCAGGCCTTTTAAACGTAATGTGTCCAAAATGAAACTCTTGATTCTCAACCTTCCAAATCTGTTCCTACCTCAGTCTTTCTCATTTCACTAAATCAATAGTAAATTCTCTAACTAGAATGTGGAATTCATTTTGATTCTTCTCTTTTCCTTGCTCTTCGAAACACAAATTTCAAAGTACCCACATTTAGATCTACCTCAAGCATTCAAATCACAGGCATCTATTTCTATCCATCTTTTCTTCAAGCATCCTCTCCTCCAAGACGGCATCACATGCTCCTGGGCTGTGGAAGAGCAACTGATCTGATTTTCCTACTTTCTCTCTTACTTCATTCAGTCTCAGTTAGTTCAGTTCAATTCAGTCGCTCAGTCATGTCCGACTCTTTGCAACCCCATGAATCGCAGCACACCAGGCCTCCTTGTCCATCACCAACTCCAGGAGTTCACTCAAACTCACATCCATCGAGTTGGTGATGCCATCCAGCCATCTCATCCTCTGTTGTCCCCTTCTCCTGCCCCCAATCCCTCCCAGCATCAGGGTCTTTTTCAATGAGTCAACTCTTCACATGAGGTGGCCAAAGTACTGGAGTTTCAGCTTTAGCATCAGTCCTTCCAATGAACACCCAGGACTGATCTCCTTTAGAATGGACTGGTTGGATCTCTTCCAAGAGTCTTATCCAACACCACAGTTCAAAAGCATCAATTCTTTGGCACTCAGCTTTCTTCACAGTCCAACTCTCACATCAATACATGACCACTGGAAAAACCATAGCCTTGACTAGATGGACCTTTGTTGGCAAAGTAATGTCTCTGCTTTTCAATATGCTATCTAGCTTGGTCATAACTTTCCTTCCAAGGAGTAAGCGTCTTTTAATTTCATGGCTGCAGTCACCATATGCAGTGATTTTGGAGCCCCCCAAAGTAAAGTCTGACACTGTTGCCACTGTTTCCCCATCTATTTCCCATGAAGTGATGGGACCAGATACCATGATCTTCGTTTTCTGAATGTTGAGCTTTAAGCCAACTTTTTCACTCTCCTCTCACGTTCATCAAGAGGCTTTTTAGTTCCTCTTCACTTTCTGCTATAAGGGTGGTGTCATCTGCATATCTGAGGTTATTGATATTTCTCCTAGCAATCTTGATTCCAGCTTGCACTTCTCCCAGCCCAGCATTTCTCATGATGTACACTGTATGTAAGTTAATTAAGCAGAGTGACAATATACAGCCTTGGTGTACTCTTTTCCTATTTGGAACCAGTCTGTTGTTCCATGTCCAGTTCTAACTGTTGCTTCTTGACCTGCATACAGGTTTTTCAAGAGACAGGTCAGGTGATCTGGTATGCCTGTCTCTTTCAAAATTTTCTGCAGTTTATTGTGATCCACACAGTCAAAGGCTTTAGCATAGTCAATAAAGTAGAAATAGATGTTTTTCTGGAACTCTCTTGCTTTTTCCATGATCCAGTGGATGTTGGCAATTTGATCTCTGGTTCCTCTGCCTTTTTGAAAACCAGCTTGAACATCAGGGAGTTCATGGTTCACATATTGCTGAAGTCTGGCTTGGAGAATTTTAAGCATTACTTCACTAGCGTGTGAAATGAGTGCAATTGTGCAGTAGTTTGAGCATTCTTTGGCATTGCCTTTCTTTGGGATTGGAATGAAAACTGACCTTTTCCAGTCCTGTGGCCACTGCTGAGTTTTCCAGATTCACTGGCATATTGAGTGCAGCGCTTTCACAGCGTCATCCTTTAGGATTTGAAATAGCTCAACTGAAATTCCATCACCTCCACTTGCTTTGTTCATAGTGATGCTTTCTAAAGCCTACTTGACTTCACATTCCAGGATGTCTGGCTCTAGGTGAATGATCACACAATCGTGATTTTCTGGGTCATGAAGCTCTTTTTTGTACAGTTCTTCCATGTATTCTTGCCACCTCTTCTTAATATCTTCTGCTTCTGTTAGGTCTATACCAATTCTATCCTTTATTGAGCCCATCTTTGCATGAAATGTTCCCTTGGTATCTCTAATTTTCTTGAAGAGATCTCTAGTCTTTCGCATTCTGTTCTTTTCCTCTATTTCTTTGCATTGATTGCTGAGGAAGACTTTTTAATCTCTCCTTGCTATTCTTTGGAACTCTGCATTCAGATGCATATATCTTTCCTTTTCTCCTTTGCTTTTCACTTCTCTTCTTTTCACAGCTATTTGTAAGGCCTCCCCAGGAAGCCATTTTGCTTTTTTGCATTTCTTTTTCTTGGGGATGGTCTTGATCCCTGTCTCCCATACAATGTCACGAACCTCATTCCATAGTTCATCAGGCACTCTATCAGATCTAGTCCCCTAAATCTATTTCTCACTTCCACTGTATAATCATAAGGGATTTGATTTAGGTCATACCTGAATGGTCTAGTGGTTTTCCCTACTTTCTTCAATTTAAGTCTGAATTTGGCAATACGGAGTTCATAATCTGAGCCACAGTCAGCTCCTGGTCTTGTTTTTGCTGACTGTATAGAGCTTCTCCAACTTTGGCTGCAAAGAATATAATCAATCTGATTTTGGTGTTGACCATCTGGTGATGCCCATGTGTAGAGCCTCCTCTTGTGTTGTTGGAAGAGGATGTTTGCTATGACCAGTGCATTCTCTTGGCAAAACTCTATTAGCCTTTGCCCTGCTTCATTCTGTACTCCAAGGCAAAATTTGCCTGTTACACCAGGTGTTTCTTGACTTCCTACTCTTGCATTCCAGTCCCCTATAATGAAAAGAACATCTTTTTGGGGTGTTAGCTCTAAAAGGTCTTGTAGGTCATCATAGAACAGTTCAACTTCAGCTTCTTCAGCACTACTGGTTGGGACATAGGCTTGGATTATTGTGATATTGAATAGTTTGCCTTGGAAATGAACACAGATCATTCTGTCGTTTTTGAGATTGCATCCAAGTATTGCATTTTAGACTCTTTTGTTGACCATGATGGCTACTGCATTTCTCCTAAGGGATTCTTGCCCACAGTAGTAGATATAGTGGTCATCTGAGTTAAATTCACCCATTTCGGTCCACTTTAGTTTGCTGATTCCTAGAATGTCAACGTTCACTCTTGCCATCTCCTGTTTGACCACTTCCAATTTGCCTTGATTCACAGACCTAACATTCCAGATTCGTATGCAATATTGCTCTTTACAGCATCGGACCTTACTTCTATCACCAGTCACATCCACAACTGGGTATTGTTTTTGCTTTGGCTCCATCCCTTCATTCTTTCTGGAGTTATTTCTCCACTGATCTCCAGTAGCATATTGGGCACCTACCGACCTGGGGGAGTTCCTCTTTCAGTATCCTATCATTTTGTCTTTTCTTACTGTTCATGGGGTTCTCAAGGCGAGAATACTGAAGTGGTTTGCCATTCCCTTCTCCAGTGGACCACATTCTGTCAGACCTCTCCACCATGACCCATCCATCTTGGGTGGCCCCACACGGCATGGCTTAGTTTCATTGAGTTAGACAAGGCTGTGGTCCATGTGATCAGATTGGCTAGTTTTCTGTGACTATGGCTTCAGTCTCCTGCACTGCAGGAGGATTCTTTATCAACTGAGTTTTGAGGGAAGCCTGAATGTAACTATAGTAGGCTGATTAACTGGTTTGCCAGGTGGCACTAGTGGTAAAGAACCCACTTGTCAATGCAGGAGATGCAAGAGACAGGGTTTGATCCCTGGGTCGGGAAGATCCCCTGGAAGGGGGCATGGCAACCCACTCAAGTACTGTTGCCTGGAGAACCCCATGGACAGAGAAGCCTGGTGGGCTATGGTCCATGGGATCACAAAGAGTCGGACACAACTGAAGCAACATGGCCCACATGCAGGCTGAATAATAGTCCTCCAAAGATGTCCATGTCCTAATTTTACAAGCTCATGGACATAGTCTTTTACATGAGAAAAGATAACTCTGGAGATGTGATTAAGGTCTTTGAGATGGGGAGATTATTCTAATTATCCAGTGTAATCGCAAGGAATAAGAGAGACAGGAGGGTCAGAGTTAGAGAAAGAGATGCAGCTGAGGCAGAGGCTTGAGTGACGTGGGGCCACAAGAATGGGGAGCAGGTGCTTCTAGACGCTGGAGAAGGCAAGGGAGCAGATTGTCCCCTCGTCTTCAGAAAGAATAGAGCCCTGCTATCCTGCTTTAGACTTCTGACCTTCTGAGCTATAAGGTTCTGACCTCCTGAGCTATAAGGTATATGTTTGTTGCTGTGTGGTCACTAAGGCATGCCTGACCCTTTTGAGACCCCCCCTGGGCTATAGCCTGCCAGGTTCTTCTGACCACAGGATTGCCCAGGCAAGAGTACTGGAGTAGGTTACCATTTCCTTTTCATATATATATCTTAAGGAGTATTATTGAAAGTAATAACATATATTTTGGGATCTGTGAAAGTGGTGGCTGTTAAAGAAATTAAGTGAACTTAATAAAATTAAGAAATTTCAAATTTTGAGCCTTTGCATAATATCTAACCAAGTTGTATCATACCAGTTAAACAAACCACACTAAAACTGGAATTGCAGAATTAAAGCCATAATTGATAGCAGTAAAGGGTAGAAATCATATTGAAAATAAGTAAACACAGAAAACTCTACTAGTGATATCAGGAACAAATTTAAGTACTCAAAAGAAAAGCATACTTGTGAAAATACTGTAGTGTTGATCACAAAATGGAGATGGAATCTAAGAAGCTATGAGTCCTGGAGGAAGAAGACAGGACAGATGGAATGGAAACAAAACTCAGAGACAACATTAAAGAAAATTTACTGTGTTAGAAAAACTAGACTATGTATATCAAATGGCTCCATACCAGTATAAGCAACCTCAGTAGGAAATTAACAGACTGGAAAGATAATTAAATTATTAAAGTAAATATCATATAAGCACAGCAGACTGTTAAGGAAACAAAAAAATTACCTAAAAAATGACACAAACTGGGCTGACAGACATTTTTTTTTTAGTTGAAAATGTCGAATATAATAAAAAAGCATCTCCTCACTTATAGGGGAAACAGACTGTGATTCATTTCTGTTGTCACTAATCAAGTTTCTTCTGGTATGGAAAAGCTTCATAGGTACATTTTCAAATATTTTGAAAATTGATCATGTGTGAATTATGATTTTTGAAAGTAAATTCACACTTATATACTGGCCAACAGAGAAATGAATCAAAGTGAATAAATTGCGATGGGGAATTTCATGGCTTTACACAGCCCCATCTTCACTTTTTCAAACTGTATTCCAGTTTTAGAAATGCAAATTAGGAAACCAGTTAAAAGGATGATCTGTGTTGAGAAGTATGTCCTGCTACCAGGCAAGTATGGTTCTGCATTGCTCTTGTCAGCCTCTCCTTTCTAAGACACCTTCCTGGAACTGGGAAATGAGGTCTGTGTGTAGCTTGGTTGCTTGTGTTTGATTACTCCTCAAAATAATAACTGATGGAGCTCTGTTTCAGCACTTGGTAGAGATAACACCACGCTTTACACTTTTAGGGCATGACGCTGAGCTATGGAGTATCCCCTCCTCAGTCCTCTGCTTCCTACGAACAGCAAAATGATGGCCATCTCATGCCAAATGAATTATCTGCATCATCAGAACTCGTATTGAATGCTCTAAGTCACTGGTTTTAGGCTGTAACTGAGCAAAATATAATAATAATCCCAAGAGCAGCAGGCAGTATCTCTCGTGAAGCCTCATTTTTCCCTTCAGAGTTTTAGCTATAAAAGGTACTGTAATTTGGTTTTATGTTTTAATATAAATTTATTTAGATGTATACTGACATATGGCTTCCCAGGTGGCTCAGTGGTAAAGAATCTGCCTGCTGATGCAGGAGACCCAAGTTTGTTTCCTTGGTCTGGAAGATCCACTGGAGAAGGGAATAGCTACCCACTCCAGTAGTTTTTCCCAAAGAATCCCATGGACAGAGAAGTTTGGTGGGCAACAGTCCATGGGGTCGCAAAGAGTGGGACATGACTAAGCGACTAAGGTTTTCACTTTATAGTGACTTATGGCTTCTCTTGTGGTTTGGTGGTAAAGAATCAGCCTGCCAATGCAGGAGGCATGGATTCAATTCCTGGGTTGGGAATATCCCCTGGAGAAGGAAACCCACTCCAGTGGCAACCCACTCCAGTGCTCTTGCCTGGGAAATCCCATGGACAGAAGAGCCTGGCGGGCTACAGTCCATTGGGTCTCGATGAGTCAGATGTGACTTAGCAACTAAACAAAAGCAACAATACTGGCATATAGAAAAAAAGCAATGCAAAAGACGCATTTCCATTTTTTATTCCATTTTTTTGTTTTTCCTTTTCTTTTCAGCTTATAAACTCACTTTCCCCCTTTCTCTCTCTACTCACATCAGCTTACTCCTCCACAGGAAAATAATGTGAGTTACCTAGAAAGAATCCTCCCACATGTCTTCAGGAATGTACACTCTTATCCATTATATAGCCTATGATCCTCTGTGGGTGATACAAAAGATAAGTGCATGCAAGTTTGGAGTGTGTGTGAGTGATTACTTGTCTTTTCCAAAATGGGCTACACCCAAAGATTTTCCTATTCAGCAATTCTTCACAGAATTTCATCTAAGTCATCTGATGCACCTTTAATTTTTTTTTCTTTTTAGTGATTGAATCATTGTCCATGGCATGAATGTACGGAACTTATTTTTTTTTTGTCACTATGTAGCAAATATTCACAGAGAAGGAAATGGCAACCCACTCCAGTGTTCTTGCCTGGAGAATCCCAGGGACAGGGAAGTATGGTGGGCTTCCGTCTATGGGGTCTCACAGAGTCGGACACGACCGACGCGACTCAGCAGCAGCAGCAGCAAATATTCACATATATGAATGTTTATATGTATTTAAATGCACATATAACCTTCAATATTCCACATACTGACTAAAACAGAAAGAGAGGGTTTCAGTCATTTCATTTCTTCATTTCTTGGGGAGACTTTTAAGGATGGGACTATTGAGTGGAAAAATATATGAACTTTTAAAATATGCTCTCAGATTGAGCTTCTAAAATGAAAAGAGTCTTTGAAGCACAAATTGGAATCAAGATTGCCAGGAGAAATATCAATAACTTCAGATATGTAGATGACACCACACTTATGGCAGAAAGCAAAGAAGAACTAAAGAGCCTCTTGATGAAGGTGAAAAAGGAGAGTGAAAAAGTTGGCTTGAAACTCAACATTCAGAAAACTAAGATCATGGCATCTGGTGCCATCACTTCATGGCAAATAGATGGGGAAACAGTGGAAACAGTGTCAGACTTTATTTTGGGGGGGGTGGGGGCTCCAAAGTCACTGCAGATGGTGACTGCAGCCATGAAATTAAAAGACACTTCTCCTTGGAAGAAAAGTTATGACCAACCTAGACAGCATATTAAAAAGCAGAGACACTACTTTGCCAACAAAGGTCAGTCTATTCAAAGCTATGGTTTTTCCTGTAGTCATGTATGAATGTGAGAGTTGGACTATAAGGAAAGCTGAGTGCCGAAAAACTGATGCTTTTGAATTGTGATGTTGGAGAAGACTCTTGAGAGTCCCTTGGACAGCAAGGAGATCCAACCAGTCCATCCTAAAGGAAATCAGTCCTGAATATTCATTGGAAGGACTGATGCTGAACCTGAAACTCCAATATTTGGTCACCTGATGCAAAGAACTGACTCATTTGAAAAGACCCTGATGCTGGGAAAGATGGAAGGAAGGAGGAGAAGGGGATGACAGAGGTTGAGATGGTTGGATGTCATCACCAATTAGATGGACATGAGTTTGAGTAAATTCCAGGAGTTGGTGATGGACAGGGAAGCCTGGCGTGCTGCAGTCCATGGGGTTACAAAGAGTCAGACGTGACTGAGTGACTGAACTGAACTGAACTGATCAGATTGCTTCCCTAAAATTCAAAAAGTCTTCACATTTTTACAAATGGTGTATGAATGTACCCTTTCCATGTATTCCTGTCCTAAATGAGTGATGTAGCATTAAAACAGTAGCAGTTTGATGAATTAAAGTGATACTTTGCTATTTTGTTATTTTCATTTTCCTGCTGCTTAGTGATTTGACCATCTTTTTCTTTGTTTGGGGGCCACCTAGACTGGCTCTGCCTTCTCACAGCCTCTGCCCGTTTTGTGTTAGACTGTCTCCATCTTGACAGTTTGCAAGTGTTTTTGGTGTGTATTCCTATTAACCCTTTTTCTCTATTACTTTTGTAATTAAAAGAAGCTTTGTTTTAGAAAAAGAGACAGAAGATAAAAGGATCTGAATTTCATTCAAAGATGAAAATGCTTAAAACATTCTCTCTTGGAGAGATTTGCATTTTAATTGGTATCAAGCCTGAAAAGAATGAAGATCCTAGAGATACTTCTGATCGTCAAGGAAAGGGTATAAATCAAACCTCTTTGATGGCTTGATTCGCATTTCTCCCACTGACATTTAGTCTGTACACACTATAGTATCTGGATACTCGATCATGCTGAAAAGCCCAGTATGTGTTGTGTTCAGACTTACAGCGGAGAAGGGGCTGGGGCACAATGGCAGGGGAAGCAGTTTTTAGAGACTTAAACTTTGGGTCTTAGGTGACTGTAATGGACCGTTTGTTTTGCTTTGCTTTGTTCTTATTTTTTATTGTGGTAAACTACATATAACATGAAATCTTCAGCACAGAGCTCAGCTCGGTGGTGTTAGGTGCATTCACATTGTTGTGCAGTCGTCACCATCATGTATCTCCAGAACTTTCTCATCTTCCCAAGCTGAAACTCTGTATCCATTAAACACCAGCTCCCCCTCCCCCCTCTCTCCGCCCCTGCAACCATCATTCTGCTGTCTGTTTCTTTAAGTTTGACTACTCTAAGAATGTAATATAAATGGGATCATATGGTATTTGTTTTCTGTGACTGGCTTATTTCACTTAGAATAATGTCCTCAAAGTTCATTCATGTTGTAGCATATGTTAGAAATTCCTTCCTTTTCAAATTCTGGAATATATATATATACACATACACACACACACACACACACACACACACACACACACACACACCACATCCTATTCATCCTTTCCTGCATGCATTTATGGACACTCATACTGCTTTTACATTTTAGCTATTGTGAATAATGTTGCCACTAACATAAGCATACAGTTATCTGTCTAATATTGCTTTCAATTTTCTTGATACCATTCCTAGAAGTGGAATTGCTGGATCATGTGATAATTCTGTTTTTGATATTTTTGAGAAACCACCATACTGTTTCCCATAGCAGCTACACCATTTTACACTCTTACCAACAGTGCAAAAGAGTCCCAGTTTCTCCACATCTTTGTCAATGCCTGTCATTTTAAAAAAATATATTTTAACTATCTTAATGGTTGTGAGTTAGTACCACTATTGTAGGTTTGATTTGTATTCCCCTAATGATTAAAGATGTTGAGTATCTTTGCATGAGCTTATTGGCTGTTTGTATCTCTTCTTTGGAAGGACTTTTTCTTTTGAGGCTGCCACAGGCTTGATTCCATAAAGGGAGTTGATATGCAGACTTCCTGGGCACATAGAAAACAAATTCTTCAGTATTTCCAGAGCACCTAGAAAGACTGGAAGTAGAAGGCTGATGTTTGCCTTCACAATTTAGAGGCAACAGAGGCAGACGGACATAGTGCAGCGCCCTCTCACCCTCCCATCCATCAAATAAAAAAGACAGACAGCAACAGCGGTCCGTGAGCAAACACTCTTCTCAGCCTCTGTATCTTGTGGCCATAGATTCCCAATGTGGGTACCAGTACGGGCTCCACTACTTACTACTCGTATAAACTTGGACCCTTAGATACGCTACTTACCTTATAGGATGAAGCTTGACTTGCTTTTGTGTCAAATTAGGAAAGCATCTCCAGGAGCTGTTCAGGCATTAGTGGATCAAGAGTTGAATGTGTATGTAAGTTGCTTTGAAATTGATTTAAAACACTCTAGAAATGGGACTGCCTTGGCTACTTTTCAGGGAAAGGCTAGTCTCATTCTGTGAGCTGTAAACCCTGAAGAGTCATCGATAAATATCACCTTAGAGTGAGAATAAGATGGCAATTTAAGTTTGGTTCTTTATAAATGTTTATTGTTAAAGCCTCCTCTTTATTAAGGATACCAGAGGGGAGAGACTCCACCATGGTAGGACGTCCCACTCAAAGGTGTGATTCGTAACACAAGGTTCTGGGCAATGGAATCTGCTTCCTCCTTCCCCCATTCAAAATTTCAAAAAGCATAGATGAGCTACTGGCTGGTGAATGCTTGCCTACATGGATGAAGATGGGCTGTTTATAGCTGAGAATTGAGGCCCTGGGGGCGTGGACCGGCAGGCTGAGCCCACGCCAGCCCTGCTAAATAACACCCACGTTGTTCTCTTTACCTCCTCCTCATGGAAGCCAGGTGCTTTGCGAACCCAGAAACATTATTTCTGCCATTTACATCATGTTTTTTTAAAGTTTGGAAAATATAAGTAGAAATAAAATCTGTCGGTAGGCAAAATGTGTTATGAATCACAGCATCTCTCTGAAAGAATTTGAGCCAAGAGGATATTTTGATTCGAACAAGTCATATAATTCAGGCCAACATGGCTTCAGATTTGAACTTCCCCAAAATAGTGATGGTTTGCCACGTCACTCGGCTGACATAGATAGGGTGATCCCCACTTCTAGAATGCAATGAAACTTCTAGGAAAATTCAAAATTGTCGAGTACCTTTGTGCCTCTGGAGGGTATGGGAGGAAGAGAGACAAACCAGGGGGCAATACTACGTTGTAATCTGTTAGGCATCAAAGAAACCTTTCTCTAGGTTTTATAATCCAGCTGCATAAACTGCACTAGACTCAAGCCTACACACATGCACACACACACACACACACACAAACACACACACATAAACACATAGGCACAAAGAATAGATCTAGGGACCACTTTAACAGCAAAGTGGCCGTAAATCAGTGTGTTGGAATTTCATCAATATGACATCATTCCCAATGTGACAACGGAGAGCCCACCCTCCATTTCCTCTCCCTCTATCCCTCACACTCGCCCCCTTTCCTCTTAAAGAGATGATGAAGCTGCCCGTGCAGCACAGAAGGATAATAAAAACCTGTATCCCTTAAGCTGAATTCAGCCCATTGAACTGCACAAACAGCAATAACCAAAACAAAGCTAGCAGGAAACGTTTGCACACAGCATCTGTTATGATCACATAACCACGAGACAGCTGTTTAATCCCAACTGTTAACATAAGATCATTTGTGTGTTTGAAGAGCAATCCCATTTGGATTTCCCCCTTTATTTATTTATTTTCTAGCTTTTCCAAGAGAGAGGCTTTCTCAGCTGTAGGATGCAATTTGTGTTTCTGTCTTTTTCCACTTTCACCCTCAGCTTCTGAAGGAGAGGGGTGTTGTGGTTTTCCTAACTCTAAATACTCAGAAGGGAGAGGGGATGGCTGTGTGGTCTCCTAACCGAGCAGGGCATGGCCCTTTCGCAGCCTGTGGGACCTGGTTTTTGCTCTCCAGAACATTTATAAACCATTCTGGTCAGATTATGGGAAAAGGCCCTCACATGAAACGCGTCTGGTGGTCTCAGCCAAATTCTGGTGAGACTGGAGTTTTCTCAGCACCACCCAGGATTGGAACCAATTCCTGTGAAGCTCAGTTCCAAAACCCAATCATTAGGCTCACAGCTACTTTGAAAGGGTCAAGGAAGGATGTCAGCAGTTTGGGTGGCCTGTCTGAGTACCCACTTTGGAACAGTGAGCAGGACACCTACAAGTCTTCTGATGGTGAGTTTTAGGGTCATACTTTTTTCTGTTTTTCCATTTACATCATATGTCACTGCCTGCAGACTCCCTAAATGCTCAGCAGAGAATATGCACGCTTCACTGTTGAATTGCAGCCAGCATATCACAGAAGGAGTTGATGCCAGTGGCAGGCAGGCCAGAGCTGATCATGTGGGCTTGGGGTGAGGAGAGCGGGCCATGCAAATGTGGACAAGCATTAACCTTGAAAACCGCCTGAAATTAGCATTACATAAATCTTTCCTCACCTCTTGCTTTAAATATTTAATTCCAGCAAACCTTCCATGCTGATCCCAACATGGTGATAATATTTGTGATATTAAGTTTATTTTTCTGGGAAAATAGAAAGTCTATGGTTTCTAATATATGTCTTAAACCTGATTCTTAGGACAAGTTCATTTCTAGGTCATATAAACCTTGGGAATGGAAGGGACTTTTACTCCTCCGGCATTTTTTTCTTTTTTTAATTTATTCCTGATGTTTAATTTTAGTGTTTTTTTGAATTATTGACAAATAAAAGTTGTATATATTTAACGTATTCCACTACATATTTGACATATGTTTCCATTGCGATCATGGAAATTAAATTAATTAACAGTTTTAAAGATGTTTTTATGTGGACCATTTCAAAATCTTTATTGAATTTGTTATAATATTTCTTCTGTTTTATGTTTTGGTTTTTTGACCCCCAAGGCATATGGGATCTTAGTTCCCCAACCAGAGATCAAACCCACACCCTTTGCTTTGGAAGTTGAAGTACTAACCACTGGACTGCCAGAGAAGTCCCAATTAATATTTTTGACTTTAACTTTTGAAAAATGTAAGTTGTTTAAGAGGAATTTACATCTCTTTGAAATGAAAAATATCACAATAAAAATTTTTGAATGACCACTGAATTTCTCCTGATGAAAGCGGCCTCATTCTCTCTTGTGGCTTCACATTCTCACAGCTATCGCTTTATTCTCTCTCTCTGACCCTTCAAAGAATAGGTATTGAGCTTCTACAGAGGTCAGTTTTCTGTGATTTAGTAGGAAAAACAAAAATAGTCAGTGATGGAAGCAGTCAAAAAAAGAGTAACTATCAATGTTGGAAAAAATTAAACATGTAGGTCAGTCTAGGTGGTGATTTATTACCATACTTAGATAAAATGCATTTAACTTTAGCTTGACATTCTTTATCACACACACAAAAGTTTGAGTCCAGCTGCAGGGGGTGGGGGAGTAACTGTGATCTCTATAGATTTTGAACATTCATCTTAATGGTCCACTTCCCCTCCATGGGACAAAATCGCCAACATCGTTAATGGGAGAAAATCCTTTATCGACTGATTCATTTCCATGTTTTGTTTCTGCAGCGAGACGGGATATCCTGTAAGGTGGCGAAAAGGGAGGGAAAATTAGTACTATCCGTTTTTGATTTGCCATTATTATTATTGTTATTTCTGCTCTCAAGATGGTATTTTATTTATCTACTGGTTTTCATATATGACAAGTATTTTTGGTGATGTTTTTCTCCTCTCCCTTCCCAGTTTACCCCAGTTAAAAAACTACTCTTGGCAGGATTTGGAAGGGAGTTTACTTTTGTCACATAAAGATGTCATTATCGTTTAATATTTTGTTCTTTTATTCAAACTAATGGAATAGTTATTAGGTACCCTCATTTACTGAATAAAAGCCCTGGTTTATTTTATTTGTTTTGCCTAAGTATGGGAAATACTTTTGATTGATTTTAGAAGAACTACCAGAGCGAAGAGAGACATTCCACTGCCTGAGCAAACACACACAAGTTACAAGTATCTTTCAGATGCTCATTAGTCAGCTAAAACCAGGAAATAAATATCCTACTGTTTTGTGATCACTTCCAGTTACTGCTGTCACAGGAAACATAAACGAGAGGGAGATGATCTGAGAAAAACTGGGTCCCAGTTGGGCCCCGACCAATCCACATACCACACACACCTCACCAGGACATTCAGCCCTGGTGAAAAGAACCAGATGAGTCTGCTGCTACCCTAGAAATATTTGAAACTGACCACATGTATTTCTGAAACTTCAAACACTCAAAGTTTTAGAAAAGTATTTTTTTCTGGATTATTAAGCTTTGTTGCATTTTTATCAAGTACAAAATGCTACCTTTCAAAGCAGTATATATCTCTAGACCAAGGCTTGAAAATTTTCGCATTGAATAGACTTTTCTTTCCTGGTGGCTCAGACAGTAAAGAATCTGACTGCAATGCAGGAGACATGGGGTTCAGTTTCTGGGTTGGGAAGATCCCCTTGAGAAGGGAATGGCGACCCACTCCAGTATTCTTACCTGGAAAATTCCATGCACATAGGAGCCTGGTGGGCTACAGTCCATGCGGTCAAAAAGAGTCAGACATGACTGAGCAACACACACTTCCACTTTCACTAGTAAGAATTAATAAAATGTTTCTCTGAATTTTGAATATGCTTTAGTGTTCTATGAAACATAGGACAGATCTTGGCAAACAACTGTTCATAAGATCATGATTTTACAAATAAGCACCTTTGAAATGAGGACAGGAAGGCAGTATATTGCTTGCCATCAGAGGATGGAAAACAGAAATAAACCAGTTCTAAATTATCGAGAGATTTTGCAAGATGGATCCTTCTTACATTATATCTTCTTCATTTTTGCAGACTGTGACTCCTGAAGTGGTAGCCTTTTCTCAAGATGTTCATCTTGAATATAGGAAAAAAATAAATCAAAAAATGAGTAAACAGACAATGGAGGTGAAGTGTTAAGCATGTGGACGGTATGTGAGTAGGAAGTTGTCCTCCGGAGTCCAGTGCACCATTTCCTGTAGCTTCTGTTTCCACCTCACCTTCCTCTTGTCCATTCATCCCCCTGTTTTTCCATGGTCTATGTCCTGTGGCCTGTAAGGCTGTTTCATGCTGACTTCCAGCTTTGCTTTTTCTAATCTACATTTCCCTTCAAGATTAGACCAGAGGTCAAAGAGAATTTCTGCTTACCCACTATCTCCTCCTCTGATTATTTTATATTACATCAATCTTCCTTGTCATTCTTAATAATGAGTTCTAGCTTAGAATGTGTTGGATATCATTTAATATAAGACACTGGGGAAAAATGAGAAGGACCCTAAAATTTACCTGCCACACATCCTTTGGAAAGTGTGTACCTCAGTTAAGTCGTGAGAAGAAAAATGTTCGCATTTTCTTCTAAATTGCTGGACTTTAGCCACTCTTTACTCCCTCTTCAAATCACCTCCTATGTCCCTCCCAACAATCTGCACATACGGTGGAGGAAATGGAAACTCTGTCCAAGACAGTCACTCCCATTGTCCTTGTAAATCTGATGGGACATAACTCAGCACAACACAAACTGTAGATTACAATTTACTTGTTAGAAATATTCCAGGGAACATTTTACACTTTAAAATATGTGCTTTCAATTTGTTAACTAGCTTGTTTGCTTCTGTTCGGTTTTCTTTAAAAAAAATACTAATTTATAGAATTGATTGGTAATTTGGACATTGATAACTGAAATATTCTTTTGACAAATGAGTCAAAGAATGTTTTATATAAAAGAGGATTTTCACTGAGCAAAACAATATTTTGAGACAAACAGTCTGATTAAGCATTTTATACAATCAGAAAAGAAAACTATGCCAACAAGTTCTGGGTACTTCATTCCCTCAAACAACTGAAGGGGTAAATTGAGGCAATTATCCCAAACACCTTTTCTTAAATTATAGGGACTGTCTAGGTAAGCAGGTTCTGGGCCTAAATTTTTGCAACAATTATCTTAATTTGCACTTTGTTTTGCATGTGAAGACACTGCCTATGCATCAGGGTCACTTATAATTTTGTTTTTGAACTCTGTAACTAAACACATTTGAAAACAGTAATTGGTTCAAAAAGGTATTTTAATATCACTGCTAACTTTATCTTTTTTTAATTTTACATTCTTGAACATGCATTCCATTTATAATTTAAAACAAATGAGCATTTCAAAAATTGTATTAAAATAAAATACCTTGAATGAATTTGCAGAGTTGCTCAATGTGTGGTCTCGGAGGAGACTGTGGCAGCCATCTTTGGAAAATACAACCTGTCACAGAGGCCTTCTGGTTATATGTGGTACCTGACCACTTCCTCTCTTTAAAAACCACATGCTGGATATTAGGAACCTTTTCTAGTTCAATGCATTCAATGATCTCATTCAAACATGTAGGGCTGGTTTCTCTGAACCGGATGTTCCCTTAAGGTGAGCTCTCGTCCCTAGTCTGCCCCATGACATTTGTCCTCTCCACCTCTGAGGCCACCCTAGGTCTCTTTTCTTTGTTCTGCCTCACATCTCTTTAATGACACAGGAAAATAAAAGCAAGAACAGCAGATGCTTCGAACCGTTGTTATTTAGACAGGTCTTCAACACCATCTAGCTCTGGGCGAGACATTATCTTACAGTCCAAAATCATGACTCTCATTTTGCCAATGAGCAAAACTAAGGCTTGAACAAGGTATTTTATGCCCAAGGTCACATAGTCCAAGGTCATGAAGCCAAGAAATGTAGATATGACATTTGAGTGTAGGTGTGCCTGACTCTCAGACCTTTCCATTTCCTGTTCATAAAATCACCAGTGCCACTGGGATTTCGATCAGAAAGATTCCACTTGGACCTAAACTTTCATGCAGTCCCTCAAACCTCAATTCTCAAACACAGATTCTATCTGGTGTTTATTATTTAAACACAAACAACAAAACTTGGACACAGGGCCAGGCCAGAAAAAAATATAGTCATTTCATAAATTATTTTCTGCTAGAGCTCACTTTGAGGTGGACTCTTTAGGATTTGTTGTTAAGGGAAGGCAAGGGAAACTTAGTTATGGAACTGCTTTCTGGCCAAATAGTTTACAAATACTCCTTCATGTACTTCTCACACCAGACCTCGGAGGTCAGTTCCTGCTTCAAAGATAAGGATCACACAGGTTAGGTAACTTATTCCAGGCCA